>NC_143553.1:112685000-113387500 GCF_054136105.1 Typopeltis vanoorti
TTCTAACAGTAAAGGTATGAAGGCCAATTTGTCATCAAAAATAAATGAATTAGACACAACAAAAGATACCAACAGGTCAATAAAGTCGTTCACAAGTGAAGGAAGGTTAGAACTGTCAAGAACTGATTATCCATTAAATGAGATTTCTGTTTCTAATTCAAATATATATTCTAGTCTAACTCAGAACTCATTTCCATCTATACAGAGTTCAGTGTTGGTAAAAGGATCACAACAAAGTGAAGATACAATAATAGAAATTGAGGAATCACAGGCGGTGACAACATCTTTTGAGAGTTTGCTCCAAGATTCATTGTCAATCCCAGTAATGAATACGATGCCTATTCTTAATACTGTTGAGTTAATTGAAACTCACTCAAATAACATAGAATCAGGGCTAAGTACAGATGGCCAAATATTAGTTCCTTGTTCTGTATCACCTGAATTATCTACTTCTCTTCAAGTTGCACAAAGTATGATAAAAGATATCGAACCTGGTGTCTCACTCTTATTACCTGGAGCTGCAGTTTCATCGTGTGCCAGTTCTTCACATCAAGACAATGGATCCATGATGTCTTGGGATATATCCAGGCCGACTGCTGTTATGCCAAACATTCCTAAAATACATGATCAGCAGCTTCCATTACAGGATCAGAATGTTTCTCAAGAGAAGGAAAATGGGTCAGTTAATTATCCATGGATATCCTGGTCAGAACATCAGTGTGAGGACTACTGTAGATGCTGCGCCACCAAAAATATCCAAAGTCATAATATGAAACTACATGAAAATGATAGACAGGAATATATACTGGATGCGGATAAGAAAGCACATGATGAGGCAAGAGATGAACTGCATATGAAATGAGATGAAAAGAATTATAGGCATACATGGAAAAGTGAAAAAGAGCAGAAAGAAAGATGGCCATGCGAAAGATATATCGAATGATTCGAGAGTGGTTCTCTATGGAGATTCCATTATCAGAAGTGTGGTGAATAAGAAGATGCATAAGGTTTGTTTTCCTGGTGGTAGAATGGAGAGAGTGGTTGAAACGTTGGACATGAGGAATAAGAGAGCACAAGAGTTGGTGGTTGTAGTAGGAACAAATGATTTGGATGGGAACAAGGAAAATGCCAGATTGGATATAAAGAGATTATTAAGGAGAGTAAAAGATAACAGTGTGGTAGGAAAGGTGGTCAATGTGTTGCCATGGTATGATAGTGATGAATTGAGGAGGCGAGCAAAGATTATGAATGATATGTTAGCGCAGTTATGTGAGGAGAATGGAGTACATTTTGTGAATATGTGGGAGGAATTTGAGGGATGGATGGAATTGTATAAAGAAGATGGGCTGCATTTAAATGGTTTTGGTGTGAGTCTGCTGGAAAGATTGTTACTGGCAGGAGAAGTAATGACTGTAATGAATATATCTGAGGTGGTGCAAAGTGATATGAAAGAGCAAAACAAGTGGGGTAGGTAGAGGTGTTTGTTCACTTGCAAATGGGGAGGTGAATATTATGAATGAAGTAAATGAGAGAGTGGAGGTACAACACAAACAGGGAAACGGGGGGAGTCAGGGAGGACGGGGAGGAACTTTTGAAACATGCGGGTGCTGAATTCAGAGGTGAATGTGTAAACGGACAAACACAGATTGAGATGGCCTGGGATGGGTGGGAAGAGTTTAGGTGTGAGGAAAGTTGTAGAATTGGTGGTAATATAGAGGAAGTGACAGGGGAAGGTATTGAAGAGTCACATCGTAGGAGTCACGTTCGTAGGACTTGTAGAAGCAGTAATGATATTTTATGTTTATTCACTAATGCTAGAAGTATTCGAAATAAGGGGAACGAAATTATTGCTTTGCTCGAGTCTGCTCCCCCAAAATTGTTGGTATAAGTGAGACGTGGTTAGATGACAATGACATCCTGACAGGAATAGAGATGAATGGATATGATATTTTTCGTGAAGATAGACAGGGAAGAAAGGAAGGAGGAGTACTGTTAATGGTAGCAGATGAGTTGTGCCCATCTAAGGTGGAATTGCAAGGTGCAAATAGTAGTCACGGTTTTGAGGCAGTATGGTGTGAGGTTGAAGTAAACAGGATGAAATATTTAGTTGGGTGTTGTTATAGACCTCGTAATATGGAGGGTAATGAGAAGGAAATGTATAGGCAAATTAGCCTAGCTAGCAAGAAACGAGTTAACACTATGGGCGAATTTAATTATGGTAATATAGACTGGAAGTAAGAGACTGCATCTGGGGGTAAAGAAAATGAATTTTTGGGAGTTTTTGAAAGATAATTAATTACCTTAGGCAGCACGTAATGGAGGGTACACGAGGATCAAGAGTATTGTATTTGTTCATCTTATCAGATGATGTTATTATAAATGAGATGTCAAATCTTCCACCAGCTGGTGGAAGATTTGACATCTCATTTATAAGACTGGTCACTCGAAGACGTCTGTTAGAAAGGGATATATGTGGAATTATAAGACTGGTAATTACGAAAAGCTCCGGAAACAACTTGCGATAATAAATTGGAAAGCGGAACTGGGTATCAATGCTGCTTGGGCCATACTCAAGAACTATTTGGTGGAGGCAATATCAGAGTGTATTGCCTCGTTTAACTAAGATTTTCCAAGGGTCAAAAGGGTTAACGAAAAGGGGAGATAGAGGATCACTCTGACGAACACCCCGCACTGAGGAAATAGAAGTCGCACGGGACCCTGATAGTGATGGAGCTACCAAAGTATAGCTCCATAACATAGGAAAGAAAGGGTTCTGGACAACCAGCAATAGACAGCGCTCGAAGGAGAGCAGGAAGTGAGACGCTATTAAAGGTCTTTCAGAGGTTCAGCGACGCCATATATAGAGGCTTAAGGCGGCGTCGGGAATCAGAGAGAAGAGAAGAAAGAAGATATATATTCTCCGCATAGCCGTCCGAAGGTACAAAAACTCTCTGTCTATAATCATGCTGTATATGTTGCTGAAGTCGTTTAACTAAGATTTTATGATAGAGTCTAAGTATCACAGGGGAGATGGTAATAAGTCTAAAGTCTGATGAACGGCTTGAAGTTTCTTTCTTCGAAATGAAGATAGTTCTTGAAGCGCGTAAGTATGGTGATATTGCTTTACTGGAAAGGAGAATGTCCAATATGTCTTGAAGAATCTTCAACGGCACCTTCCGAAGCCTAGCCGCAAGAACGCCATCAGGTCTGGAGGTAGAGAAGATTTGATCTCCTGGATGGAGACAGGCTGGTATATTTAAAGGGTAGGAATGGACCTCAATATCGTAGGTTGGTCATCATCAGAGAAGTGTGGAGATGAAGCAGAAAAGATCGTACTCCATAATTTAACAAACTCATCATGTAAGTCTGCTAGAGGTCGAGGGGAAGCACCATCAGGGATGGTCTTGGCACATTGCCATTGCCCTTAAACCTTGGAGACTCAGATTCCCTGTATACCACTTTTTGATATCTATCAGTCAGCCATCCTCTTATCTATGCTATATAAAGAAAACCAATCTTTTCTAATTTATGCAACAGTCTACCATGCTGTATTCTGTCAAAAAGCCTTAACAAAATCCAAAAGTGTCATGGTGTATCCATTTCCCTTATCTAGTTCAATGGTAACGTTGATATAGAATGTGAGCAAGTTCATAAAACATGACCTTCCCTTAGTAAACCCATGTTGGTCATTGCAAAGTAAAGACTCACTGTCAACCCATTTCTGAATATGGGCCCTTGCCAATTTTTCCGAAATCTTCACCATCACTGCTGAGATACTAATCGGTCGATAGCTGGATACATCGGTCTTTGTACCACCCTTGTGCAATGGAGCTGCCATACATTATTTCCATTCCTGTGGAATCTTTCCTGTTCTCAGACTCATATTAAACAGCCTGGGCAGAGGAATGGCCAGTTCAGATGAATACTCTTTTAGCACACGTACTGATATCCCATCAGTCCATATTGCTGAATTCTTATTCAATTTGTACAATAGCCTCTAATACCTCGACCTCACACACCTGCGTTGTTTCATCTAGTGAAGAGGTAAGAGTGAGCTCAATGTTGCGTTAACCAGGTTGATAGCTTTTAGAAATGGGCACTCATTAACTGAACAACCTCTTCTGCATCGTTAACCCTAACGCCATCTTGATTTAGAAAAGATATTCTTTCGTATTCTTTGCTTTCCGTATAACAGTTGTGACTATTCTAGTCTGCTGCTGATAACGTTCACAATGGACATCATCCCTATGCACACGGTATTCCTTCCGCATCGTCCTTTTCTTACTAATCTCTTGCTTAATAAGATTACACATCTATTTGACTCCTACCCTATTTATTCTTCGAATTCCCAGAACACATTCTGAGATCGCATCATTTAAGTAATATTTAAATACATCCCATGCACTGTCGATATTCTATCCATCGCAACCGATCCCATTCCAATGACCTCAGTATACTCCTCAGGTGGTCATAATTTCCTGCTTTTTAGTTCAGCATGTAACCTTTTCTGAATGGAACGTTCATAAACTTTGTCACTTCCCAAGTGAGCACTGCATGATCACTGTCACCAACTGAAGGCATAATGGTTACGTCTTTAACTGAAACACCCTCTGACACTCAAAAGACATCTAATACTCTTTGCCCTCGAGTTCCTTCTGTCACATGCTGCTTGAGGAAGTTGTCCAGCGACAGCTCAATAAATGAATTTTCATTCTTCTCATTAGATTCTATTGCTACCCAATAAATATTTGGATAAGTAAAGTCTTCCATTACGATTACTCTTTTCGGGCTCATCTTTTCTATTTGGTGAGGCATTTCTTCATAACTAGCAACCAATCCACCAGGTCTGTAACAACACTCCACTATGTAATTGATCTTCGTAGACCTCACGCCAGATGGCTTCAAACTCAGTGCCACATGAAACAGTGTTAGTATTAGTACTACAATCATAGGTCTCAACTCTAACTGGATTCAAGCCATCCAATATCATTAGCAGCACACCCCCTCTCTCCTGTCCTCTCTATCCTTCCTAAATATACTGTACCCTTCTCACTCGATATCAGTTAGTATGTCTGATTCTGATAGCCAGGTCTCACTAATATTTACAATCTGAGATTGCAACATATTTACTAAGGCAACAAACTCTATCCGTTTGTTTCTGATACTCCTAGCATTCGTGTACAGACATAATAATCTACTCGTTTGTTCCTTCGTATTGTCTTGTCTGCAGTCTGCCTCACAAAGTTGGACAACTTGCGGATCTCTGTTCTCTAATGCCTTACACATGTAGATATCTTTGCACACATTTGATGGATCCGAAGTGGACGAACACAAACCCGAAATCGTTCTGTACTCGTCCACATTTCCATGACAATGACCATTCGCGTCATTATCACAGTTATATTACAGTGTCTTACACTCACATTCACGCCATTCCTCCCTTTATAATTTAGTTTCCTTGACTCTCTGTGTTAGGTCTCATACCAGTTATAGTTTTTCTAGACTCCTGATACCAAACGCATTCAGGTGTAGGCCGTCTCTCCTTATACAGTTCCAATCTTCCCTCAAACTCACTCCACACAGCCAATAACTCGCGTCCGTTCCTTCTACGCTGCTTACGCATCGAATCGTTTGCCAACATAGCCATTCTTCTTAATTAAGTTTAATCATAGAGAGGTAAAATAGTAACGATTTTCCCTTTCTCACTCTTCACTCTCGCCTCTTCCGACAACCCTTTCATGTTATCTCTCATACTGAACTTATCACCAGTTAAATCGTTCGTACCTACTACAACTACGATTTCGTTTACTTTTCTTTTCTGTTTTTAAATTGCTTGCGTTATATTTTTAATTTTCGCTTCAGGAAAACTCGATGATACCAAATAACTTCTTTCTTTTTACTAACAAGGTCACTTACTTGATTTCCGTTATTTCCTGACCTACCTGTTTCCTTGCTTTGTTGTTTCTTATTTTCCTGGTCATTTTCTTTTTCTCTCTATGCTCATTTAAACATCTCTCAACGTTTTGCAATTCCCTCATCGTCTCTCTGATGATCTGCTTCAATTTCGCTATTCTGGTGGTTAATTGATTATCATTAACCTCCTCCATGTGTACAATAACCTTGTTTGTAGGGCTTACATTCTTGTGCTCGCCTGCGGTGCTTTTTTTAGCATTATATTTCTCCCTTTTTCGCGCCATTTTAAACGTATACTAAATAATGAAATGTCTTAATAAAATATTTGATAAAATACTAAATACACTATAAAACAATAAAATCTACACTAGTATACTACAAAACACTAATTTTCTAAGGGAAAACACAATATTCAGTTCTTTATTGGCACTAGTTTCAGCCTTATTCTGCTTTGCTGGTTTTGTTCGTTCCCTACAGGAGTTACAGCGGCAACGAGACTTTTAGATATTTCGCTTTTGATGTATTTTTGGATAGAAAATTAAAATTATTAAAATTAAAATTAAAAAATAGAAAATTATTTTATTTTTGATATCTTACTCTTTGCAGATGATCAAATGATATTTATAATGATGCAGATGATCAAATAGATATTTCGCTTTTCATGTATTTTTGGATAGAAAATTAAAATTATTAAAATTAAAATTAAAAAATAGAAAATTATTTTATTTTTGATATCTTACTCTTTGCAGAATGATATTTGAAACAGCTGAGGATACTATGCAAAAATATCTGTATATAAACCGAATTTAATAACAGAAATTAACATGTCAACTTCTCAAAAACAAAAAACTGTGACATTCAAAGGGCAAATACTTTTCAGAAACTAAATCAGTGACAAACAATAAGATAATCGAAGAAGTCAACACTTTTAATTAATTGGGCTATAAATTAAATTACAATGAAGATTTAAAGATTTCTAACAAAATTAACATATCCTTCAATGTAAACGGAATAATAAATAAAACATTAAAGCCAGCAAGAATTACTAAAAAGCAGACTTACATTGTATAATATTTTATCAAATTCAACAATACTATACGGCATTGAAACATGGACAATGAAAGAAAGAGATAAGGAAAGAATCACTGGAGAAGAAATGAAATATACGACAAGACCAGATACTTTTACAAGATAAAAAAGAGAAATGAAGGCATAATGAAAGAACTAAACGAAAACCAAAAACGGAGAAGATAGAAAATTGAAGAACCAAATGAAAAGAGCGTCTAGAAGGAATGACATATAATATAATCCAGGAAAATAACGAACTATAAACCAAAGGATCGAAGAAATGAGACTAAAACAGGCCACCTGGCTTAGGTTCGTAAGGTAAGGAGAGAAAGAAGAAACTATAATTAGTACATATGTATAGCATAATCAGAAGAAAAGGTATTAAAGGAATCATTTATTTTATTTTATTTTAATTTATTTTATCAGCACTCGAGTTAAGTTGTGGCAACTTGGTATGAAAACAGTTTCTTTCAGAGTTCGAAAATATTAAAAGAGATTGATATTAAAGAACCAATGAGCTCATTTTTTTGCAGTCACATTTTGGCAGATGTATTGCCCATAGTAATTAAAATGTAGAATGAATTTTACGCAGATATTTCTAAAAATATAACATCTCGCATATATAATTCCAAAAAAAAATATCCGTATGTATTTAATATCGATTCACGGTTAGGCCTCTAATGAGATTATAAAGAAAACAAAATTGCAACCAAAGCAACCTGTAAGGAGCTGAAAGGCAAGCTTAAATAACGTTGGTTATAATAATAATAATAATAATAATAATAATAATAATAATAAAAGAACGGAATTTTAAAAATGTCGGACTTGCTGAAGGCAGCAGTTTATGTTGGACCAGGGCGATTATGATGAAAACAATTATGGAGATTGAGTTCAGAGAAATATCTGTTCTAAAAGTATTTTTAAGGTTTTCGATCATTTTCGGTTACTTTATGCTACTTTTGATTCCAGCGCCATGCCATTTATTTAGACGGTGAATGTTTAATTTATTTCGACGTTGTTTAATGCTGATCCTTTTAGAAGTGTAAAAGAATTGAATATTTTAAAATCTTTCAAAACCTGCTTGATGAACCTCTGTTTAAAGTGACGTTATGAAACATTCCAGAATAAGTTCTTAATTAGGACCATACTCTGGACAATAATTCCAGCGTTCTTCTAAAATACACAGGATATGAATATTTATCCTATTTCATTAATTTTATTCACCAAAATGAGGATAAACAATCTATTTTTATATTATTTGAAAGTCACGATGATACATGATGATACTTTTCTACTGTATACAATAGATTCACTGAACTGAGAAATCACACTAGTGTTTTACGAACGTCGTCAGTTTGTTGTGCAAACAAAAATCTGATTTATAGGTTCTAAAATGAATAATGATGAAAGACAGCTATGGTTCAGTTCTCATCTGGACTACAGCACACTGGGGGTGGGTGGGGGGGGGGGGTTGACTGAGAAGTATCAGTCGTGTAATTATAAAAAATGAAACTTTTTCCAGTCATCGCCCTTAATCTTTAATTAGAACATTAAAACAGTATAGACTGTTTTAATGTTCTTTTCTGAGTTGTGATGATCAACAAGTACTCAGAAAAGAACATTAAAACAGTCTATAAGCTTCTTTCTTACTTGACAGAAGCATGTAAATTTATCGATAAATAAATGAATTTCTCTTTATTTGTATAGTTAGTTATCTTTACAACCTTCATTAACAAAAGAATTCAACAGAATGCATAACTTACTTTCTGTGTATCTTAATGAAAGAACAACAGTAATAATGCGACCAACTAAAGCCGTCTATTTTTATAACTGAGAGTAAAATTAGGATATATATATATATATATATATGCATACATACATTTTATATTATTATTATATGGAAACTGCATGGAATTCAAGTACTAATTGTGGGAGATCACTCTACTGTTTAATAATTTATGCAGCCGACCTAAATATATTCATGCTAAAACGCATATGTTAGGGAATAATTTTTCAGTTATGTCTTGTACCTGCATGTGTTTCCTGACTTGTCTGTTTTGAGGAAGAATAAAGTGAAACGCATATAAATAAGTTCATTAATTTAATTTTGCCAAAGAAATGAATAGACCGTATAGTGTGCAATAATATGGAACCACACTATATTTATAAATAAAATCCTTCTCTTTCATACCTGTCATGGG
This sequence comes from Typopeltis vanoorti, assembly GCF_054136105.1. Taxonomy (NCBI): domain Eukaryota; kingdom Metazoa; phylum Arthropoda; class Arachnida; order Uropygi; family Thelyphonidae; genus Typopeltis; species Typopeltis vanoorti. The sequence goes on from NC_143553.1 coordinate 112,694,183, forward strand.
CAAAAATATTTTCCTATTATTTCTTGAAGATTTCTTGCGATTTCATCTAGATGTATTAGTTTTAAATTGTAGATGAGATCATCATTTCAACAACACTTCGAGTGATTTTTATAATTTCTTTGTAATTTGAAGATTATTTGTTGGATGTAATGACTTGTGGATCCATACCACTCTTTTTTATATTACGTTTCTAATCTTCTTTAGAAGTGTCTTCTTTTCTCTTTTTCTAAATTTATTATTACGCTTATTAGCGGAGTCCTGTAGTTTGCTCTCAGGTATGATTTCTAGAGGAGAATTCTGGATTGTCTAATTCGCAGCGGACCACACTGTAATAATGTGAAGAACAATAAGTTTATAACCGTTATCAGGATTCGCACCTAACAAACCGCGAATTAGAATGACTGCAATAATCCGAAATCAACCAAAAAAGACCCTGTTCCCTTGTCGCAAGTAGTATTAGAAATTTCCAAAACTATTGGCAAGGATTTTCTGAAATATGCTGTATGGAACCAGTTGATCTTAATGAATTCAACGTCGCGAAACATTAAGACAATTTATTTATCTTACGGTTATTCATAGATTATAATTCAGCTACCGGTTTAAAGTTAGCTTCTTCTAATAACGAATGTAATCGTATTCTATAGAACTACTGGCGGTCTTTGTTGTGGTAATGAATGTGATAGAAGCATTTTTAAAATGCAATAATGTTCATATATCGATATTACTATTACATATACTAGTAAAACGAATCCATCTACTCGACATGCCGATTTTGGGGTTTATCAAGAATTTAACGGTTCACTAATTACATCAAATACTCGAGAGAAATAGCTGCGTCACATACATTTTCAAGAAAGTTGCAGCCTATAGTCCTCTGTAAAGAAAAAAACTTTTGGCTGCATATAAACTAAGTGACCATTTTATTAGGAACACCTCCTCATTTTCTTAAATGGGGGAGGTGATCCTAATAAAGAGATCACTCACTTTTGTATATTCCCTGTATACGATCTCCTAATGTGATGGACGCATTTTAACATGTTCATTGCCAATCACGCGATCTCGTGCGATGCGAGCTCTCACCAAACGGCCGACCACGCGTTATCGCGTGGACGTCGTTAACTAAATAAGAAATAAAAAAAAAAGTTGGCCACCAGACGAAATTCTAATTTTCAGCTTGGCAATGAACGATATCGCGCGATCACGCGATGCAAGTTCTCACCAAACGGCCGATCACGCGTTATCGCGTGGACGTCGCTGACTAAATTAAAAAAAAAAAAATTTGGCCACCACACGAAATTCCAATTTTCACCTTGGCAATGAAAGTGTTAAATGAAACATGCCAGAAAAAGAACAGCTTTAAGTCGTCAGCGTTTTATCCCAACGATGGAGTTTGGAGACAGCTGCGTGTAGTATAGATTGGGTCCACTGGTTGTAAGCCCACGAGATCATGACCTTCAGGTGCTACAACGAAGTTTTATACAGTTAAGCATATTCTACTTTGAAAAATCATATTATGTTACAGCACTGCAACGAATTTAATATAAATACATGGTTAGAAGAAAATAACAGAGCTGGTCATTCTAGTGACCAGCTCTGACCTGAGTTTCATTTGAAATTGCGGAGCCCAATTTGCAGATTCAAATGGAACACAGCATTAAGTAGAAGACTAAGATGGCCCTATTCATTAAGGGAACTTAGTACTGTTTTAAAGGAGTCATCATCGTAACTGACTGGAACTCGATAAAAGCATTCCCTTCTGATAAAAAAAAAAAAACAAGCACGAGCAAATGGTGCATCCGGAAAATGTTCTACTCTAATCGACATGTTTTTTTACTAAATAATTTAAGCAAATTACAACGTCAACTAGGATATACATTAAAATAAATTTTAATATACTTCAGTATTTCGGCAACGTCACGTTGCCATTTTCAAGAAACTTAAGAACAAAACACCTGCACGCAGGCACAACAAACAGTAAATGCGGAAGCACCAGGAAGCTATTATTTCTCCTAAAGCCCTGATGGTGTCCCCCTAGAGGGCAATGCTGGTATTCTTGGGCGATTGGGCTGAAAGTCTTCTGATGTAGGTTTCCCAAATTTGAGGCAGTCTCATGCAGCCAAATTTGTTGATTGTTTCTTAGGGCTTAAGCTGATTCCATGAATAGCCACTCATATTTGTATTTACTACGGTGTATTATCGTGGCTTTCTTCCACCTTATTCTATGGTAGGTATCCAGCGCATGGTCAGCAAGACCAGAGTGGCTGTATTCGTGAAACCGGATGTAGTCCTTGTGTTCTGAAATTCTGATATTTGCTCTCCTGCCTGTTTGGCTAAAGTAGGGCAGCTTACATCTGCAATGGACCTAGTATACACCAGGTAGGTCTCGGGGGGGGGGGGGGGGTTCTTTAGTAGAGCGGATAAGGGATGCCAATTTTTTATATGGTCTGTAACAAGAAGTTAAGTCATGTTTTTTAGGATTTTTGTAATTTTTTCCGAGGTGCCTCGGATATAGGGTATGGTGATGGATTTAGAGTAATCCTTGTTGTGAGGGGGGGGGGGGCTGTGGTTTACTGGTTTCAATATTTTTTGGATTTTTTGGGGGGAGGGGAAGCCATTGGCTGAGAAAGTGTTGAGAATGTGGTTTAGTTCTGTGGTTAGGGCATTGTCATTCGAACAGATAAGTTTAGCCCTGTTGTGTCGTGTCTTAATGACTCCATATTGTTGCGAGGAGGGGTGGTGGGATTGTTGGTGAATGTATCTGCCTGTATGGGTGGGTTTTCTATATACTGAGAAAACCAAGGTTCTATCAGGCTGGCGGGTGACTAGTGTGTCTAAGAAAGGAATTCAGTTCTTTTTTTCTTCTTCCAGGGTGAATTTGACTCTGGGGTGTTGGTTGTTTAAGTATGTTAGGAAGGAGAGTAGTGCATCGCAGCCATATAGCCAAATAGCGAACACATCATCAACATAGCGAAGCCAAATGGTTGTTTTTTGTGGGGCAGAGTTTATGTCTTTCTCTTCAAAAGTCTCCATATAAAAATTGGCCAAGGGTGGGGAGAGTGGAGAACCCATAGCTGTCCCCTCTATTTGTTTGTAGAATTTTCCTTGCCAAACAAAATAGCCTGAGTTCATAGTGAACTGAAATAGGGCTGTGATATTGGGAGGAACTTTAGCTTGGATTAGCTTTAAGGATTCTTTGAGTGGGATATTTGTGAATAAGGAGGAGACATCAAAACTGACCATTATGTCAGTGTGTTTGAGTGTAAGGTTTTGTATGCTGGCTTTGAAGTGGGCTGAGTTTTTTATGTGTGAAGGTGTATTGCCAGTATAGTGTGAGAGAGAGCTTTGGCCAAATGTTTAGCTAGTTTGTATGTGAGGGAATCAATGCCATCCACTATGAGACGTAATGGCACATTTTCCTTATGTATTTTTGGGAGTCCGAAAATACGGGGGAGTATGGAGTTAAATGGGTTTAATTTGTTAGTGATTTCCACAGGCCAAGAAGTGACCTTCTTAAGGAGCCTGTGGAGTTTTCTAATTTGTGAGTTGGTGGGATTGTACTCGATAGGAAGGTAAATAGCCCGATCTAACAATAGAGCTCTCAGCTTACCTGTGTAATCCTTTTGGTTAAGCAATACTGTGGCATTCCCCATAAAGGGAATGTCACTGTTAGTTAAGCAGTACTGTGGCATTCCTCATAAAGGGAATGTCACAGTATTGCTTAAAAAGGATTACACAGGTAAGGTGAAAGCTCTGTTGTTAGATCGGGCTACTTACCTCCCTATCGGGTACAATCCCGCCAACTCACAAATCAGAAAACTCTACAGGCTCCTTAAGAAGGTCACTTCTTGGTCTGTGGAAATCACTAACAAATTAAACCCATTTAACTCCATACCTCCCTCCCTCTGTATTTTTGGACTCCCAAAAATACATAAGGGAAATGTGCCATTACATCCATAGTGGATGGCATTGATTCTCCCACATACAAACTAGCTAAACATCTGGCCAAACGCTCTCTCACACTATACTGGCAACACTCCTTCACACATAAAAAAATCAACCCACTTCAAAGCCAGCATAGAAAACCTTACACTCAAACACACTGACATAATGGTCAGTTTTGATGTATCCTCTTTATTCACAAATATCCCACTCAAAGAATCCTTAAAGCTAATCCAAGCTAAATTTTCTCCCGATATCACAGCCCTATTTCAGTTCACTATGAACTCAGGCTAGTTTGTTTGGCAAGGAAAATTCTACAAACAAATAGAGGGGACAGCCATAGGATCTCCACTCTCCACACCCTTGGCCAACTTTTATATGGAGACTTTTGAAGAGAAAGACATAAACTCTGCCCCACAAACACCAACCATTTGGCTTCGCTATGTTAATAATGTGTTCGCTATTTGGCCACATGACTCGGATGCACTCCTTTCCTTCCTAACACACTTAAATAACCAACACCCCAGAATCAAATTCATCCTGGAAAAAGAAAAAAACAACTGCATTCCTTTCTTAGACACATTAGTCACCCGCCAGCCTGATGGAACCTTGGTTTTCTCAGTATATAGAAAACCCACCCATACAGGCAGATACATTCACCAACAATCCCACCACCCCTCCTCGCAACAATATGGAGTCATTAAGACACGACACAACATGGCTAAACTTATCTGTTCAAATGACAATGCCCTAACCAAAGAACTAAACCACTTTCTCAGCCAATGGCTACCCCTCCCAAAAAAAAACCCAAAAAAATATTGAAACCAGTAAACCACAGCCCCCCCCCCCTTCACAACAAGGATTACTCTAAATCCATCACCATACCCTATATCCGAGGCACCTCGGAAAAAATTACAAAAATCCGAAAAAAACATGATTTAACTTCTTGTTACAGACCATATAAAAAATTGGCATCCCTTATCCGCTCTACTAAAGACCAACCTCCCCCCACCTAGACCTACCTGGTGTATACCAGGTCCCTTGCAGCTGTCCTACTTTGGCCAAACAGGCAGGACAGCAAATATCAGAATTTCAGAACACAAGGACTACATCCGTTTTCACCAATACAGCCACTCTGGTCTTGCTGACCATGTGCTGGATACCTGCCATAGAATACGGTGGAAGAAAGCCACGATAATACACCGTAGTACTGTATATACAAATATGAAAGGCTTTTCATGGAATCAGCTTCAGCCCTAAGAAACAAGGAAGTCTCATGCAGCCAAAAAATTTGGCTGCACGAGACTGCCTCAAATTTGGGAAACCTACATCAAAAGACCCTCAGTCCAATCGCCCAAGAATACCAACATTGCCCGCTAGGGGCACCATCAGTTCAGCAATGGCAATGGAAAGTAATCTTAATGCCCTGCAGTTAGCCTCGATCAAAACACTACTTGAGTTCGATCGTTATTTCGAACCACTGAATTTCAGGATTCTTTGAAATATTGGTAATACTTTCTAAGGCTTTTTTCTAGTTCCTGCTGCATGTACGGTCTACGGTTACAACCAAACTGCAAAGCGTTTGTGTCGGGATGATTTTCATTTATTTTTATTTTTGAAGGGTGGGAAGAATACAATGCTACCAACATTCTTTAATACTTGTTTCTGTATCATGCCTATTGGCAGGACAGTGTCACACAGACCACCATGTTTGCTCGACATTTATGAATCCTCCTGCACTTCATAATATCATAATTACTATTTGTTCTAAGAAGCTTGGTAGAATAAGTGATATTTCTTTCATCATATTAGGTCCTTCATTAGTGTTAAACATGAAAATAATACATCTTACTTCTGATTATGTGTTATTATTAAGGTAGAAAGATTTGTATTTTTGAGCAGTTGGAATTTACTTAATTACTCATTACATAACAGTTTGATTTCCATAGATAATTTTGGTACTTCTATTGTTGTCAATAATTATAATTTTAAGAATATATATTTACTATTTCGCAAGACATTTTGAACTGTCTATAGTTCCCATTGTAATGCATCATTTAAAATGATGAATCACTCTCCTCCCTAAAAAACGAACATATTTATGATTACTTACTGTATATAACCATCATCATCATCATCATACGTATCAAGGATTTAGGCCTAGCATGGCCTGTTCCGGCCTTAGAAGTCATCGTTGAATCGTTTAAGAGGACGTCCTGGTTTTCTTTTTCCTAATGGCTTGTACTTTAAGGCTTGTTTTGGTAATCTTTCTGTTTTCATTCTTTGAACGTGTTCCATCCATTTATGTTTCTTTTTTTAATTTTTTCAATTACTGGTTCTTGGTTTAATTCTTTCATAATATCTTCGTTTCTTTTGTGATCAAATAGGGTATACTTTGCAGTTTTTCTCATAAACTTCATTTCTGCTGTTGTTAATCTTTGTTTGTCTTTTTGTTTTATTGCCCAGATTTCGCTTCCATACATTAAGACCGGTAGGGCTAATATATTCTATACTTTTAGCCTGGTTTGTTTTTGAACTAGGTTTGGTTTAAATATAGAGTTAATTACTCCTGTTATTTTTAAATATTTTGCAATTTTTATGTTTATATCTTTTTCATTTTCATAAGTGATCATACATCCTAGGTAGTTAAATGAATTCACCTGTTCTAAGATCTTGTTATCTAATACTATTTTAGTTCTTGCTGGATCTTGTCCTTTAAAGGCCATAGTTTTTGATTTTTCCGTTGATATTATCATACCATAATCTTTGGATATCTCATTTAGATTTAAAATAGCTTTCTGTAAGTTATCTTCAGAATTTGTAATTATTATTTGGTCGTCTGCAAAGAGGAGAGTGTTTAAGTTAACTGTAGGTGAAAGTTTAATTCCTTGATGGAAATTTTTACTCCATTGTATTATTATTTCATTTAAGTAAATATCTAAAAGAGTTGCTGAGAGGGGATATCCCTGTCGGACCCCTTGGTTTATCTCTCTTGTATATCATAGCTCATGATTTAATCTTATTTGTATTTGATTAATTTCATATATACTTGTGACAGCTTTTAGGATATTATTTGGTATTTGTCTTTCTTTTAATATGTTAAATAATATGTTTCTTTTAACTTTGTCATATGCTTTTTCAAAGTCAATAAATGCAATATGTGTTTCTAAATTATATTCACTTCTTTTCTCTATTATTAATTTTAGGCAGAAGGCTGGGTCTATACATGATCGTCCTTTTCTAAATCCATTTTGTACTTCTAGAATAAAGTTTTCGGAATATTTCATTAGTTTCTTATTTAAGATTCTGTTGTATATTTTGTAACATGAATTTAGTATACTGATACCTCTATAGTTTTTAGGGTCATCTCTATTACCTTTCTTAAAGATAGGAATCACAATTGCTTTTTTCCATTCTATTGGGGGGATACCAGTTGAGTAAATTTTATTTAAAAATAATAAGAGTCTTCCTTTGAATCTTGTTCCTGCGTATTTATATAGTTCTGAACCTAGCTTATCTTCTCCAGGTGATTTTCCGTTTCTTGTTTCTTTCAGGCTGATTTCTAATTCTTCTTCAGTTATTTCCTTTTCATTTTCGTTAACTGTTTGCCAGTTGTCTTTTTAAAAATATTTGTCTGTCCACAGTTCTGTGTAGTAATTTAGAAATTCTTCTAATTTCAATTCAGTGTTTAATTTTATGTGTTCTTTGGTATCTGCATTTAGGTGTTTCAAAATCTTATATACATTGGGTCTTATTTTACATAAATCATGTTCTAAATTAGAAACAAATTTATTCCATGATTCTCTATGTCTTTTTCTGACTTCTCTTTTAGCTATGGCTCTTATTCTTTTATATTCTATTTCATCTTCTAATCTTTTACTGCTTAACCATTTGTGATAGGCTTCTTTTTTCTTTTTGATTATTTATTTGATTGTATCATCCCAGATCTTCAGTTTTTTTCTTTTATTGAATTTTTTGGTCTTTCCTAAGCTTTCATTTGCTGCTGCATTTAGTATCGTTTTTATATTAAGCCATTCTATTTCTATTTCTTCATTTTGTTTTATTTTATCTAGATACTGGTTAATTCTTTGTTCATATAGCCATTGTACATTTGTCATTCAATAGACTAGTTTTATAAACAAATGTTTCAATTTTTCTTTCTATAATATCCTATAATATCTACAGGTAAAGTTAAATGCTACAAATAACTTTATTATTATTATTATTATTATATTTTTCTCAGAGAAGAAAGGTGAGCCATGAAGTGCATCAAATGCCTGAAGTATTTATTGCCTGAAGGAAATCATCTAACCTGTAGGAAATGACATAGGAATCTTCGCTTTACATGACCCAGTCTTTCAAAAACAACCTAGCAACGTAAATCCGATGCAAAATGTGAGGAACGGAAGTGCCTATGTTGCAGGGAGAACAAAGAAATGCTGCCACACATGGCGCAGCCGATTATAGCGGATGCAGAATCAGACGATGAACTGAACAGACAAAAAAATACAGGTGAATCCTACAATTTGAATTCATTAAATATACTAATGAAAACGGTTAACAGACTATAAAACCAACTTAGTAGATTTTGTTCAACAACTCTTTGATAAATAGAACAAAAAAATAACAAAACTAATGTAGCGAATATGAGGACTTTAATAGACATGAAAATTTAGCAGTGGAAGAAGTCTTGCAAACGATAAAAGTCATCAAAATTAGTGATAACGTACTAACTGATAGGCAATATAATCGATGAAAGAGACATCGGAAACCAGTCAAAAACGTAATTCCTTAAAACTACAATCATCATCATCATCAACAACAACCATGGGTCCAATGCCCATAGGTGTCTGGTTCCATCTTGATGTGATTCTTCCATTGTATTCTATTCTGTGCAAGATGACTCAGTTTGTGTATGGAATTTCTGCACCATTTGACAATGTCATCTCCCCATTATCTGTTTGGTCTTCCTTTTTGTTCTTTCCTTCAATCATCCCAAACAGCAGCATTTTTATTTTCCTCTCATTATTCATTCTACACATATGGCCAAAGAGACATAGTTTCCTTTTGATTATTTTCTGGATCGGGTTTTCTTTTGGTTGTATTCGTCTGTAGATTTCCTCATTGTTCACTTTCTTGATCTAGCTTCTTCTCAAGATCTTTTATATAGCACTTCCTCTCAAGTGCTAATATCCTCCTTTCAGATTCTCTCAGGAGTACCCAAGCCTCACATCCATAGAGCATGCTGCTGAAGATACAGGTTTTCTACAATGCGTAGTTTAGTTTGCATCTTTATAGCTCAGTTCTTCCATATTTTGTCCTTGTCTTTTAAAATAGTTGTTGCTTAGCTATTCTAATTTTGATCTCTTTTTTTGTGGTCCAAGTCATGCGTCATGTGGCATCCAAGATATGTGAAGTATTCTACATTTTCCAGTTGAAATCTGTCTATCGTAACTCTGTTCAGTAACTCCTGTTGTCCAAATATCATTGTTTTAGTTTTTTCAAAGTTGACATTTAAACCATATCTTTTTCCTTCTGTGTATAGTGTTTGCAATGTATGTTCCAGCCTTGCTGCATCTTCTCCAATCAGGACGATGTCATCTGCAAATCAGAGGTAGTTTATTCTCATGCCATTTATTGAAATGCCTCCACCTTCTTCTTTAATCTTATCTAGTGTTCTTCCTAGATGTGTGATGAAGATGATTGGTGATATTGAGTCCCCTTGTCTTGTGCCTTGACTAGTGGCAAACCAATCTCCTGTCTCACCTGCTATTCTGATTTTTGCTTGTGCTTGGCTGTTTATATCTTTCAGCAGGCAGATAAAGGCGGATATATAAAGGTCTGCATAGATCAGTGGAAGTGGCGCTTGTGTCTTCTGAGCTTGGTCGCTGAAAGTCAGACTTAAATTCAAGTCTAGTCACCGACTGGAGGAACTTTTTCTAAGCCTTTCTTCGGCCGATTCCCGAGTTAGTCTATCTCTGGCATGGGCAAGTGGGTTTTTCATCCCGTAAACTCAAGAAAATCGACCGCAGTACCCACATTATTTCAGATAGTAACATATCTTGTTAAGGTTAGGTATCAAGAGATGGCAGCACTTGTCTGCCAGCCTCTGTCGGTGGCTGCTGTAATTAGTGATAGACATGGACCAGCTATCTCTGATTGGCTACCGGTGGAGATTGAACTGCCTACTCAGTCTCCAAAAGCTAGATAGGGTATAAAGGTCTCGCCTACTCCCTATAAGGGAATAAAAGGCATTAGCTGATTTTTTCCCATGTTATATTTTGGTCAATATTATCAAATGCTTTTTGGAAGTTCATGAAACAGCAGTATTTCTTTTTGCTCTTTCTTTGAGCTTTCTGTGTTATTAGTCTTAGTGCGAGTATTTGTTGCACTGTACTTCGATCTTTTCGAAAAAATCCGGCTTGCTCATCAAGAAGATGTGCCTCCATATGATCCTTCAGGCATTCCGTTAGTATTTTCATCAGCACTTTTTTCAAGATGACTCATTAATGCAATAGTTCTGTAATTGGTGCATTCTAAAGCACTGCCTTTCTTATGAAGAACAACCAAGTACGATTTTTCCATTCTTCGGTGGCTAACCCTGATCTCCATATTTCATTGCAATACTTATGCAATTCTTTTACAACTGATTCTCCCCACATTTTAGCATCTCGCCTATTATGTTGGTATCTCCAGGACTCTTGTTGTTCTTGAGATGTTTTATAGCCTTATTCACCTCCTCTTCCCAGATGCCATTTTCAAAGATCTCTGCTGGTGAAGAGATTGCTTTTAGCTCTTTGATTACTTCTATTGCTGTATTATTTAGTTGATTTTTATATAGTTCGCTGCAATATCTTGTCCATCTGTGTATGAATTCTGTCTTGTCCATCAATACTTTACCATCTTCATCTCTGACTGCTACTGATCTTGTTTGCCACTTCCTATTGACATTTCTTATACCTTTGTAGATCTTTCTAGTTTTGTGTTCTCCATGGTACTGTTCACTGTCTTTGCACTGGTCCTCCAACCATTTGGCTTTATCAGATCTTGCTGATTTTTGTTCTTCATTGCATATTTGACAGTTTAATTCATCTGCTCCCTCTGAATTATCTCTTTTAAGTTTCAATGCTCTTTTCTCTTGTATCAATTTTAGGGTTTCCTGAGTTATCCATTTCTTTTTGATCTTTTCTTTTCAGGAATTATTTCCTTTACTGCTTTTATCACTGTAGTCAGTCGTTCTGCTCTTGTATCTGTATTTTGTTTTTCACTTGGGGGGGGCTTAAACTTAGTTTTTAATATGTTCTTATATGCTGATCTTAGCCTGTCTTTATTTAGTTTTGAGATATCTCTAGCTCTTTGGAACTTTCCTTTATACTTCTGTTTCAGTTTTAGTCTTATATTCACAATCACTAAGCTGTGGTCCGAATCAATATCAGTTCCTTGGAATGATCTGCACTGTTGAACTGAGGTTCTTTATTTCTGGTCTATTAACATCAAGTCGATCATATTCCTGTGTTTGCCATTGAAGGTGCGCCATGCCCATTTACGAGAATCTTTTTGTTGGAATTTGGTATTGTAATCATCAGGTTATTATCCATGGCAAATTCCAGAAGCATTTCTCCACGTTCATTTCTTTCTCCATTTCCAAATTTATTTTTTCTAAAACTCATGGCAGAAAATGCTTGTTTGCAAATGTATGTGATTCTAAATGCGACTATCATCTTCTTTGCGAAATTGATTAATCCTTCGAATTTTCTTGATAAGCATCAATAAAATATTTTGACATTTTCTAACGAAAATGAGTTCTTTAATGTTTCACTGTGTTGTAATTCCAAAACTTCCATCTGTAGTTGGTTTGGTACGTCATCAATGCCGACATTAAAAGGGTTCAAAAATAACCGCATTTCGATGCTATTTTTATGAAAATCCACAAATCTTGTTGAAAATTCCATTTTTAAATTTTCAGTAGTACCAACAAAAAAATTTCCTTTTGTTTGCCATTCAACTGTAGATGCAAATTTGCATCCAATATATTGATGTAGATTTTCTTCCATCATATGTTTCTTCAACAGACATAGTTTGCCTTCAAAAGCTTTTATTTCAGAAAACAGTTCTGCTAGTAATTTACCTTGGCCCTGAAGGTTCACATTCAGTTCATTAAGGTACGTTGTAATATCTACCGTGTTCCGTCATGAAAATATCTATTTGTTCACATAAATTAAAAATAAATCTTTTTAGCACTGCACCTTAAACATCTAACAGCTGAGTAGTATATAACATCCTCATACTCCAATTCTATTTCTATCAAGAATTCTTGAAATTGGCGGTGTTTCAGACTGTTGCGTCAGATGTAATTTACAGTTGATATCACAATGTCCATAATGTCTTTCATTGATGATAAAATTTTGCTACAAAGTGCTTCTTGTGGAACACCATTGGATTATCATAACCTACTTTCTGTAATTCCTCACAAATTCGACCTACTGCACTGGTGATAGAGCCACAAATATTTCTTCCACCATTGGTTGTCACACTATATATTTTTTTCCAGTCCAATTCTAAAGAATCAATAGTTTATGAAGAATTCATTGCGGGTTAGAGTACCTTTTAAAGCACAGAAACTGGCCGATTCTTCATGAATATCAAGATCACTATCGATGCCCCGGATAAATATCATTAATTGCTCAGTGTCTGTCTTTATTACTTTCATCCATTGCCTGAGAGTAACACTCAAATGATTTTGCTTTAAATTTAAGCTGCTCAAATAAATTGATACCGATTTCTTCTACTCGCCTTGTACAAGTCCTATCAGATAACTAATATTTTGAAATAACGTCTTCTTTTCTGGGCATATTTGTTTATATTCAGCTAATAAACATTGTTTAATAATTCTGAATCTGTATAGCACCTTCCTTCTTTCGCAACAAGTTCCTCTACGACATAACTAGTACGAACAATTGATTCATTATGAATACTTTGATTCTTAATATGCTTTGCTGAGCAGTCAAAGAAGTTTATAAATTATTAATTTGATTTTTTCCACGTTCACGGTTCGAGTCCATGTATTATCTTTCGTATTCATTTCGTAATTACGTCTGATATTATATTCTTTCATAACAGTAACACTTTTATGAAAATAAGACAAAGGGGCTTATCCCTCATTTTTAATAAAGAAGTACTTGCTATTCCATTCATCATTAAACCTTCTTCCTTCATCTGCAATTTTACGTTTTCTTGAACCCATTTTTGAAATTATTTTTAACAAATATACATCCTCTGAAAATAATAGTTGATGTTATTGAATTATTAAATTATATTAAAAGACGGACCAAGGAACGCGACTGTAAAAGTGCGCCAAAATCTCGGTTGTCGTCGGATGAAGTCGCTTTGTTATCCCCACTCCTGATGACTCACACGGTTGACTCGCACCAAGCTGCAAGGCGATATCACGAAGTATAGGTATAAAATTGTTTTTAATTTATTATTCATATTATAAAATGTATTATTTAAATAATTCAACATACTGGCCACGTGGCATGAAAGAATGGTCAACCTTTTATGGGCCGCCAAAATTGCATGTTTGGGCCGCATGCGGCCTGCGGGTTGCCGACCCCTGATCTAAGTAACTATTATTAATATACATTATACAATAAAGGAAAATTTGTGTGAGATTCATTGTTAAAAAAACAACAAAGTATGTTCTGTAAACGCATAATATATAATCATAATTTTAATAATAAAATTATTGTTGTTTTTATAGAAATTTAATGTGGAAAATAAATCACAATCTGCAGCACTTAGCTACAGTAGTTTGTAAAATAACATGTTAGATTGTCACTTAACATGTATTTTGAGATCAATTAAAATATATTATTATTATTATTATTATTATTATTATTATTATTATTATTATTATTATTATTATATAATAGAGGGCGCTGTGTAGGCATACGAACCGTTGCGTGGTTGTATTGCTGGTACCGTTTTTATAGTTTTAATGTGGTTCTAACTCCTGTTTTTAATTTAAAAGTGTCATAAAGTAACTCTACTTGTCACGCTAAAGACAGAGACATATAATTCATCGAAATCGGCCAAGTGGAATCCAAAATCTGAGTGTGCTAAAAATTGAAGCGTACACCGCAGTTGCTAACGAGTACAGAACAAAGGTCGCCGCCATCTTTGCAGCTGTCCAAAGGAAGAAAGGTGAGTCATGAAATGCAACAAGTGTCAGAAGGAATTGCCGTCCGACGGATGTTACATAACCAGGAAATGCCATAGGAATCTTCACTTTACATGTTCGGACTTTCAGAAACAACTTGGCAACGCAAATCCAATGCCAAACGAGAAGAATGGAAGTGCCTAAACTGTAGAGAGAACAAAGAAACGCCACCACCCACGACGCAACTGATTACGCCGGAGGCAGAATCGGACGATGAACTGAACAGACAACTGAACACTGGTGAGTATTATAATTTGAGTTCCGTTAATTTATTACTAGAAAAAGGTTTAGAAAATATAAAAGCCAGCTTGGTAGATCTTGTCCAAGAACTATTTGATAAACAGAATAAAGAAATAACAAAAAAAATTAGCGAATATGAAGAGTTTGTTAAATTTAATAATTCAAAAGTAGAAGATGTCTTACAAACAGTAAAAGACATTAAAACCAGCATTAACGCATTAACTGAGAGGCAGCACAAATTGATAAAACACACATCTGAACTCCGTCAAGAATTTAATTCCCTGAAACTACAATACGAAGTTTTAAACCAACAACAACATAAAGAAGACCTCGTCATAAACGGCCTTCCAGAAACAGAATCCGCAGAAAATCTCACAGACGTAGTTTTAAAGTTAGGCCATGCAATTGACATCCCTCTACAGCATAATGATATTCAGACTATAAATCAGTTTCCCAGGAAGAACAGAAAATAAGGCTCGACACGACCGGCACCAGTCATAGTTCGTCTGACAAGCAAGGCTACAAGAGACAATCTCATAAAAGCCAGCAGACTGAAAAAACCAGTAGTCAAGGATTTAAATGCATCGCAAGACAATACGCCAATCTTTCTATCTGAGTATTTAACACCTTTCAATCAGAATCTTTTGTACCAAGCAAGAAAAGAAAAAACAGAAAAAAAGTATCGATTTTTATGGATCAAAGACGGCAAAATATTCTTAAGAAAGTCACAGACTTCAAAGTCTATACAAATAAAAACCTCGGAAGATATTGACAGGCTGCCAGAGTGAAACAAAAAAACTCCAACTTAGTTCAATAAGAAGATCTCAACACAACAAAAATGAATGTGAACCATCAGATAGATGTAATTACACCAGAATACATCAGTAATTGTACTTTCGAATCTCTTGATGCATGGAAACAAAACACAGTACAAGCGGGAGGTCTCTCAATCTTGCATATTAACATCAGAAGCATCCGAAAACATTGGTTGTTGTTACAGGATTATCTGAGGAATCACACTGATATTATTGATATATTGATTCTTACAGAAGTATCCATAACTAATGACGAAGCGACTGCTTTCCAAATTCCAGGATTCCAACAATACAGATCATGCCGGCAAACAAAAAGAGGGGGTGGAATATTAATATTTATCAAACAAAAATTAATAGCAAAAGAAACGGCCTATCAATTTGAGCATGCTGAAACCCTCTGCCTCGAAATCAGTAATACCACGAATACAGAGGATCCCATAATACTAAATGCTATTTACAGGACCACCAAACCTAAACATGATAAAATTCTTACACGAACTCAATTGTTGGCTTTCAAGCCAAGAAATATGCTCAACCGAACACCTAATGATAATTCGCGACATAAACATAAATATTGCAAATGAAAACCAGAAACCAGAAGACCCATACCTAGACACACTATCCATGTATAATCTAATACCAACAATAACGTCATGTACTAGAGAAGAAATATTCGGAAATACTATCACTGCCTCCTGTCTAGACCATATAAACGTCCGAGCACTACCAAATAGTTACACTGCATCAGTCATAAAGTGCAAAGTAGCAGACCATTACTTCACCGCTCTAAACCAGCACACCAAGACAATACCCATGCAATGCCCCACAGAAGAAAAACGACAGAAAACAATAATAGACGAAGAAATAGTCAACCACGAAATAAGAAAAACTGACTGGGAACACCTGGCATCAGATTCAGCAATTTGGGTGCATGTTTCTTTAATGACAACATTAAAGAAACATGCACCCAAAATACCATACAAACTCAATACATTCCAAGTGTGTGTGTGTGTGTGTGTGTGTGTGTGTGTGTGTGTGTGTGTGTGTGTGTGTGTGTGTGTGTGTGTGTGTGTGTGTGTGTGTGTGTGTGTGTGTGTGTGTGTGTGTGTGTGTGTGTGTGTGTGTGTGTGTGTGTGTGGTTGTGTGTGTGTGTGTGCGCGCGTGCGTGCGCGCACGCGAATTTCTCAATCATAGATTTCGTAGCTTCCCAACACAGCAAAAAAAAAAAAATACATAATAACCAACTGGTGTCATCCTCAGATAAGCTTACATATAAGCTTCGAGGATGAAAGCAAAAAAAAATTAGTTCTCATCCAAGATGCATCATAGTAACCAAATGCATGTAATGTACGCATCGCATGAAAAAAACAATGTACGTAATGTAAATATCACATGTAAACAAACGTAAGTAATGTATCATATATAAACAAATGTATGTAATGTATATAATAATTTGTAACAAACGTATGTAATGTATATAATAATTATAACAAATGTATGATGTAATGTATATAATAACTGTAACAAATGTATCCAATGTAAAAAAAAAAAAGAATTCTTTAAAAGTAAATCATGAGTTTACACTAAATGTTTGTGAAAATAAGGAAACATAATATTTAGATTGCATATGTGTAAATACTGTTGTACAATCACACCTTTTCAAACTTTGAAAAAAAAAATAGTAAACCACAACATCTAATATTATACAACTTATGTAACTCTGAACAATATAATTGTAAATTATTATTATGATTGTTATATATATATAAAACTGTTATTATCATTACTATTTAAATCTCATTATATGTAGCACAAAGTACTGAACCTTGTAAAATAATATACTGAATAGATGATGATTGTACATATGTAAATATTTGAAAGAACAATAAAATAAAATAAAATAAATAAAATTATTATTATTATTATTATTATTATTATTATTATTATTCATTTAAAAGTATTGCAAAATAATTCTACTTGTAACGCTAAAAACAATGATATGTAATTCACCAAAATGGGCTAAGTGGAATCCAAATTTTGAGTGTAGAAAATTGAACAGGGCATGCTCAGTGGTCAACAACGAGAGTAGAACAAAGGACTTCACCATCGTTACAGTCACGCTATAATTGCTCAAGGGAAGAAAGGCGAGTCATGAAGTGCATCAAATGCCTGAAGGATCTATCGTCCGACGGAAATCATGCAACTTGTTGGAAATGCCATAGGAATCTTCACTTTACATGTTCTGGCCTTTCATAAACAACCTGGCAACGTAAATCCAATGCAAAACGTGAAGAATGGAAGTGCCTATACTGCAGGGAGAACAGCTCCCTGCTAACTTCGGCCACCGAGTATACCTGAGGCAATACCAAATGATGAACTGAACAGCAAAAAAGTTACAGGTGAGTACTATAATTTGAATTCTTTAAACATACTTCTTTAAATACAGAAAACGGTTTAGAGACTATAAAAGCCAGCTTAGTAGATCTTGTTCAAAAACTCTTTCATAAGCATAACGAACAAATAACAACAACAAATAGTGAATATGAAAACAGTGAAAGACATCAAAATTAGTGTTAACTTACTAACCAAATCAACATAATTTGATGAAAGAGACATCCGAACTCCCGCAAAAACTTAATTCTCTTAAACTACAATACGAACTTTTAAATCAGCAACAATATAAAGAAGTTCTTGTCATAAATGGTCTTCCTGAAACTGCACCTACAGAAAATATCGGAGATTTGGTTTTAAAGTTAGGTCATGCAATTGACATATCCCTACAGCATAACGACATTCAGACCATAATTCAGACTCCCAGGAAGAGCTAAAAACGAGGCTTTCCAAGAACCGCACCAGTCATATTTCGTCTTACAAGCAAATTAACCAGAGACAATCTTATAAAAGCCAGCAGACTGAAAAAAACTAGTTGCCAAGAACTTGAACTCATCTCAAGACAATACACCAATCTTCTTATCTGAGGATTTAACACCACTCAACTCGAATCTCTTGTACCAAGCAAGAAAGCAAAATTAGAAAAAAATCAGCAATTTTTGTAAATAGAGTGCCACAATATTCTCGAGAAAGTCTCAAACTTCAAAGTCGATACAAATCAAAATATCAGAAGATATAGGCTGCCATAGTGAAAAAAAGACTCCTAATTGGTTCAAAAAGAATATCTCAACACAACAAAAATGAATGTGAACCATCAGACAGATGTAATAACACCAATTGTACTTTTGACCCACTCCCTGCATGAAAACAATACACAGTTTAAACGAGAGAATACTCCATTCTGATATTAACATAAAAAAATATTGGTTAATGTTACAGGTTTATCTGAAGAATTACATCAGTGTTATTGATATATTGGTCCTAACAGAAGTATCCTTACTAAACATGAAGCAACTGTCTTTCAAATTCCAGGATTTCAACAATATAGATCCTGCAGCCAAACAAAGAAGGGAGTAGAATATTAATATTTATGGAACATAAATTAATAGCAAAAGAAACTGTTTATCAATTTGAGCATACTGAAATCCTTTGCATCAAAATCATTAATTCCACCAGTCGACAGCATCCCTTAATACTAAATGCAATTTACAGGCCACCAAACTTAAAGATGATAAAATTCTTTCGAGAACTCAATTGCTGGCTGTCACGCCAGGAATTAGGCTCAACTGAATACCTGATGATAATCGGTGATATAAACATAAATATTGCAAACGAAAATCATAATAACACTGTACAATATACCTAGATACGCTATCTATATATAACTTAATACCAACCATGACATCATGTATTAGAGAAGAAATAGTCGGAAATTCTATCACTGCTTCTTGCTTAGATCATATAAATATTCGGTCACTAGCAAATAGTTACAAAGTGCAAAGTAGCAGACCATTACTTCACGGCTCTACATATGCAAGCTAAAACTATATTCATTCAAAGCTCCACATATGAAAAGCAACACAAAATGATAATAGATGAAGAAATAATCAACCATGAAAGAAGAAAAATCGACTGGACACACATGGCGTCCCTATATTCAATAGATACCTTATAAAACAACATCAAACTCTCACTGGATGAAATATATAAGAAAGCTGCAAAGAAAGTCAGAATTCATTCAAAATCAAGCCGAAATCCTCGGATAACGCAAAATATAATCCTAGATATATACAGAAAGGACATTCTATGGAAACAATTAAAGCGATATACAAATAACGCAGCTTTAAAAACCGAATACAAGATAACAAGGAATCGTCCTACAGCTCAGATAAGAAATGAAAAAAGAAACTAGTACAGAGACAAATTAGCCTCCGCAGAAAATAATATGAAACAAATCTGGCATCTGATTTAAAATTATTATTATTATTATTTCATATGTATCATATGTATCATAAGTATCATATGTAACCAAATGCATGTAATGTACGTATCACAGGAAAACCAATGTATGTAATGTAAGTATCATATGTAAACAAATATACGTAATGTAAATATCACATGTAAACAAATATAAGTAATGTATCATATGTAAACAAATGTATGTAACGTATATAATAACTGTAACAAATGTATGCATTGTAAAAAAAAATTCTTTTAAAAGTAAATCATGAGTTTACACTGTATGTTTGTGAGAATAAGGAAACATAATATTTAGATTGCAAAAAAAAAAAAAAAAAATTATGCGGGTCTGTAGGCTCATCGCGGGAGATATTATCTATCATACCTCTCCTTGAACCATTAAGAGATAAAGCAACTCACAACTGACTCTGGAAACCCATTCCACTAGTTAAAACTCTCCAAGCAAAAAACCTAGTCCTCACACCTTTACTAACCATACCTTTATTCAACTGAAATCCACACTTCTCCAATCTATCCTCATATGTAACATTCCACAGGCCACTCACCTCTGAATCTTCTCCATCGCTTCCTCTTGCACAAGAAACCCAGGGGACCAGACCTGAGCACAGCAATCCAGATGTGGGCGTATCAAGGCCTTATAAAGTAGAATAAACATTTCCTTATCTCTAATTGTTAACGTATACTTCAATAGCCAAGTAATCGTATGAGCTACCTTAGCAACATGTCCCATAAACTTTAACTCTCTGTCTACCACCACCCCTAATTCTCTAACTTCATCTATTTCCTGGAGTACAGTGCCATCAATCGGATATTCGACTTGTGATCTTTTTATCCGAAAATGCATACCTTTTCATTTCTCTACATTAAACTGACACCTATTAACTTTTGCCCATACGACAGTCTATTTAAATCGTGATGTAAGCTCTCCACATCGGCTTGGTTAACTATTATTCTACCTAATATCGCATCAACAGGAAACCACTGAATAATTCCTTTCAGGTTATATCCTATATTATAGGTGTATATCACTTTTTGTTATCTGTGCAGCAGCCACCCTGTTGTCCACTTAACCAGTGTTATATTCATCCCCATTTCTTCTAATCTGCGTAACAAATTACAACAAATTGCATGTGCAACAGTATGTTTTATCAACACTATGTTACAGAGTCACCAGACCAAGTGATATCCTACTTTTTACAATCAATGTATTTACCTGAGTTTCGTTACTTATTAACTTACCTGATTACATGCTTTGTTGTTTCTTGTGCTGCTACTTAATTTTGTTTTCCTCCCTATGTTCATTAAAACAACTCTCGACTTTCTGTAATTCCCGCGACGTCTCTTTAAGATTCTGTTTAAACTTCGCGACTTTTGAAGTTAATTCATTTTCAATAACCTCCTCAATATCTTCAATATCTTCCTTAGCGGGAAAGCCTTCTTATTCTTGACTTTTTAATTACGCTTATTGTGAATTTTTGGTGCTATTTTAAACTATATTTAATATTGCAATATCTTAATAAAATATACTACGAAACACTAAAAACACTAAAAGCACTAAAATGTGCACTAATATACATCACTTTTCTAAGAGAAAAAGAAAATAAAACAGATAAAAATAAGCAATTTTACGAAAGTGCTAAATTCACTGTACAATCACAATGTAGCTTCGAATCCAATTCTGCATTATTTGTACGGAGATTATAATGAAGCCAATGATTTAAGGAGACAAACATGTATTACTTAAAAAATGCAATCCTGCTGGTAGTATATTTGCATACAGAAATTGCACATACTGGTGTAATAATCTTCTCATTGTTTAGTTTAGCGCATTCAACGACCTCGTTCGTTCTTTGTGATATTCTAATAATAAATACCAATAATAAGTATGAAAATAGACTTCATACAAAGCTCCTCTATTCAAATGAAAAGCAAAATTTTCAACATTAGATGACCCCAGTTATAAAGGATATATTTATAGACGTATCAATACAGGATGAGGTGTGGCAGCATGGTATTGCGGGGAAGCGTCATTGACATCAGATGAAACGTTACACGTGAATGACTTTTCAAAGATGAATAGTTCTTCATGTAATTATATGTACTTGCATGAAAAACAAGACGAGGTAATCAAGGTTGTTGTATCCTCGAATGACTGTCCTCGTATTTAACTTTGTCACTCCCCCCCTCCTCTCTCTCTCTCTCTCTCTCTCTGAAAAATTATGAAACAGATGGAAAATATCTCGGGCATTATTTTGCGACTGCCGAATATATCTTTGTTCGGGATATGGAAAAGATTTTGAAATATTTACTATTTAATTCGATAAATAATCCCAAACAGTGCGGTTGTTGACACATATAACATTTTGAAATTCTGTAGCCAGTTGCTCATTTTAAAATTTTAATATTTTGTCTTCAATAATCACATTTAATAAACCTTCATTTGAATCCATATCGTTAATTACATTTCGATTATCTGCTAATGGAGATGCTCCGCAAGAAAGATATACCGTAACTTACATATATATTTCCACAGAGGAGTAAGAAATATATTACGAATGTAATGACCCTCCCTACCTGCCTCGCCCTTTTAAATATACTTGTTTGTTAGCCGATTTCGCAATTTAAACAAGTGAATAAATCACAATTTGATTCTATTCAGTGCTATACAGAATTCCGAATATTTTTGCAATGACAGTTTTACATTGAACAGCGAAATATGCCTATTATTAGTTTTATTCCATAATGAAGATAAATGTTTTGTTTGCACACACATCTGCAATGAAACTGGTGTTTGCCTAAGATTTTTTACCTTCATTTTTGATAAACCTTCATTTGAATCCATATAAGGTTTATTTATATATATATATATATATATATATATATATTAGGATAACCAAGTAATTTTATAAACTTGGTTATTTTTACTCCTAATCCCAAGTATGCAAACAATTCAATTTGCGCCTGAAACAAAGTTCAAGCCGGAGAGAGGGAAGAGCCCATAGCCAATCCTTTTGTTCCCAAAATTTGTTTTGGTACATGAAAAAATTAGACTGAAGAACTCAAAGGAACTCTACATTCAAAACACCGATCAGTTCCAAGAATTTAAGGTATACCAAAAATTCATAAGATAGGTATTCCCTTAAGACCAATAGTAGATGATAGAGACTCTCCGACCTCTAATTTAACAAAACATCTCACCAAAATGATTTTACCTCATACAGGAAAAACATCTTCTTTCATAAAGAACAGTACACATGTTATTGAAAAATTAAAAGATATTTATATTGGACCTTCAGACATCTTAGCAAGTTTGAATGTTATCAGCCTATTTACAAATGTTCCAAGAAACGAAACTGTGAATCTCCTGAAAACCTTTTCCTCCTGACATCGTAGATCTTAATAAACATTGCATAAATAATACTTTTTTCATCTATCAAGACAAATGTTGGGAACAAAAAGAAGGATTGGCTATGGGCTCTTCCCTCTCTCCGGCTTTAGCTAACCTATTTATGGAAAACTTTGAAAATAATGCTTTAAACAATTATCATAAAAAACTAAAAATATGGCTACGCTATGTAGACGATATATTCATCATATGTCCAGGAACAACAGTTGAACTCATTGCTTTCAAAGATTACCGAGGCAATTTGCATAATAATATAAAATTTACTTTAGAACAAGAAGAACTTAGGAAACTACCTTTTCTAGACATTCTATTAGAAGTCAATGAAAAGGATAATAAACCTTCTTTCTGAATATATAGAAAACCCACCAACACAGGAAGATTTCTTAATGCCGCCTTACACCACCACCTTTCGCAAAAAATAGGTCTAATAAAAACCCTAAGGGACGGAGCGTATAACATTTCCATCACAGAAAAACAGAGAAAAACGAAGAATTTGAATATCTAACACAGATCTTTCAAAAGAATGGTTAGGAAACCAAGATTATCAAAAACATCCTCCACACACACCTCATAAAAGCATCTCTCAGAAACAAGATTTCAAAAAAGCTATCACGCTTCAATATATCAAACATATTACAGACAAGATGGCTAAATTACTTAACAAATATAACATCAAAGTAACCTTTCTGCTTCTGGAAAAAATTTCGAGACTTCTATATCCCCCGAAACCTCCTCAGCATCCTTTAAAAAACCAGGTGTTTACAAAATTCATTGTTCTTGTGGCATAAGCTACGTAGGACAGACGGGAAGATCTGGGGAAATTCGCATGAATGAGCACTAAAAGGATGTGCAAAACAGAAGAGAACACAAATCAGGTCTAGCTTTCCATACCACTTCCACCGACCACAATGTACTCTGGCAGAAAACAAACATATCGTACATAGAAAAAAACTGTTACATAGGGAAATTTAAAGAAGCTTCAAACATGCTTAAAATACCAACAGAATGAAATAAAAATGAAGGATTAATTCTCCACCAAGTTTGGTCAGCTTTAATACAAAATATACCTCAGTCAGACCGACCGCAGACTTTATGAACGTTAAAGCGTTTCTTCCAGTGAATTTAAATGAAAATAATAAAATAAATCGTATAACTACAGTAACTTAATAAACAATAAGATACGATTATCTAATTGAATGATATGTCTCGTAGCTCAATGAATTAAACTTGATGATAAACATACACTTAATAATATGTTAGTTAAATAATAATATACCATATAAAATGATGTGATACTATAGAAAGAAAGCACATCACTCAGTAGGAGAGACCTGAT
Organism: Typopeltis vanoorti; assembly: GCF_054136105.1. NCBI lineage: Eukaryota > Metazoa > Arthropoda > Arachnida > Uropygi > Thelyphonidae > Typopeltis > Typopeltis vanoorti. The sequence continues at coordinate 112,718,509 of NC_143553.1, forward strand.
TTCGAATCCCACCTAGAACAATAAGGAATTTATATAAGTTTTCTTCTTTTCCTCAAGTGAAGATAAGTTTTCTTTCCCATAGGAAGGCAGAAGGTTTTCATCCTAAAAAATAGTCAAACCTATCCCAGATTAAATGCATTTCGCTGACAGATATCGAAGACTATACAGGTAGAATTTTGACCGTGATAGGCTAGTGACCTAATCCGTTAAGGCAAAAGTAGCCATACAGTAAACATGAAAATGAATTATTTACTTTACGAAAAAAACGTTTTGTTATTCAAAACTTTCTCTCGGATTTTTGACTATGATGAGACAACCGAAATCTGATCATGTTGCCATCACACTGAATAGTACGACTTAGATGGTAAATGATTTTCATCGTACTATATAAGACTACTACCCGATTTATTATCGCGCCCGAAGTGTCAGAAAACATTAAAAAAATATTGAAAAATGGGAATGCTATAGACTGACACCATTCTGAAATTAGAGGAATATTGAATGAGCGCATATTGGCTGCATTTATGGGAGAGCTGAATTATAGTTGCACACCTCTTTGAACAGTTGTATCTGAAGTATACGGTGATGATGATAACAACTTTAATGAGCAAACACTGACAGAAACTGAGGGATATACATGCATTTTAAATACATGCCATCTCCAATGTTTACAGCAACTGTCATCTGGTGAGCTTGCAAAACTATTTATTTTATTCAAAGAAAAAAAACCCAGTTTCACTGGGTTTTTTCCCTTTGAATCTCTCTCTCTCTCTCTCTCTCTCTCTCTCTCTCTCTCTCTCTCTCTCTCTCTCTGACTACGTACATGTGCGCATCTGAGCATGAGGAAACAAATTAGCAACCAAGGTGTATTTTTCACGTCTGGCAAAAAGTCAACGTGATCCTTCTTGTATTGAAGAAAAAATAAAATGCAATCCCGCTGGTAGTATATTTGCATACAGAAATTGCACATACTGGTGTAATAATCTTCTCATTGTTTAGTTTAGCGCATTCAGCGACCTCGTTCGTTCTTTGTGATATTCTAATAATAAATACCAATAATAAGTATTAAAATAGACTTCATACAAAGCTCCTCTATTCAGATGAAAAGCAAAATTTTCAACATTAGATGACCCAAGTTATAAAGGATACATTTATAGATGTATCAATACAGGATGAGGTGTGGCAGCATGGTATTGCGTGGAAGCGTCATTGACATCAGATGAAACGTTACATGTGAATGACTTTTCAAAGGTGAATAGTTCTTCATGTAATTATATGTACTTGCATGAAAAACAAGAGGTGGTAATCAAGCTTGTTGTACCCTCGAATGACTGTCGCCGTATTTAACTTTGTAACCTCCCCACCTCTCTCTCTCTCTCTCTCTCTCTCTCTGAAAATATGAAACAGATGGAAATTATCTCGGCAATATTTTGCCGACTTCCGAAGATATCTTTGTTCAGGATATGGAAAAGATTTTGAAATATTTACTATTTAATTCGATAAATAATCCCAAACAGTGCGGTTGTTGACACATATAACATTTTGAAATTCTGTAGCCAGTTGCTCATTTTAAAATTTTAATATTTTTTTTGTCTTCAATAATCACATTTAATAAACCTTCATTTGAATCAATATCGTTAATTAACTACAATTCGATTATCTACTAATGGAGATGCTCCGTAAGAAACATATTCCGTAACTTACATATATATTTCCATAGAGGAGTAAGAAATATATTACGAATGTAATAACCCTCCCTGCCTGCCTCGCCCCTTTTAAATATACATGTTTGTTAGCCGATTTCGCAATTTAAACAAGTGAATAAATCACAATTTGATTCCATTCAGTGCTATACAGAATTCCGAATATTTTTGCAATCACAGTTTTACATTGAACAGCGAAATATGCCTATTATTAGTTTTATTCCATAATGAAGATAAATGTTTTGTTTGCACACACATCTGCAATGAAACCGGTGTTTGCTTAGGATTTTGTATACGTGTTGAATATATATATATATATATATATATATATTATTTTAAATGACTGATACCGAGAGATAAAGAGATGACATGGTTTATTAAATCATGTCATCTCTTTATCTCTTGGTATCAGTCATTTAAAATAATTTATAATATTTTCTACCGAGTAAAAATGAATAATCACAATATATATATATATATATATATATATATATATATATATATATATATATATATATATATATATATATATATATATATATATATATATATATATATATATATATATATATATATATCACTTTCAAAATTTCGATATTGTCTTACTAGATAGCTATATTTTTTCGTTAAACATCACTTGGTTTATCACTTATATTATCAGATATATTAATCCTGTTTCAAAAAGCATCTATTAATAAAAACTAAGCGAAATGTTTGTGGCCTTCATATAATAAAACTAAAGTATTTACAAAATTAATTATGAAGATTTTTACTTTTATGAAGATCTTTACTTTATCTCGACAAACATTTTTTTTTGGCGAAGAGGAGAAGGTGATTATGGTGTGCTGCACTAAATTTTCCTGCTTTTTGCAATTCTGTGCTATTCTAATCTGCGTAGATGATTAGAATATTACAAAAATGAAAGTAAAAGGTTTGTTGTTTTTATTTTACATATTCTTCATTTTTTTTGTTTAAAAAATGGGCACTGAATAAAAATAAAGGTACTGAAATGGGAGAGAATAATCATTGTTTTCTCCGCAGAGACGACGCCAAGTATCTTTGACATTTCGTCTTCTGCGTAGAAATAACTAGTTAAGGCGTTTCTTCTAATGAACTGAATGAAAATAACGAAATAAATCGAATAACTACAACAGTAAGTTAATAAACAATGAAATATTATTTTCTAATTGAATGATCTGTCTCGTCACTCAATGAATTAAACTTGCTGATAAACAAATATTTAAGAATATGTTAGTTAAATAATAATATAGCATATAATAATAATATGATACTGGTAGAAAAAACAGCACATCACTTAGTAGGAGAGACCTGATTTCGAATCCCATGTAGAGCAATAAGGAATTTATATAAGTTTTCTTCTTCTCCACAAGTGAAGGTAAGTTGCCTTTCCATACGAAGGCAGCAAGTCCTACAGAATAGTCAAACCTATCTGAGATTAAGTGCATTTCGCTGATAGATTAAGAAGACTATTCAGATAGAATTTATCGCACTGATAGATCATTAATTAAGTTTATGTAATGCCTAAATATTTTACCATGATAGGCTAGCGACCTAATCCGTTAAGGCAAAAGTAGCCATACAGTGCACATTAAAATGGATTATTTACTTTAGGAAAAATCTTTTTGTCATTCAAAACGTTCTCAAAGATTTTTTGATTATGATGAGACAACCTAAATCTGATCAAGTTGTCATCATACACAATATCATGAAAGTATATCTTAGATGGAAAATGATTTTCGTCGCACTGTTTAAGAATATTACCCGATTTATTTCGAGCCCGAAGTGTCAGAAAACATAAAAGAAAACATTGAAAAATGAGAATTCTATAGGCTGAAACCATTCTTAAATTATAGTATTGTTGAATGAGCGTATATTGGTCGCATTTACAGCATAGCTAAATTATAGTTGCACACCTCTTTGATCAGTTATATCTGAGGTTTACGGTGATGACGATAACAACTTTAATGAGCAAACACTGACAGAAACTGTTGGAGATACATGCATTTTAAAGACATGCCATCTCCAATGTTTACAGCAACTGTCATCTGGTGAGCAGGCAAACTATTAAGACCCTTTGTGACTATTTAGTTTCATTGACTTTTTTTCTTTTAATCTCTCTCTCTCTCTCTGACTAAGTAAATGCTCGTATCTGATCATGAGGAACCATGTTAGCAACGAAGGTATATTTTTCACGTCTGGCAAAAAGTCAACGTGATCTCTCTTGTATCGAAGACAAAATTATACGACCTCCTTTGTCATTATGAATCCACTGTTACATGGCCATGCCGCAAACATCGTGTTGTGTGATCTTTTTTTTATTGAAGGTTTATAGGTAAGACTCGATTTCCAGTGAAATGGAGCTTCCCCTCCTCTTCCTAATTTTTATTTGTATGCAGACATTCATGATACGGGATTGGAGAGGAATAGCAAGACTCCATTTATTTTCTCTTGGATTGCCATATGGAAGTCATGCAGCTTCATGTGGATATATACTTCTAAAATTAGGCAAAGCATCTTCTTATATCTTAGTCCTTGAAAGGGCTTTCAGCAAATATCAGTGGAATGGTTTATTATCGAACAAGCAAGAATTCGATTATTGCATGATCATTTTAGCAAGACATCAAAATCATGATTACTCATATCTTGTTCTCTTGCTGGATGCTTTAATGTTTCTGAGTTCTGTAGGCTGAAAGGATGCTTGACCAGTTCCTTTCACTAATCAGTTTTTCTGCAATACGATGAAAATAATGCCTCATAAATATCATAAATATCTCTGACCAAACCTATGTGATATAGGTTTGGACACAGAAGCTGCTAAATAGTTGAAAATGATCCTGTATTTTTGTGATTAAATTCTAAATAAACATATTAAAGAAACCTCATAGTCAAAAGCATCGATCTATATCATTAATGCTTGGTATTATCGGGATTTTTTTTCTGTCACAAGGAAATTGGTTAATATCAATCGTTGTTTTAATATTTCATTTAGCATTCCAATTTCGGAAATTGAGCAAGCACATGGGTTGCCTAATGTATTGATTATCAGAATGTCGAACCAGTGTGTTATTCCATAAGTGTTACTCTAATATTGTGAACCGTGCGAAACTAAATTCCGAACCTGCATTGGAAAAGGAATCACTCTACAATATAACTGATGCAAAGCATATCTGCTGCCCTCCACACACACCACACTACGATTCCTGAAAACTATAGGCCATTTATAGATGTGCTACAATCGCCTTTTACCTTAACTTATAATTCACGATAAAACTTTAAAAAAGATATATATTTCTGTGTAATAAGAATCGTAGTATTTATATGAATGTTCGCTGGTGTTTTAAGATAAAAGGTTGCATTTTGTATCCTTTAATTCTACCGAAAATGTCAATACTGTGCGTATGCTGTTATAAAGTTGTAAATCTGCACATTAGACATGTTCCCGTGAATAAGTGATCTCATTCGTCAGTAGAAATATTGCTCAATTAAAATTGTTCCTCATTATAAAACTAAACAATATTATTGGATGAAGGACAACTATTATTACTATAAATAAGCATGCTATATTAAAGATCTACCTTGCCTCATACTAGATAACGCTGGGATAACTCTGTAGACCACCATAATGAAAGGGATTTCAGCTACAGTTTCTTCATGTCTGATGTTGTTATTCCTATGTACCGGAAGCAGATCTCAGGGTAATATTTTCGATTAATTTAACTATATGTGTATGTGTGTGTGTGTGTGTCTCAAAATCTCAATATATATATATATATATACATGTACTGTTCTTTTTCTCACTTTAGCTACCGATTTGTTGCCAGTAGAAAATGTTACAATTGATGGCTGCATTGCTTTTGGATCAAATACAAATTGCTCTGCTGTTGCCGGAAATAACCTCAACATATGCATTAAATCAGGTAATTAAGCTACATTATTTATCCCATATTTATATCACTGGTTATCATACATGATGGAACAATATTCTGCTATCTTAAGGCTCACAAACATTCATAACACCATAGGATTTGAACCCACAGCGTGTTGGTTGAAGCGTGAGAAGAAGGCTACACACTCGGCCCAACGCTGCTGGATTGTCATGCATTCTGAAGTATTGCTTTATTTAAGGCAGCAATACTTCAGAAATCGGTTGTCTTATTCATACTGAGTTTTCTACATGAAAACTCGTTACTGTTCGATGTGATGTTCACAATTTTTACATTAGAGCACTTCTAAGATAAAGCGGTAGAAATGGCGCGAAAAGGAAAAACGCTTCATTGATTGACTGGCTGATGAATTGAAGTTGTTTATGAGTGTACAGACTTTGGTACTGTTCGGGGTTCTACCCGTCTGCTGTGAGAACTTCTAATATTACAGAAAAAAAAACGTAACCAACCCCCTCAGAATTGCCTTAATCTAACTTCCACCTTGTTTCCGAAAATAAAGGAACATTTAGCAATACATTAGACAATCTTCCTGATTACACTGACAAAACACTCATTTCGGTTGTGAAGGCTTTCTACGTAAAATCTGGTAATGTTTATAAAATTCAAGAAAAATACCATTTTGGTCCAATAAAATATCTACTGTCATCATTAAAAATATATAAAGAAAGAAAGAAAATTCTAGCAAGCCTTCCTTTTTGAGATTGCTGTAATTTCAAATGAAAAACTCTATAAATATATCCAGTTGTTATATTTGCATAAAAAGTACAAAAGTAAAATTACAATGACGTCAAAGGAGGGATACCATTTCTGAATGAGCTGACTTAGTTATCAATGTTTAAAAGGCATAAATAATAATGATCCATATATTTCCCTTTTGTTATGAATGTAGTTCAGTTGACTATGGATTTCACTGAAATGACCTGTGTTCGATTTCGTTGGTTACCTTCAGAGGCTATATTTTACATATTCTCTAAAGGTAATCAATCCAGCAAATTCGAAATGGCTCAATTAAATAGTGTAACCTTAATATAATCTTCTTTTTTTCCTTTTAACCTCTTTCCATCCATTGCTAGATATAGTCCTCCACCTTTAACTTTCAATTTCTGTCTGTTTAGCCAATGTTCACCATCTCCTGTCAAATCTTTGTAGATCATCCCTCCTTAATCAAATCATCAATCAATAAAAGACAAAAATATAGATGTTTTTAAATAGTGCATTGTAACAAGCAAATGTTTTGAAACGTTCATTTAGTCTGTTACACTAATTTTATTGTAAACTATTTTAACCAAACAAACAAAGAAAAAAGAAATGTATACATATTCTCAGGAGATCTAATTTGAGTTATGATATTTATGCTTATTTCTTCAGCAATACTTTAGCCCTAGAAGAGTAACCAACTTGTTATATCGGCTTGTTTTGATATTTTCGAGAGTTAATGTCAGTTTGTTTATGGTAGGACCATACTTTGCATGAATAGAAAAATCAAAATTTAAACAGATTCTTTAATTGAGTTTCTTTAATTTCGGATCTTAGTTGAAATTGTTGGCATTTCAATTCGAGTGATGCTATTAATAAACTGATTTACATAATTAGTATTGAAAACAATCGTTTTACATAAAGCGTTGATCGTAGAAAGTGTATATTATAATTAGAGCAAATATAGCATGCAACAGTTTACTTCATCTGCAAGCTGAACTAACTTTGAAATATTACAAATTATTTTCATTAGAAAATGGCTGATATTCTTTCATTTCTTTTATTTTTTTAGATATTCTTGCATTTTTATTAGCTTTAATTAATTTTAACTTGGATGTCCAGGCGTATGTTGGGTCACTTAACAATACTCATCTGAATGTAACTTTCAACACTTGTTTGATTCGAGCATGTGAGTGCACTATATCTCTAATAATAGATATTCCAGCAACATGTGCTGTAAGTATTCAGTCTTGTTTCACCTATTCTTATTATATTTATTTTAACATTAGAAAAATAGTAATGTAATTTAAGAAATGTTTCAAATTGATTATAAAAATTTCAACTAATTTTATTACAGGGTCCTAACGAAATTGTGATACAACTTCAAATCACGTTTATATTTTTTTCGTTCAGAATTTATATTTTGCGAATTCCTATTGTGTGTAAATGGTAAGTTCATTACTGATGCATTAAATCAAATAAAGTTATACAGTAACTACTAATATTTTGGTAACAATTGGGGTTGTTTATCAACATCGTAGTAATTTATAACTGTATATTTTAGTGTCGACATTTTTCCATTTCAGTCAATATCTACACGTGTGTGTGTATCCTACAAAGTAGGTTCAAAGATATCTATGGAGTCTAATTAGATATTATTATTGTATTGCCGAAACTAACACAATACTTTCTAACGCAATGAATCAAAAAAATTTAATCTAATATAGGATGATACCATACACCACTTTAATTTTGCATACATTGTACTTTATCAGAAATCTCACCACTTCAAATACTGCTATGAGGCCAAACATTATTCCTGTTGAGGAGACATTTTCACTTTTACATTCTTTACGTATTAGTATGCATTTATTTAAGTTTTGCAATAAGTTGGGGAAGTTTAACTTTTTTTTTTATAATTCTTAGTTATTTAAAATAAGGAAAAATAACAACGATATTATGAACAAAATGGTGATTAGAAGAATTTTGTAAACCTGTCAATGGAAATACGAGTAGATAGGCCGACAATCACGTTAGAAAGGAGGAAATCTCAGCGTCTACAATCTTTCCTGTTAGAATATCAAAATTAAATAAACATAAAAAGGCATATACATGTACCTTAGCTTCTGTAGTTCAGTCGGCATAGACGAATCCCTTTGGCTGGAAAGACATAGGTTTGAATTTATTCTACGATGCGAAGAGCCTTTATAGGGATGTTCAATCGAAAGTGATAGAAAGGTTCATGCGGAAGGCGGAGAGTTTGATTCCTGGAATTTCGGGTTTTTTATCCCGCAAACCAGTCAGAAGAATACACGCAATTTACATACAAAAAATACTGATAGACATAGGGTTAACCCCTTTATTCTCGAATTATGATTGCAAAATTCAAGGATGCTTGTAAGGTCGTGGGTACTTAAGTTCCTATTAGAACTTCTGATGATGATGATAATAATAATGTACCTAATGGATTTACGATAATAAGTGATTTTATAATATTATTTACGAATTATCAAATGGCATCATGAGTTTTTATTAGGGATTCGTTGAGTGATTAGTTAACATCACACAGAAACAATTAATGGCAATCGATGACTGTAATGTGTCTGTACAATACATACTACAAGCCATTTAATTTCAGTAGAAATTTGAAATAAACAGCTGCTCCACATAAAATCTAGTAATCCATAGTAATGAATTACAGCTAATATAGTTTAAAATCACTATACTTTTAAGTTGCTTTTATTGTGTATGAGATTCACGAAATAAATCATTTATTGAATACTTGAAAAATTTCGTAATGAAAATGCATAGGCAATACAATCTTTACAGACTTTTTTCACGGAAAAAATACTATTTTATTTATTTTTTTTACCGAAAAACAAATTACTGTTTTCTTTTTTTTACAGAAAAACAGCAGAATCCATATGAGAATAATTCCATTTTTGAAGGACAAAATGTGCAAATGTATTCAACTGATTATAGGCTATTTGCAATTTAAATTTTAGCGTTCTTATATGATGGATTCTGATTAATACTTGATCAGTGTTTGCGATTGTCACTAATTACATGGAAATGCTACAGTACTATCCTTTCAATGTAGACACAATATGAAAATAAAATTTATTAAATATATTTCTTGTTTTTATTGTCCAATATTTCACTAATTCATTCAAAATATTTCAAAATAAACATGGATCTCTCATTATGTAAGGAACATTCATTTTTCTATTGTAATTAATGAAATAATACTTGGTTGATGTCAACATTAATGGATTTACTTCAATCACTGAACTCACATCAGTGATTTCAGTGATTGATTTTACTATATGTGAAATTAAACAACACTTTAATTTTACATATAGAGAATTAGTACCTCCTCCGCTTCTGGCTACAGCAGTAGAGCTGTTTCCTGCCACTAGATAGCAACCGAACGAAACTGATAGTAACGCATCTGGAGACTTCTGAATAGCTACAGATAATCATGATGCTGCTTACTCTGTCTGGCCTCAGAATATGACAGCGCGTAGAGGGCACTTACGAGGCCAATAATGTATTGGAGTCCAGACACTCCCTCTGTAGTAATTATATGTAGAACTCTGTCCTTTATTTCTGCTGCATGAGTCCTAGAAGTCAGTCCTGGAATCCTCGGTGACAGAGATCAACTCCCCACCAAAATGACCACATCCCACTGTCCACCAATCAGAATCAGTTTGCAAAAGAGATAAGCGTTGTTTGGTTTGAATTTCAACAAAGCAACTTAAGACTATATATAGTTGGGTGTATTATGTCTGTTTAAGTTATAGGTTCTCTGACTAGTTTGCCTATTTCGAGGGACAAAAAACGTTACTCTCCAGGAGAAAACATCCCGTCACCTGCATATATGACCTTTACTTCCTTTCAGTTGAAAAAGCCTTTACAAGTATCAAGGTTTGTCACGTCTTTGCCGATATCAAAACCAAGTCGTAAGGCTTTCCGAAAGGCAATATTCGCGCATCATTCTGAATGGAATACTTATATGCAATCGCATAAGTGTTTTCATGCCAAAATAGAGAACTATATCCATGAACGCTCATAGAAAAGCTGCAGAGTTTAAAATTTTTATTTATTCATTTATTTTTAGCAGCGAGAAATTCAAATCTTGATTTGACATTGCAAAATGATCACAAAACTCAATAGAAGTCATGTCGTTGGCTCATCCATTCGTAACATGATAAAAGACTCCATTACCCAAAATTCACAGTATACAACATTATCAGCTTATAAACATAAGGACCACATCCGCTACGAAATGCCACTAACATTCCAAATGGTTTTATTCACTTTTGAGATACAACAAAGCATTGTGCGATTGCTTGTTATCGAAATATCATACAAAGTAACACATTATTATTCTGATACAGAATATTACATCACATGTATCGGTAAATGATTTTCTTTATCAGAAGAATCAATGCATACTAACAGTTTATTTCATAAAAAGACAAAAAACAACACAAGAATCAGACCGAGAATTAAGAACACTTTGGCATAGGGACAGTTGCAAGGATACCGGTATCAAAAGGATGTACAAATTTTCAAAATTGTAACGTTCAATACGCGCTTAACTTTTCCAGGGGGTGCTGATAAAAATCCTACCTACGCCGATGGAATTAGGTATTATCTCAATGCTAGGGAGTACTTGCCGTCTTCTTAATGATCAGGAAAGGTTAGCCAAAGAAATCTAATTTTACAAACACCCTAAATAAAATGACTATAAAAACATTACAATTCTAGACACTTCTTGAAAACGAACAGACTCATGCAACGTACTTCCAATAATGAAGTAAACGATTTCATTTATCTTCGCATTATTGTTTTTCATTTCAGTAAAACTTATCAAAATTCTTTATATATTTATATAAAATTTATATAAAATTAAACTGAACGTACTTTTAGTATTTTTAAAATATGAGGTTTAACTGGTTGTCCCATCTTTTCCTATTTCCTCAACCATCTGGATGGTGGGGGGGGGGGTAGCTATACGCTACCATACCATACTAGGGAAATGATTATGAGCAGGGTGGTTTCTCGTTGCCTTCCATGCCGTAGTATGCTTTATGACTGTAGTCTTATGTGTTCAGGGGACCGGTTTGCATGTTTTGAGGGATAAAAAATTAGATTTACATGGAGAAACAACGCACCACCCCCATATGAGCCCAGTTAACTCATCATTAGTCGAAAGAGACCAGATAAAGATACTTCACGGGACTGACGGGAATCGAACCCGCAGTATTCCTGAGATAAGAGTTCCATATATACTGACTGAGCTACGAAGGTTCCTTATTGATTGAAGTCATAAATTTACATATACAATGTTCTCTCTTTCTCTCATAACAAGAAAGATAAAAATTCTAAGAAAGGGCAAAATCTATTTCATCTGTATACTGCATACCCTCTGGGTATTTTTTGTCTTATCATTTATTATATTTTTAATGTCTTTTCAATTCATAAAATTCTGTAATTTCGTTAGCAACCTATTTGCTGCCTTGGCTGGGCTAATGCTGGATATTCTAGGAATTCTGTTATAATGACAGCGCATGTAATTTTGCGCATGTAATAATAGTGATACCGCATAGTGAGAGTACTGAGTGCACACACACACACACACACACACACACACACACACACACACACACACACACACACACACACACACACACACACACACCATGGAATGGAAACCATCTACCACTTAATTAACGGTATTCGCAAATATCCACGTCACTTCTTCTTCTTCTGTAGCTTCTCCCACTTAAGTGGGGTCACTGTTCATAATGAGTCTACTCCACACCTTCCTGTCTTGAGCTGTCACCACATACAAGTTCTTCATCCTCAAGTTCTCTTCTACCAGCTCCCTCCATCTCTTCTTCGGCCGCCCACGCTTCCACCTTCCTTGCACATCCATCTGCATGACCCTTCTTCCCACATAATCATCCTCCCTCCTCATCACATGACCAAACCATCTCAACCTTGCCTCCTGTATTTTCGCTCCTAAATTCGTAACTTTCACTGTTCCCCTGACATAGTCATTTCTCAGACGATCCTTTCTGGTCATACTGCACATCCACCTAAGCATTCTCATCTCTGCTACTTCCATCCTGCTGATGTTATTTTTCCTCGGGGGCACAGTTTCTATAGCATATGTCATAGCTGGCCGCACTACTGTCCTATAGATTTTACCTTTCAGATTGATCGGCACCCTCTTATCGCATAATACTCCAGCCATCTCCCTCCAGTTCCTCCAACCCGCTTGTATCCTGTATCCCACTTCCTTCTCAGCTCCTCCATCTTCTTCCACTGTTGAAACTAAGTATCTAAAGTCTCTCACCTTCCTGATGAGATTCCTTCCAGCTCCAGATCTGTCTCCTGTCCTCAGCCCACTGTGCAACACATATACTCTGTTTTACTTCTGCTCAGTCTCATACCCTCTCTTCCAGCATATACTCTGTCTTACTTCTGCTCGGTCTCATACTCTCTCTTCCAGTACTTTTCTCCATCTTTCCAGTTTAGTTCCCGCTACTTCTCTTGAATCTGCACACAGTCAAGATGTCATCTGCATACAACATTGTCAAAGGTGCATCTTCTCTCACCTCCTCTGTTACCACCTCCATCACAATATTAAACAGAAACAGACTTAATGCTGACCCTTGATGCAAGCCAACTGTTACTCCAAAACTTTCTGTCTGTCCCAGACAGGTCCGAACATTTGTCTTTACATTTCTCTACATTTCCCGCAACAGCCTGACATATTTCTCCGGCATCTTCTTCTCCCTCAGACACCTCCAAATTTCTTGCCTTGGCACTCTATCGTATGCTTTCTCCAGATCAATAAATGCCAGATGTAGCTCCCTTTGTTTCTCTTGATACTTTTCCATCATCTGCCGTAACCCAAAGATAGCATCTGTTGTTGTTGATCTACCAGGCATGAAGCCAAATTGTTACTTTGCAATCTCCACCTCCTTCCTCACTCTACCATGAAGAACTCTTTCTAGGATTTTCATTGTGTGGGACATCAACTTTATTCCTCTGTAATTTTTACAGTCTTGTGCATCCCCTTTACCCTTGTAGATGGGGACACGAGTACTCCCCCTCCATTCTTCGGGTATATTTTCCTGTTGGCAAACTTTCATGAACAGGTCCCACAGCAGGTCAATTTCCTCTTCCCCCAGTGCCTTCCATGCCACCACTGGAATTCTGTCGGGGCACCACTGATTTTCCATTCCTCATCCTCTTCATGGCCTCCGTCACTTTCACTCTACTGATGTTCTGCACCATCCCCTCAGAAGGCTTCCCATCTTCTCTACGAGTCCTTGCATTTTCCTCATTCAAAAGTCCCTCAAAGTATATTTTCCATCTGTTTCTTATCTCCACATCCCTCCATAAGTCTTTGATCTGCCTCACATGTAAGATGTCCTTTGCTGCTTTATTTCTACATTTCGCTAGTTGGTAAATTTTTCTCTGTCCTTCCTTTGTTTCTAATTGATCATACAGATCTTGATATGCCATGGCCTTCGCCTGTGCCACAACTCTCTTGGCTTCTTGCTTTCTCTCTCTGTACACCTCTCTGTCCTCTTCCACTCTTGTCTCATCCCACTTCTGCTTTGCCTTCCTCTTAGCTGTCACCGCCACTTGTACATTATTATTCCACCACCAACCCTCCTTCTGCTCTCTAATCTTTCCAGATGTCTCACCAAACACCTCAATTGCACAGCTCAGGATTATTTTGAATTATGTTTCCACCAATCTTGTACAATATCCACGTCACTGCGAGATTTAAATCGCACAGAATGTAGGTTTGGGAGTGAAAACGCAAACGCTGTGCATTCATATCTTTCTTAATACGAATATTCCTTTAGTTATTTGTAGTAGCAAGTATGTTAAAAATTATTTTGCCTAGAATGTTAATGTCTCCTCTACATAAATAAGACTTAAACTGTACAAACAGAGATGTCTTTAGTGGGTTGAAATTCTTCAGGAAGAAGTAATTTGAAATAAAAGCAAATACCTCACTTGATATGAGCATGACTCAATATTCCAAGGAAGAGACGAATTGTAAAGTAAATTTGATGTCCTGTACGAGAATGTAAGACGGATAGAGAATAAAGCATTGGTCTCGAAATCAAACAATGAATCAGGCATCCTGTCTTGGGTTTACACAAGCAGAATTAGCGATTCTTATACCGTAGTTATTGAACAATGCTTCATTGCAGAGCTGATTTGATACAAGTCAATAGCGCGTCCACTTCTCTAGCGCAGAGTATGCCCGAATCTTTAAGTGGGGAATGTTTTTCTTTCTGTTTCTTGCAAATATCTTTAGGTAGCAGACAAATTTCTTCGCATGATGCTAGACCATTACCCATCCTTCCTGCCAGTGGTTTGATGTGACTTAAAATAGATCTGTGTTTGGTCTCCAGCGCATGGTTTTTCTTATTATTCACTCCTTATATTTTAACTGAATCAAAAAGATTTTGATTCGTTTCCAGACAAAATAGTTGTAAGGCCGATAAACAATTTAAGATGTTTAATCAGCTTACATTAAGCATTGTTCATAATGACACATTTTCTCTACTGTTGTGAACGCTTATATCAAAGACTTACAGATTTCAGAATTTATATTCTTTCTTTAAAAATAAAATAAAATAATAATTAAATAAATAAAACAAACTTTTCTGTTTAGCTGATATGTTTTATGAATTTAAGTTCACACTTCATTCTTTAGTATTTAATTTATTTTGTATATTAAAATGTGTATAGCAAAGCCTATTTCACTAGAATGGACCCACGCCCTCTTATTTTGTATATATTTTAATTTCAAATTATTCATAAATGGTCACTATGTATCACTCAATGGTGACGTATTTTTATATAGATAATTTTCATTATTTATCATGATGCTCGAAATTCTAAGAACATATATTGCTGTAATTAATATTCAAATAAATTTCTACATGGATACCGTAAACTATGGGTAAAATAATTACCAATTATTAGCAAACATTGTGTGCTAATGGGTGGAACATGTAATTATGCAGCCGAACTGGCCAGTGTAGTGTGCACTTGCAGTGTAGGTACCTTGTCTCTTAAGGAGTCATTTAATTGCAATTAAATGTCGTCTGATAGTGAGTCAAATTGTGGTAAAATGCGATAGGCACTTCCAGAAAGTAATGACCTATCGAACGACACTACAGTCTAATTGCAGAACTCCTGGAAGCTAATAATCTTTGATATCATGTAGCAAATGATCATTAGCTTCTTTGGATGGGAACACACCCAACATCTTTCGTAAATCGCTTTGTATTCGAAGTATACTGGTTATAGTGAAGTGGTGCCACCTATGGACAATCCTCGAAAGTATTGATCTTAGTAATTAATTTTATTTTAAATTTCTTTCTTTGATCTAATTTCTTTTTAATTTCTACTCTAATGTATTTTTATTGATACCCACATAATCATATATATGGTTTATCAGAGATAATGACTCATAATTTTATTATGAGCCTTGCAGCCATTATCGTAATGTAATTCAAGGCTAATCTTTCGATATCAGTTTCTACAAACGCCTCCTTCTAATTTTTCATAATTACCAGCCCATACGATTCTCTCCTTTCGTTTGGACTTGCCCGTGCTCGGAAATTTTTCAAACATCTACTACTATTTTATCCGTAGGCTTAAGAAAAAATTTCTGTATATATATTTCTGTATCAGGTCTAATATGCAGTTGTCAGAAATTCGTTCTTTATTAAATACTTTCGGTACATACACCTGTATTTAGATTCACATGTTTATTTTTAGAATTAGTCTTTAGCTGTAGATTTGGATTTGACACCGTCTTCATGCTCTTGGAGTGGTCAGTATGGTCAATGCATTGGAAAATTCGCTTAAGTGGAGTTATTCATTAGTGGACGCTTCTATGACTCAACAATTTAAAGATGGTCCTATTATTACTGTTCAGTAATTATCGCCCTCCAAATAAAATGAAAACGATAAATTAGAATTTGGATTAAATAGAAAAGGAATAAATGAATTGACGATAATGCTTAAAGAAGAAAGAAAGAAAGAAGAATATATTTAGTGCATTTCACAAAATTTGCCAGCAGTGTGAAGCACTGAGAACCTGCCAAAAGATTTGCCTACGTTTATTATTATTCCCATTCAAAATGAAATAAAATAAAAAAAAATCAATTAAACAGCATAATGTGTAACAATTTTAGAAGAATTAGCCTGATGAACCATCCAAGGAAATATTTTTAGATACAGCAACGATTTTTGTTGTATCCATTTTTTTTTTTTTTTTTTTGGAATAGAGACTGTTTTTTCCGGTGCATTATCTTAACTTACTTTATCTTATCTTAATCATTTCTTACTGCCCCAAATTGAAGCAAAAATGGAATCCAGTTTTTCTGACTTCCAGGTTGAATCTAGAAAAAAATTGGAATTAAATAACCATATATTTGCACTCAGTATCTTTGGAGAAAAATATACAATAATGTAGACACTGCACTGCAAATAAATACTTTGCTAGTTAAAATTAATTACTTACAAGGCCGACTAAAATTTTGTTAACTCAGAGGCAATTTTATAATTCATATACAGTGAAGATGCACACAGTGAAATGTGCAGAATAAGATGGAAAGCGACAATGGCACTCTTCGGGGGATTCATGTAGATAATGCTGATGGCAGATAGGGCGATACGTCAAAAGGAATGTAACAATGAAATGAATGTAAAATGTTGTCGGTTCTGTTACAGATACAGTGGTCTTTTTCTAAGGCATGTTGAAATAGTCGACTGTATTGGTTTTACGTTCCGAATGCGTTTTTTATATTCTTATTTCCTGACCAAGGTATTCCGATTTTGTCTTATGTGTCCGAAATACTGAGTTCGCAATGGAAGACAATACGGTAGACTTATGAGAAAGAGTGTGTCCTGAAGAACTTGATTTGTCTCATGAAGATAGATACTTTATTTAGAGGATTGTATGCTGTTCTGAATCTGTAATGTTTCAAGATAAAGCCAATTCATCAGTTGTACCTTTGATCTTAGTAGTTATGTACGCTTGTGCGGAAGTTTTAATTGCCGTCGGCATTGTTTTATGGGGTCATACAGGATCGCGCTTTGAGCCTGTGTTGATATGACATCATGTACATCAAACGGTCTGAACTGGTTTGCGATTGGTCATTTCAGATCAGCTGATACAGCATCATTTCTAGCGAAGTTTTAATTCCTACCCTTATTAAAAAGTAATTAAATTTAGCCCCCTCGACATTTGTTTCGAAATCGTAATAGGCTAACGTGTTGGTACACCAACCAATGGGTAGAGACGTATGTCATGGAGACTTTGCTTATTTTTGACCTGAGTCGGGGTCATGTGTTTTTACCCCACTTGAAAGCATTCTTGTGTATTTTTAATGGGTGGTTTGACCTGTCTTGTCTCTTTCCTTAGTTTCCTCAAAGCTTTTAGGGTAATATCGTACTGGAGGGGAAGGGGTAGCTTCTTACTCCTCTTATGGATGGCATCATGTAAGTTTTTGAGGTCATGAGACTGCTGTTTAAATCACGTGATTGCATCGTTTTCCTAACGTAGTTTTAATGCATGTTTTACTTCCTCTCTTATTAAAAGTAATTTAATTCATCCCCCTTATCAGTCTCTGTGATTGGTTGTAGTTAGGTCACATGTATTTCTATCCGAGTCACGTGACTGTGTGTTTTCTTATAAATAACAAGCTCTACCTAGTTTCTTGAAATCCTCTAAGCATGTCTAAGGCTAGTGCTAAGTACTTTCTTACTAATGGAGTATGTTTGCATTTATCCATATCAGGGTTAGATCCTGAAATATGTCTTGAATCCCGTTCAGCTACAATAGTTTTTGGTGGTTCTGATGTATGGGATGTACTGAGATTCCAGTTTCCACAAATCAAACGATGCCTGCAGGATAATGGAGGAGGGGAATTTTTCTCTTCCCTCCTGCACTGTCAGAGAAGGAGGTGTTGTTCGTTTTGTTAACTGCGATAGAGTGATACAGTGTGATTCAGATGTAACATTAACGTTAATTGATTGTGCAAGTAGTATTTCCCAACATCTTGATGTTTTGAAAGCAAATGCTAACGTGTTTCGTCTTATGTCAGAGGTTATCGGATACACTTTCAAGGATGTTTCTATAAAGATGGATTTGGAATCTTCTTCTCTGACGGATGGACAGTTTTTGGAAGTGCTTTCCTCATTTATGAAACGTTGTTCTCCATTTTCGATGATAGAGGAATGTGTATTGTTGTGTAGTAAAGAAGGTGTGGAATGTACCTTACAAATGTATAGTGGCTTTTATGTAATGATTTCTCAACACAGCTATTTGCATTCATTATTGTCTTCCATGTAAATATTTACTTAATAAAAATGTATTTAACCTGAACCGGTGTTTGTCTATGTTTATTTTATGTTAAGATGTCTACTGATTTAAGTAAAATATATTATGATTTATCGAATCCGGGAGGGTTTGGAAGCATATCATCTCTGCAAAGAACTTCTGGGCATAATATCAGAGATGTTCAACGATGGTTACAAGGGCAACCTACCTATATATTACATAAACCAGCGAAACGTAGATTTAGACGATTGAGAACAAAAGTAGCTAGAATTGCTCACCAGAATCAGTGTCATTTGTTGGATTTAAGTGCTATTGCTAAATTTAATAATGTTTTAAATATTCATTAACTACGATTGATGTATTTTCTCGTAAATCTTGGGTTCACCCTCTCAAAACCAAAGGAGGTTTAGAAATATCCAGAGCTATGCAGAAGCTGTTACTGGATGCAGAAGATCCTATACAGATACAGGTTGACAGAGGAAAAGAATTCTGGAATAAACATGTACGTGCTTTACTTGAAAAATGAAGGATACATCTTTTCTTTTCTAGAGGTGACACCAAAGCATCGATAGTAGAAAGATTTCACCGTTCTTTAGAAGGTCGCATGTGGCGTTATTTCACTTATAAAAATACATACACTTATGTTGATGTGTTACCTGAACTTTTAAGAGGGTATAATTTATCTATACATAGATCTATTGGGATGGCTCCTGAAGAAGTGAATCACGGGAACGAGAGTAACGTATGCGAACGATTATATGGTCAGAATGAAGAGCCCTGTACTGTTCAAGAAAGGTGACGTTGTGCATATCTCCAGACAAAAAAATCTTTTTGACAAAGAATCCACACCTTTTTGGACCGAGGAAATCCTTATCATCAAGACCGTTCTTTTTACCAATCCTATCACCTTTCGACTCGAAGACACAAGTGGAAAAGAAATTTCTGAACTGGTCGTTTTCATGCCGATGAAATGCAAAAGGTATCCAGACCTGAATTTTACGTTGTTGACAAAGTGTTGAAACAAAGAGTTAGAAGTGGTATTCCGGAGTTGCTAGTGAAATGATGATCTTATCCAGACCCGAGTCGGGTTCGTGCAAGCAAAGTATTCATTTTATAACAGCACTCTGGGGTATTATTGTGATTCTTTATGTTTTGTCTCCTGTAAACAAGGTCGTTCTCCCTGAGGGTGATAACTGTATAATTCCAAATCGAGACGGTACAGGTAGGAGCGGGCGTTCTTCGGTAATTGGTATATGTGTGTTTGGAAGATATAGTGACGCTTTGTTCAGTGATATAGTTGTAACCTGGATGAGTATAAATCGATTCACCTAAACAGAAGCAAGTATACAAACGTGTTAATTCGTGCCACCTGAAATTTTCACTATACCTTCCGAGGACAGATATGGCTGCTGGTTATCCGATGCTGCAAACTTTCGAAGACGAGTATCTGCTCTCGAGAAACAGTTGGGAATATCGTCTCGTGGCATATCTGACTTCAGATCCGAAGTAATTGGAAAAGCAGGGGTGCACGACTCCATGGACTCCGTCAATACCTCCAGAGATACCTAACTTAGATTTGCCTGGAGTGTTAACGCAAGTGACAGTTTTAGAAACGCGACCTCGAAATACAGGATTTGTGAATGAAGCCTTATTAGATGTTGTTCGTCGTGCTGTTTATCCTCATTTTAAGCGACACGCAGAGAGATACATTCATTGTGGTGATGGGGATCTGATTGTTCATTTAGCACTTGCCCTATCACGTGTAAAATCTTGTAGAAGTATTGGAATCTTGTAGCTGTCGTGTCGAACCGTTTTTAACAGAGAGCGAAAAGGCTTCGTTCTTCACTCTACAGTTCGTCGAAGCGTGGTTAACAGATTGCAAGAATATTCATCTGTTGGAAAAGGTTTTGATATCAGAGTATTCTACTGTATGTAATGAAGTATCTAATCTTGCCTAATACAGCTTCTATGGATATATTCCCAGGGAACAAAATAGGAAATTATTCTGTAAGACGACTACACGCTGTTGATCTCAGTCCAGGTGAATGGATGATGGGTTTAGCTGAAATTCAAATCCCTGCTGTTTTTGATAATGTAGATGAGTCTGTCAATAAACTTGAAATTGCATATGAAACTAAGGGTGAATACCAGATTATTGGCTGTTCAATTGATACATATCCTACAGTAGGGGATGTAGACCAGCTGGCAAGATAGCTGGACAACGCTGTTCCTGATGATGAAAAACCCTATGTGATGTTTACTTTGGATGGTAAAAAAAAAGGAAGATGGAATGTTGTTATACATACCTTACATGGTTATCATATCAGACTTTCCTCGGATCTAGCTCAGTTGTTGGGAGGTTCTGCAATCCCTACTGGAAAAGTTTACACCGATTGGAAAGGACCAGGAACAATCACGATGCCTAGTGCTATAACAGAATTTAAAGGTACCTACAATATGGCTTTTCAGATACGTAAAATAACGAGAATTGGAAACATTGAGACAAAAAAAGGTTTCTATTACGCCTGGATATTATCCTTCCCCCCTCGATTTGTTGAATACTTTAGAAAAGCTCACAGCAATTACGTTTCTACAAGAAGCAGATGGGAAAGTTAAAATAATTATTCTCGATAATACTAGTCTTCGACTTCCTAAAGCTGATCTGGGACTTGCTAGATTACTGGGGATGGACGAATCTCAAATCGGTCGTCCACTTTCTGAGAAGTCAAAGAAAAGTACATAATTGACATAAGAAAGGGAGTTTACGGAATTTGTTGTTATTGCAATCTGGTGTCTCCGATTGATGACAGATATGAGGTGTATGCACCTCTGCTCATAATAATTTCTGCTACTTATGACAGAAGTGATATTATTTCTAAAATATACAAGATAGATTACTTTCTGGTGTCTACGAAAAATTTTCAAATTGTAGAAATTAATTTAAGGTCAGACAGTGGGGAACCTCTTTTTTCGTTCCGGGAAATCGGTGATTAAACTCCATTTCAAAAAATGAGGATAAGCTACTTAGAATACTATAGGAATCAAGCAGGATTATGAATAAACTCGAATGTGTTCAAAGGTCCTACTTTCTAACGTGTAAGAAGGTTAGGGGGTTTGTTTAAAAGTGTGTTCAGGTTTGTAACCCCTTTCGTTAAACCAGCAGCACGTGCTCTTTCAAAAACAAGCAATGAAAACAGGACAACAAATAATAGGAGATGTACTGTGTGGTCAGAATATTCGTGAGTCAGCCAAATGCCGAGCGCAGGAGGCGGGTGTAGATTTACTTAATCAGTCGAAGGGATTTTTGGAAAAACAACTGGGATTTGGTATAAAGCGACCTTGCAGAAAGAAGAAACGTCTTTGTCGAAGAGAACGTCCAGAGAACACGATCCGCGATATATTCGATTAAAAAATGTCTTCAGAGTGTGTTGGTTCAGAGCTCGATATCTTTTGTGTACCACCAACTGACTATTCACACGAGAAGAGTTTGTATGCAGCATATCATCCCCCTTTCGAGTCTCGAAACAGGTGCGTTAGAATTCTTTGTAAGTGGCGGCCAGCATTATCTGGATTTGTCGAAATCAGTTTTGTGTTTACGCGTTAAGATTGTGAATGCTGACGGTTCGTCTCTATCGGAGAATGCCAAAGTCGCTCCTACGAACTTATTTCTACACTCTTTATTTTCACAAGTGGATTGATTTTTAGGAGACACCCTAATATGTTCTAGTAATAACTGTTATGGATATCATGCCTTTTTGGAAAGGTTATTGAACTATGGATCTGAAGCAAAGAGAATTCATATGATTTTTGAAATGTTTTACAAAGAAAACGATCCTTCTGGTGTAAACTTTCTAGAGAATGGCGCAACGACTCCGACATCTGGATTACAACAAAGACAAAAACTTACGGAAAAAAAGCTCAACAATAGAAATGATTGGACGTCTGCATCTCGATTTGTTTAGCCAAGCACGATATTTAATTAATCAAGTTGGTCTAAGGTTAAGACTTATAAGGGCAAAAACTGAATTTGCCTTGATTTCTACTGAAGCTAAACCAAACTACAAAATTGTGTTTGAAGAGGCAACGCCATTTGTGCGAAAAGGTAAGATTTCACCTTCGATTTTACTTGCACATGCTGATGTTTTACAAAAAAACAACAGCCAAATATCCCTTGGTACGTACGGAAATCAAAACATTTTCAATAAACAAAGGAGACTTACGAGTGTTACTCGCGATCATTTATTTCTGGGAAAGATTCCAAGAAGAATTGTGTTAGGATTGGTCAGTTCTAATGCATTCAACGGGAGTTATAGCGAGAATCCATACTGTTTTCAGAATTTTGATTTGAACTTTTTATGCTTTCAACTCGACAACTCACAAATTCCTAGTCGTCCGTTCTCACCGCGTTTCGACATGAACGTTTATACGAGGGAATATTATTCGCTAATCAACGCGATGAAGGTGACTTTTGAGGATCACCGGCTGGATATTAAACTGAATGAGGATGCAAATGGTTATTCACTTTATGCAGTTGATCTGACCCCAAGCGAACAGTCTGATAGCTAAGCCTTTACCCCTGTCAGTGTTGAAGTTCTATTGTTAAGCAGCTGCGTGCGTCTGATTTCACGTGTGTGCCAATATCGGATAGCAGGGCTAAAAGAGTCCGGTTTTTTTAGAAAAAAATCGTAGATTGTAAGATTTTTTTCTACAATTCATGGCAATGAAAGATGTTAGTACATCTGTCCCAGCCTACTGTATGACCCCTGTCCATGACGGTAATCTTTCATTGAGTATAAAATTTGAAAAACCCTTAACACAGAACGTCACTGTTATTCTGTTGTCAGAGTTCGAATGTTTATTGGAGATCTCACACCAGCGTGACATTATTTTTGATTACTCAGTGTAAAAAATGAATACGTTAGATTTGGAACAATTATTATCTTTAGATAATTTTACTTAAAGGGATACCCGTGTTACCGAAAGATCATCTTCCTAAAAACATAGAGGGCGATTTCACAGCAATTTGTAATACGGAGGAGTCTTATTTACCTGGGCATCACTGGGTAGTTAAGCATCAAAGAGAAAAGGCAAGGGATATTTTTCTGTTCTTTTGTAAGCAAGCCAGACAAGACGTTTCTTGAATTCTTCAACACATTTTGTGAAAATGTGTTTTCATCGGATTGTCCGACTTCTTCAGGCGTGGGAACATAGAAAGCAAATAAACACTATAAGAAACATCGTATCACTATACAAACGACTAATATAAAATTCAATTAGTTTTGAACTGTAGCTACAGTCAGTGTTGAAGTTCTATTGTTAAGCAGCTGCGTGCGTCTGATTTCACGAGTGTGCCAATATCGGATAGCAGAGCTGAAAGAGTCCGGTTTTTTTAGAAAAAAATCGTAGATTCTAAGATTTTTTTCTATAATTCATGGCAATGAAAGATGTTAGTAGATCTGTCCCAGCCGACTGTATGACTTGGGTTTCATCGTTAGGATTAGCCGAGAAAAGGATATGGCACTGGCTTGCTGTCTCACGTAAGCAATGCCCCTCATGTGTTCCTCCATGCGTAATTCAATAAATTTGTCTGTCTGGCCAAAATAAGGAATATCACAATCACACCAAATTTTGTACACCAGGAAATTTAAGATGATGATGATGACATGAGTTTTGGGTGGCTTATTAAGGAACGGATTTTTGGAAGTGGAGTGAACAAAGTTCTGATATATGTATTTTTTTAGAACCTTGGCTAATGTTTGTGAAACTGAACTTATGTAAGGAATAGATATGTTGCCATTAAATGTTTAAATGCATTTATTTCTTCTGTGTGATGACTAGGAGGATTAAGAACGAATTTTTCAATAATTCTTCATGTAAAAGATCTGGCACGATCTCCCTTGTCGAAAGGCTAGCCATAAAAAGTCTTAAGATTAACAAAGACATCGTTATCAAACAAGCTGGGTAATGATAATCTGTTCATAAAATTTTCATGGTAATCTGTTTTATTTAGCACAACTGTAGTGCTAAATAAAACAGATTACCATGAAAAATCTTGGCATTATTAGAGTCAGATACATACTTGGAAATTCAGAGAGATCCACGAAGGAAGTTACATAACAAAACAAACAATCTCTTACAAAAAACCACAGAACCTCCACGAAACATACGCCTTGCCGCTCGCTCTTTACATCCACTCATTCCAAGATTATATGGTCTCCCAAAGATACACAAGGAAAACTGCCCACTGAGATCAATTGTAGATAGTATTGACTCGCCTACCTACAGCTTATCTAAGTTTCTGGCTTCATCTTTAAAAGGTTTTACAGGAAATTCTTCTTCATATATATAAAAAACACAACAGATTTCGTCTCGAAAATCACAAATTTAAAACTCCAGCCTTCAGATATCATGGTGAGCTTTGACGTGGTCGCTGTCTTTACAAACGTACCAAATGAAGACGTTCTCGATATTTTAAAGAACAAGATTTCAAAAAAGATGTTTTCCATGCTATCACATTGCATTCACTCCGGCTACTTTCAATATGAGAAGAAAATGTACAACAAAATAAGGGATTGGCAATGGGAAGCCCCCTGTCTCCTATATTAGCTAACATCTTGTTTGAAGATTTCGAACAAAAGGCAATCTCCTCAGCTACTCTTAAACCAAATATTTGGCTGAGATTTGCAGATGACATATTTCTTATCTGGGAACATGGCACCGATAACCTTCAGTTTTTTTTAAATCATTTAAACAACTTCCACCAAGATATCAAATTAACAATGGAGGTTGAAGAAAATGAATCTCTTCCCTTCCTGGACGTAAGACTTACAAAGACATCTGATTCTATTAAAATCTCAATCTTTAGAAAATCTACACACAGAGATAGATACCTGCATGCGTCCTCACATCACTATCCCGCACAGAAAGTGGGTATCATCTCAACCCTAGCTCATCGTACCAGATCTGTACTGCCAGATGATGAAGATCTAAAAAATGAACTACAATATCTACAAAGAACCTTCACAAGTAATGGCTACTCGTCGAAAACTATTAATAAGCATCTATACCGCCGCCATCAAAACAACTCAGAAACACAAGACAATCCCAAAGGCTATATCTCCTTACCATATATCAGCTCGCTCTCCACAAAACAAAGAGGAATTTTACGAAAGATCAACATAAAAACCTGTTTCTCTACTCTTCCTAAACTAAGATCGATTTTAAGCAAATACAAAGAAGCTCACAACCATCTACAATTCCCAGGAGTGTACAAAATCACATGTGACTGCAGGAAGCAATACTATGGCCAAACTGAAAAATCCATCCTCCTACGTCTCGAAGAACACCAGAGGGACATTGCCTACAAAAGCAATGTGCCTCTGGTGCAAGACGGAGCACTTGCTCTGGTGCAACCTAGAGCAAGTGCTCCGTCAAGCCATGTACTGTTTTCAGTAAACACAAATGATGAAGGCCAGTAGTATGGGGGTCACTTCTAACAAGATCAAGATCAAGATAAGATAAGGAATCGTGACGTGATTGGTTGATGACGTCATTGTGTGCATGGCTCCATGGGTGTGGAATGTTTGGAATTTCCGTGTGGGCAAGTGTGTCACTGGCTTCATCTCTTGTGTTTTGGTTCGCGTATGGGATTATGGGTGATGGTAGAGATAAGGATTCGTGTTGTGATTGGTGGTGCCATTCTGACAAGATGAAGATCAAGATAAGATAAGGAATGGTGACGTGGGTGTGTGTTGTTTTCAGATGTAGATACGTGACGTCATTTGTTATTTGTAAATAAATGTCGTCGTTTGTTATTTGTAAATAAATGTCGTCATTTGTTATTTGTAAATAAATGTCATCATTTGTTATTTGTAAATAAATGACGTTGTTGTTTTGAATGGAAAGGATGATATTAGTGGATAAGAAATCGTTTCGTGATTGGTGGGACACTTTAAACCAGATCAAGATCAAGATAAGATAAGGAAATGTGACGTGAATATTTGTTGTTAGTTGTAAATAAGTGACGTTATTGTTTTGAATGAGAAGGATGATTTTAGTGGTTAAGTAATCGTCTCGTGATTGGTGGGACACTTTTAACCAGATCAAGATCAAGATAAGATAAGAATCGTGACGTTATGTGTTTGGATATTCACAGTTTCGACGTTTTCTGAATAATTAATTATATACTGATGTCACTCAAACACACGGTTTTTTTTTGCTTCTCTAGATGGTTGTACTAATTTTCCAATACATTTTGGGTATTTCTTTCCTGTTAAAGTGTGGGAATTCTTAGAGTATGTCGTGATGGCGGGTGTGATTAGATTTTTCTGAATAATTAATTATATACTAGTGTCACTCAAACATACGGTTTTTTTTTTATTATTATTTTATTTTATATAGATGTTTGTACTAATTTTCCAATACATTTTGGGTATTTCTTTCCTGTTAAAGTGTGGGAATTCTTAGAGAAAGTCGTGATGGCTCTCGTGTTTCGATCTTTTCTGAATAATTAATTATATACTTAAAAAACCTGTCCTTAAACACACACATACACACACACACATATTAGATATAAAAAATCACTAATGTATCCATGTTGATACTCTAATATATACCCTATGATTATTCTTATGGAAAAAAAAAACTATTCAGTATTAGAATTACGCTTACCAAAAACATACGAGCAGTTGTTATGTTTAAGTTAAAAAAGTACTTACCCCCCCCCCCCACCCCCCCCCCCCCCCACCCCCCCCCCCCCCCACCCCCCCCCCCCCCCACCCCCCCCCCCCCCCACCCCCCCCCCCCCCCACCCCCCCCCCCCCCCACCCCCCCCCCCCCCCACCCCCCCCCCCCCCCACCCCCCCCCCCCCCCACCCCCCCCCCCCCCCACCCCCCCCCCCCCCCACCCCCCCCCCCCCCCACCCCCCCCCCCCCCCACCCCCCCCCCCCCCCACCCCCCCCCCCCCCCACCCCCCCCCCCCCCCACCCCCCCCCCCCCCCACCCCCCCCCCCCCCCACCCCCCCCCCCCCCCACCCCCCCCCCCCCCCACCCCCCCCCCCCCCCACCCCCCCCCCCCCCCACCCCCCCCCCCCCCCACCCCCCCCCCCCCCCACCCCCCCCCCCCCCCACCCCCCCCCCCCCCCACCCCCCCCCCCCCCCACCCCCCCCCCCCCCCACCCCCCCCCCCCCCCACCCCCCCCCCCCCCCACCCCCCCCATAAACTGGACAACAACCTCAAACTTTCATATATGCCGTGATGAGGTGGAACGCGCCGCATAGTCGAGTCTAAGGAAATTGTTATGATGAATTGGACGAAAAAAATCGTAGAATCTAGGGAAATCATCCTCAACCCTGAACATCTAAATAATAACTTGAGCTACAACCTCCCAGATAGTCATTCAGCTGTAATTATATACTGGCGTTCACGTGATACTGCAAGCACGCACTCTCCTAACAATGTAACAAACGAAAGAACAGGTTTAAATGCAACTGCAACGTTTTCATACTAATTATGTATAGAGACTCTCTATGTTGTTCATAGTTTTTTTAACCTTCAGTGTTTAGTGTTTTTTTTTCTTTTATAATGTCACCTGAGGAAGGCTGTTATAAGCCGAAACTAGTCGAGTTTTACTATTAAACCCCCTTTTACCTAACTCTCGGTTTAAGTCATTCTACTCTTTTCACAATATGTATTGTGAAATATATATATATATACACGGGCAGAAAAGCTTTACTAAACCATGAAGATATTACGTGGTTAATTTCTCTAGTTTTTTTAATGGAACTACGTGTTTATAATATATTAGAAATTCTCGAAGGGTTATTAGTAACTAAAAAATTGTCTCTCTCTCTCTCTCTGTGGGGGGGGGGGGGGGTTGTGCGCACGCACTATATTATTGCAAAAGAAACCTTCAGTTCTGAGCTTCATCTGGAAACCAGCGGAATATATGTTGTAACAGAGTAATCACTGTCAAGGTTATCTACAACGTGTCGTTTTAATGATCGGATGAGTAAAATTCTGATATTTTCACAAACTCTTTCATATTCATAAAAAATGGAAGATGATTCTGTAGTACTTGAGTAAATCTACCGTGAAGTTCACTCTGAAATGAGAAGAGGACAGTTTTATTCTGATTCTGAAAGACTTTTTATTCCAAAAAATACTATTTTCAATGGACGTCATAAATTGATTTTTATTACTTAAAGAATGTTGTTTCGCTTATTTAATATAATATAGTTTATATTATGCGAAATACATCTAATGGGTACTGAAATCAATGTTCACAAGAATATTTTGTACATTTCTGAATGTAAAGGGATTAAGGTTTATACAATTGAGGGAATTAAAATAAATATCAAATAAAATTTGAATTACCAACAAAGTGGTGTATGTCCCTGATTTTAAACGCATATCACTTCCATTAGCAACATTTATCTTCAAAAGTATCTACCTTATTCACTTGCAAAATCGACTACCGTTCAGACCCGTATTCTATCTTTCTTCTGCTGCGAAAGAGCTCTTTTGGGTTGTCATCTACTTGGGAATTTGGTGCGGTTGTGGTTGTTTTTGGTTGTTATTACATATTTAGCATTATACTGTCATTCAATATGACAGTATTATGCTGAATACTGTCATTCAATATGGAACAGAAAGCTTAATTCTGGATTTCTTCATTGTGATGTCCAGTAACTCTTGCAAATTCGCTATTCAAGGGGACACTCTTTTTTTTGTCGAACAAACAATTAATCATCATGTGTCATCTTTTTTGTTCTCTACAGAGATTCAGTGTACAATGGTGATGCATTCATTTATTTATAAATATACATTTGGCAGAGTACCTTACATTTATATGGTTAACGCATTGCAATATATGTGATGTTGGAAGAGTTCAGTATCAAGTGCTAAATGAATAGTAATATGTTAATAATAACAACAATAATAATGATGATGATGAGGAATAGGTGATTAAGAGTTGAGGCGGTGTGATCCTACAGATTTCGAAGCAATGGTTAGCTTTTATGAAGAAAATGGTATTAGCATACAGTATTTCGCTTGTTAGGTACTGTTTAATGGATGGAATTTCTGCATTGTGCGTTGTATTTCTGTGAATTGTGAAGTACAGTAGGTGTGCATGTATATAGGTGTTATTTGCTATACTAACTGTGTGGATATATCGTCCACAGTTCGTGTTTTATCCTTCTGTAATTGTTCGTGTTTTAAATTTTGTGGTAGGTTGTTCAATAGTGTGGGTATGAGATGTTATCTCATAGCTGAACGTTCGACTTCTTTAAATGCCTAGTTGTGTAAAGAGTTGTGGTGTATCTTGCTAAGTGGTATGTGTCTGTTGTTACGATAGGTGTTGATGATGAAATTCTTAGTTACATCACGCAGTATTTCAGGTTTTTAATGTTCAGGATTTTGTGTATCGCTATAAGGGGTTCAGTTTTTGGCTGATGTATATTAAGTCTCTAATTCACTGTTGAAACAGTTTTCCTATGTAATCGTTTAAATTTGGTTAGATAACTGAAGCCTTTGCATAGATTATTATAGCGTACCTTAGTACTGATTCGCAAATACTATGATCTATGATTTTTGTTTTACTTTTACTTCAGTTGAAATCATGTTTATCACTTGTAATAGTTTTGCTGTATTGATGCGTAGTTTATTATG
Organism: Typopeltis vanoorti; assembly: GCF_054136105.1. Classification (NCBI taxonomy): domain Eukaryota; kingdom Metazoa; phylum Arthropoda; class Arachnida; order Uropygi; family Thelyphonidae; genus Typopeltis; species Typopeltis vanoorti. Next base: position 112,748,945 of record NC_143553.1, read on the forward strand.
TAGGTATTCTATATCTTTCGTTCATTAATGTAATGTTAAAGGCCAAAATATTATTTTTATTAACCCCTTAACGTACCAATTAAATATCAGAAAGCGGTCGTTTTTCTGCAACTTTTCTTGGGCGAGTTTTGGGCGAGGGTGATTTGCTGGATCAAATTTATCATTATTTGAAAAATAATGATGAATTTGTGCAAACGCAAACGCCGTTAGCAACTTTTCTCGGCTGAACGGAAAGTCTAGATTGTCTAGAAACACAAGATTGTCTAGCGTCTATATTCGGTTGTATTTATATGTGAAACCAAAATTCAAAATCAATTTTGGTGCAATAAATAAAAGATGTACCACGGACGTCTTTGTATGTTAAGGGGTTAATAATAGTGAATTCTAATTAGTGCAAAAATAGGTATTAATTGATTCACAACAGTCAACAAAATGTTGATTTTCCTTCTATCGTGATGTGTTTTGTCACGGGAAATGAACACAGCAGTTTCTGGGATTGAACTGTGCACACATTTTATATTATCATTTATAACATATAGTTTTATTTGATATAAAATTCGTTTCAGAAAATTTTACTGCTGCGAACTGGTTCGGTTGAAATAAAAACTCGTATCATTGGAAAATATGTATACATCCTAAATATCAAATCTTATCAGACTAAATCCAGCCAGAGCAAATTATTTACTTTATAAAATTTCAAAATAATCATGCAGTCAAATTTCCATTTAAATCACAGTTGGTATGGCTCGATATATAACTTATGTTAATTCCCCGAAATAATTACAGATATTTACTGATATTTAGCAAGCTAATCTCGGAGGTTGGTTTAATAAACATCATCTATTAAATATTAGAGAAATATAATAATAAAAAGTAAATCTCGGGCCAGTTTAATATTCATAGAAGATTTCTGTCTCATGAACAATAATATAGTTATGCAAACATCAGTAAGAGATTATTTACTTTTTTTTTTGTTTTGTGTCATCTACTTACGGACAGATTCCTATAACTATTATGTATTGGTTACTGGCCATCGTGTTTACAAACGTTTTGAATTAACAATACAATTGCTCTTGTGGGATGCTTTATTTGACGACCGGATTTAATTTAAAATTATAAAATCATAAACGTCAAAGTCTTTAGAAATGTCAATAATTCACAGCAACAAAAACATCAAAAATAATAAATATAACTTTAAGTCTATATATACAGGGTCTAAAACAGTCTTTTGTTTGATAAGGCTTTATGGATTTTTCATGAAAAAATTTAAAAACAAACTGTATGCATATCTTATTTAATTTTACAGCTGCTCGAATAATTTAATGTAATTCTCAATAAATATAACATTTTATATATTATTAAAAAATTCCCATATGTATGATAAAATGTAAAACTTTTATTGAAACACTAAATAAGATTTATATAGAGTATGATATATAGCGATAATTAAGGAAAGGTCTCTTAAATATGATAAATTCCTGAAACTAACAACAACAACACAACAAAAAATAGTTTCACAAGTTCCCTTCTGTATTTGCTTCTTTGGAAACTATGCTTTTTCTTTACCTATTTGAGCATAATTGTCAATTCCATAAGACTTTAAGTTTTATGGAATTGACAATTTAAGTTGAATATCACTTTTGGATGTGAATTATAGGAATTCACTTAGGTTCAAAGATTAACGATATATCAGTAAAATATTGTTTATATTCATGTTCAGCAATCAGCCTCTAATGGAATGAACTCTTCAAATAGTCATTGAATCATCATCATCATCATCACATTCCTGATATGTACCCTCAAGGGTTGTACAGGATTTGATGGTATTTGTAGATAGTAAATTTCTATCTACAATTTTCCTCCAAATCAGTCTGTTCCCTGTTAAGATTTCAACGTTATCAGATCTTTACTGTATCAATCCACCTATATCTTGGTCTTCCTCTGGGTCTTTTTCCTGACAACCTGGCAGATAATTCTTGTTATGCTAATCTTTCCTCTCCCATTCTTTTTAATTAACCATACCATGATATTAGATCGGCTAACACATTTCTGGATGCTAGCAATGTTAGTCATTGAATCAATGTGTACAATTGAAATTGTCTATATCAAGTTCTTCTTTCAAATATGTGCTATTCACTGGAATTTTTTTTCTAAAACACTCTAATTCCGTCGTTAATTGAATCACGCATCCGCGCGCATACACACATATAAAATCTTTCATGGTATGTGACTTCATAACTTATCATGTTCATTTTTTACTTTTTTTTTGTTTAGCAGAATGTACTCAGAGAAATGTTAATTTTTGACGGAAATAATCTTTTTTGCTTTGTTAATTTTTTTTAAAAAAATCCTTTGTTCAAATAAAAAAAAAATCTTAAGTAATGTTAAATCAGTAAGACTAATCCTAAGATTAGTGAAGAATTCTGAGAATTGCAATAGATAGAAATGGCGCAGTCCACTACATAATTACCCACACAAACGCGCGCGAGAGAGAGCTGTTATTTCGCAACTGAACGAAAAACGAAAGGTTTTTCGCTTAAGTTGACAGTAGAACGTTGCAACAATAAAATCGGGGGAATTGGTAGGATGTAAAAGTATCCAAGCAGTCTAAGTGTTACAATACTTACAACAACCGCTACACAGTATAAGTATTCTATAGCGCGTAGTTCTCTTCATCACATGAAAAAAGAACACCATAGACGTATACGTTGTTTCGTATTCGTGTAAAATAAAAAGGATGCTTTATTACTTTAATAAATTTGCTCAAACATCACTCTGAAATGTCAATCGGGCAGTTATATTCTATGATAAAGGAGATAGGTTTACTATAACATAAAAATTTGCCAAATGCCAGAAAGATGTATTGAAATCAGTGAATTTAAAATAAGTATATTCATTTACTTGTTTCTAAATATAAAGCAATTAAAGTTTTATGTAGAGTAATTTTATAATAATTTTCAGTACTTTCAAATTTCAGACAATAAAATTTAAGACAAAGACTGGTGTAAATCTCTGATGTTGAGATTTATATTTACACGAGCGTATATCAATTCATTCTACTTAATTTATTTCCAAAATCAACTAAGCGGAAGATCACTGTTCCGCTATTTTCTATTGTGAGTTAGCTCTTTTGAGCTGTCATCTATTTGAAAATAGATTGGGTAGGTTTAAGTGGTTTTCCTGACAGCAGTATGAAATGTAAATTTCAATCTCAATTGTGTCATTGTGAGTAATGCACTTTCACTAGTGAGTTGGAATATTCGTATCTTCTTTATCTAACAAACTATTACCTCTTTCGAAACTGGAATCGAACAGCGATTACAGGGTGGTACTTAAGTCATTCAACATGCAGTATAAGGGGATCAGATCTTTGTGAAGCCAAAAATGGGAGACGTTTACGTGATGTCGTTTTTCATAACTAGAAAACATTTATAGGAATTGTAAAATATTATAGCAAAAAAAAAAAAAAACACGGGCTCATGACTTCATGACTTATGGGTCACTCTGAAGTTCATTATTGCTTATTGTTATGTTATAAGCCAATACTAATTTTGTAAAAAAAAAAAAAAAAAAAAACCTCAACTTCGCCCTGTTTGCTTCATCCAAAGGGTGGTACGTTTATGATATAATGTAATGAAATTATTCCAATCGCAATCATTATCACACTCTGCTGAACACACTGCAATGTAGTCCTTACATTTATGAAGGACTTTTATTGTAATCTTTTCGAGAACAAAGAGCAACGGTTACGATATAAAGTTATGAAATTATTCCAGTCGCATTGGCTATTATATTCTGTTGAACATCCTGTAATACAGTTTTTTCATCTATAACAGAAGTATATTGCAATGTTTTCGAGAAAAAAGAGCAACGGTTATGGTCGATGTGATGTCATATGTGTAACACATGTGTCTAGCAGTGTCTGTAATATACTCGTATGTAATGGAAAGGATTGTGGAAACGGTGCAACGAATAAAAGTGTTTTTATTAACAATTATCATGAACACTAATTATTGTAAAATTAAATATTAATTGACTCGGGACAGTGAAGAAAATATTAATTTAGCGCTAGCTTTCTTCTATAACGACTTTTTTCGTTGTCAAGAATTGGCAATAAAGCAGTTTTTTGCATATGCATTAGAGACAGGTTTTATATTATCATTTATAACATATAATTCAATTATTTGTCTCCTTGCTTTCCGAATGTTTTGCCACTTGGTTTAGTTTAAATTAAATTGATACGGTTAAATATAACAATTTAGATTCTAAATTCCAAATAACATCAGATTGCATTCTACCAGAGGGAGTTTCTTACTTTATAAAATTTCAAAATAATTTGCTATTATGACTGTCCTAGTCAAACTACAGTTCAGATAGTTGGAATATCCTGACGTTTCTAAAAATACCATGAAATAATTAGAGAAGTATTTACTGAGGGTTATTTAGGTAATCTTATAGATGGCATACATGAATAAGACAATTTTAAACTGAATAAAGATTCAACTTTTTTTTTATATACTCATAAAGTGCTTTCATAGAATAAAAGCAACAATACGTACAATTTGATTAAAAATAACCTAGATGATAATGCTGTTTATAAAGCGAAGATCACAAATTAACAAGGCTACTAACAATTGAAGGCTACTAATAATTTGGTTTAAATAACTTCTCTTGTTCCGCTTTCAAAGCATCAAATTTACTAATTAATTTCAATTTATTTCTCTTCTGGATGTTAGCAGTTTTAGAGGTAATCAAATTCTCAATGCGTTCTCATCAGTTATTTTCTACAATTTGTTCTACAGTGGCGGATTAACATGCCGCGTTGGAATTCAGTTGTGCTATATGCAGTGGAGCGTCAAAAATTGTTTCTTGGAGAAGTTTTGTTTAGCTTTATAATAAATCCTCTTTCATTCTTTCACTTTCATTCTTATTGGTTTCTTTGAAACTAAAGAACGTTGTGAATATATCTTTGAACCTACAATGTTTGATGAATTGTGATTTGTTTTTAAAAAGAGAAAACCTCACTAATGTCTTTTGTGAATCTCTGATACTTCTACAGGTAGCCACTTCATAAGGTCTAGAAATTTCATAGATTACATTTTTATGGCTATGTTACATGTGTTAACGAAAATAACTTATATGACTATATAGCATAATGACAAATTGAAAATAACTAATTTATTTCCAAAGGCACTACAATCAATAAGTCTAAAGCTAATATTAATGAAGAATTCTGAGAATATATTCAAATCATAATCGGCTAGCGCCTTTTATTCCCGTATAGGGAGTAGGCGAGGCCGTATATAACTATTGGAAATTGAGTAGGCAGTTCAATCTCCACTGGTACTAATCAGCGATAGCTAGCCCAAGGGTATCACTAATTAAACTGCACACAGTGAAGAAGAAGAAAGCTCAACAAATGCCACCATCTCGTGGTCCTTAATCCTAACACAATATATTTAATGTCTGAAAAATAGCGTCGGCTCTACGATCAATTTTCTTGCATTTATCGGAGAAAAATCTGAGTTTTCCGGAGACAAAACACGCTTGACCGTGCCAGAGATCGAATAACTTGGGAACCGGTCGAAAAAAGGCTTAAAATATTTCTTTTAGTAGCCAACTAGATATGAAATCGAAGTCTTCTTTCGTGCGGTCAAGCACTGTGGTGTGCAAGCACCACATCCACTCAGCTACACAAAATTCTGAGAATAGCCACGGATGGAAATTTCCAAAGACATGCAAAAGATGACGTCGCCATTTCCAAAGGCCAATAGATGACAATTGCCATGGATAGAGACATCCAAAAACGAGCGAAAAATGACGTCTGCATGTCCGAAGGTCAAACGTGACCATTTTTGAGAGACATGCGCATGAGCACGACGGAGGTCAAGGACTATATAAGGAAAGCAATGGAAAGGAATTTTGTCTAGGATTTTTTAGGCCTTCTCTTACCTAATTCGCGGTCACGCCAAGTTTGTTGTCGGAAGTTGAAAGACAAGCGTCGTGAGCTCCGAGTTTTCTACGTGAGTTTATCCCTACGTGAGAAATATTGTGTCGATCGTCTCGAAAGGAAGGAGCTATACATCGACCGCAAAGTTAAGAGTCCTATAGGACAAGGCATTGACAACTCTGAAAAGGAAGAAATTTAGCGGGAAAAGAGAAACGAGTCAGCAAGCAGAAAGAAAGACAAGAAGAAGACGTGCGTGGGAACAAAAGGTTAATGTGAAAAAGTGTGTGTTGAACAAGAATTGTAAGTAGTTGTAATACTGAAAAAGAATGTATGTCAAGTGGTTATGAGATAATGTCTAATTAGGCTTAAACAAGATGTGCCTTATATTCAGTTAATGTTATGCTACATTGCGAAGTAGTTTAGAAGTAAGGTTAGATTAGAAATAATTCAGACTAGCAAGAGTACTGTAATGACATTGTGTATATATGTGAATGTAACTATTTTCTGTAGATATTTCTGTTTGACTTAATTAAATGGTTTGTAAACAAAAAAGAAAAAATCGAACCCGCATGACATAGAAGTTTATGGGATTTATAATTCAGCCACAAGTAGTTTAAAGTAAAGGTATATAAACGGTATCTGCTTTGTCTTTGATTTATGATCTTATAGTCTGGCACTCAAAATGTAGTCTAACTGGCTCAGTCGTAAAACAAATAAATTTATTAGGTCATATAGAGTGTATGGCTGCAGTCGACCAACCACAAATAATTACGTAAAGAGATAGTAAAGACAAAGCAGGATAGTGCAAAAATAGAATACAGGACTTAGTTATAATGAAATGGCGCAGTCTACTATTACACACACACACACGCGCGGGCGCGATGTTATTTCGCAACTGAACAGAAACTTTCATTTCTACGCTTAAATTGACAGTAGGACGTTGCAAAATGGAATCGGAGGAATTGGTTGGATGTACAATTATCGAGCAATCTAAGTCTTTAAACTTACAACAGCTGCTACACAGTAAAGGTATTCTTTAAAGCGTAGTTCTCTTCATCACATGAAAAAGAATGCGACAGTTATATACATTGGTTCGTATTCCTTTAAAATGGAAAACGATGATTTATTACTTAAGTAAATTTGCTGAAATATTCACTCTGAAATGTCAATTGGGCAGTTATGAAAGATCAAGTGATAAAGGACTTAGATTTACTATAACATAAAAATTTGCAAAATGCCAGTAAGCGGTATTGAAATCAATGAGCTTCAGAAGTATATTCATTTACTTGTTTCTAAATATAAAGCAGTTAAGGTTTATTTAAGTAATTTTGTAATAATTCTCAGTATTTTCAAATTTCATAAAATAAAATTTACGTTACAAGGACTGGTGTAAATCTCTGATGTCGAGCGTAAATCTATTCAGTCTACTTAATTTATTTTCAAAATCAACTAAGGTTCTGCACTGTTTAACTATTTTCTATTGTGAGTTAGCTCTATCGAATTGCCATTATAAAATTTGAAAAGCATTACAAAATGTAATTTTTAATCTCCATTGTTTCATTGTAGCTATTGTAATTTCACTAATTAGTTGGAATATTCCTTTGTTTTTCTAAAAAAACTATTAAATCTTTCGAAACTGGAAGCGTACAGTAAATACAGGGTGGCACTTAAGTCAGGGATATGCAGTAGAAGGAGTCAAACCTTTGTGAAGCCAAAACTGCGAGGCCTTTACGTGATGTCGGTTTTCATAACTAAGAAAACAATCATCAGGCATTGTATTTCATTATAGCTAAAAAAAAAGAAAAAAAAATTCACGGACCCTCTCATCCCATATATCATGACTTATGGACCACTCTGAAGTTTATTATTGCTTATCTTATTGTTCTGTTAGAAAGCAATATGAATTTTGCAAAAACACACCTAAAATTCCACCTGTTTGGTTTATTCTAAGGGTGTTACGTTTATTATATAAAGTTATGAAATTATTCCAATCGCAATCACCATCACATTACGCTGATGTGTAACTCTTTCATTTAAGAAGGACTTATATTACAATGTTTCGAGAAGAAAGAGCAACGGTTACGATGTAAAGTTATGAAATTATTCCAGTCGCATTCGCTATTATATTCTGCTGAACATCCTTCAACACAATTCTTTCTTTTATGACAGAAGTATATTGCAATGTTTTCAAGAACAAAGAGCAACAGTTGCGGTCCAGTTGATGCCATATGTATAAAGCATCTGTCTAGGATTGTCTGTAATACACCGGTATGTATTGGAAAGGAGTGTGGTGACTGTGCAACAAATAAAGGTATTTTTATTAACAATTATCATGAACATTAATTATTGTAAAATTAAATATTAATTGACTCGGGACAGTCAATTAATATTCTACAAATTTTTCATATTTTATAGAAGAAAGCTAGTAATTCACTAGCTTTTTTCTATAAAGACCTTGTTTTTGTCAAGAATTGGCAATAAAGCAGTTTTCTGCATATGCAGTAGAGATAGGTTTTATATTATCATTTATAACATATAATTCAATTATTCATCTACTTGCTTTCCCAACGCTTTTGCCACTTGAATCAATTTAAATAAAATTGATACGGTTAAAAAACAATGTAGATCCTAAATTCCAAATACCCTCAGATTGCATTCTACCAGAGGGAGTTTCTTACTTTATAAAATTTCAAAATACTTTGCTATGAAGACAATCCCAGCAAACTGCAGTTTAGATAGTTGGGTATCCTGACGTTTCTAAATCTACTAAGAAATAATTTGAGAAGTATTTACTGAGGATTATTAAGGTAATCTTATAGATGGCATACACGAATAAGACAATTTTAAACTGAATTAAAATTCAACTATTTTATATACAGTACCTATAAAGTGCTTTCATATGATTAAAGCAACAACTCGCACAATTTGATTAGAAATAATCTAGATGACAATGCTGTTTATAAAACTAGGATCACAGACTAACCAGACTACCAAAAAGCAGTTATATAAAGAAAAGATGATCCTTTGGTTTAAATAATTTCTTTTGTTCCGCTTTCAAAGCATGAAATTTTTGTAATTAATTTGAATTTTTTTTTCTATTCTTGATGTCAGTGGATTCAGAGGTAAGCATATTCTTAATGTGTTCCCATAATTTATTTTCTACAATTTGTTCTAAAGTGGTGGAAGTGTGGTCTCGCGACCGCATTTCTATGGCGGTCGCCATAACAGAATATCAGAGAAGTACAATCAGAAAGGTTGCCCTGAGATTAACATTGAGGTAAACAGAATTTCGTAAAATTTCTGTTGATTCTAAGATTTTACTTTCAAGTTCAACATAGCATTTGTAAATTATTTCGGATCTATCCCAGTTTACTGAGTGTATAGTGAATTGATGGCCATTGAGATCAGAAGAATTAAGAACATGACTGGATCCGGAGGTAGTTCTGGTTTTACGATGGGTGTTATCTCTGAAATGTTCTTCAATACGACGATCAATTGATTTTCTGTTTTTAATAATATAAAATGCATAGCAATAATAAAATGGATTACAATAAAGAAATAGCGCGCTTATATAATATCCTTCAGAGAACAAAGTACGAAATTGAAATACTGCAAAAGTGGCAAGAGTTAAGCAGGGCTGAAAAATGGAAGAAGCAGGTGATCTGAGGGAATAATAAAAACCGACCGAACAAAGAAGTAAACAAGTATGGAGACTCAGTAATCAGGGGAGTACTTGACGAAAGTATGACAAAATCGTGTTTCAAAAATTTTCATATTAGTCAAGCTATTCGGATGAAAAAAGATAAACCGAAGAAAGTGATTGTCTTGATTGGTACCAATAATTTGAGAGCGAGAATTATTCTATGAGGTAGGATGTAAAGGCGTTTTTAGAAGAGACAAAACTGAAGAGCGAGAAGGTGAAGATTGTAAGCCTCCTACCACGTCATGATAGAGGCGAAATAAGGTGGAGGTGGGCATTGATAGCTAATGGGTCTTTACGTGCATTTTGCAAAAGGATGATGTAGAGTTTGTGGATCTGTGGTATATATAAATAAAATTTATACACCTACTGAGATATAATTACTTAGGCAGCATGTAATGGAGGGGGCCTAGGAGTGGGAGAGTATTGGACCTAGTCATAGGATCAGAAGAGCTATCCATAACTAGGTTGACAAGATTACACCTAATTGGTGAAAGTGACCATATGTTCTTGACTTGGGAAATTGTAGAACATGAGGAATATTCTATCAAGAAGGGATATTTTTGGAACTGCAAGGCAGATGATTACGACATTCTTAGGAAGAAGCTTAAACCTGTATCATGGCATAAAACACTGCAGGGCAAGGATGTTAGTAGTGCAAGTGATGTAGTTAAGAGTCATCTAGACGAAGCAGTATTAAATTTTCACCTAGTGTTACAAGGGTTAATCGGGTAAGTGTTAGATGGATGAAAATATCATTAAGCACGAGACACAGAAGAAGAAAAAAATCCTGTGGTAGTTATATAAAGAGAAAGGTGACCAACAAACTCATGAATAGTAGAAGCCTCAGGCAAGTAAGGTGACCAGTATGGTAACGAAGGCAAAATCAGATCATGAGAAAAATTTAGTTTAAGGAAATTCGAAAGAGTTCATTCATTATTTTGCGGAGGATCCTTTGGATCTGGCCGTGTTCCTGGTTGTACTACGGGTGATATCTATGAAATGTTCTTTATTACGAAGCTCAATCGATTTTCTGTTTGTCAATAATATGGGAAATTACAGCCACACTAAAACGTTACACATCTGGATATTTGAAATTGTGATGTTTAGGTTTTAGTGGTCGTCCCAGGATCAATGCTTTGTTAAGGGAGGTGTATATGGTACGAATCTTATATTAATCTTATATTTCTTTAGGATTTTTGACAATTTGTTATAAATAAAGATGGATACGGAATGGATAATTATTTTTTCACATCTCAATCTCTTCGGCATGGTCTGTTGGACGATTATACAAGAGTTTAAAAATCGACTGTTTAAGATAACACAGTCCAACACACTTTTTGCTGACTTTTATATGAGACTTGATTTTTACTAAATGCGCTGCGCTGATTTCAAATATCAAATCCATTTTTCTCTATCACGTCAGGTTTTTCCTCTATGGCATTTTCTTTTTACTAATTTGTAAGTTTTTGATAGTTTTAAGGAGGCAGTACTATTTAGAGGATCAAAAAAATCGATTTTCTAATATTATTTTCTGAAAGTATGTACGTTTAGAAATCTGTTCCTAACGTTTTATCAAGAAATTCGAAAAATTCCCGAAGATATAGCCTATTATTCGAAGCGGTGCGCAGATCAGAATCGGAGCGCTCACCGCTCTCGCTTGTTAGTAAACAAATAAATGCGTAAGAACCTGCAACGGTACGTACTGGCGCTTTAAATGCGAGAGAGGCCGATAATTAGATACATAACTACTTAACAATATTCATTAAAAATTACAAGAATATTTATAAAAAAATAACAATTTTACTTACACATGAGTTTCAGGGAATAGATTTTTGTTTGTAGCAAATTCTGCTGTGTGTTCTGTTTTGGCAATCCCTTTGAATACTCCAACAGTAGTCGGCCATCATATGAGAATCGAATCTTCCTTGGTACCGATCTTCCGTAGTTTATTATTCTTGACAAGAGAGACCGGTGAGCGCTCCGATTCTGATCTGCGCACCGCTTTGAATAATAGGCTATATCTTCGGGAATTTTTCGAATGTCTAGATGAAAAGTTAGGAACAGATTTTTAAAAGTACATACTTTTGAGAAACTAATATTAAAAAATCGATTTTTTTCATCCTCTAAATACTACTGCCTCCTAAAAACTATCAAAAACTTACAAATTAGCAAAAGGAAAATGCCATAGAGGAAAAAACGGACGTGATAGAGGAAAATGGATTTGATATTTGAAATCACCGCACCAAAATTAGTGAAAAAAAAAAAAAGAGTCAGATCATAATCAGGAGAAAAAAAAATTTTTTTTTTGTTGGTGCTCGGAAAAACTGATAAAAGCAGCTTTGTCGAGATCTCGTACATAGCTGATGAGAGTTCGATCACCGGTTCCTATAGTAGAAATAATACCAAAGTTTTGATGCGGATAATGATGGTACTGAAGCGTAAAGATGTCTGTTGGAATGTGTGAGCTTTCTCTAGATGGAATTTTCATTTGTCAAACGAGCAATACGTTTTACATCAAGGAAACGAAACGAACTGTTAACTTCTAGTTATGCTGTAAATTTTATCCTAGGTTGTTGGTTGTTCAGATGGTTCAAGATATTTTGGTGTGAATCTCGACCATGACTGCAAATCAAGAAAACGTAGTGTATATATCTTTTCCACAATCTTGGTATTAACGGAAACGACTTTATTGCATTTTCTTCGAAAGCTTCCAAATAAATATATGATACTACAAGTGATAAAGGGTTATCCGTGGCTAACCGGTAATTTTGCTTGTAGATCGTGTTTCTAAAATAGAAGCAGCCTAAATGTGTAGTAATAAGGTCTCGATTTTTTACATAATGCATCTTGTAAAAGAACTTATACTTCTTCTGTGGGTACACTAGTAAATAGAAAAGGAAGTGACATCAAAGCTACATGAGATTTCATCCTTTCATAGATGTATCTTTTACCACGGAAACAGTGTTCGGAATATTTAGTGAAGGAATTAGAAGAACATATAAAAACTTTTAATAATTTTGCCAGATGTTTGAATAAGTTGTAAGTAGGGGAGCCAATCCCATCTATAATTGGCCTCAAGACAGAGTTTTCTTTGTGTACTTTTGGAACCCCATACACTTGAGGAACGAGGGGATGCATGGATTTGAGAAAGAGTTTTAATTCTTTAGAAGTAACCTTCAGGACATTATTAGTCCGGTCCGGTGCTGGATAATTTTCAAGACATTACGAATGATTTCTCTTTTTATAAACAGGTTAACCTTCCTAAAACGTTGTAACAACATATTTCCAAAAGTCATTATTTTTGAAAAACCATCAACATTGACCGCTTAAAGAGGATTTATTTAGTAAATGAGAACTTATCCAAGAAAGAATTGTTGACACTAAACGGTCTATAGCATTACTGAATTCCTTTAAGGCATATTTATCCGCCTCTTTTGAACAAATTGCAGAAAATATTTTATGGCAATGCATTTAGAATATGATTCCCTCTGAAGCCACTAACATACAGAACAGAAATAAATTTAAATTAAGTAGAAAATGTGTTGCTTTGAAAGTGGAACAAGAGAAGTTATTTAAACCAAAGAATCATCTTTATTTTAACAAGCTCATAATATATACAGGGTAGCCATAAGATAACTTTTCCTCTTTGGAGGCATCTAGCTAAAACCAATAAACGGAATGAGGCCAAATTTGATGTTGAGACTTTTGAAGGCATGGAGAGATGGTTTCCGCGCAAAAAAGATTTAGTACCAAAAGTCGCAGATAGGGGAAATTTTGGCGCTGACGGAGCCTGATGCTAGCGTAAAAAAAGCGCTGTACTGAAAGTTCAATGTGTGGCCATGCTCCATCCTGCATACAAATTATCAAGTCCAAAGATTTTCTTTGCTGCAATGTAGAAATTACAAAATTTTCCAGCATTCGTCGATACATCTCTCCATTAATGGAACAGGTTACAAGACTTGTAAGTGTAGTACGCTCAAAAAAGTATGGTCCTATTATGAAATCGGCTGTGAAGCCACACCACACGATTACTTTTGGAGAATGCAGTGGTATTTGCTGGATCGCTTGGGGATGTTCAGATGCCCAAATTCTGCAGTTGTGAGTGTTCACCGACCCATTCAGATAAAAATGAGCCTCATCACCACACAATATTCTCCAAGTCTAGTCATTGTCGACCTCCATTTGGGCAAGAAACGTTAGCGCGAAGGTCATGCGCTTATTATAATCTGCGGTAGTTTAGTGCTTGCACACAACTGAACTTATATGGATAGAAGTGAAGCATTTTCCGTAAGATTTTCCAGACTGCACCATAAGCCATATCAAGTTTGCGAGCTATGGCACGAGCGCTTTGACCAGTACTGTTCCCTGTGTCGTCGAACACCGCAGTAGCAACGTCTGTTACTACTGCGTAGTAGCATGTCTCTTCTTGCACTGCTTTCCATCCTCTTCCAGGTCTAATTCCTAGTGATCCAGTTTCTTCAAACTTCTTAATCATAGTTCTCAGTGCTACAGCTGACATTTCATAACCTGCATACTGGACCAGTACGCAGGTTATGAAACCTTCTAAATTCCCGAAGGGACTCTACCGCATTGCACTGTTTAAGGTAAAACAGTTTAACAAGTAAAGCACGCTGAGGCAAGGTAGGACGCATATTGAGCACAATTCGTGAGTCATTCGAATAACTGCTTGAACATTCCCAATCCCTTTTTAAGTGAAATTGGTAGTGCTGCTATCACGTACTCACAGTACAATTTGCATAATCCTTTTTAACTGCGTTTACTGCAAATATTTAACTACTTTAGGCTCCTCCAGAGCCAAACATTTCCCTATCGGCGACTTTTGGTATTAAATCTTTTTTTCGCGGAATTCATCTCTTCATGCCTTCGAAAGTCTCAATATAAAATGTGTCTCATTCCGTGTATTAGTTTGAGCTACAGATACCTCGAAAGAGGGAAAGTTAATTTATGGCCACCCTGCATATACTAAGTGTTTTTATAATATTATATAGCGAAGAATACACGAAATTTACATGCTTTCTGAATAGCATTCTTCTTCTTCTGGTTCCCATCTGCCATACGGTCGGGGGAGGGTAGCTTATATGCTACCATTCTAGGGAGAGATGATTATGAGCAAGGTGGTTTCCCGTTGCCTTCCTTGCCGTAAATATTTTTTTTATGACTGTATCCTGTGTGTTCATGGGGCCGGTTTGCCTGCTTGCGGGATGAAAAACCCCAGATAAACTGGCGGAAAAATCCCTGCTGTCCACGCCCAAGACCGGCTAACTTGGCTATGGCTTAGGAAGATCCTTAAGCTCCTGACGTCATGGACGGGAATCGAACCTAGGACACTCCTTCCCCAGGCATATGGTTGCGAAGCGCAAAGCCACTAGGCTAACCGCGCGGATTGAACAGCATTAGAATCACTAAATAACAAGCATTTATAATAAGGATTCTTTGATTCATTACTTAATATAGATACAAGGACAACTAAGTGATACTTCAAATGCATTGTCTTCTTTTAACTGCTTTTGTTGATTTCCTTGTTAATTTGTGATATAAACAATATTGTAATCTAGGTTATTTCTAACTAAATTGTACGTGTCAATTTTTTTATCCTACAAAAGCACTTTACAATAAGTGAAAGTGAAATTCAGTAGCAGTTCAGACTATGTCAGGTGAAACCATTGTTAGTTGTGTCCGATTTCATTTCTGCTCAGTTCATTCGTATTCACTTGAGTGCGCAAGAGAGATTGGTCGCAGTCATTAATATCACTGGTCATTTCAAATTAACAACTACTCCCAAATATTTAGCAATTTAAAGAAAGAACTACTGCTAATAAAATGTAGAAATACCAAACTTTAAATGGCTATAATAGAATACAAGATTATCATAATATACCAAATATCAAATATATAACAAATTTCTAATAAAATATCTCAAACAGTAATATATTTTATAGAGAATTTTCAGTTTTACAGAATAATGAAAATTACTTACTTTAAATGTTTTAAATATATACACTGTCTAGCAATATTTGTCCGGTCACAACTGTTATTTGAAGATCCAGGTTGAATAATAACATAAAAATCGGTATACAGATAATAGGAAATAGTATTTCATCGCAATATTTGAATATAGGTGGTTTGGCAGCACGATGCGAATCTATTGACTTCGAGAGAGGCATCATCGTGGATATCACATTGCTGGCATGTCCACTTGCCATTAAAATTAATTCAACTGTTGCTGATGTGATTCCCAATAGGAGATGTTCTGGCATTACAAGTGGAGGAAAACCCGCACGTCGGTCACCAAAAATGACTGGGATAGGAGGGTGTTGTTAATATGGATGGCATGCAAAATGCAGTTACAGTCCATCCTTGATGAGTTCCAGAGGGCTAGTAACACCATGGCGGTGAGCACTAATATTGTACGAAAAGAACTTCATTTACTAGGTTTCCACGGAAGAGCAGCGACAAACAAGCCGAACATTACAAAAATGAACAAGCCTGATCTTCTGGTCTTGTGTGAACCATGTGTGAAGCATGTGTGAACTGGACAATTGACAGTGGAAAACGGTACTCTGGAGCGATGAATCAAGGTTCACCTGTTTTCAGTTTGATAGCTGTGTGTGTGTGTGTGTGTGTGTGTGTGTGTGTGTGTGTGTGTGTGTGTGTGTGTGTGTGTGTGTGTGTGTGTGTGTGTGTGTGTGTGTGTGTGTGTGTGTGTGTGTGTGTGTGTGTGTGTGTGTGTGTGTGTGTGTGTGTGTGTGTGTGTGTGTGTGTGGAGGCAGCCTGGTGAACTGTTGTTACGACAGTGCCTTGTACACAGTAAAATTTCGTGGTGGAGGACTAATAATGTGGGGAGCATTCAACTAGTTTGCAGTAGGACCACTGGTCGTTTTCCGTGGTTCCATGAAGGTGTCTCACCACCATTACTGTATATTCTGGATAATCAGGTGCTATCTACACTGTGGAGTAGAATGGATGGAATGGACGCCTATTTTTATCAAGACAACAATGCTCAATGCCACAAATCTTCAGCTGTTATGGAAATGAAGAGATGGGCGTGAAACCACTGCCCTGGCCTGTGCAGCATCCTGAGCTCAACCCAATCGATCATCTATGGGACGAATTGGAGAATCAACTGAGGTCCAGACCAGCTTGAAAAGAATTTGAAAACTGACAAGTACAACAAATTTGCTGTCAGCGACTGTCAGTATCCTCGATACTGACAGTAGCTGAGTCAGTATCTCTGACATCCTTTCGCTGAATAAGCCTGAATTTGAAACTGTATCGAACTCAAGCCCACCGAAGGGAATGACTCGAAGAATCTTCCTGAGTTATTTAGCTTCATTTCAAACCCGTCTGATATTGAGTATTTTACTGCATATTAACTCAGGTTTTTCATCCGACTAAACGGAAAATCACACTCAATTAATCGACGATTCACTTGCTTCATATTATATGTTGCTAGGGCCATAATTCGCAAAATGATTTTTGTAGAGTGGTGGCATTCATTGTCCCGTTTTCCGGGACAACGAATGCTCCCCCGTATCATGATCATGTTAAAAATGATCCAATTTTAGTCGAAACTGGGATTGATGCAGTAAAGTTTGGCAATCAAAATAATTATACAACCAATTAAATTCATTTCAGGGAATACACAGTTTTCAGTATATTTTGAATTATTTTATGCGAACATAAAAAAGAAAGAAAATGAATGTAATAGAAAATACCAATTTCCAAAGCCGAAAATTCAGCCTGGTTACGATATTGTAATATTGGCACGGGCAAGATATAAGATTGTGAAATTATTCAAAACACAAACACTATCACTCTACCTCTGCATATCCTGAAAATTTTTCGTACATATGAAAGCAATATATTGCAACGTTTTCAAGAACAAAGAGCGACGACTACGGTTTATTTGGTGCCATAGGTTTAGTTAGGACTAACGCATTTGCTATTCTAGGGGTGAATGATGCATATGTATTTGAAAGTAACGAGACGAAGGTAATGTTTTATAACTACAGTATTTTATTCTCTTTAAAAAAAATTTGCATGCACAAAGAATTATTAAGTAATGACATAAAATGACATACCTTAATTTCATGCCGTCTGAGGTTGAAACGTTCGCTCCAGAACTCAGTTTTTCGAGCGAAAACTCTAGTCCCACGCCCTTTTTAAGTACACTCTTACCCATCATCTTCCAGAGATTAACTCCTGTTCTGAACACCCCCCTTTTTTTGCACTCAAAAATGTAGTAAAGTGAAAAATGAACTCTACTTCTTAAAGTTCAGAAATAAGATAGTTTAAATTTATTTAACTCTGGATGATATTCACAGAATTTAATAATTATCAAGTGTACAAACATTTCTAATGAACATTCTTAAGCAATAATTAATTTTATACAGAATTTTCTGTTTTATATAAATATTAAAATTCTTCATTAATGTTGAAAGTTTATTTTTTTCACTTGGTTAGAGTATAATAAAATTAGTTTAATCCTTTGCAACGAGTTGCCCTTGTTTTGTACCACCTTACCCCAGTCCTGAAGATACTTTCAGGCGCAAACTTTGTTTGCTCACACTTGGAAAAAGGATTAAACTAATTTTATTATTCTTCATTAATATTTCTTTATTTGTTTTTTACCTATTCTTGTGTAAATGTGTAAGCAAAGATTATGAAAGACGGGACATCATTTTTATGCAGTATGGGTTTACTAAGACAAAACTTTTTTACTTAGGCGCTTCCTCATAAAAACTAAATACAGTTTACTATTTCATATTTTTTACACATATATTTATACTAATTTTAATGTTTTCGTCCATATAATAACGCCAGTTTCGATAAACTATTATGCATTCTTAGTTTGTTTATTGTTTTTTTTTACTATTTCTGTTCTTAATGTTTTATTTATTATTCTGTTAACTTCAATTATTTTTATTATATTTGACATTTTAATATATTTCGTATTATCTTTTATTGTTAATTAAATTTGTTTCCCACTCAACTTTACAACTCTATGTAGAGTTGTAAAATTGCACATAAAGTTGTTAAGTTGGAATCTTCCGTTTCCCCAAATACTTTTTTTTTTTAACTTTGTAAGGTGGAATGTACCTGTAATAAAATATTTTCAGATTGAATCCTGTATTTCTTTTTACCTTCCATTCTCCGATTGTTTCTTTCACATATTATTTGGACTATACATATATTCCACGTGACTCCGAATGTTTGGTATATCTTTCTTGATTTTATTCCTCGGTCGTTCCTTATTTTGTACTTGTTCAAACCTTTTTTTAATGTTTCTGAACTGTGGATTGTAATTTCTGACATTTGCAGATTTCTAAGTTAAATTCCCTTCTTTTTTCATTTAGTATTTTGAGAGCGAATATGGATTTATTACGATATCCTCTTTTCTAAAACCATTTGCTTTTGAATTATAAATTTCTCCTTGCTACGATGGATTCCGTTCTTCAGTATGTTTGCATAAATTATATACTCTGGATATAATAAACTTATTTTCCTTGCATATTTTCAAGTTCTACTGGCATTTTTCCCTTGCCTATTAATTTACATTTTTTTCTCTTCTTTTAAAATTTAACTAATTCTTTTGATGTTCCACTATGTAGAAAAATATTCTGTTACAATCTTTATATATCTTTTAAACAAAATTTCCTATTGTATATGTTGTTTTCCACGTTTATAACAATAATCTATCTTTTAAAAGACTCTGTCTCTATCTATCTCTACCTCTTTATTAATTTATAGAAATTGAATTATGGTTTATCATTTTCATTGTCTAATTTTTTTTATACTTATCACAAGTTTTGAGTAATTGTTTTCCTATAAATATGTAATCTTTCCCTCTAACATTCCACGAGTATTTTGTCTTCAAATTTCCTTGATGAAAGTTATTTAATGTATGATATTCTTTTTTTTTTTTTTTTGTCGTGAAGTATATTCTTAATATCACTATTTCTTTTTTTTTTTTTGGTTTTTTCGTAGATTGTATTTACTGTTTAATCTATAAAAATTTCATTTTATTTTCTTGTCGTTCTATATTTTTCTATCCATTCTGTTTCTATTGAAAATGCATTTATCTATTCTTCTTGTGTTTGAATAGTAGATTTAGTTTATATTAGTGCTCACTATCACGCACATTATAACTGTAATTTTGAGTACAGCTGTATCCTCTTTGCTTTTCCGCAGTGATTGTTATATTTGTATGTGACGTAGTTTGATGACTGAATTCTTGTTATCTACTATGCTACAAAGTAGGACTTTTGCTGATTATATAATGGCTTAGATATAGTAACTTGAAATATTTACGCGTGTTTTCTTCGTTCCAAAAATCATCCGTTTTTGTTATTTTTCTTTCACATTCTTTGCAATGAGTTTATAGTCAGTAAAGAATGTGAATGTGGTATGACTTTTTCTTAATTTGTTTTCATATAATGGTTAGAGATTAACCTGTTTTGTATTGAAATGTGAGATACTTATGGTTTGATAGAATTGGTGTTCCTTTTATAGATGACTAATCGTGAGACACTTTGTTTCAATGGTCACTAGCTTAATGCATATAATTCACTTCAGCTTTTAAGGTTTATGGTGTATGAAGTGTTTGGTTATCCATCTGGCGAGAAGATTAATTTTGTGCTGTGTTGCACAACATAGCTGTGGATTCAGAAGTAACAACCAGTAACTAGCTACTACAGACTGACCCAATCTGTACTCTCGATACCTTTTCAACCATAAGAATAGAGCTTCTCCAATTGCCACTGTGTGTTAGCTACTCTACAAAAGTGTGTTAGTTTGACGAACGATTTTGTTAGGTCAATAAAAACAACAAATTTCTTCTGTTTTATCTAATGCTCTCTTCATTAAGCCTAAAGCGTTGGGTCCTTTATTTTAATGATCCATTCCAGTGTATTCATATGATGCAGAATTTTCCAATAGATGTAGAGAGCTTGTGATATACAATGAGAACAATCCAGAATGTTCATCACTGATAATGCAACAATTAGTTGAGTTACTCGTAGTTTTATTTCTTGGTGTGTGTGATTAACGTGACTGATTAATGAAGTCTTTCGTGCTTCAGGTTCGTACCCTGATTCGAAGACTTCACATACCAGTATTAGAAAATCAAGACTTTAGATATTCGGAAGTCTTTTGATATCTTAGGATCTGATTTCTTCAATACGCGATCCTCACTGTTGGGGTTAAGTGAATAAATCGCAAGCTAGAATTGTTCCGAGGCATTATTGTTCGGATTGCATGTTGTTCTTGAGAATATTGGTTAGTATGAGAAAAATCTGTTTCTTGAAATAAAGTCGTTTATTAGCTAAGAGGGATTTGGTCAGTTCACACACAGACCTGTCCTTTTATGTGAGTTATCCTAGCCTCTAGGGAGTAATAGGAAGATGCTTACGGACAACGAGAGGTACGATTCAAGGAGACCCAATATTCCCAAACAGCTTTATCCTGCTTTTAGAAACAACGGATGCCATAAACGATAATATAAGGGGAATTTCAATTTATGGTAATAAGATAAACAACTAGCGATTTGCAGGTGACATAATCATATTGGAGAAGATAAAGAGAAACTAGAAAGAACACTAACTTAAGTTACGTGAATGAAGCAAAGCGATATGGGTTGATAATGAACATTGATAAAACACAAACAGTGGCATTCGGAAAGAAGAGGATTAAAAAAGCATTTAAAAGTCAATGGACAATAGGGAAGAAGTTAAGAATTTCACGTACTAGGGAGCAACGTAAGAAAGAAATAAGATCCCCAATAACAAAAGCTAAAGGAAACCTACAGCCAGTGGACAAATTTTGGAATAAATACACACGCACCTTCCTATTTAGGCAGGTGCTGTGTATATTCATATGGTCAATCCAGAAACTAGTGATTGCCTTGTCGACTATCTCTTCAGCTTTTATATAACCACATACATATGGGAAAATTACCCAATGATTACCGTTTCGACACATAGACACTAATTTTCATATTTCTTTTTGCTGTCATCTGATATTGCAAGTGATGTGGCTACGTCACTTGCAATATCAAAATAGGTTGTTGGTTAACTATGGAGTACTTGGAATTTCAGCTGGTATCGAAAAACTCGTTTGTGTATCATATCTGCATGTATTTAACTGTGTTACATTGGATTACTTTTTTGTCAGTTTTATTTCATAAAAACACATGTCTCAATTTGGGATGGAAAAGATTATTCCATATTATCCCCCTCCACCCGAAAAAAAATCATTTTTGGAAATCTTTGAACAAAAAGAAATCTAGGAAATTTTAAAGAACAACAGAAGAAATTTTAAACAACAATCGAAACATTCCGTCATCACTAGCGCAGGAAACCACCCAGGGTCGCCGCCGAAATTGATTAAGACGGACATCAGAGTGTTAATGGGGTTGGCACACAAAAACGCTGATGAATTCCAGAGCGCCAGTAACACCATGTTGAGCACTAATACTGCCAAAAGAACTCCATTTATTGGGTTTCCACTGAAGATAGCGGCAGGCAAAACGAAGTACCATAACAACGAACAAGGAGGCTGGTCTTACCTGGTGCAAAGAACATGTGAACTGACCATTGGAAAATGCTAGTCTGGAGCGATGAATCATGGTTCATCAGTTTCCAGTCTGATGGCAGGGTGTGGGTGTGGAGGTCGAATGGTGAACGATTTTTACCACATTGTGTTATACGCTACCCACACCAATTATCGTGATTGAGGGGTAATGATATGGGTGTAATTCAGCTGGTTTGGATGGGACTACTGGTGGTTGTTGTCCGTGGTGTCATGAAGCTATCTCAATACCTTGATATTCTGGATAATCAGCTACTGTCCACACTGCGTAGATTTTAAGAAACCGACACGTGTTACTATCAAGACGACAATGCCTCATGCCAGAGATGGTATAAAGAGATGGGTATTAAATGATGCCCTGGCCTGCACAGAGTCCTACCTCAACCTCATCGAACACCCGTGCGACGCATTGGAGGGGCGACTGAAGTCCACAGCAGCACGTCCTTGATCTGTTGCTGAACTTATTGATGCTTTGATAGAGGAATGGATATAAATTCCACCTGATATATGTTACACATATATCAGGTGGAATTTATCATATATTTCCATATATCAGGTTGATATATGGAAATCCCCCTCGAGGGATGCAGGAGGTGATCAAAGTCAAACATGGAAAGAAACCTAATACCCGATATTAGGTTTCTCCTACTGGTATCAGTTGTAAATTGTTAAAGTGTCTGGACGATTATTGGTAGATTGTGTATATTAAAAATATTGTAGACAACTGCACCATTTCTAGTTTCCTAATTTGCAAACCATAAATATGGCGTTCTGTTTTGATAGAGAAATGAATACGTTGCTGACGCTAGAAAAGTTTTCTTGGATACTGAGAAACCTTTCCTCTGATGTGTAAGTTGAATAAAACGTTTCATATATCAAGATTTATATGCCTTGGTTAGAAATCTCGTTTTTTTTATTTATTCTGATGGTCATGATACTTTCCTTAGCATCATATTTTTCATTTAATTTTTAGTGCCGAATGTTGCACTTCACTTAGAATATTCACAGTCTTTTAGATATTACTAAATCCCAAATATTGACAAAGAACTTTTGAATAACCCAAACTATAGCGAATTAATAGCAACATTTCGACCATGAAATCGATTCGCTGATTCAGAAAATGAAACTGCGCGAACATCATAATTGTTTACGTAAGGTGTCCCGTAAGAAAAAACAGACTGACTCTTCCCTTTTCAATTTAATAGGTTATTTAGAAAATAAAACCAAAAATTTTCACTTAAGTAAAATAACACTAACCGTAATATTCTTGGTTATTTTATTAAATTATAATGTGTGGTTTATTGATGCTTTTACATAAAGTATGAGACCTTTATCCACATCCTCGCTTCATACGGATTTATTCCACTTGAAAACATAATTTCATATTAATGACAGGGGGATTACTACATATATAAAAGATTCAGTAAGCATAAGAATATAAGGGGATGCAGTCAGCAACGCTAAAACAACAACATCACATCCAATACCTGATGCTCTTTTTATATTAATCATTACAATTCTGTGCATTATATAAATAAATAAATAAGTAAATCACCTATCTAGCTTTTGGACATTGAGTCGGTAGTTTAGTTTCCACCATTAACCAATCAGAGGTAGTTGACCCGTAAGTGTCACTAATTATAAGCTAAAACATATGAAGACACTAGAAAATAAGTGTTGCACATCTCATACCAACTAAGAGGATATGGTATTGTCTGAAATAGTGTGTGAGTTCTGTAGTCAATTTTATAGTAAATAATTTATATATATATATATATATATATGTGTGTGTGTGTGTGTGTGTGTGTGTGTGTGTGTGTGTGTGTGTGTGTGTGTGTGTGTGTGTGTGTGTGTGTGTGTGTGTGTGTGTGTGTGTGTGTGTGTGTGTGTGTAGTTAATTTTATTTAATTAAATTAGTATATTAAATTAAGTAGTTAATTATATATATGTAGTTAATCTTATAGTCAATTATATATATATATATATATGATTGTTTCAGAATTTGGATAGAATGGTTAGAGAGAAAGAGCACCATATTTAAGAATATTTAGAAATAAGCGTTAGATCCAACTAATATTTATTGTTAACTCTTTACATATTCCTATTATTCCAATTAACTATTCTAACTATTAATAGTTACAATAGTTATTAGGTGAATAAGATATTTAAGAACAGTTAAGGAGAAAGGGCACAATATTTAAGAATAATTATTCTTCTAACCGTTCACTATTTTTCTGTTCTGCGCATTTCGACATCCATCCAGGTGTGATATTTTTTTTATCTACAGTAATTCAGAAACTGACGTGCTTCAGTTATTGAATACACGTGTATTTTGAAAATGACTCCACCATTCCTGCATACGAAAGACATATTGTACGCTGCTTATGATCATAAGTTCACTTTTCAGTAATTATATTAAAGAAAACGATAATAACATTGCATAAATCCTATCATCATTATGTAAATCAGCATAAGGTAAATTGTCATCTGTGGGTTCAATACTAATCTTTACCTTTTCTTCCAATAATACCAGTATTTTATAATACTAAGAAATTTTTAAATTTATATTTAGTCTTATTTACTGAAAAACAAAACAAAACATATATATATATATATTAAGAAATAATTTATATAATAATTAATATATATTTAGCATTCTGAAAATTTTATATATATATGTGTGTGTGTGTGGGTGTGTGTGTGTGTGTGTGTGAGAGAGAGAGAGAGAGAGAGAGAGAGAGAGATGGGTTATTTCTGTATTTATCGTGAATTATTTCGTAATGTTTTGTGCAACATCGCCCCTACAAGCACAATCAAAAAACCTAGTGAAGAATCACAGAAAAAAGAGGCGAGCAATTGATCTTGAAACGAAGTTGCTAGTTATAAAGCAACATGAAGCTGGTAAGCCCGTCAATGTGATCGCACATGACTTCGGATGGTCTCATCCTACAGTGACGACCATTTTGAAAAATAAGTATAAAATAGTAGAGGCTGTGAAAGGACTACTTCCATCAAATCGACGGTAGTGACAAAGCAACGACAAGTCCTATCAGTGATATGAAAAAGCTACTTGCATCTTGGATAGAGGACCTGAACCAAAAGCGCATACCCCTTAACACTGTGACCATAACCGCTAAGGCACTAAATCTCTTCAACATGTTGAAGGAGAAAGCAGAACCCGATTATGACTACGCATTGAACGCTTCTTCCGGTTGGTTCATGAGATTCAAGTAGCGTTTTGCCCTGAATAAGTAAAAATGTATGGGAAGCCGAAAGTGCTGAGAGGCTACCAAGGGGTTTTTGGAGAAATTGGATAAAATAATTACGGAGGAAAATTATTTGCCACAGCAAATATTTAATATGGATCAGACGCCCTTGTTTCGGAACAAATAATGCCCGAGCGGACATTCATCCACAAAAAAGCTAAAATCTATACCTAGTTTCAAAGCTCTTTTAATGCCCGTATTACAATTTGTTACGGTAATGTGGCTGGATATCAACTTGAACCATTTGTGATATGGCACAGTGAAAATCCCTGAATCTTCAAAAACATTAGGAAGCATATCCTTCCAGTCATTATCGGAGCAATAAGAAGTTGGGATGACTCAAAAATTGTGTGAGGAAGCCATAAATAAATAAATTCCGTGTGATGATACAGCGTTCCCCCTTTTTACAGGAGTTCACGGTACCATCTAGTCCCACCAACTTTTATCCCGGTTCTGGAACCGGCATAGGTTGACGAATCAGACCAATGGCTGGGTCAGTATTCCTGACTATAATCCGTGTGTCTCCTCAGACCGGTTTGCATGCTTGTGGGATGAAAAACGCCAGATAAACTGGCGGAAAAATCCCTGCTGTCCACAACGGCTAACTTGGCTATAGCTGAGGAAGATCCTTGAGCTCCTCACGTCCTTGACAAGAATCGAACCTAGGTACTCCTTCCCCAGGCATATGGTTGCCAAGCGCAAAGCCACTAGGCTAACCGCGCGGACGAGGAAGCCATAATCAACTGTTATGCGAATAAAATAAAAACTATTGTCTGAAAGAAAATGTAGAATTGAAAATTTTATTAATTCTAGATAATGCTTCAGGTCATCCGTCTTATATGTCTTATATCGCTGATCTTCACCAAGTTTGAGGGCATGTTTTTCCCTCTAAACGGTACTACGGGAGATTTCATCGAAAACGCAATTAATCGAATAAACAATTCACCTAACGACAATTCGTCGAAAATGCAATTCATAGAAAAAAAAATTCACCGTAAATTGTAACTCTTCGAAAATGTTATGATAAAAGTGATCTTTTAGAACAAATACTGAACCATGCAGAGTAAGAAAGCAATGCTATGTTAAGAGGGAAAAATTATATAACAATATGGTTTCTTATTGTCTTTCTTGTCCGATAAGAGTTTCATGTCTGTACATGAGACTTATTTGCCTATTTCCGAAAGGAAAAGCCCAGCCTACACTCCATTATTTTAATTGTTACTAGTAGTAATAGGTAACTTCAATACAGCACTTATTACGGGATAAATTTTATTCATCCCATAATAATCCTATATGAATTATTATGGGATGAATAAACGTTTCAAATAGCGAATCCCATTCATATTCGCTATTTGAAACTTTTACAAGAAAATGTCGGACCGTTTCAGTTTTTAGTTCAGCTATATTCGGGACAACAAAGAAATAACGTGTCCAAATTATGTACTTCAGTAACCATCTGACTTAATGGAATTAGTAGAAGTTGTGTTGTTGGTACAAGAATCAGTCTACACGGTTTAGTTTTTGTTCTAAATAGAACACTTTTATCATAACATTTTCGAAAAAAAGTTTCGAAATGATATTAGCCATTCCACTTTGGCTGGATCAATTTAATGAAATTTTAATTAAAATTTTCGGTGATCTGTTTTTTCAATGAATTGAATTTTTGATTTACTGTTTTTTGATGAATTTTTATGGAACCCTCCATACACTACTTCATTGATCCAACTGATGGATCAGGGAGTTCTTGCGGTGTTCAAGGCTATCTACTGAGAACGTTTTCACAAGGCATTTCTGCTACTGACGGAAATGACCAGGCTCTCATGCAATCATGGAAAACATTCAATATTTATCACGCTATTAAAAATATTGCTGTGACTTAGGACGAAGTGACCTCTCAATGACTTGTGGGTGGCATATTGAAAAATACATTAAAAAGGATTGTACGTTTGTAATAGTGGGGCTAGCAAACAATCTGAATTTCGATGTGGATGATGACGATATAATTCAAATCATAGAAAGTTCCTCTGAAGAGTTGACCAACGAAGAATTGGTCGAACTGGAGGAGTAACTGTTGCAGAAGAGGAAAAACGAGAAAAGGAAGAGAGAAACGAGAAAGAGGAAGATGCAGTTAAACAATTTACAGTGATTAATATTGCAGAAATGTTCTCTGAAGTTAGCGATGTTCTCGGGATGGTTGAAGACATGGATCCCAATGTTGAATGCTACTTAATAGTAGAAAGGAGAGTACAAGATGCGTTTGCTTGCTATAAAGAAATTTATAATGAAAAGAAGAAGAAGAATAAGCAAAGCACATTGGACATTTTCATCAAAAAAACATAATCCACCAGACTGCGGCACCAGAAGAGCCGCAGTCTGGTCCTTCACATAGGGAAGGTAATGAAGATGTGATTATGGAGGAAGATTTGGATGATTATTCTCCTGTTTTATAGTGGCAGTAACGAACAGTACAGTTTTATAATAAGGTTTAAAAATCAAAATGACAGTATACTTATTACGGCTAAGTCCTTAACCCCTATAACTCTGTTGATTTAATGTATCGCCTTATGTCCAACTCGATGGATGACCTGCCGGATGGAACGGAACCCTGATGTAAGACGAGGGATGACTGCACACACACACACACACACACACACACACACACACACACACACACACACACACACACACACACACACACACACACACACACACACACACACACACACACACACACACACACACACAGAGAGAGAGAGAGAGAGAATGATGTAAAATATTGGTGTCTCACTTCTCTCTAGACGTCTACATTTAATTACAGCATCAAAATATTTCGTGTAAAATTTTTGACTAGTATAGAATTCTTTCACACAGAAAGAATCCACATGCACAGCACTCAGAAAATTTCCTTAGAGTATGTCTGTATCCAACTTTCATAACGGTGCACCATACTTCAGAAACAGCAATCACTGATCGTCTTTTTTATCTCATCTTATTAAATAATTTAAAATTATTCTTTTAATTCGTATCTGTTTAATTTAAATCTATTACATTTAGGAGAAGGTAAAATATACCAAATGAAGATTAATGGATGAAATTAATAAATGATGTATGTCGAATAAAATAACCAATGCAAATCATTGGTTGTTTCCATCATTTAAGAAAGTTTGCAATTTGAGCTTGTTTGTTAACAAAATGATTCTCAAACTACAGGTTCATAACTTATGAATTCAATGCACGAAATTAGAATATTAATTGTTAATTGAAATACGTGTACATCCCTAAAACTGTATTTTGATAAAAATCCCAAATTATTTCACTGTGAATTTCTAAAAAATTAATCTGATAAATTCCAGGATATATATTGTCTACAGCGCGAAAATTAAAAAATAATAATAATAATAAATAAATAAATAAATAAATATATATATATATATATATATATATTTTTTTTTTTTTTAATTTTTATATTAAAGAAATGTTTACCAGATAAATTTCTAGTAGATTACACAGTATGACACGAAAAAAACAAAAATACTGTATTGAATAACTACAACCGTATATACATGGAGTAAACGGGTTTAGGTTTACGCATTTATATGTTTACGCATGATGCTGATATGTTCATCCGATATGTTTGGATGAGCATATCAACATCATGCGTAAGAATCGTGGTCAAATAAGTATTAAAGACAGTAGATTACTTGCGCGAGATGTGCTCAGTATATAAGGTGCTAAAAGTTCTTCGGTTTAATTTCAAATTTGAAGTGGCTCGTAAAATTTAATATGATTTTTCAAATATTAAATGATATGAAAACAAAAAGTGCTAGGTTGCTAGTTTTTGCCAAAACATGGGCAAAGATGACAACTGATGCTTTACAACTTATTAGAAAACGTACTTAAAAATGAATTATGATGCGAATTTTTTTAGAAGAAACCTCACAAAAAAACATTTGAGTGCGATATTAAATCCAATCGAGAATCATATTTAATTTCAGTGAATTTCTCTTTTATTTTTCATTATTTTAGTTTGAATTATTTCTACTTTTGTTTGAGATTCATTATATAAATGACTAACTTTTTTTTATTTACCAACTATTTTCTTGTTATTTATTAAAATTTTAATTACAGCATATCTAATAGTATTAGTTTTATAATTATGAATATAAATTAAATAAATTATAATAATTATGCGTTATAACATTCATTCTGGTTTAGAATTAGATGCTCTTTGAACAGTTAAAAATGCTGCTATTTATATTTTTTAATATTATTGTTATTGGAAAAGAGGGTTAAAATTTCGCAAACGTACAGAACATCCTCACTTCCTGTTGAAAACCTATATTTTCGAGGATGATGAAGATGAGTAATATTAAGAGGATATTACTTATTGAGCTGTTATATGGAACAGGAAGTATAATTCAGATATCTGTATCGCCAGATGCTGGATTTCTGATTACGTATTCGTATGATAAATGAGCATGGTGTATTTTGCAATCCAAACGTATTGGCAGCCACAGCATTCTATATCACAATTAAGTCACAATTTTTGATCTATATTTCTCTCTATCATAAATTATGATAGAGAAATTTAGATAGAAAATTAGAGAAATTATGATAGACTATCAGAAAATTATGATATTTCTCTCTACCATAAAATGATTTTATCGAGCAAGAGAGAGAAAGCAATCAATGAAATTCAGTTGAAACAAAAGAAAATCTCAGAAAACTGATGTGGGAAAAAATTGCATCTTCAAATAATCACGTCGAAATTCATATATCAAAATTGTTTAATTTACCACAGAGAGAGAGAGAGAGAGAGAGAAGGGAGAGAGAGAAAATAAATAAAATTATAACTGATGGTGAAAGAAATAATATATATATATATTTGTATATATTTATATCACAGTAAGAAAGGGGTGTACGAAATGAGATGTGCAATTCGAAGAATTTGTTAAACAACCGAAAGTGTCAGTTTAATAGTTCCCATGTCAACGACGTCATAATTGACGTCGTAATTATAGATGGACGCATAGAAAATAGATATTTTTGACAGGAATATGGAGAAATGTGTAAGTAGAATATTTCAGATAAGAATAACATTTTTATATTGTTAAGGTATTATTAAATATTCTTAAGTTTTTTTTGTTGTTGTTTTGCTTAAATGTTACATTAAAACGATTAAAACAACTTAAAATGTATAAATCATGAAACTGCTGTTTAGAATAGAATCCGGTTATTTATTTCTTTTATGATTTTAAAATTGTACCTAAAGATCATGCTCTGCTGCTACTCAAGATAATAAAAAAAAACAGTTTTCCATTTTATAACTGGTTTTCAGTCAGCGGCATAGCTTTACTAAACGCCGTGTTTATTCTCATAATACTTTGCACTGTGACTGATTTCGCAACTGCTTGCTAGTAGGATTGCGGCTGCAGAGGATTTCTCTGTAAATATTGGAAAAAAAAAGTTGTGGAATGTAGATTAATAGAAAATATACCATTTTAAGTTACTATTAGATTTTAATCAAAATATATAACCGTCTAATATTTCTATCTGGGCTGCTGAAGACAATTCTTTCAATTCGTTTGCTTCTATTGACAATATAATGGAGACAACAAACAAAACAATCCAAAGTAGTATGTTGTTCAGATGCTCATTCAGGTCAGTTAGATGTAAGTTGTAATGAGTATTGTAAAGGCTATCAGAGAATATTTAGAAAAAAAAAACTTAATTATAATTATCACGAATCCGATTCGGGAGACAAATAAGTAATGCATTGATGTCATACTACACGTTGTTTTCGTTGAATCACATCGGCATTTACATAGTATGCACAGAGAGACTTTCGAAATAAAAGCATTTTAGATATAAACGTTTGAAAAATCCTGGCTGAAAATTCAAATGAATATCCGGTTCGCTTTGTGATGCTAATAGCAGAGAATAAATTACTGAATACACGCATCGTATTTACATTAGAAAGCATAGGAACAGGAAACAATGAATGATAACAGTCACATCGCTAGTAAAGGCCTGCGACACAGCTCTGCAAGAGCTGTGTCGCATTTATAAACGAAACCTTTCGTTTATAAATGCAGCAAATATGCTTATTACAATATTCCTATATTTGGTTTTTAATTATGCCTCGAATTTGTGCTTTGTATGTTTTTATATTCATAATTAATTTTATGAGGGACGAATTCTGTTGAACAGCCCGATATGTTTTTTTATTATTATCGAGTCCTTCCTACACATACAATATAACATATAATACTTAGAATTAGAAATTCATATATGTAATATGGAATTTGACAATTAATTTACAAATCGAAATTTTGTCATTGTTAGGATTAGAACTTATTAGGAATTAAGAATATATTATAATTGAAGTCATATATCATTGAATGACTCATCTGTTTATCTGAACGACGAAGACTGGTCTATGAATACCGAAAATACGAATTTACTTGTGAAATGACTCCAAACGAAGTGTGAATTGAAATATATGTCACGTAGTCATAAGCTTGTTTCTGAGTTCTTAGAATTCATTAGGTTGATTAGTCTAACTGTACAGTTTGTTGATTCTGATTTTGAAGTAGCACACTTCAAAACTTTAATGCTGTGCTTATTAATTGTATTAGGTATCTGGCCCCTTATCCAGCCCTGTAGTCGTAAAAATAATCTTGAAACTTCATTAAAGATCATACATAAATTCAGCCTTTGTACAACTAGTTTCTGAACGACATTTCACATTATCCTACCAGTATAATGTGCCTTCATACCTCAGTTTCCAATAATAGTATTCACTGGTTTGAAAAGCCCTGAGTCCGAAACTTTTAAGGACTAGAACTAATTTTATAAATGCTGTCACATCGCTAGTCAAGTCCTGCGTCACAGCTCTGCAAGGACGTTTTCGTGCTATACATCTACATAAAGGTTTTTGTAACATGGCAAACATATGTTAAAAGAAATCTCGAAATTGCGAAACCTTTCGTTTATAATATATTCTTAATTCCTAATAAGTTCTAATCCTGAGCTTATTAGAACGTATAACTTCTAATAAGCTCAGAATAGCACTGTATAGTAATTATATTAATAGAAGTGGGGATGATTGCACAGGGTTTGTTTTCGTAGTTGTAAAATGAGGTAGAGTGATAAATGCATTGTATATGACAGGTAAGCGAGAAAATGAGTTGATAGTCGTAGTAAAAATAATAATGTGGTTGCTAACAAAGAGAATGTGATGATGAAAATCAGAGGCTGTTTAAGAGAGTTTTACTCTTTTGGTAATAGTGTGATAAAGAAAATAAGTGTTTTTCCCAGGTATGAGGGTGATGGGTTGCGGTGGTTCACGATGTATGGTTCTCGTTTTCTTCGTTTTGATGTTTGCTACTTTGCTTTTCAACCGTGAGTAAGACAGAATCAGACGGTGACTGTGGGTGGATATGACCACACATACTGCATTTAACAGCAGCAATGTTTTTTTTATTTTTTTTAATAATAATAATAATTTATTGATTGCTAAAATATTTAGACCTTCAATAAATATATTAAGTGACATTGCAACCTATAATTTTACAGAATTCAGCACTAAATGCTTCATTTTCTACATTGGATTTCAATTAAAATTTTTAATAATACTTTTTTGCCTTTATATTATGTATTTACAACACATGTTCTTCTAATATTAACAATGTAGATTATACACAATTTTTTGTATAATAATAATTATTATTGTTATTATTAGCCTATTTGAATTTACACAATTTTTTTTTTTAATATCAGTATCTTCATCATTGTCATACACTTTACTGATTGTTTTGGTACATAATCTGCATTCTTTGATTATATGTATGGGACTCTGGTAATTCCTGGAGTTCATGCAGCTCCTCACTAGAATGGATTTAAGTTTCATATTGAACTGTTCAGAATAATGATGCTTTTTTATATTTAATATTTAGCATCTGTATGTGAAATAAGCTTCATGCATATACTAAAATTTAGGCATCCGCTTTTGTTTGCATGTGGTTTCTTCATTACAGATTATAATTAATACAATTCCAACGCGTTATTTTAAAAAGTTAAGTGCAAACGTGTTGCACATATAGTTCATTTCTAACTACGACTACATTCCAATAATTGGATAACAATTGTTATCCAATTAGATAACATATTTTAATCTATATCAAACTTTCTTATAAAGCTTGTTTTCATAACAAAAATTAACATATATTATTATTGCATTTTTATAACTCCATAATATAAATATACAAATTACTCAGCTCATGTGCAGTACTGCACATATAGTTTATTTGCATCAATGACTAGATTTCAATAATAACAATATTTATTTTTTCCCAATCAATATCAACGTTTCTTATTATACAACTTATTTTCATAGATACAATTAACAAACATTATGATAACATTTTATCATTACATAATTTAAATAATTACATTAATGAGTTCATTCATATTTCATAATTTTTTTTCGATCAATTAATCAGTCAATTAAAATGTATAGATTACATGATTATATGATTACGCAGAGATTACATGCATCATCCTACCAAACAACATAAATAGTGTATAGTGTATGTGGGAAGCTTTTGGTATCGATACCAAGTTTTAAGGTAAATAAAGATTTTAATTATTGAAATAAAGAGCTAAAAGGCGATGTAAAAATTATTTAATTAATACAGTATCCCCTTAATTTAAAAAAAATGATTATAAAAATAAGCAATTATAATCCTAGAAGTTTTGTAAGTCGTCAGACTTACATCGTCAGGGGTAATTATACAAAAGAGTTTTACACAACAGAAGCCTATTAACAATTAATTACACATATTAAATGTTATCATAACTTCACAATTGGTACATACAAATAAGTAACCAGAAAATACGTAACTCTATAAATATAGGCACATTTATATATACATATCAGCATCCAGTCTATCTTTCCAATTTCGCCATTTACTATAGTTTCGTTCATGATGCTATTATGCTGTTTTGTAGTCTCGGTGAGCTTTAAGGCTTCTGATTTAGTATGCAGCTGTATTACAGTGACATAATGGTCTAACAGTTTGCACGTTATGATGGCTGCAGTATACATGTTTGGAGGGGCCAGTATATTTATATGGTAGAGTAAGATGATGTGATTGTAGTTTCAACTGTCTCTTCTCGTGTATACGACCGTATAGATACGGTTATATTATAAGCTGATAGGATGTCTAAGTGTTGGTCTGAAGAGCTCTTATTTATGTTCATAATGCTTATATTTATGCCCTTTTAAGTGCAACCCACAAATTGTTGGAGAGACTAATATTGAACAGGATCAGTGATAAAATTTTGGAACGTGTTCCAACAGAACAAGCAGGGTTCAGAAGAGATAGATCGCAGTTGCACAGATCAAGTTCTCAGCTTAACAACCTACATTGAAGCAGGATTTCAAAGATGCCTGAAGACTACTGCAGTCTTTATGACTTACGATAGTGAGTCAATAAAGACTGCAGTTACAAAGTCCCTTCCTCGTAACAGTTTGCGAGGAAGTCCCTTCCTCGGAAACTGTTACGAGGAAGGGACTCATATATAAATTTCTTAAGGTCATCCCATGTAAAATATTGGGTCCTCTCCTAAACAACTTACTGTGTGATCGATATTTCAGGGTAGTCACCGGAGAAAGCATCAGTAAACAGAGAGTGCTTAAGAATGGATTACTTCGTGGCTCGGTGCTCGCACCACTGCTTTTTTAGCCTTTACAACGCAGATATTACTGAAACAGCCAGCAGAAAGTTTGCTTATTCTGAGAATCTAGCTTTGGCGATCAGCGACAAATCTATCAAAAGAACTGAAGAAATATTGACAAATGATCTGTCGGTTTTATGGCAGTTCTATAAAAAATGGAGATTAACACCAAATTCTGGTAAAGCCAAATGTTCTTGCTTTCACCTGAACAATAGTCTTGTAAATAAAAAACCAGAGGTATATGCTGATGAAACATTAATTTCGTTTAATCCGACACCTAAATATATGGGAATAACTCTGGATAGAACTCGGACATATAAACAGCATATGATTAATATCGCTGCTAAAGTTCGCACTAGAAATAACATAGTTCATAAGCTTCGTGGTACTATATGGGGCTCAAGCCACAACTCTTCGGTTCACTGCAATGGGTCTAGTTTACAGTGCAGCAGAGTATGGTGCTCCTGTCTGGCTCAATAGTTACCATGTCAATAAACTAGATACTCAACTTAACTCTACTCTGCGTTTAATAACAGGTTGCATTAGGAGTACACCCTTACAATGGCTCCCCACTTTGAGTGATATTGCTCCTCCGGAAGTGCGACGACAGCAAGCCTTGCTTTATGAATATAAAAGAATTTTAAATAACTAAAATCTCCTAATACATGAATTTATTCCAGATGCTTTATCCAATAGACTGAAATCCAGAAGACCTGCCATAAAAACCGCCCGTAATCTTCTTAGCCAGAATGACAGTATAGTGAGTAGGTGGGATGTACTGTGGTCCCAAGCAGTATCACCTGAAGTTCGCAATAACATTAATATCTTTCAAAAACCATCTGGATTAGACATGCCCAGGAATGTATGGACGATGACTAACAGGATTCGTACAGGCCATGGTGTATGTGGAGACTTACTTTCAAAGTGGGGTAGGCTAGCAAATCCCCATTGTCCCTGTGGTGCCGAGACCCAAACCATTTACCATATAATACAGGAATGCGAGCTGACAGCATATCCAGGTGACTTCAAGGACATCTTTGACCTATCCACAGAGGCGATCAACTGGATCAAAAATCTAAATGTTAAAATATGACTAATTTTCTGTCTGATGCGTGTCATAAATTTCATATTTGTATTTGCCTGAATGTAGACTTTTTTTTAATCATATATGTGTATCTTATCTACACTCATGTGTCTTTTAACCATGTGTACAAGCCATAAGCCATACGATAAATAAATAAATAACCACTGGAATAGACGATCTTCAATTCCGATATGCGTGCGTATCGTTAACGGTTTTGTGTGTTAGTGTGTCAAAGCTTTTTTTAGGTCAATGAATACGACTAATGTCATTCTGTTTTTATTCAATACAGCTTTTATTTACATTGTAGCAATAAACTCTCTGTATTGAGGGAAAATAATCAAGGTAAAGTGTAATTTTTGTAAGGACTAAATTAAAGGTAAGTTAATTCGTCTCCCCAGTGAGATGATGGATTTTTGCATCTATCATCTGCTTTGAAAGTGGATGATATATGCAGGAGAAGCAAACACTTTGTAATCTGGACGTCCTGTAGATAGTTACTGAACCCTCCAGTTCATATTCTGTGGGTTTAACTCCCATAATTATGTGGATGTTGTGAAAGTCTTAAGAATGCAGACAATTTTTTACGATTGTGAGTGCGAATTTTTTACGATTACGAATGTGAAATTTTTTAATTTCCATTTACAGGGGCCTTCCCCTGTTAAAGGAAATTAAAAAAGTGAGTCGTTAAAATTGCGAGTATATGAAAATAAAATTAATTCCCACATAATACATTTCAGATAAAGAAGGATAGAAATTTTAACATTTTATAATATTATTAAATGAAGATCATGAAACTTTCATTATATATATATATATATATATATATATATATATATATAATCAATATATATATATATATATATTCAACTGCCCACTCAGTCTGCAAAAGTTAGGTAGGGCTAAATGGCCTCGCCTACTCCCCGTATATGGGAATAAAAAGGCATTAGCTCTTTTATATATATATATATATATAGCAAATGCTGCATGTTGGTTCGGATAATATGGGGCTTGCATATTACTGTGCTACTGCTTGGAAAGAAGTCATCAGATATCATAGTGTGAGGAACAAATAGCCATGGTGCCCATCTAAGATGTATATGTAGAACTTCCTTTCGCAGTAACCCAACAAGGCATAGGTGCCCTCACGTCACCAGCTAATCCCACAGATGTTCAATATGGTTGAAATCTGGGCTCTGTGGAGGGTAGTCTGGTGTGGTGACGTTCATGTTCACAACGCAGTTAGAGCAGCAGCCTTATAACAGTATATTGTGTTGCTGAAAGAGACGCGACAAAGATGGAACCATTGCATTGCACAGAATGTTCAGATACCTCTCGGAGTATAATGTTCTTGACACCACAAACAGAAGTCTGACGCCAAACCATAGTTAGGGTTATGCACTCTAATAAGAGGCGTTCACCTTTCATCTGCCACACCCACATCTCTCCATCCGCTCGGTAGATGGTGTAAGGTGTTTCGTTGCTCCATAACACAGCTTCCCAAGCTTTCATATACCACACGCTCTTTACTCCACTGAAGACGTTGTAATAAAGTGGGGGATAATCCTGTCGGAATTGTGCCATTGTAGTAAAGGGAGTCTTTTTATTTATTTTTTTTTTATTATTATCTTTATTTTATCTTATTATCTTTATTATACTACTGGCTATTCTCTTTACCCTATTTATTTTTTTATTTTTTTACTTTATTATTATATTTATTTTCTTTACATACCTCTTTTTTCTTATACATTAATTCGCATTCCTTATCACTCTTTAATCTCATACATATCTCCTTACGTTAAACTGCTTTCTGCACTTGCCTTCTTATTCTTTGAACACCAGAAAATTTATTTGTTTAAAAGCTGTGCAACTGATGTTCATTTTCTATTAACAAGAAGTGTAATATGCGTCCAGTAGTTTTCTAGTTACCCTCAGAATATCTGTAATTTAATTAGTATCTGCAGGCGTGGTCTGCTATCTATTCTTTGCAATCCTTTCTCTTAGGTTGTCGCTAATAGGCTCTAATATTTTTTTGGAACAGCGCATCAAATAATTAAGAATCAGGTGACACTTATTTAATATTTAAGCATCAAACTTTTGATTCACATAAGACAAATTTATGCTGCATTTGCAATAATAGAAAAAAAATCTCAATTCAAATCTGCATAAATAAATTAGTTAAGTTCCTGCATTTTACTCACACAAATCATATCACATATTTAAGTAATTTTCTTAATATATCCTAAATCACTTATACTAAGCAATAGTACTTATTACTTAATTATTAACTCTTATTCATCGAACACATAAACAATATCTTTTACACACATCTGATCCTTCCTTTCTATGCTGGGAATATTCTATAGGTAAGTTTTCCCCAATTCAGCAAACAGTT
This sequence comes from Typopeltis vanoorti, assembly GCF_054136105.1. Taxonomy (NCBI): domain Eukaryota; kingdom Metazoa; phylum Arthropoda; class Arachnida; order Uropygi; family Thelyphonidae; genus Typopeltis; species Typopeltis vanoorti. Next base: position 112,787,690 of record NC_143553.1, read on the forward strand.
ACACTATGACTTATTTCAACTACAAATTCCTGACAATTAATTACTTTATAATCTCCAACTGTTAAATATGCCTATTTAGATCAGCCTCTGCTTTACAGTCATTATAGGCAGCGACAGATGATGATACCGGCAAACAAGTGCTGCCATCTCTTGGTACATCCTAATAAGATATGTTACTATCTAAAATAATATAGGATCAATGGTCGATTTTCTTGAGTTTAGGCTTGTGTAACTCAATGGAAGTTTGCATCCTCCGCTCTAGGATGCTCGAAGCTTGTAGTTCAAGCCTAGTCGCCGAATGAAGGAACTTTTTCTAAGCCTTTATTTGACTTGTTCCCGATTTAGTCGATCTCTGGTAAGGGCAAGCAAGTTTTTCCACCTGGAAACGCGAGTTTTTCGTCTCGTAAACTGAAGAAAATCGAGAGAGATGTTTATGACATTAACAATTACTTACATTATATAAGAAATATACATTACATTTCATTGGAATGTGAAATAAGTATACATATATTACAAAAGTCCACAGAATTAAGAAAAATATCTTCTGCCTGTAACATATCATTCACTACATACTCAGGCAGTGCATTTAAATCATCCACCACCCATTATAAAATATTACTATAAATAAAATTCACTTATTAGCAAATAATGTACACTGAAATTATAAATAAAATTAAACTATCAGAATCATTATTAAAATAAACTAGATTAGTCTCATTATTAAAAGAGATCAATATAATTATTAAAACAGATCAGTATAATTATTATTGAATGAACACCAGCATCAGTATTGTTAAATAATCAGCATTAGTATTGTTACAAGATCATTATTAATTTTAAATTAATAATTAATAACAATAAAAGCATTAATATTAAAATTAAACACACACACATATATATATATATGTAATAAATTTTTTAACTTGGGGATATTGTATATTAGGATAACAAAGTTATTTTAACTCCTAATCCCAAGTATGCAAACAATTAATTTTGCGCTGAAAGAAAGTTCAAGTCTAATAATGGTACAGCATCAGGGCAACTCATTGTAAAGGTGAGTAAAGCTCTGATCACTATTCTTAGTATTTTCCTGTAATGTAAAGCACATCTCACTAGAAGATTTATACTGTAATGCATTATGGGCAGGGTCACTACCCAGACCGGTTTCAACCTTTTTTGAGGTCTCCTCAGTGAGTAGCTAGATCCTAAATAGACCCTAAATATTAAAGCTCTGATCATGGCAGGAGGGTTACAGCAATAGCCAAGCCTCAGTTAGAACTTCATTGGCTTCAGCATTGCCATCCATTATCTGCCAAGGGTATTAATCACCGCATCTCACGGTCGATAAGACGGAGCCTTATCAACTTTACCTATAGAAGTGCAACAAGTTGTTTTTATTTTTATTAAAAATATCTGGAGGAGATATAGATATAATGAATTTTTTAACTTAAGGATTTGGAATATTAGGATAACCAAGTTATTTTATAAACTTGATTATTTTAACTCCTAATCCCAAGTATGCAAACAATTAAGTATGCGCCTGAAAATAAAGTTCAAGTCTAATGAGGGTACAACACCAGGGCAACTCATTGTAAAGGTGAGAAAGCTCTGATCACTATTATTAGTATTTTCCCATAATGTAAAGCACATCTCACTAGAAGATGTATACTGCAATACACTATGGGTGGAGTCACTACCCAGACCGGTTTTTAGGGTCTAGCTACTGACTGAGGAGACCTCAAAAAAGGTTGAAACCGGTCTGGGTAGTGACCGCACCCATAAGGCATTGCAGTATACATCTTCTAGTGAGATGTGATTTATATTATGGGAAAATACTAAGAATAGTGATCAGAGGTTTACTCACCTTTACAATGAGTTGCCCTCGTTTTGTACTATCATTAGACTTGAACTTTGTTTCAGGCACAAACTTAATTGTTTGCATACTTGGGATTAAAAGTTAAAATAACCAAGTTTATAAAATAACTTGGTTATCCTAATATATATATATATATATATATATATATATATATATATTTTATATCACTAAAGACAAATTGTTGAATAATTTGGAGACACTTTTTATGTATACATGCTATGGATAATTAGGGTATTATATACTTCATAGAGAAATTCCAAACATCAACGATGAAATTTTTAAGTTTTTTTTTTTTTCCGGGGGAGGGGGGGGGGAATTGTTTGTTACTGAACCAAATAAAGGATAACCATACAAAATACAAAAATAAACTATTATTTATTATCCCAGGAAATGTTAAAAATTTTGTTTATTAGCTGACAGCTGTTCAATTTCAGGTATTCTCGTATGATTTTGATAAGCCTGTAAACATCCTACAATTTTTTCTTAATTCAACATGTTGAAGAAAATACGATAAAAATCAACTGAAACAAAGAACTATCGTAATTATTTCTTGATTCGTTTACGTCTTCAAAATGTTAAGCAAAAACGAACGAGATGAAGAAACAGACAGTAAACAAACGAGTAAGCTACTATAAACTAATACACCAGCATTTTATCGCTACTGAAGGAATTCCCATTCAAATTAAACATCAAACGGAAATCTTAACAGCAGGTACTATGGAGCAGACATTTCCAGCACAACCTGTCAATACTTTGAGTGCATTAAACCAATTATATTTCGATCTAAAAATCGGCCACGTGCAAGAGCCCGCTATGCCTACCGCGCGAAGCAAAGATGGCGGCAACAAAAGCCAACAACGAACAAGTATCCCGCGTCTCGCCAGCGTAGCGCAGTCGATTGCTGACAAACCCACAAAGTGCCGCGATAAAGAAAAAAAAAAATGTATAATGTGCCACTCGGATAAAATGGACGAATCGGCGCACAAGGTATATATCCACCTTAACAAGCCCTATTTCTGTTCACAGTGTCTCCCGTCTGTAAAATAGCTCCTGAACTTAGGCAAAAGAATTATAAACCTCGAACAGCACATCGGTGCTATGAATGAAACTGTTTCCTCCAAAACACGAGCACTAGAAACCATGGTCGAATCAACGGCGATCAGAGCCGCAACGCAAATTCATCCTTCCTCGTAAATGAACTCCGTAAAATAATCGCATCAGCGGTGCACGACTCGATGGAGGACAAAAACAAAAAACTCAAGGCTGTCATTTTGAAATTTCCAAAAGAAAACGGAAAAACACTGAAAGAAGACATCTGCACATTAGCAGAAGTATGCGCCATTGATCCTAAAAATAACGTCAGGTGTCATCGTTTCAGACCCATAAACAAAAGAGAGAGGACAGAACGAACTTTCGTCTCGTAAAAGTGACTTGCGACACGCCGAGAAACACATCAAAACTAATAACAGAGATCAACAAGAAGTTCAAAGACACTTGTCCGCAATCGCGCATACGTGCTCAACCAGATATATCATTTGACCAAAGAGAACAAGGTCGCCAGCTTTGATGCAGAAAAATGTGAAAATGGTGAACTACAACTGGACCACTGACTACAGTCAAGCTAAATTGGTGCAAAAACCAAGTGATGCAACTAGCAGCTACCATAGTGACGGTTTACAGGGGCTGCATAGGAAATCTGCAAGACCCCTGTGGTCAAACATATGACTCACAAAACCCTACAAATCCACTTCCCCAACGTCCGTTGTCTAAACTCTGACCTTGAGAGTGCCCACTGCCACTTGAAGTCAACCAAATCCCATCTACTCTTTCTGACATAAACTCAAATATCACCTCAACCTTCCAAATTACACAGTTTTTAACTCCTTTCGACCCAAGGTCAGGAAGATGTCTAGGATATGAATTTGACTGGTGGCGTCTGTGCATACATCTGCTCCGACATACCTTGCCAGAGAGCACCCAACCTAGAATCGCCAAACTTTGACCTTCTTTGGATGAAAATATCCCTATCCAACTCAGTCAAATTCATATGCTGCCTCTATTGCTCCCCTAACGCAACCAACTACTCTGAGCTCTTTAATCTCCTCTCCTCAAAAATTGATTTTCTCCAGTCCCACTTTCCCAACTGCGAAATCATCCTCCTAGGAGATTTTAATGTCTACAACACCAACTGGCTTTCCTCCTCCAGCAGTACAGATATTGCAGGCAGAAATGCTGAAACATTCGCTATCACCAATGACCTTGCACAACTAGTGCAGATGCGAACCAGAATACCCGATAACCCCAAACAATCTCCAAATATCCTAGACATCTTCCTGACCAATGACTCTTTCAAATACACAGGCAATTCTGACCACAACTTAGTGCCTTTCTCCTGATTGAGTTTATACCCAAGCCCAAAATAAATACAAAAGAAAAAAAAAGTAATGCTTCCAAAACAGAGTTCAAACTTGCAAAATGCAGGAAATTAGCAGCCTGTCTAAATGGCAGCTGAGCCTTTAGAACCTTCTCCAAAGCAATTGGTCTTAACTTCTGCACAACACTATTTCCTCCTCTATCATACCCAGATGGCTGCATTGCATCATCACCTACAGAAAAGGCCAATCTCCTGGCCTCACCCTTTGCTTCCAATGCATGCATAATTGACAATGGCAAATGTCCTCCAACCATTCCAGAGCCCAACATACAATGCCCACTAGTTCCTTTTGCCAGAAGAGATAAGTAAAATAATGTCCAAATTAGACAGAAATCAGTCACCTGGTCCTGATGGCATTCCTCCAATTGTCCTGAAGGTCTGTGCATCAGAACTGTCTCCTGTCCTATGTCACTTATACCCGGTGATCCAAACGTCACTGAAAAAGTAAAAATTCAATAATTCGAAAAGCATAGACAGTAACACGGTGCGGTTTTCGCAGAAATACACAGAAAGGCATGTTTTTTTTTTTTAATAACGAAAAATTTTATTGCCAGAATAGTTACATTTGTCACAGACAGGTGGGGCTGTAGTGATCACGGAACTCATACCTATCGCTATTTAAACCGCTAGGTACGTAAATTTCAGATGTAGTGAATACTGAAGTTAAACTTTCAACATTTGACATTTACTACTCAAGTTAAACGTTCTGCGAAGGTGAGGCATGTTATCGTTAAGAGATAAAGAACTTTTAGTTAAGCTGTATTATCAGAACTCCGAATGTGCAAGTGTGGCTTTGCGCACCTATCGTTCGTTGCTTGTTATTAGAAGTGGAGAGGGACCGATGTCTTGTTCCTCACTGATAGCTATGATGAAAAGGTTTGAGGACACTGGCAGTTTGGAAGCACGTGCAAGAAGCATGAAATCCAAAAATACTATTGCAGTTGTGCACGAGGTCGAACACGAGACCGACACACAATCGGCAGCTTCCGCTCATGGGGAATGCAGTGCACGTGAGATTTCAAGACGAACTGGCATTTTGTAAGGGAATGTGTGGCGATCACTCAGGATCATCCTCAAGAGGTATCCTTAAAAAATCCAACACGTACAGGAACTGAAACCAACCGATTTCGATAGACGTCATGAATTTGTAAATTGGGCTTTTCAACAGATGGAAAACAATGCGGACTGGCTCAAATGTCCTGTTGACTAACGAGGCGCACTTTTCGGTTAATGGAACTCGCGCAACTGTCGCATCTGGGCGAGAGAGAGCCCACACGCGATTCTGGAAACCCCTTTGCATCAGCCAAAGGTGACAGCATGGTGTGGGTTCACACCATTAATTATAGCCCCCTTTTTCTTTGAGGAAGTCCACAGCGGTACATTTCGAGCTGTTTCTGTCACAGGCGACAGTTATGCAGCGTTTTTAAGAGACAGCATCATTCACTCCTTGCAAGAGAGGCAAGCACTCCATAGTGTAACCTTCATGCAGGATGGAGCACCTCTGCACATCACAGGTCCTGTCCAGCACCTGCTGCGATCGACATTTGGCAATGACCGTGTCCTCAGTCGCTCTTTCCCGCACGAATGGCCACCATGATCTCCAGACCTTACACCTTGTGACTTTTGGTAATGGGGATACGTGAAGTCACAGGTGTACAGAGGTCGGCCGATGTCATTGGCCATGTTGAAAGAAGCTATTCGCCATCATGTGATAGGAATTACATCTGAAACCTTCTTCGATGCTGTTCGGGGTGTTGTGTCCCGTCTGAAGTCCATTCTCATGAATGACGGCTATCACATTGAATATTTGTAATCCTAGCTGCATTGCGAACTATGCTGCGCCACTGCACAAACTACTGACACGACTGAAGCGCCACCTGTCGGTGGCAGATGTAACTATTCTGGTAATAAAATTTTTCGTTATTAAAAAAATCCCGTGTCTTTTTGTGCATTTCTGTGAAAACCGCGTCGTTCCACTGCCTTACTCACCAGAATCTATCCCACAGCCTGGAAATTGGCCTATATTCAACCCATTTCCAACAATGGCGAAAAGTCACCGCCGTTCAACTACTGCCCCATCGCGCTCACCTCAGTCCTATCTAAAGTAATGGAAAAAGACATGAATTCCCAACTTTTACACTATACCTTGAAGCTACCCGTCTAATAAACGACCGCCAGTATGGATTCCATTGCTGCCGATCAACAGGAGATCTTCTCACATATGTTACCCATCTCTGGACAAATGCCACTGAGAAGTTTGGTGAATTTCAAACTTTGCAGATTAAGTTTGGTCCTTCTCAAGACCTCTGTCATTGCATTGCCAGTTTTATATATGGATGCCCACTATGTGTGGTGGTCGATGACTCCTTATCCTCTCGCCATTCAACTAATGCTGGGGTTCCTCAACGGTTCTGGGTTCGGGGTTCTGTCCTCTCACCAACCGTCTTCCTACTATATATCAATGACCTGCTTTAGCTTACCTCCAACCCAATACACAGTTTTGCAGGCAACAGCACATTGCACTCCTCCCTTTCTTTTGATAAACCTTACTCCACACAACTTACCTCAACCAACAGAACAGCAACCACAACTGCCCTCAATTCAGGCTTCCAGGCCATCCTCCAATGGGATTCAGATGACCTACTCAATTTCAATGCAAATTAAACCCAGTACTGCCTCATTTCTCATAAAAAAAAAACAAACATTTTCTCCCAGTATTATTTTTGACAACACTCAAATTTCCAGACAATATGAGATTTCTCTCCTTGGAATTACCCTGACATCAAGTCTTTCCTAGCATAAACACATAACAACCATTGCATCCTCAGCTTCTAAAAGCTAGGATTTCTATTTCGCTCAAGACGTTACTTCACCCCTGAACAGCTGTTAACCTTATACAAATTACAGATCCGCCCAACCATCGAATAGTTCTCCCACATATGGGGAGGAACCCCCAAATGCTATTAAAACAATCAGACTTATTAATGACCCATCTCTTACCAACTCACTCACCCCACTTTTGCACAGGCGATCGGTATCCGCACTATATGTTTTCTACAAAATTTCCATGGAAAATTGTTCATGCGAAATAGCATCAATAATTCCCCCACTTAGTACTAAGTTCGTCGGAACATGTGCAGTTGCTGCTCAACTTCCCTGCACAGTGCACCTTGAAACCCACAGAACAAGTTTCTACTCCTCCTCATTCATCTCTGCAACTGCTATACTATGGAACAGTCTTTCCCTTGAATGTGTTCCCTAAGGAATACAATATACAGTCATTCAAATCCAATGTGAACAAGTACCTTCTCTCCCAACCCATACAAGATTCTAATGTACTAAAAGTTGATCTACCGACCTCTTGTTTGTGGGCTCAAGGTGCACTGTGCAAAAAAAAAAAAAGACCAAGTCATATTACGTGATGGATTTATTCCCTTGATATATATGTCATAATCAAAATAAAACTCGAAAGCTATACTTCGTATAAAATTGAAAATGTCAAAACATCTGCCGTTGAATACCGAAATTATGTATACCAATCCCGTGGTGTAGCTTTTGCCGCCGGGGGGCGATCCCTGAATATGCCGCCCCTCTCAATACACACCAAAAATGCTTCAAAAAGTTAAAACGACGTATAGGGTAAGGTTCAAATTGCCGCCCGAGGCGGCATCCCCTCCTAGCCCTCCTATTTACGCCACTGTACCAGTTCGACGTTTTCAAATTAAAGCTTTTATACATGTAAAGTGCTTTTGCCTATAATATTGGATAATTGGATAAAATTGCATATAATTTTGCATATAAATAGTGGTATATAAACAACCGGAGGCGTGTCCTTTCTGCGTCTCTGGTGGGTCGTTTTCACACTGGCATTCACGTTGCAGAGTGCACGTTAAGTAACAGCGAACTCTGATAGAATGAAACACACACATGCGCCCTGTGAGAAGCGTATCGAGTTTAAGGGTGGGTGCATTGAAGCTAACCAATCCAACTCAAGAGTTTATGTTCCACGCCCATAAACTCTTCTAGAGGTGTCGCCAATGTCGACGTCAGAAATGTGGTGCCATCTATCAGTATTAAAATGTGATGTTTTAAAAATTGAAGAAAGTAACTGTTCTCATTAGTATTCTGTTCAATATTAATATTTTGTAACTTCTAACTGAGACGTATAAATTTTGATATATTAGACTGAGTTACTGATGAATGCACCTAATGAACTCGAAGTTACCTTAATTAGTATTTAATTTATTGGTAGCTATTATTGTTAGTATTAATATTTATTAGTATTTAGTATTCATTTATTCTGTCAAATCTATCTACGGATTCAGGTTAGGAAAGGGTAGGATATGGCATTTGATAGAAGGAATATTAGTCATTCTTAGATGTCCCGTAGTAACCACGAGCAATTCATGCGCTTAGCAATTATTGTTGAGTATCATAATTTAACCAATAACGGAAATATGCGAAAACGAATTAATTAAATATTAATTGTCTGTGAAAGTAATTAATACCAAAACAATGGATGTGATCAATTATCAGTCGAAAATAATTTATGACTAGCTCATGAGAAATTATTTCATAGGAATTAAATATTAAAATTTATTTCACATGAAATATAAAATAAATTATTATAAATTATATATAATATAAATTATATTAAATATTAAATAATATATTAAATTTAATAATATATTTAATAATATTATTAAATATTATAATAATATTATAATAATAATATTTAATAATAATATATTTATTATATAAAAATTATATATTAATTAAAGATATATAAATAACTATAAATTATTATTCAATTTATTATTCAAATTACTTGCTTGTAACACACACCTGCACATTACTGGTGTGTGTGTGTGTGTGTGTGTGTGTGTGTGTGTGTGTGTGTGTGTGTGTGTGTGTGTGTGTGTGTGTGTGTGTGTGTGTGTGTGTGTGTGTGTGTGTGTGTGTGTGTGTGTGTGTGTTACAGGATTTCGATTAACTCCTCGACACTCCAGCAACTCTTTTAAATACCCGTTTGACAGGTGCTCTATAGCAGCGCTTCCCAAACTGGGGGCCGTAGGTTTCGTTGAGGAGGCCGCGAAATAATGAATACAAATTTAAAATGTTTTAAGACTAAGTAAATTTTTTTATTTTATAAGAAACGTATTTAACTTTTATTATTTATTATATTTTAATGGAAAAATTCACACATTGGTGTTGGTTCACAAACTTTGCTTCCTGCATATTTCGGCGCTTAATCAATATTAGTAAATATTGCTTATTCATATGTTTCATTTCAAAGCAGTGGTTAATTGTATTTACTTCGAATGCTCTCCAGGGAAGCTCCAAATCTTCCTGTCCCTTTCATCAATCAGGGACTGATCAAAACTTGTTTTATATTATCACTGGCATCCGAACTAGTTTTCTGTTACCAATAAAAGTTTATCATATACTTCACACATGAAAAAAAGCTTAAACAAGTTCATGTGGGGAGATAGTAACTCGCTTGCAGTGATAAACAACAGCCACTATACTGCAGAGGAAATAAAAACAAGTACTTTTATTATGCCAGTGAATAAGGTATGAGGAGTCTGTGTAATATATTTCTCAACAAATAGTGCAATTAGAGACAACTGGGATAAAAACATACTAATTAATGAAACATGTCCCCTCATACAGAAACTATGCTATATAGACTGAAACAAAACCATATGCTGCATGGGCAAACACAATATCTAACTGAAAACTATTGTTATTAATTAGATGTGTGTGAGTTCGATTTCCCACGGCAGCAATAAAATTCAACCAAACGTGTTAAAATTCGTAAAAGTGTTAAAACTAAGTAATGTATATATATAATGAATGTTATGGCAGTTTCACATATGGAATTCGGTTGAAGAGAGTTAGCATTTCAACTCAATTGTCAGCTATGCTTTTATCTTTCAGTTGCGCGATCTTATGTTAATACCGCACCAATCATCTGCACGCTTTAATACCCTGCCTTTGCTGTCTGTTTCGCGTTAGGCTTAATTACCGTAAAGGGAGAAAAGTCACAAAAGAGAAAAATGTTCCTGGTCCGGGGATTCCCTTATTCAGGTAATATTCACTAATTTCATGTTATCAGTCTCTGGTGTGCCAGTATCGGTAAGTAGTGATATTATTTGATTTATTCTACGTTAACAAATATAACCCTGAGATGGATACGTCGCTGATTAAAAAATAAAAAAAAAATCCCGCGAACAATGAGAAAAAGCAGAAACAGACTCAAAAAAAAAAAAAAAGGACAGTATTTCATATTTTACCATAACAGCCCGCATCGTCTTCAGAACCAAACGGTAAGAGGCAAAAAATGTAATATATGCATTTGATTTTTGCAATATTCGCTGTGTATGTTTTGTATTGAATATAAATGCAATAAATATCATAATAATACATCTCTCTATTACGATTTTTTTTGAGGGGGGGCGTGAAATATTTTAATTTTTGCAAAGGGGACCCTGACAGCCAGAAGTTTGGGAAGCACTGCTCTATAGGATTCAGATCACGTCATTTAGGTGGCCATTCTTACTCCTCTCTAGCACTCGTCAAACCTTATTATAGTTGCAGTTGCAGGATGATATGTTGCGTTATCAAGCTGATGTTCAGCTAAGTCCTGTCTATAGAATCATGTCAGAGTGGACAATACAGAATTGTCGAAATATCAATATCCCCTTCGGGACAGCAACTACTTTTCCGACATCGTTATGCTTCTACTACATTGACATGTTCAGAATGAATACTAATAAATAACGTCCGCCACACGCCACTCAAACAATTCTATTCCGAATTTAAATTATATCACGTAATCCATCACTCCATAATTCAACTGGCCAATAACGACTGGCCCGTACACCTCCATTCTAGCATTACTTGGACATACAGTCGGCAACAGTTATCCGGAAACAGAGTGTCGATCTTAATACTGTGGCACTAAACGCTGCGGTTGTTATCGGACTGGATTAGCATTTGAAGAAATACACAGATACAACAGGTAAGATTTCTTTTCATTATTAAGTTGCATCTTTTAATGATGTCAGCCACATTGCATTCGACTCCATTCCGCTGCTAATTACACGAACTGGGTGATGAAAATGTTTGCATCACAGCACTATTCGACATCTTATTGTCTCAGGAATTCTTTCAAACAGGTTCTTTTAATTCCAGAATTTTTAGCTACTATAGAAACAAGTGGTAATTAATAAAAGATGTGGACACATGCACAAACCAAAAAACATTTTAATCCAACTGACAAAAAAAAAAAAAAATGTGCATGCATAACATATCTATATACACAGTAATAGAAGTCCTTTTCTTTAGCATCATTCAGTTCTCAACTTTCCAGACATTTGTCTACGACCGGTTTCTAACTGTTTCCTTTCAATTTTAAAAGCTAACGCTTCTAAGTCTATTTGAGATTCCTGCCATCACAGTTAATCTGAGTTACAATTCCCTAGCATTTGTGAAACAAACACGATGAAACAGGAGGGTGAACAATTTGATTGAGATATTCTATAATTAGCAACGTCTGCTATAGTATATTGTTACAGATGGATCAGAATATTGTCGTAAAGGGAACCAACTTGAATTTGTTTGTAAATGTTGTTTAAGTTAAAGAAAACATTTAGTTTTGTTAAATGTTGGAAAGGCATAACTTGTCGTCGGGAAAATTGTTTCTATTACTTCTTCATTTGCAGGAATTTATTGAAGAAGCAAAAATAATCAGCTTCCAAACGTATTATTTGTCATCTGTCATCTGAGTGGATAAATGATATATTTTCTGTGGTGTGCTTAGATCAGTTTATATAGGAATAAACCTCTTTTCCGCTCTATCCTCAATGGGGTGATGTTGACGAGATTAGGGCTTGTTCTTCCCGATGTTGGAACTTCTGTAAGTCCCTTAATTCTTCACTTCATTATTCTCTAAGATTTTATATATTATGTAATGATTCTTCTTGCTACAAACAAATGTTTATGTTTGGTCAGCAAAAAACCTTAAGTGTCTATGTTCACCGTTCATGAAGTAATAACTTCATAATATTTTCGGATGTCTCTGCTTGTAAGAATGAGTTTGGTGCAACTGTGGCTAGGAGCCACCTAAAATGATTTTTTTAGGGATCTGTATAGTAAACGTCCTTGTGGCCTTTGCAGAGAACTAAAATATTCGTCGGAAACAAAATTAGATGACAAGGTGTATCCCGAATATCTGCCATTATAGTGCCAGCATACCTTACTTTGTATCTGATTTATTTAATTTTAGGCTTTTATAAAATTGCACAATTATACTAATATTATTCTTAATTTACAATATTCGTAGAGGCTAAAATGTTTTTTTTTTTTTTTTTTTTTTTTTTTTTTGTAATTGGATATCGTTGATCTTACAAATAGCAATATTTTCTTGAACAAGAAATGTAATGATGAAAATTGCTTTAAATGGAAAAATTCTCTATTGCTTAAAGAGATAAAACTCCAGGTTTTTCTTAGTAGAAGAAAATCCGAACTAATAAAAACCGTGCTTGTTCGGATTAGCGAAAAGTTCGGATTAACGAACCCCCCCCCAAGAGACAACAATAACTAGCGTTTAAGACAAAAATATTCAGATTCTAATGGTACATCAATTTAATTCTGTAAATAAATGAAGTAACTGATAGAAAAAAAGCTACTGTACTGTAATGTAAAAAATAAAAATTAATACAGCACACAAGTTTATTTTAGTAAAACATTTAGTTTGTATTTGAGCGGGAGATGGTAAATCCCATTTTATTATTTTATTATTTATTATTTAGTTTGTATGTATCTATATTGTTGAGGAATCTGATTTAATAAAATTGCATAGTTCAGTGCATGAATTAATTTGCGTAAAAATATCACTTTCTGGTACACAACACAAAAAAAGTTTCACAAAATAACACAAAAAAAGTTTTTTGATTTCTTTGTAAAAAAGACACTGATTTTCTTTGGCTTCTTGGAAGCTAAACTTTTTCGAATGCTTCTTCTCGGAGGTGTATTAGCAATAAAATTTTGTGGAATGGCGTATCATCCTGCTTATCCCATTCTATACACATATTAAAACTGTCAGCTGCCCTTCACGTTTTACTTTTTTTTTCAAGTTCTTTATCGTCATCTAATTCATTCTGTAGCGCGATATTTATAATTTCAGCATCTGATTTCATTTCGATTTCACATTCGGTTCTACCTTTAACCCATTGCATAATATTTGAGAAATTTCAATATCTGGATTTATATTTTTAACCAAATTATGCACATCTTGAATTTCCTCTTTTTGTATATCACCGTAGTTATACTGTACTGTAATAATAATAAAATAAATAATAATAGTTAAAATAATAATTATTAAAAAAAAATAGTACTCAAAATAATAATACGTCATAAATAAAAAATTTTTTCTTTCAATTCGCAGTTCGGATTACTGGAGGGTTCTGACTAAAGATGTTCGGATTAGCGAGATACCACTGTATAAGAAAAGTAATAAATAATAAATACGTTTTAACATGATTATCACACACACACACACACACACACACACACACATATATATATGATATTTGGGATTTATATATATATACTGGGGGGGGGGTTCTGCCACCTTGGCGCCCATCCCCCCAAGTTCCGGGCTGGTAAGCCCGTTCTCCATTGTTTTGAAACGTCCAACAAATTGTTGTCTCATGAAAGCAAGCACATTGTTGGGCGTAAAACGTTTCAAAAATCGGCTTATCAGCTTAACGGTTTATTGGCTTATCAGCTTAACGGCTTAATCGGCTTAACCAGGCTCAAAACAATGAAGAAACAAAAAACGTGACATAAAAACGTTTCAAATTTTTTGCTTATCTTTTTATACAATCGACAACAACTGAGTAACCATAAGATTCTTTTCTATGATCTAATCTGATGAAGAATACTCCAATTCTTTCCAGGACTATCTGAGATTTGCCTATGAATATTCAAAGGGGAGCAAGTAATACTATTATTGTAAAATTGACGTTTTACAGTAATGGAGCACGGGTACAGTACAGGAGCATGGGTTCTGTCAGATGTTAGCGCTTATTTTACTTTTTCATGGATCAATTAATTATATGTATATAGGAATATGATCAGTAAAAATCTGTGTTACAATAACTTGGACGACACAATTTGAATGGAAACCAACACGAAATCAAATCACAATTAACAATTTGTTGTTTTCGTGGTCCTTATGACGAAATTATAAATAGTGTCTGTCTCGATCACTCAATAAAATCAGATCAGTATTATAAGTCATTACAAAATTTTGTTTTCATATAAATTAACCCTAAATGAATCTAATATTAAATTAAATTTTAAATTTCACCATTAATAGAAAAAATTAAAAAATATAAACATAAATGGATGGAACACGTTCAAAGAATGAAAACAGAAAGATTACCAAAACAAGCCTTCAAGTACAAGCCATTAGGAAAAAGAAAACCAGGACGTCCTCTTAAAAAATTCAACGATGACTTCTAAGGCTGGAACAGGCCATGCTAGGCCTAAATGCATGATGATGCGTTTAGATCCTTGAAATGATGATCCTTGAAACGCATGATGATGATGATGTTGATGATGACCATTGATGAAACTTCACCATTGAGTCCAACGATACCTTTTCTGCAATAAAGTTTCTCCAGATGACCAAAATTTGCAGTTTCCATTTGCAGCATATTTTCATAATTACATTATTAATAACTAAATTTCATTATCATTTCGGAGAAATTATTATGTAACAACACCGCGACATAATTACAGAGATGAAAGATACGTTCATTATAATAATGACTTTATTCTTCAGAGATTAGTGATTTAGTCATAATCACCGACGGCTGAAAAATTGTTTTTTTTTTTTCTTCAATTTTTTTCTTGGTTTGTATTACAACTGCTGTCTACCATTTGAGAACCTCTGTTCTATTCTACAATTACCAGAGTCAAATATTGCCTATTAGGTATGCATTATTATCGACAAAACCCCGACATTTATCTCACTTCCCCAGAATACGATGAGTGGGATGGTATGGGAAAACAGGCCATAGAGAAATTCTGAAGGAAATACATTTTTATTCAAAGCATCTCGGTGCTTCATACATTTTTATTAAAGATCGGAATAACAATTCATATAATTCTTGGTTAAAGAGCCTCTGTAGCTCACTTGGTATACACGATGACCTCTGGTTGGAATGACCTGAGTTCTATTCAGGTCAATAACACGAGAAACCTTTACTCGATATTTTCCACTAAAGGTGCCTTTCGATCTCATACGGAAGTGGAGAGAAATGTTAACACTGGCCTTGTGGATATTTCATTACAATAACATGCACTCCGTTTTTAATCTTTAATGCCACACCATAAAACGCAAGGTTTTGCGTTTAAGTGAAAATATGATTAAATTATATAATATCTGTAGTGGATTATTTGCTGTAATAACATGAGAGAAGACATCGCTCTTCTCTTAGGATATGCACACATACAAAAATATGTCCAATATTATTTAATATTAAAATCACAATCCACAACGCGAAATTGTAACCAACAAAATTCTGTTCAATCAACAATTCTGTAAGAAACAATATCAGGTAAATTCAACAGTTGAACCTAAAACTGTTTTTTGTTCAATACTGGATTTATATTCTTCTTCTTCTTCTTCTTCCTAACATGGAATATAGGCCATGTGACCTGTTCCGGTCTCATGCCATCTCTTTCTTGGTCTTCCGATTCTTCTTTTTCCACTTATTTTGTACCTGTATAACATTTTTGGTAGTCTGCTGTTGTCCATTCGATTTAAATGTTCTAGCCATTTTTGTTTATACTGTCTTATGTAGTAATTAAATGGTTTGATTTTTAGGGATTGTAAGATTTCTTCATTTGTTTTGTGGTCCCACTTAGTATATCCAGCTGTTTTTCTGAGGAACTTCATTTCTGCTGTTTGAATTCGTTTTTCATCTTTCCTTTTCATGGTCCATGTTTCGCTTCCGTATAGTAGAGTTGGTTTTGACAAGACATTATATAGTCTGATTCTAGTGTGTTTTTGTACCAGGGATGACTTAAATATACTGTTTATTATGCCATTTACTTTGACAAAGTTTGATATTTTAGTGTCTACGTCTTTTTCCTCTTCGTATGATAGATCACATCCAAAGTATCTGAAAGTGTTTACTTGTTCTAGTATTTTATTATCTATCACTATTTTACTTCTTATTGGGTTTTCTCCTTTGAATGCCATTATTTTTGTTTTTTCTTTGGATATTGTCATATTATATTGCTTTGAGATATCATTTAATGATTTTAATGATCTTTGTAAGTCATCGTCTGATGTAGCTAATACTATTTGATCATCTGCAAATAGTTGTGTATCTATCTTCATTTGCGGGGTCATTTGTATACCAAATGAGTTATGCTGTTTCCAGATTGTTAATATTTCATTTATATATATATTGAAAAGCAGAGGTGAGAGGGTACATCCTTGTCGTACTCCTCTTGATATATCTTTCCATTCTGAGGTGTGTTCTAATTTAACTGCTATTTTATTTCCTGTATATATTTCTTGAATAGATTGTAAAAGTTGGTTTGGTATGTTTAAATTGGTTAATATTTTAAACAATTTTTGTCGACTAATTTTGTCAAAAGCTTTTTCATAATCAATAAACGCCACATGTGTTTCTTTTTGAAATTCTCTTCTCTTTTCTATTAATAATTTTAAAGTAAAAATTGGATCTATGCAGGATCGGCCTTTTCGGAAGCCATTTTGTTCTTCTAGTAATTTGTTTTCTACAATGCTGCTTAGTTTCTCTTTTAATATTCCTGCATATATTTTATATCCTGTATTCAGCAGGCTAATTCCCCTATAATTATTGCAATTGTCTTTATTACCTTTTTTATAGATTGGGATGACCAGTGCTTTTTTCCAAGAGTTAGGGGTTTTTCCGGACATCCAAACCATATTAAAAAATTTCAAAAGTCTTTCATTAAATTTTTCACCTGCATTTTTGTATAGTTCTATATTTATATTGTTTTCTCCTGGCGTTTTCCTATTTTTCATCTTCTTTATTATATTTTTCAGTTCTAACATTGTGATATTTTCTATTAGGTCATTCTTTGTCTTATAAAATTTTAATTCATTGTTCTCATCTGTCCAGAGATTTTGGAAATAGGTCACCCATTTTTCTAAATCTATTGTTTGTATTTTTATCTTTTCTTTTATTTCTTTATTCATGTATTTTATTACTTTATAGGTATTGGGTTGTGGCTTAAATAAATCCTTTTCTAGTTCTGTTACGAAATTGTTCCATCTTTCTCTATGTTTTTTCCTTACTTCTCGTTTTGCAATTGCACTATTTCTTTTATACTCTATTTCTGCTTCTATTGTTTTGGAATTTAGCCATTTCTGGTAACTGACCTTTTTGGTTTTTATTATATTTTCTATTTCTTTGTTCCAATCTTGTAGTCCTCTTTTTCTAATCCATTTGTGCTTTATTCCTAAGGTTTCTGTTGCTGCTTTTGTGAGAATTCGTTTCAAATTTTCCCATTCATCTTCTATGTCCCTTGATTCATGTGTGGTTTCTGTTTTTAAGTTTGTGCATTTTTGATATTGTAGTCTAACTTGAGGATCCTGTAATGAAGAAATTTTGTAGCTTGGCTGGTAAGAATTTTCAATTCTATGTGTTTTTAGCCACTTTGGTTTAAAACGAATTTTTGCTGATACCATATAATGATCAGAGTTTAATTCAAAGCCTCGATATGCTCTTACGTCTAAAATTAACTCCGCTAATTTAAAATTTGTGATAATGTAGTCAATTACTGATTTGTATCCTCTAGCTGACCAGGTATATTTATGTAATTCCTTGTGTTTAAACATTGAATTCATTATTCTCATATTATTATAAATGACAAAATCGCGCAATCTGCGACCATTTTGATTACATGTATCTTCGCCAAATTTACCTATGTCTGTTTTGTATTTTTTGTTTCCTATTCTGGCATTTAAATCTCCTGCTAGCAGTAAATAGTCAGTTTTGTTTGTTTTATCTATGGCATTCTGTAATTCTTTATAAAATATATTACTGTCTTCTTCTTTTCCCTCTTCTGTGCATATGCACCAATTATTGTTATGTGGCCTCTTAATGTCTTGAGTCTAATTTCTATTAGTCTTTCATTCAAATAGTTGTAATATACAATATTGTTCTTTAGGGATTTATGTACCATAATCATTATACCTGCTTTTGCTCTTTCTTTTTTTTTTACCCCACTGTAGATTTGTATATAGTTGTTTGTTTCTTTTGTACCTTTTGTACCTTTTTGATTTTTCTTTGTTTCTGTTACTAGATTTATATTATTATTAATATTAATTATGTGGGAGGATGTTATGTGAAAAATTATTTTATTAGTGTCATTGTTAAGATCGCTAAAAGCTTGTTTAATTACCAGAAAATATAAGAATCGTTATAGCATCAAATGTAAAGAAAACGAAAGAAAACAAATTTCTCTGTTAATATATTATTATTAATCACTGCAAACCAACATACAATGTTCTTGAGTATCTATTTACAACATCCAAATAAATACTGACAAAATATCTCAATGATTATTAGTGTTAACTATTTTTGAATTTGGGCATAATTTTTTTTCTTCCTCCACAAGAAACAGTCAATCAAAGGAATACTTGAATTTTGCATTGGATTGCTGTAAATGAAACAAATTTCCTGTGATCATTTCATTAATAAATACAAGCAAATATATTAAAATACAAAACTGCCTTCGAATAGATGAAAATTTGCATTTTAAAATTACATAATGTGTCTAAAACTACTAGAAACAAAAAAAAAATAATAAAAAATAGATATTTCGTCAGAAACTGGCCATCATAGCACTTATTTCTCAAATACACTACGCGAGACGGTAGCTCAAAGGACCTAATGAATAATGACGACAGTTTCCCGAATTCGTGATTCTATTCCGAAACCAAAATCTAAAACTTTGACATACATACTATAGCAACAACTGGTCTCTAGCAAGGTAAGGGTTTCGCGATTTCTTAAAGTTTCTTTTCATTAGCTGGCTGTAGATTTGGATTTATCAAAACAATAAAGATTACGAAATGGAACCCATGAAAATATAGCTCTGTTATCTGAGAGCAGAGTTGGAGAAATATTAATATATATGTTCATATATATTTCGTCATAAAGTTATACATAAAGTTATAATTAACTATTTCTTAATTATACTTCTCTATTGTTTGCCACATGAAAATACTTGCATGTTTCATTCTGTGCTTTGCACTCAACGATAAAAAAAAGCGATCAGAATTGATGATACTAGAAGTGCTTGCATGAAGATGATGACGAACTTGAGCGAGTATTGAATTCGAAGACACTTGAGAAATTTTGGTTTTCCAAGCTACAAATTACTCTTTTTATATGGAAACTGCAGTGGATTTAACCAATCAAAATATGGCATTTATTAGTCTAGTCATGTGACTAAAACCATGTAAAATATTTTTAACCATTTGTTTTTCAAATTTGCAATCAATACACGTCACATTTGTCCTTTTCTACCGATTGCATTCGATTTCAACATTTCCAATAGCTGTAATGAATAACAATGAGCATTTCTCAATATGAGAATCAATGTACAAGAAGAAATACGTGCGATTCATCCAAATCCCCTTACACTAATTTAGAAAATGGATGGAAGCAATCTATCCTATCTACTGCACTAGTTATGTCTTCGTTTGCAGAGATATAAATTGTGCAGAAGATGAGAAAATGAAGTCAATGTTTTTTTTTTTAATTTTATTTTTCCATTTTTTTTTTTAATTATATTTCTTAGGTTGATTTCACGCACATGAGAGGTTATTGAAGCTATCGTAAGATAGCTTGAATAACCTCTCATGGGTTCAGTTGGTAGTGGGGAGGATAATTAACTCTATATCAGATTATCTTTACTGAACCATAAAAGTATAGAATATGCAAGCATCCGTTGTTAAACGTCTATGTGATAGTGGGTGGAGTGAGATGATAACCGATGGGTGAACAATCAGCTTTATTCATCTTTCGTGTAGTGAATCAATATTTTCAGGGACCTCTTTGGTGCACCAGGATAAATGTGAGAGCAATATTTAATGTTCGAGCGGAATTGCAATTTGTACAGAGTGATATCTAGTTGAAGTAAATGTAATGTTTTGAACGTGACAGAAACTTCTGTTTCCTTCGACGCCAATGAGGATATAGTTTTAATGTGTTTATGCTTATAGAGGTGTGATGTCATTCCAAGAAGCGAAACCTCGTGTTATTACTAGTGTCAAAAGTATCAATGAAAGAAGAACTAAGTTTGTTTTGAGTGATAAGGTTTTTTTTTTTTTTTTTTTTTTTTGAGTGATAGAACAGTGTTTTGCTAGCGATGAAATCAAATAGAGTATCGATTTTATTGGTTAGAGGATCAGGCTTCAGGTTATTACTGGTTGATGTTCTTGTTGTGGTACGCGATTAGCATCATGGGCAAACGTTCAGAAGACAACTGAATACCATTTGGACAGTGTCAATTTCCTGCTTTTTTTGGCTCATTCAAATTGATTTTAGACTTGCTTTATTGCAGATATTTGGGGTGTGGTTTTTTTAAGTAGTAAAGGTAAACGTATACTAAAATGAATGTCAATTATCTTATGTCCAGTTTTCCTTTTTTTTTTTTAAAGTGGGATCAACCACGAAGACTGGTGAACCTATTTCATATTAATACTATGAGAGAGCCATTTTTATTCTTATTCATCTATTTTTTATTTGTTACATAATCAACAGAAGCCATAGTTCCCAAAATACTCAAGTCACTCAGACCTCTACTAAGAGGACACTGGTTTCACAGCAGGAGATGAGGTCTATCTTCCCTCTAAAAACCTATTAAAATATTTACAACTCTCAATATCTAAGGCGAACTTTGAATGAAGTACACCTTAATTGTGAGAATTGGTATGCTTTCAATTAGGCAAACAAGGCCTGAGAAAGGATAGATCACCCTAGATGTGAGAATTGGAGGGGAATTAGCATACGCTCAGTACCTGCAGAAATATTCATAAATAAGATTAAAAACGAAGTAGAGAGAAACAGTTGTTTTAGAATATGTGGGAGTACTGTGCATCATATATATATATACATTTTTTTTTTTTTACTTTAAGGAACATTACTGAACGAAAAATAGAATTTAGAAGTCTTTATACTTACATTTTATAGATTTTGTTCAATGCATTTCACAGTGTCGACAGAAACATTATGGTTAATTATCAAAAGTCAAGAAATTTCCGACAAATATGTGAAAAATAAACAAATATACGGGAAGCAAACGTTGCTTGTTGCACAGTAAACAACATCCCATTCGTTTAGATAAGATCTGGTTAAGGCAGAGTTCTCTAATGTCTGATTTATTGTTCAATATAGTCGGAGATTGTAACATGAGAAAAGTTACATGTAGAAGAAGAGGAATTCAATGGAATCCTATGTCACAATTGGAAGACCTAGATTATGGTGATGCTGAGTATGATGACAAAAATTTAATAGCATTAAAATACAATGATATACGTAGAAACAAAATCAGAAGACTTGTATAAAATAGCTTAAATGGTTGTTATTAAAATAAATATGACTAAAACAAACTGCTTAAAGAAAGAGCGTATGCTACAAAAAATAAAAAAAAGACGAAAACTAATAAGCATGCTTTAGAAGAAGTTAAGAAGTTTACAACCAGGGAGTAAATGTAGATTCTGAATATGGAACTGAAAGTGATATAATTCAATTGCTAATATTTTCAGAAAATTAAATAATATATGAAAATCTTCAAAATACCATAATAAAGCCAAAATTAAGATATCAAAAGAAATGATTTAGTCGTATGGATCCGAGACATGGAAGCTACCAAAAACACAGGAAGGCCGAACTTATTACAAACGATGATATACATGAGCTGAATATGCAAAAACACCGTTACCGATGAAATAAATAAATAAAATAAAATAAAATAAACAGAGATGGAAATAGATTGGTCACATAATGAGAATGGACAGCAGAGAGATTTTTAAAGTGGCTTTGACATGGATCCGAGAAGGAAAACGGAAAAGGGAAAGCCCTAAATTAACTTGGCAGAGTTAATTTTAGGCTGGAAAGAAGCAGAACTAGTGGCTCAAGACAGAGGTATTTGGAAGAAACACATCTTGGCCTTATGTGTAAGGGCACGCTGAAAATATGTAACATTTTATTATAGCATAAAATTAAAGTTATTATTATTATTATTATTTTATAAAATGCTGTTTTTTTTATATGTAATTAGAACTGACATGACAGCAAGATATACTTTCACACGTAATTCTAAAATTTGCTATTTAAATTTAACCTCCATTCCACAAGCAGTTCCATACATTCTAGAAAAGATAAGAAATTCATATTTGTTTCAATGCATTCTAGACAGCTTACACGCAAATCAAATAATATGTTCGCTTGTTACGAAGGAGCCAAAAAAAAAACAAAAGAACTTTCGATAATAATCAATTTAAGGACATCTCTATAAACTGTACAATCTCTACAAGCTAACGCGTTTTCGAATTTTATGGTTTGTATGAGAATTCTAATGATTAGAAGCAAGTATCGTATTTTCATTTGTTCTCAACCTTTTTAAAATTGTTTTTGATTTAATGTGATCAAATATGTGATTAAAATATGGTCAAATTTGGTAATATATATGACTTACATTTTGGATGTTATTACTTTCATAATATTTAGCTTCCTGGTTAAAAGAATGGGGTCTCACTGCAGAGTGAGACGTCTTCCAGAATCTTTTCTTCTCAGAATTTCTGAAGCTGGATAATTTTAAATTTTACTGTGTTCGGTGTCTTAATAACATGTCTGCCTTACGAGAATTGTTCATTAATTAGATCCGTTAATACGCACACGCGCGCGCGCGCGTGTGTGTGTGTGTGTGTGTGTGTGTGTTTAAATTTATCTTATTTTTATTTAAAAACAGTTTTACTTTAAGAATATCTCATCGTTCTGGTTGGAAACCACTGTGTATCATGTTTCAAAAAACTTTGTGAATTTGCGAAGAAATATTCCTCAAAAAGCATTTAAAATTTTGAAATATATGGGCGTGCGCTGTTAAAATCCACTAGGATAATAAAAGAATCGCACCTAATATTAGTATAATATAATCAAGAATATTAGGAAGAAAACAACGTGCAATATTGCATATTAATATGCGTGTACTCTTTATCTCCTTCTTACTGGACAATAATTTGACTGAACACATTCATTAAATAAAATTACAATTGTGATATCTTCCAATTCGAGCATTATTGCCTTAGCGAAAAACTTTTGTGCCTTTTGGACGCAGAGTTTTAAGCACTACACCTAAATAAATAAAATACCCAAGAAGGTTACAGAGCATCTTCTAAACCTCCATATAATATTCTTCTAAACTTAAATATAAAACTTCTAAACTTCCATCTTCTAAACTTCCATATAACTTCCATTCGTGATTACATAATATGCTCTGGAAATAATGTCATGTTGCATATCTATTAGCTGCATTGAAAAAAGAAAAAAAAAGGAGAATAATAATCAGTGAGTACATCAGTAAAAATTATTCAAGAGCTACCAAGAAATGTTTTGTCTTTTATTCAAAAATACATTATCACTTTTGACAAATACACTTTGCTATTAGCATACTTGGATTGATTCGTTTTATAATTTACGTAATTAGAAAGAATTAAAAATTCAAGTCATTTAATGATGTTTCGTAACGGAAACTGATTGACCCAAATGTTTTCGCATGGAATTTTGAAACCCGGGATTCCATTATCTCCGCAGCACTATGTTGTATATAATGCAGTATAATTAAGAATGCAATGCTTGTATAAACCAGTCTATTTTTATAAAAGCAGTAGTATTTCCATATTTGCAAGGGTAGTAGAGTGGTCTGTTTGTTTCGCATAAAAGCAAGACTTTGTCAGAGCAGACATATCTTGCATATTTATCGGATAGCAACTTTTCCATTCGATGTGAATTTTCATAATCTCATTTCGGGAAGGAAGATGTGTATTTGAGAGTGACCGATGTCATCTTTCTAGTATTTTTAACATAACTGCGCTAAAACAAAATCAAAAAAGCAAGAGGTACAATAATTTAACTTTTTAGTAGACTTTAAGTCCTTTTGCAAGGCGAAGCATCTATTTGACTCAGAGTGTCTCCTTAACGCAGTTGGAATTTGGTAGAAGTACGACAAATAATGGTTTACGGACAATGTATTTGTTCTCATGACAATTATGGGAATTTAGCTGTCTAGTTATTCTTCTCGCTTGCTAATATTTTGAGATTAAAATTAGGAATTTTCAGAGGTCAAACTAACACCATATGTATGGCATGATTAAGTGACTTTCAGCTCAAAAATCCAATATAAAAGATTCAAATGATTTCTCGATCTAATTTTAATCCTGATTTATTCATCCGAAGGGCAAACTGTTGCAGGATTCCTTTTGGAAGTGTTAAGTTGGAAATATGACCAGACATGTGCCTTTAAATTGGAAGAAAACTTGGAGTGGATTCTTGAAGCTGATGTAAGAAAATTTCTAAGCAGAGATATTTTTTAAACGGAAGCTAAGTTTTTTATGACTGCCTCTCTCTCTCAGTGTTTTACTCTCCAATTATTCGGGTTTTCATGTTTTACATTTGATACAGGAACTTGTCTCCAGTTGCGACGCTGAGAAATACGCCTAATGGGAAGAAATATCCCTCCACTTACATAAGAGATCGGCTTAATAACCTCACTTGAAAATTCCTTATAAACCATTTCTTGTTATCCTAAATGAGACAATAACAAAGTTCTAGAGGACAGCGTAGTTACTGAATTTGCTATGAAAGTTCTGCTATATATTTTAATGAATCTATAACTCATTTATATTCATTAAATTTTGTTACAATAAATTACTTCCGTTCAATCGGACTATTTCTATTGGGTATACTGATTAATATTTTCAATATTTCTCTCATTATAAATTATTACGATACCAATAATTCCTCTTGTTTGAGGCTTGGTGGCTTGGAAATTTTCCAGTTTGTCTCAAGACAGGATTACGGAAAAATACAAATACAATATAAAGACAAATATAATAAGAAACTTTATTAGACTCATTGTAGTTAGGTACTATAAGTTTACAACCTTGCACGGGTGATGTAAAACACAGACACACCCACAAATCCGATGATGTTAGATGTAATTCGGTGTAATTTATTATTTATGATATCCACGGATTATGTCAATCACATGTAAATAACTATTCCTTAGACATCATCAATCTCCTGATATACATCCTCAGGAGATGAACAGGATAATTATGATACACTTCACGAAAAAGTTATACCATTACTAACTTCTGATGAACAATGTTTCTCCAAATTAATCTGTTATATGTCAAGAATCCAATATTATCAAATTTCATATATTTTGTCTTTTAAGGCGCTTGTTACTGTATCAATCCATGTTAATTTTGGTCTTCTCCTTGGTCTTTACCCATCCATCCTGGCAAAAGGACACTGGTTTTGCTAATCTTTCCTCTCACATTTTCTTTAAGTGACCATACCACCAGAGATCAGCTCTACTGACACATTCATGAATGTTAACAACGGGAAGTTTTTCCTAGTATCATTTTTAATATGATACTCTCATTGACGTCATCTGTTGAATCCACTAATCTTTCTCAGAACTCTCATATCAGAGGTCTCCAGTCTTTTATCAAGTGTCTTTTTTTCTAACTTAGCTTCAGACCCATAAGTTAAAACTGTCTTGTATACAGCTAATTTAGTGCTTTGACAAATTTCTTTCTTATTCCATATAAATTTATTCGTCTGACTTCTTACCATACAGAATTTATAATTCTGTTGTCAATTTCCTATTTTCATCGTCTTCGTCTTGTTACGGCTAATTTTCATATCTAATTTATTACATCAGTTATGGAATTTACAACTGTAAATTTGTAACCAGAATTTTATAACTGGAAAGTATAATATCATCTGCTTAAAGTAAAGATCTAAGATGTTATATCTTTTAACACCAGCAATTTTGATATCAGATTTAATACCATCTTCCTTCCTTCCTATTCTTTAGACACCCCATAAAATCAAACGGAAGAAGAATATTATACTCATCGCAAAAATATATTTTTTTTAAACATGGAACAGCAGTTCAACACTAACGTGACTTCAATAAATACAGTGAATATGTCCAAAATGTAGGGAAATATGATCCCTCTTCTTTCCAACTAATGCTTCTCCTAATTTTGCTACTCCCCGTAGAGAAAACCTATCGCAAATTTAAGAATTAGGGTTCAAATCTGAGCAGTGCTACTTTTTTTCCGGTGCTTGTGTATAGTTTGCGTTATATATTGTAACCAAGAAAATATCTCTCCCTTATGAAATATTAAAGTCGTGAATTCTTAACCTGTTAATTAAACTCATGCAATTAAACTATTAAAATTAAATTTCCCCAAATGCTGATATAATTTTTAAATTATATTTTTATTTATATATTTATAATCGTTCCAATGTCATTTATCGTAATAAAGTAACATCGAACAAAAACATCACAGTGAAGCACGCAATCGTTCTCTATTTTATTTGCGTTGCTCAATTTCTAACTATACATGTGCATACAATGTCCGGACAGATTTTTGTTATATCAGAATTAGTTTCGTAGGCGTCAAGTAACGGCAAAACATTGTGAAGTTTGTTAAAAATGGGTAATTGGCAGCTTTGATTAAAGTTCATATGTGATCTACTAAGCCAAGCCAATGCGATTAAACTTCGAAATAATAATTATTTGTCATCGCCTATATTGAAGAAAGGCGATGCAAGTGAGTGTGAAAATTACAGAACAATGTTTACTAAGCAATGCAATGATTTCGAAACGCGACGTGACATCGATCACAGCTGATATTCAAATGAAGTAACTATAACTTAGTTGTCTTTTCGTTTGTTTATATTAGAGTAAGGCAGCCGAATAGTTTTATTTTTGGATTTCTATAAACTGATATATGAAATGTAAAGAATCGACTGTAAGAAATGAAAAGTTGAAAGGTATATTATAGAAAATAATATCCTCCATCAGAAATGAGCGAGAGGGAATTAATAGGTAAGGGAGAGAGAGGGTGTAATAGTGTACAATACTTGTATAATAAATATAGCACTTAAAGAAATAAAATACCAAATGACTAGCGAATGAGTGAAACAATTACGATGTAAGCAAGAACTAATCCGGAGAACTATAGACGAATAAATTTGTTCTGCGTTCCACATTATGCAAAAAATTCTAAAATAATTGGAAATATAATAAATGATTTGTCTGAATTATCTAATTAGCAACAGGGACTTTGAAAAACTGGATGAACAGTAGTGTAATATTTATATTAAAGCAAACCACAGATAATTTATTACAATGTAATAAACCTTTTACAATGATTACACTAAATCTTCTTTTTTCTTTTTCTCTTCTATCGGAACCGTGTCGGTGGGTGCTTTTCCCCCTGGAATGTAAGAGGTTCTGCTCAGTGATGGGTGATCCTGTCACTGAGTGGAACAAACTCTGAGGTGGACGATTTTTCGGTCACTTGTAGGGAGTGGTTTGGGGGATCGTCTAATTTTAGAGAGGACTTTATTTAAATAGTTTCCCTGAGAGAGCAATTTGAATCTCCTGGGGGGGGGGGGCGCTCCGGCAGGGCTTATATCGGGGACGTGTCATTGGGTGGTTTCCCTGGAATATGAGCGGATCTGCTAAGTGGTAGGACCAGCCTGTCACTGAGTGGAATTAACGCTGTGTTGGAACGATCTTTTGGTCACTCGTAGGGAGTGGTTTGGGGGGAATCGTCTAATTTTTAGAGAGGTGCTTTACTTAAAGTGCCTCTGGGGATTGATGTTTCCTGGCAGGGCCTCTATCGGAGCCGTGTCGCTGAGTGCCTTTCCCTTGAATATGAGCAGTTCTGCTCAGAGGTATGGCGAGCCTGACTGCAATCAACTCAGTGTTGGTTGCTGAGTGCAACCAACACTGAGTTGGACAATACTTCGGTCACCAGTTTAGAGTGTTCTGAGGAATCGTATAATTCCCCAGTGGTCTGGGGAATCGAAATAGAAAGGCCCTTTACTGAAACAGTACCTGATCTCTGAGGAGAACCAATCAGTTCGAAATAGCTTGTCAGGTCAGTGAAACCTTATCAAAATGGACCAATTAAAGGCGAATATATAGATGCTTAGGCTGCGCCTTAGTCTCCTATATGTTTCATACTAAGGCAAATCGTGAATGCCGGGGAATGTATTCCCGTAAGCTCTCTTGTCAGTTTGCGTTATGATACTTACATAGTTTCTACATTTGACTTTGAAATAATGCTGGATCTATTATTCACTTGACATATAATCGTAATGTTTATTTTGCTGAGCTTGCTTTAGATATCTTTTTAACGTTATAACATTACCAGACGCATCGAGCAGAAAAGAGCAAGAAGACTATATTTTAACCATTGGCTTGTTCGACAATATTTTAAACTTACAAAGAGAATAATAATGACATGAAAAATCTTTCTTTTTTTTATGTTAAGCTACACATTAACTCTTTCTGAGAAAGATGTATATTTTTATAAAGAAAGCAAATAATTAGCAAGAGAAACAATCTCTCACAGAAATCTTTTCTTAATAAAGAGATTGCACACTTTTTTAAAATTTAATTTTGTCTGCTTTAGAAAACTCTGTTATCAGGGCGACCGCTGTACCAAGTATACCGCTGTAATAAGGCGAAGAAACACATGAATAGCACATAGGAGTGACATCATAAATCCGTCTTTGTGTGCGTCACTAAATATCGCAGAATAGACTTCCGGTGGCGCAAAGCATAGTGGACGTAGACAAAGCGCATCGTGCTTGCCAGTTGATACACACGCTTGCACGCCGCTCCCCTCTTTAGGGGAGTCGATCTGAATGATCGACTTTAAAGAGTGCGATTGGAAATCCTATTTCTCCGCAATTACAGTAAAGTGCCAAATTTTATGAAGTGTTCCAATATCCTCTAAATGCACGGAATTGCTACCATGTCACGGATCCATCTTGCATAAACACCATTCCTTGAAAACAATCCGCTCTACGCCGTTTAAATTTATCTATCATAAATTTATCTATCATAAATACGATTCGGCAAAAATAAAATACTCGTTATACAATTGAATTATTTAGAATTTCATGTTGAAACCTCATACCATATATTCTATTTTTCAGTCTTTCCACTGTGACTTCTGACCCCGTCCTTGAGTGGTAGGGCGCCCGTTAAATAAACAATTAAATAAATAAAATGCATTAAATTTGGACCGTTTCTATACCATTTAAGTAATTAAATCATGTATTAGACTAAAACATTAAAGGGATTTAGGCCATATGTGTGATATACACGTCGTACCATAAGAATTCCCGATGTCCGATGTATTACACTATTATAAAGTTGACTGCTGAGGCAAAGTGATATTTATGCTTACCTCATACATTTAATAGTGTCTTTAATAAACCACAGAATGTGTCCCTTTCTAGAAGGCTTGCTTTTATCGCAACATTTAAATCAGATTGTCCCTGAAAGAAAGAATGAATTTTTTAAAATTTATACCTACTTTCTAAATCTGCAGACAAACAAACATCATGGAAATTTATAAAATAAAAATTCATGAAAATTTATAGAATTCATCATGGAAAAATATTTAGATGCCTAATATTTTATTGTATTTTTAAAGAAATGTAATGTAATGAAAATTTTACACCACCCAGACAACATTTTCACTTGATACTTACGATACGTTCCTGGGGAGTTGTTTCATGAGCTAAAACAATACAATTAATTTGATGACTCTCAATTTTTTCCGAATTGGAGAGATTGTTAGGAGTGAATTCGGAAAAATCTTAAAATTAGAAAATACACAAATATTGGTATACTGAAATATATGATCGCTATGCTATCTATATACAGTACTAATATGATTCATATATATATTAATTGTAAAATTCGGTAAATATCAGGATCACAACTTTACCTACCTCTTGTTTTTAATATTAGAGAAGATTCACTTAGTAAGCAGATTGTATCACGATGTATCACGAGGTTATACGAATTCACTAATTTGTTGAATTTATTTAAAAAGTTATGAAGAAGAGATTAAATGTAGTTAAAAGCATATTTCAAGAGTAGGCAGCATAGATATTTTCCTATGCTATTCTAATAGTATGTTCGAATAGAGTACATACTATAACGACCCGGAAGAAGAGTGGTAGAGTTAATAGATAGGGTGTCCCAAAATTCACGCAAGATTTAAATTTAGCGCCATTTGTGCGGTAAAGTGTTGCCAACGAGAAAAAAAAAAGACAGCGTGACAGCTGACAGTTCAGGGTTATTAAAAATGGAGCGCTACACGAAAGAACAACGCATTTTCATTGTTGAGCAATATTTTAAAAATAATGAAAGGTTGGCAGCTACAGTTCGCAATTTTCGTACAAAATATGGTCGGAATAGTGATTTAACTTCATCAACTGTGAAAAGATTAATTAAAAAATTCAAGGAAACTGGATCAATTAGTGATCTTATACACTCTGGCCGTCCTTCAACAAGTCATTCAACAGAAAACATCGAAGCAGTTCGTGAGAGTGTTGCTGAGAGTCTAGGAACATCAATTCGGCACCGTGGTCTTGAATTGGGCATTTCGAGAAGCTCTCTACAGCGTATTCTCACGAAAGATTTGCATCTTTATGCTTACAAAGTTCAATTGACTCAAGAACTGAAGCCTACTGACCACACACAGCGATGAGAGTTCGTTAAATGGATTATGGAACAACAACAAGTGGATGCTTATTTTTCGAACAAAATCATTTTCAGCGATGAGCTCATTTTCATCTTGATGGCTTCGTTAATCGACAAAATTGTCGCATTTGGGGTTCAGAAAATCCATGAGTGATTGTTGAGAAACAAATGCATCCACAACGTGTCACTGTTGGGTGCGGTTTTGGGGCTGGAGGCATCATCGGTCCATTCTTCTTCAAAAATGCGGCTGGTAAGGCAATAATAGTTAACGGTGCTCGCTATCGCGACATGATAATCCAGTTTTTTTATGCCTAAATTGCAATATATGAATGTGGACCACATGTGGTTTCAATAAGACGGTGCCACATGCCATACAGTCCGAGAAACAATTCAATTACTGCATGAGTCATTTCCTGGTCATGTAATTTCCCGTATTTGTTGATCAGAATTGGCCGCCAGATCCTGTGACTTAACGCCGTTGGACTTTTTTCTTTGGGATTTTTTGAAGTCTAAGGTTTATGCCAACAAGCCCACGACCACCCACGCCTTGAAGAAGGAAATTGAGCGCTGTATCAACGAAATTCAGCCACATTTATGTAAAATGGTCATGGAAAATTTCGACAAAAGAGTGCGTATGTGCCAGCAAAGCCGTGGAGGCCATCCATTTACCCGATATGTTATTCCATGCATAACCCTATACTGTATACTTTATGAATCAATAAGAAATTACAATTTTTAAAAACCTGTGTTTGCTATCAAAATTACTTCTTGCGTGAATTTTGGGACACCCTGTATATATATATATATATATATATATATATATATATTTAACCGACAACTGTTTACACGCGACTCTAATAGGTGTGGTCGTTATTATCATAATAAGATCATCATCATCATCATCATCATCATCAAATTCCTGCCATGAACCCTGAAGGGGGTATACAGGATATGATAGTACTACATGCAAAATTTACATCATTACAAACCTCCTATCTACAATTTTCCTCCAAATCAGTCTGTTACCTGTCAAGGCTCCAACATTATCAGATCGTATATTTCTATCTTCTAAGGCACTTTTTACTGTATCAATCCACCTATATCTTAGTCTATTTCTGGTTCTTTTTCCTGCCAACCTGGCGGAGAACATTTGTTTTGCTAATCTTTTCCTCTCCTATTCTGTTTAAGTGACCATATCACCCGAGATTAGCTCTGCTAACGCATCCCTGGATGCATGCTGCAATTCAAGTTCTTTTCTAATATCATTGGTTTTAATATGATACTGCTATTGGGCATGAACAGATACATGCAATCTGTTCATGCCCCCTAATTTTTCTCAGGACTCATATCTGCAGTCCAGTCTTTGGTCAAGTGTTATACTTCTGACCCAGCTCTCAGATCCATAATTTAAAATTGGTTTGAACACTGTCTTGTATACCGCTAATTTAGTGTTTTGACTAATTTCTCTCTTATTCCAAACACATTTATTCAGTTACTTCCTACCATACCAGCTTTGTTGATTCTGTTCTCTATTTCCATATTTAATTTACAATCTTCACTAAAACTCGTGCCTAAGTAGCTGAAATGGTTTACTTGTTCAATAGATTCTCCATTCACAATTCAGTTGATATTTTCACTGCTTCTGATTATATTCATTGTCTTTGTCTTGTTAATGCTGACCTTCATCCCATATCTATTACCACAGTTACTCAATTTAGTCAGGGAATCTTGTAGACTTGTAGAGGATTTATTTTAAAGTATAACATCATCAGCATTAAGCAAAGAGCTGAGATTAATATCTCCAATTTTGATATCCGGTTTAATGCCATTTTTTTCATAATGTGATCCATATAGATAATGAATAACAGAGGGAATAATGTACATCCTTGTCTGATACCAGATTTAACATTAAAACACCTTCCTACAATTCTAACTGCTGTCTTACAACTCAAATAAAGACTGCGTATTGGTTGATGTAATGTCCCATTGAAACCATGACTGTAGCTTTTTGAATAGCTCCACTCTTGGCACCTTGTCATATGCGTTTTCCAGATCTACAAAACTTAAATACAGATGTTTGTTATATTCCCATGATTTCTCAACTATTTGTGGTAAAGTGAAAATCTGATTGTGACAGCATCTCTTTGGCCTGAATCCAGCTTTTTCTTCATCAAGCTTTTCTTTCACAATCCTTCTCAACCGTTTCTTAAGTATAGTTGCATATATCTTAGCAGGAACACTCGGTAGGGAAATACCTCTGTAACTCTCACATTCAGTTTTATTTCCCTTTTTATATATGAGTGCTATGAGAACTCTACTCCAATCATCTGGAATTCGTCCCTCTGTCCAGGCCTTCTGAAATATGCAGTGCAGCCAATATAAGACTCAAGCCTCCATACTTGAGCATTTCTGGTCGAATATCATCTATTGCTGATGCCATTCCCCACTTCAAGCTTTTGATGGCTTTTTCTACTTCAAGTATGGATATTTATTTCTGACTGAATATATTCTTTTTTTTTTTTCACCACTATGCTGTCATTGTGTCATACCACTGTTTCATGTACTGTATCATAATAAGATACAGTCCATAATTGTTCCATTATTCCTGCTTATAACCAAAGGCAAACTCTTTTTCTCTAGTTTTTCTTCTCTTCGTTTAGATCACGATCTCAATTGTAAGGAGTCTTGTCTCGTGAAATGAATTCTGATTTATGGTTTTAGTAAAACATTTCTTACATTTAATGATGTTTCACAGCGGAAACTAATTGACGCAAATGGCCTCGCATGTAATTTTGAAACACTGGATTCCATTATCTCCACACTACTATGTTGTTGTGTATAATGTAGAATAATGTAGAACAATGCAATGATTTAGTAAATCAGTCTATTTTTATCAAAGCTGTAGCATTTCTGTATCAGCAAGGCTAGTGAAGTGCTCTGTTTGTTTTGCGTAGAAACAAACAGACCTTGTTAGAGCAGGCACATCCGGAATATTTATCGGATAGCAGCTTTTCCATTAGAGAGTTCGATGTGATTTTCAATAGTCTCATTTCAGGAAGCTGTGTATTTGAGAGTGAGCGCAATTGCTTTTCTGTTCTTTGTTAAGATCTCTTCTTCTTCTTCCTATCATGGAATATAGGCCATGTGGCCTGTTCCGGTCTCATGCCATCTCTTTCTTGGTCTTCCGATTCTTCTTTTTCCACTTATTTTGTACCTGTATAATATTTTTGGTAGTCTGCTGTTGTCCATTCGATTTAAATGCTCTAGCCATTTTTGTTTATACTGTCTTATGTAGTAATTAATTGGTTTTATTTTCAGGGATTGTAAGATTTCTTCATTTGTTTTGTGGTCCCACTTGGTATATCCCGCTGTTTTTCTGAGGAACTTCATTTCTGCTGTTTGAATTCGTTTTTCATCTTTCCTTTTCATGGTCCATGTTTCGCTTCCGTATAGTAGAGTTGGTTTTGACAAGACATTATATAGTCTGATTCTAGTGTGTTTTTGTACCAGGGATGGCTTAAATATACTATTTATTATGCCATTTACTTTGACAAAGTTTGATATTTTAGTGTCTATGTCTTTTTCTTCTTCGTATGATAGATCACATCCCAAGTATCTGAAAGTGTTTACTTGTTCTAGTATTTTATTATCTATCACTATTTTACTTCTTATTGGGTTTTCTCCTTTGAATGCCATTATTTTTGTTTTTTCTTTGGATATTGTCATATTATATTGCTTTGAGATATCATTTAATGATTTTAATGATCTTTGTAAGTCATCTTCTGATGTAGCTAATACTATTTGATCATCTGCAAATAGTAGTGTATCTATCTTCATTTGCGGGGTCATTTGTATACCAAATGGGTTATGCTGTTTCCAGATTGTTAATATTTCATTTATATATATATTGAAAAGCAGAGGTGAGAGGGTACATCCTTGTCGTACTCCTCTTGATATATCTTTCCATTCTGAGGTGTGTTCTAATTTAACTGCTATTTTATTTCCTGTATATATTTCTTGAATAGATTGTAAAAGTTGGTTTGGTATGTTTAAATTGGTTAATATTTTAAACAATTTTTGTCCACTAATTTTGTCAAACGCTTTTTCATAATCAATAAACGCCACATGTGTTTCTTTTTGAAATTCTCTTCTCTTTTCTATTAATAATTTTAAAGTAAAAATTGGATCTATGCAGGATCGGCCTTTTCGGAAGCCATTTTGTTCTTCTAGTAATTTGTTTTCTACAATGCTGCTTAGTTTCTCTTTTAATATTCCTGCATATATTTTATATCCTGTATTCAGCAGGCTAATTCCCCTATAATTATTGCAATTGTCTTTATTACCTTTTTTATAGATTGGGATGACCAGTGCTTTTTTCCAAGAGTTAGGGGTTTTTCCGGACATCCAAACCATATTAAAAAATTTCAAAAGTCTTTCATTAAATTTTTCACCTGCATTTTTGTATAGTTCTATATTTATATTGTCTTCTCCTAGCGTTTTCCTATTTTTCA
Organism: Typopeltis vanoorti; assembly: GCF_054136105.1. Classification (NCBI taxonomy): domain Eukaryota; kingdom Metazoa; phylum Arthropoda; class Arachnida; order Uropygi; family Thelyphonidae; genus Typopeltis; species Typopeltis vanoorti. The sequence continues at coordinate 112,823,412 of NC_143553.1, forward strand.
TCTTCTTTATTATATTTTTCAGATCTAACATTGTGATATTTTCTATTAGGTCATTCTTTGTCTTATAAAATTTTAATTCATTGTTCTCATCTGTCCAGAGATTTTGGAAATAGGTCACCCATTTTTATAAATCTATTGTTTGTATTTTTATCTTTTCTTTTATTTCTTTATTCATATATTTTATTACTTTATAGGTTTTGGATTGTGGCTTAAATAAATCCTTTTCTAGTTCTGTTACGAAATTGTTCCATCTTTCTCTATGTTTTTTCCTTACTTCTCGTTTTGCAATTGCACTATTTCTTTTATACTCTATTTCTGCTTCTATTGTTTTGGAATTTAGCCATTTCTGGTAACTGTCCTTTTTGGTTTTTATTATATTTTCTATTTCTTTGTTCCAGTCTCGTAGTCCTCTTTTTCTAATCCATTTGTGCTTTATTCCTAAGGTTTCTGTTGCTGCTTTTGTGAGAATTCGTTTCAAATTTTCCCATTCATCTTCTATGTCACTTGATTCATGTGTGGTTTCTGTTTTTAAGTTTGTGCATTTTTGATATTGTAGTCTAACTTGCGGATCCTCTAATGGAGAAATTTTGTAGCTCGGCTGGTAAGAATTTTCAATTCTATGTGTTTTAAGCCACTTTGGTTTAAAACGAATTTTTGCTGATACCATATAATGATCAGAGTTTAATTCAAAGCCTCGATATGCTCTTAAGTCTAAAATTAACTCCGCTAATTTAAAATTTGTGATAACGTAGTCAATTACTGATTTGTATCCTCTGGCTGACCAATAATTTTTCTAAAACGAAATCTAAAAAAAGGTGCAATAATTAAATATTTTTCAGTACTCTTTAATACGTTTTGCAAAATGAAGCACCAATTTGACTCACAGTCTCCTTACCACACTTGGAGTTTGGTTTAAGTACGACAAATAATGTTTTACGAACAATGTATTTGTTCTCCTGACAATTATGAGGATTTAGGTGTCTGGTTATTCATCTGGATTGCTAGTATTTTGAGATGAAAATTAAGAATTTTCGGAGGTCAATCTGTACCATATATATGACATGACTAAGTGACTTTCAGCTCAAAAACCCAATATAAAAAGTTCAAGGATTTATAGATCTGATTTTAATCCTGGGTCGTTCATCAAGGACAATTGTTTTGTTGCAGGTTTCCTTTTGGAAATGTTGTTGGAAATATGACCAAACATGTACCTTTAATTTGGAAAAAGACTTAGAGAGGATTCCTGAAGCTGTTGTAAGAATATTTCTAAGCAGATATGTGGTTTCAACTGAAGTTAAGTTTCTTTTATGACTCTCTCAGTGTTTTTCTCTCACAATTATTCGAATTTTCGTACTCTACGTTGGCTCCAGTTACTTTGCTTTCAAGGAATCGAATTAATACAGCTGAAGTAAATATTTATGTCTGCGAATTCTACATATTTGAATGCAGTTATCCCAGTGAGTATACCTTATTTTGTAGGAACAAAAGTACGCCTAATGGAAAAGGCACTCCATTTTTGTATGAAATCGGCTTAATTAACTCACTCGAAATGTCCTTATAAAGCTGGTTCTTCTCATCTTAAATGAGATAGATCTGAGTTCTGGAAGATAGCATAGTTATTGAAGGTGCTATAAAAATCTGCTATATATTTTAATGAATTTATAACTCATTACAGACATACATTAAATTTTGTTCCATTAAATTAACTTTTTTTTTCGATCAGACTATTTTTATTGGACATACTGATTAATATATGAGCCGAATTACTCTGCGATGGACAGCATCAATAACTTTAAGAAGGCACTACATGCACTCCCCCCCCCCCCAAATGTGTGAACAGTAGTCTAAGGATGGGTGGATTTATATAGAGTTAGTAACTTGGGAGGGGGGGGATAAAATATCTTCTTGAGCGGAAAAGAATTCCTAGTTTTTTTTAGAAGCTCAGGAAGCTATTTATGTGAGATATTTGTTCCAAGAGAAGTTGGAGGTAAATATCAGTCCAAGGGAGGGGAGAGAGAGACAGAGAGAGAGAGAGAGAGAGAGGGAGGAAGAGTTCATTTTGTCTGGTGGTATGCGTATTACTGATAATGTGCAAAGGTGAGCCTGGAATCATTTTGCCATATGTGTTTTGGCGACACTGAAAGTTGCTAACTTATCCTTGACTCACTGAAGTATGGTAAATGGAGGTCAGTGTTTAAGGCACTGGTTGCAGATGATCTTGCTGTAAGAGATGTCTGGGAACTACATAGTTTGTGAAAGAAGTAAAGTGAATGGAGTTTTTCTTCGGCAAATCTATAACTATGATTTGTAGTGATTGAAAGTAGATCCTTTATGTATAAGTAAATGAGGGTAAGTGAGAGAACGAATCCCCGAGGCACTCCTGCACTGGTGGCAAAGCTCAAAGAGAGGGTGCCATCTACCATCACACTCAATGCACGACCAGAAAGAAAGAAAGGTGGCTATCCAGTTACAGAGGGTGGCAGGCAGGCCAGTGGAAGGCAGTTTGCAAAGCAGGCCTCGATGCCAAACACGATCGGAAACCTTGGAAATGTCAAAGGTGAGAGCACATGTTTCTCCAAACTTTTACATGACACGTGTCCAGTGGAGAGTGATATGTGTTAAAATATCAGCTGTGAATCTGGATTGGTAGAATCCATACTGGTGATCGGTGACCACTAATACCTTTCTCCATTATTTTGGTTAAGATCGAGATGAGGATAAATAGTCGATAACAAAACTTTTGCTTCAGACAGCTATATAAAACAAACTAGTTGATAGAATGACTTGCAGTTTTACGTGGATGCTTATGACGGATGTGCCAACTTAGAAAAACATCTTGACGCTAGTGTTGCCATCTGTGGTCTAGTTCGAGAACTTTTCACTCGTACAAACTCCTTTTAGTCTCAGTTGTTTCAGCTGGAATTCATTACCGTCCAAACCAACTCGTGGTGCATATGGTTACTTGCTATCAGAATTTCTTATCAGTTCCAACATACCAAGTGTGATCTCATATTATACCTCCGATACATTAATGGATCTTAGCTTGCTAATTTTAAATCCTATCCATTGTTTAGCTGGCTGGACGACGCTGCACATCTTTTCCAGTCTTCTTTTCCATTCAACAAACAATTCAAATTATTCATACTTCGGAATCTTGAACAATCAATACAATCATTCTCCAAAGGGTGAGGATCGTCTGGCGAATCAGATCACATTCCTGCCTTATTTCTCAGGAGAGAGAGAGAGAGAGAGAGAGAGAGAGAGAGAGAGAGATCGCTTCCTATTGTTTGCTAATATTCATAGTATGAGGATCTCCAGTTAGGATCCCAATTTCGCTTCTTGGGCTGATTTCCATATCTGGCCTTTCTTACGACAAAAACATCACATCCCTTTCTTCTTCTTTTTCGATCTCCAAAAAATCTGTCCTCTTTATGATAAGTAATCTCTCTCTCTCTCTCTCTCTCTCTCTCTCTCTCTCCTGAACCTCTTTAATTCATTTTTCCTAGCCGCTTTGTTTCTGAATTATGCCTCTCCTACAGATGTATTCATGAGTGCTGCTACAAAGTGGGCACCTCCACTTTCTTCTAAACACATTAAAGTACGAATGCAGCATCAGTATATAGTGCGATATATATCATCCATATATAACATTTCATTTACCTGTTTTCTTTCATTTAGGAACTTACAATTATTCATGAAGCACATCAAACTGTTTGATTTCTTATTAAAAAAAAAGAGTCACCAATCCATCTTGGGAGAAGCAGATTTAATTCTCCCGCAATGAGAGAGATCTTCAGTAAGAAGTAATTGAAAAGACAGGCAGATCATCATTATATACATAATGTAATATTTATGTAATAATAATTACATAATATTAACATTATTGTGATATCAATACTATTATATTATATATCACAAATGACATGAATATTACAAATAACGGCACACTTAAAGGACAAATTATTTCTCAGTTTGAGATTGTCCGGGTAAAATTAAAGCCCATTTCTACTCTTTCAGATGATTCAGTTTGGCTTCCGACAGTCGCATAGCACCACGCAGCAAATATACAGATTGGTGGAACACATCATCACGGGTTTTAACTGGTGTCAATGCACTGGGGCTGTTTTCCTTGACATAGTCAGTGCATTTGACAAGGTTTGCTATACAAACTGATATCATCTGGTGTACGAATCGGAATCATTGAGCTTATAAAGGCATACCTCTACGATAGGCGCATGCAAGTCTCGACACAAAAACGCATCTTAGCTGGAGTTCCACAAGGATCCCTACTAGCACCAATCCTATTCTCCTTATACTTGTATGATATACCACACAACCCATTATCTTCAATTACTGATGATACTGCAATATTAGCTATCAAAGCCTCACCTTTAAAGCCTCACCTAGCCATCAAGAAACTGCAAGAAAACCTACTGCTAATCGAACAATATTTTTCCAAATGACGACTTCAAGTGAATCCCCCGAAGAGCGTAGCCGTCCTATTCTCCAGAAGATCACTGCTCTCCTTTTCAACATTAAAATTCCGTGGAAAAATGAGATCAAATATCTTGGTGTAGTGCTGGATATGGGAGCTGAAAGTCAGTTTTCTGACTTTCAGCTCCCATATCAAGACTCTCTGTGCAAACACATCAAAATCCATAGCCCAGCTCTATCCGCTAATTAACAGAAACAGTAAGCTGAGCACCAGAATCAAACTGCTCATATACAAATTGATGATTCGTCCAATACTCACCTATGCTTCACCGGCCTGGAGTTACTTCAAATTCTAATATTCTCAAATTGCAACGTATCCAGAATAAATGTCTCAGAATGATCCTGGGCGCTCCATGGTTCATCCGAACTGTCCAGCTGCACCGGGACACGGAGGTCCAATATATTTATATTTTCATGCAGACTATAGCAATCAAATTCTTCTCAAAAATATCTGTGCACCCTAACAAACTGATCCAACTGGCTGCAGACTATGACGCAATGGATTATTTCAAACATAAAAGACCTAAAGCCATCCTAAACTTCAACACTAAGGACTAATCTCCTAGCCCACTCAGGGCGAGCAATTAGCTCATAAACTTTCTCCACTCACAGTTTCTCTCAAGATAGCTGGAAATATGAAAAACTTTTGCTTCACCTTATGTCAGTAAAGTTGAAAGTTGAAAGTACCTTGTTATCTTTCAGGTCTACCTACTCACTGATGAGACTTCAAAAAAAGTTGAAACCGGTCTGGGTAGTGACCTCTCCTCATAATGTAATTACAGTATTACACCCCCTAAGGGGCTGTGTTTTTGCATTATGAGAAAATATCAAGGACAGTGAGGGAGCTTACTCCACCTTTGCTTCGAGTTGCCTTGGTGTTGTACTACCAAGTGGTCATTTACACTTGGATTGGATTCGCCGATAGTTTTTCGGTATATATATATATATATATATATATATATATATATATATATATATATATGAACCTCATAGATTCGTAGTTCTCAATCTTAGAGTTTTGCTTACTGGCAGGTGAACAACAAGGGATTTGTATCCCCTTAATTAATATTTTTACCTTTTTCATAAAATATTTGTGATAAAATATTTTAATATATTATTTAAACTTTATTTTTAAACCAAATAAATGGGTACTAGGACCCTAACTCTTTTAGTGGTTTTATATCATAGTTGTATATCATTATATATCATTATAATTAAATTTTATTTCAGCAACATTCAAACAAGATAACAAATAGTTATCAATATTAATATTACAGACTTTTTAGCATTAAAGTTAAACAATAACACTGCATTTTCACCATTATAACCATTTCGTTTTATGATATACACGTACTTGAAATTGTAAGAAATAGTTAGCTCTATTTTTTTTTTTTTTTTTTTTTTTTTTTTTTACTAGCCATTTCAGAAATCGTGTTCTTTATTTTTAATCTGTTACCTGATTCACAATTCAAATACGCGCCACGCTTTCAAACTTTCTCTCTCAAAATGCAGAAAGGCTCGTTAATTCAAATTCAACTGAAAGTTCTATTAAACACTAGATCGGGAATTACCACTCATGGAAATAACAAAAATAAACTTATTGCAGAATCACTTCGATTAAATTTTGTCTTAAGCTTTTCATGAACCATTGAGATTCTTTAGCTGTGGACTTCACAACCGCGACCGTCTCGAGGATGAGGTGGTTGGTACTATCCCTCCCGGTGTGTAGATGCGTGTGATCTATTACTTCGTACTATCTCTCACGGTGTGTCCTATGTGTGTGTAGATGCGTATGATCACGGAGGTCAGTTTGTCTGTTCTGGGGAACGAGAAACGCGAGTTTCCGGGTGAAAAAAAATCCCCTGTCTCCGTATGAGACCAGCTAACTCACCTTTCGTCAAAAGAGACCAGATAAAGATTCATCACGTCATAGATGGTAATCGAACCGAAGTTTTTTTTTCCGACAAAAGGACTTCGTCTATCCCGACTGAGCTACGGAGGCTCTCACTTTCATTAAGTGACTGTGGAAAATCATTAAATAAAAAAATTGAAAAGGTTACCATTGACTTTTAAAAAAAGGAATGTTAAAAAGAATAATTTAAATAACAAAACTAGAAGATTTCTTATTAATTGATTGCTAATATGTTCTTATATAATATAGACAAATTAGTAACCAATTTCACGGGACATCTAGGATAAGCTATTTAAGACCAATATCAGACTATATGAGGACAGAAAAAAAAAAATTGATATGATTTGCATGATATTTGCTGACAGTGAAGAACACGTGATTGTGAAATATGAGATAAGGAATGAGTACTCATATTATTATATCAATATAAATATCTATGAAAGAATAATAAAAGTAGCCGCAGAGAACGGGCGAAGAAGTTACGATAATAATACCAACATTGAGTATGAAGTCATCTACCGTAGTTGCAATTTGTTTCGATCAAGTACGAGTATTTAACTATTATTCGATATAATAGTTTAGTCCGAATTCTAGATAAAATCCTCGTAACTATTTGAAAAAATCTGCCACGTACAAATATTAACTACTACAAAGCGATTTAGCAGAATATCGCCTGTTTTAAGATATTCGGTTTCAATTCCCATAGTTGTAGTTCAAATAAATGTACTGAATAACATCATTTTCGAAATGTTTGAAAAAATATCTTTGAAACAATGGTAAATTATCCATTATTATATATATATTTGTTCATTTGTATCAGAGGCATATTCTTCATATATGACATTGTGACGTATGATGACAATTAAACTTCATAGAACTTATGGCTCTTACAGGTATATTCGGTGTAAATTCAGGTTAAATTTTCATCCTTGAAAATGGATTCAGTTTCCGTCGACCCAAAGCAACAAGTTGAAGAATTTCACCGAAGTGAGGACCTATGGATGAAAAAGTTACACTGTCTGAAAACATTTCGCAAAAAGGGCATGTTCTGCGACGCAGTTTTGAGAAGTGAGGATGGAGAAGCTTTCCAAGTTCACAAATGCGTAATGGCCGTTGGTAGTCCCTATTTTGAGGCTATTTTCGACAAATGTGATCATAGTGAAATCACGCTTCCGGGAATATCCGGAAAATGCCTTCGCTCGTTAATCGATTACAATTACAACGACTGTGATTTAATCTCGTGTGATCAAGTGCTCGAATTACTCTATATAGCCGTTCAGTTTGATCTTAAAGATCTTTTAGAAGAGTGTTCCATATATATGGAGATCAACCTGACACTGGAGAACTGCATAAACGTATGGAGAGTCAGCTGTGCACACAACTGCACTTCGCTGCAGACATCAGCTTGCATGTAAGTACTGTAGCAATGATATTCAATAAACATTTATTAATCAGTTATGTTTCGTTCAAATTCTAATTCGGCACTAACATATTTGTATGTCCATTAGGTGTATTTTGCGAAACTTTACGGAGGTTTCAAAAACCAACAAAGATTTTCTTGGCCTTTCTATTGAAGAAATCATTACGTTCTTAAAGTCCGACTATTTAAATGTAAAAAAGGAAACATGCGTATGGGAAATCGCTGTGACTTGGATGAACCACGACCCAGAAATTAGAAGGAATTTCGTTCAGTCTCTTATTCGATGTGTTCGTCTTGGACTAGTAGAACACCAGTTTATTGCTGATAATATACTGAACGACCCTTTCGTGAAGGCAAACAGCGACTGTACAGAAATTCTGCTGAAGATCTTACATCCTGGAGAAGAATTAGAAGAAGAAAATATTTTGACCACAGGAATGGGTGAACCTCGAATTCCTTACGAACTCACTTTTGCCATTGGAGGAAGACTATTACATGGAGCAAGGGATCATCCGGATATTATAGAAGTCTACGATTCTAAAGCATATAGTTGGATCGAGGTAAATGATTAGCATTTAATCTTGATTTTTAATTTATCATTATTTATTTATTTTTATATTAGTGGATGTGGAGTTTTCACACCACGGTGCTTGACCGCACGAAGCAAGACTTGCTTTCGAATCTAGTCGGCGACTAGAAGAAATTTTTCTAAAGCTTTTTTTCGAACGGTTCCCGAGTTAGTCGATCTTTAGCACGGGACAAGCGGGTTTTTTCTCTCGGAAACTCAGGTTTCTCGTCCCGTAAACTCAAGAAAATAGACGTTGAACCCACACTATTTAAGACATTAAAAATATTGCGTTAGGGTTGGGGACCACGAGATTGTTGAGCCGCCTCTTCATTTTGTGCCGCATAATTAGCCTTGGGCCAGCCATCTCTGATTGGCTACCAGTGGAGATTGAACTGGGCACTCATTCTCCAAAAGTTAGAGCTGAAATTGCCTCGCCTACTCCCTATACGGGAACAAAAAGGCGTTAGCTGTTTTTTTTTCTAATTTTTTATTTTTAGAATTATAATAAAGTAATTTATTATCATTCTAATTATAATTATATTCCATTTAGTAGTTTCGATTCTTCCGACTTTATCGTAACTAAAGCAATTAAAGCAAATAATTTAATAAAGTGAAGTATCGTCAAGTTATTTTAGTATTCGAACTATGTTTACATTTATAATTAAAGGTACCAGAAGCAGCACATTCTGAAGGTCGCGTGGACTTTGTGTGTGTTGCCAGAGGATTTCATATCTATGTAATTGGTGGAATAGTTAGTCTTCCAAGATGGACTGGAACAAATAGCTGCCGATATTTCGATGCGATCACCTTCACTTGGAACAAGATTTCTAGCATGCATGAAAGCCGGTAAGCAAGAGATTAATATTTTTTATCTCACCGTTTCAATTCCAGTATGCGCTTTTTAGCTTAAATTCTTCACGAAACAAAGTTAAATTGGTTCTATGACTTAATATATTCTCTATTATCTATGGTGATTATATGCGTTGAAATTGATTAATGAAAGTAATTATAATGATTCATCAATCGCTATATATGATACAGCACAAATTTTAATAATATTCATAAATTTAACTAGAAACATTTCTGTAATATTTCTTTTTCCTCTAAGAGTTTTGGTGAACTGATTCCTCATTCTTATTTATTCGGATTAGAATCGTTTTTAAACTCTCAATAATTTCGAAACGAAAAAAAATAAGATATCCGAAAATTAATACCAAAACAATTACATCTAGATTATATAATTGTAGAATGAAAATAAAATAATTTAAATTTATTTATTTACATTTACTTTAATTTAGATTTTTTCGTTATCTGCCATATTTTTCATACCTGCAATTCAATGAATTACAAATTACCTTAAACGTAAATTCAATACTAAGTCTATGATTCTGATTTCTTACTTAAACGTATAGTTCATTTATACGGTATTTGATGTAATTCTCTCTCTCTCTCTCTCTCTCTCTTTGTGTGTTTGGGGGGAGGGGGGGGTAGGTGGTTGAGCGTATGAGTCAATATTTAAATTTACTTTTATTTGTATATTTATGCAGAACTTACCATGCCGGTGTTATTATTGAAGATGTAATATACGTTATGGGAGGTGCTGACCGAGGTTTCGAACTGGACACTGTCGAAAAATATGACTACCACACTAATCAAGTAAGTACTGTATTTGTATAGTAGATTGAGATACTCACCGATTCTTTCTTAGTAAAGTGAATACAATATGTTAATTATTAACGCTTTTGTAATTTTCTAAATAACTTATAAAATTCTAAAATTTTACTCAGTGATGATGATGATGATGAAATCCATTGCGGTGATAACATTATATTTTTATGTCCACAATTGCTGGCGGTTGCAGCGATGTTATTACTTGCCTTCTTGCACCGACCGTATATAAAATAAATATATGTTGTCGGAGCATTATGACGGGTAACTTCAATTTTTCTTTGTTTGTCAATGAGAGTGTCAATTCTTTGTTTTCCAAACATCTTGAGATTTAAAAATAACTGAACGTGATTGGGAGTGCTCATGTCTGTGCACTGCTATTATTAAAAATCCGTGCTTATTCCAAAATCCTTTCTCTCTAAAGAATAAAAAACAAGCCCAACAAAAGAATCTTCGCCGCACTTCACATTCAGTTAACCATTCTTCTGCATTATATTGTGAAATTGAGAAGTGCTTTATATACTCAGTTTGTGAATATTTGTGATGCTCAGCAAATTTGGAAGAGGAGAAAACTAGGCTTACGTCCTTCCTTCTTACTTCCTTCAGCAAACACTTTCTGGCAGAAAACGGGACGTTCATTAGATCGTCAACATTATTTCCCATTTAAATATATACAAAAGGTTTTACATTTATGAAAAATTATATATTGAAAACTTGTGTATATTATATATAAAAACTTGCCTACCACATCAGTTCACACTTCACGCTTGCAAAACTGAAACTCAGAAAACAGAAGTAGAAAATCATAACAAATGACAATGTTCAGTTGGATTGGTTGATACAATAACCAATGAACAGCCACTAACGATTTTTGGGTTATACTGCCTCAGCGCTCACATATATATATATATTGTTTGTAAACAAACAAATTTATTTTTATACGCAGTATTCTCAGTATAAATACTTGTTTTCATAATTCATTAGTTACTAGCATATTTAATACGATCAAGAGAACCCATCTACTTCATTTTAGACTACATCTATTTTCTGACGTCTGTGAGTTTCCTTATGACTTATGCTCCATATGAATTTTAAAAATGTCTTGAAGAATATAATATTACGCTGATTTAATTCTAAGTAATATGCCTAACGCCAACGCATTTATCCTGTTACAACTTATGCTAGTGATCAGTAAGAAAATGTCAAGCTATGTTTAATACAACGAGAATGAATACTCTTGGGGGGGGGGGGGAAATCATCAGTGATATTCATTTATCTTAGCTTATTAAAAAAAAAAATCGTGCAGTGCTCAATTATCAGCAGCTAAAAACAAATTTCAGTTTCCGATATTTTATGCATTAATCGTCCCAATTATGGCCACAATCAGTAATTTAGGAAATTATTACTTCAATGCACTTCCTTCCAAAAGTTCAAAACTGGTACTATGCCGAGGGAGAAGACTTCTCCATGTTGAATCGGTAAAATGAAATCACTTAATGGAGCAAGTATTTCTAATCCAATAATTTTGATCCTGCTTAGGTAGTATAAGGTTTGAATTCCATAAAGAATAAAGTGGATTGTGCTGAAGGGATAATGCAACACAATTTGCAGCGTGATGATTTTTAACCCCTTCTGAATAAACCGAAATTAACAGAGAACACACGATCACAAACCAACCTAATTGCTGTTCTTTATTTGACAGTGGACTTTAATACGCTCAATGCACGAAGAGAGATCGAATCTTGGCGCTGCAACTTTAAACGGGCTGGCTTACGTTGTGGGTGGAAAAAACCACAGAAGTATATTTGCTTCGGCCGAACGTTACGATCCTTCAACCGACCAGTGGACTTTCATAAAGCCGATGACCCAACACAAATCTGGTTTAAGATGCATAGCTCACAAAGGCTACATCTACGCTTTGGGAGGTGGAGAGTTCCTCAATGCTACGAACTCCTGCGAAAAGTACGATCCAGACAATGATTCGTGGACTCAGATTGCCGATTTCATCCACGCGAGGACTTCATCGACTTGTGAGGTAAGAAATTATGATATTTACATGAGTTCACCTTCATCGCTTAAAAATAAACATATATATGGCTCACGTGTATATAATATAACCCACCCACGAAAGAGTGCAAGACGTAGAATATCGATGCCGTGTGTTGGCAATAGGGTAAGAACAAAGGAGGAATCAGTTCGCTTTTTCTTAAGTGCTGAGGGTTTTATTCTTTGAGAAGGCAGAGTGAAGGAGTGTGTTTCACATAAGCAGGAGAAACGTAAGGGGAGGGGGGGGGGGGGGGAGGTTGGTTCTGTAAGTTTGAACCAAGGCGGTATATTGATATTGGTTGACAGCAGCTCTTGTTTTTATGATTTTTGGAAGTAAGCAAACGAATGACTAATTCAGCAAAGTACTGTCCACGAAAGTATCTATAGAACAGGCATAAGGCGGAAATTACACGTCTATGTGAGAAGGACTGAAGCGGATCTGCGGAGTGTGATCATTTATTAACAGGAGCTTTCTTCTGAATGGCATTGAGCAGCCGAGAGGATTTTGGTGTACTCTGTCACAGATGAAATATAATTATGAGATATTCTTTAGTTTAGAGGAAATCTATAAAAAAATATACGGAAGTTTACTAAGTAGTTATGGGGATATATTTAGTAAACTGCCATTCTACCTTAGCCAAACTGCCCTCCACCCACTGCAACGTAATTTGTTTGCCAACTTTCTTACTGGTCACCCATTACGAGTAGTGAATGGCTTCTTCTCCTAGGATTTTTCGGGGTTACCCTCGGTATATCCATGGCTTTGTTGATGAGGATATCATATTCCATTCCTCCTTTTCGTATGACAAACCATGTAGTGTCCACCTAAATGAACACCCAATATTCATCATGATCGTTACCTCCGATTGCCTAGCTATGTCTCAATCGGGGGAAAATACAATCTCGTAGACCTCAATGCCACAAAGGCCTGTCTGATCTGATCGCTCACAAGAAAGAGGTGCATATCCTTTATCTAACTTTCAATAAAATCCTGATATTATTTAATTTAATTTAATACATAAAATTCAATCTGATTTGAAGTTAGTAATGATGCAAATATGCCTATTTGCATATTCACATGGTGAATATGCAAATAGGCTCCCAAAGTTGGTTATAAGAAGCATTAACCCACGAAATCCATCTTTAATATTTACTAAAACGACCTTCATAGGCACTCCTTATCTATCCCATTACATTCTCTTGAATCTACTTCCTTATTAATGAAAATTCGGACTTCGTTTCGCTTAATATTATCCACTCTTTAGTATCTTCCATCAACAAGCTATAGTACGCTCACAGATACGAGACCCTTCGACACTTCTGCGCATGTCAACAGAAGGAGGATCCATGCCGATAATACGGTAATTAATTCGTATTGTGGGATGAGTTGTTTATTATTACCGGTCGGAAAATTAACTTCTATTTTATGATCATTGTAGTTAACTATATTGCTTGTATAACAGTTGGAAAATTTTACCTATAAAGCACGTGATTTCGCGTGTTGGCGACCAATTCGTTCGTCTTTCATTTCTTTCTCCTCTTCAGCATGAATCGACTATTCTTGGCAAGTCTCCAAGCGAAGCTCTCGAAAGTGTGGGCATACTACACTTCCGTTTATTCTTCTCTTTATATTCTTAATATAATTATTTTATTTAGTAACATTTAAGACTAATATTATCCTCTATAAGCGAATGCGCATTATAAAAGTCCTTAAAGCAGCATATTATTTTCAGACTTCCACATTATATTTCAAATATATAAGTTGTTTGAGGAATGCCATTATGAACTCGTGATACGTAAGTTTTTATAAGTTTTTATACGAATTGATAAAATGACCTATATAAGTTCCCTTTGGTAAGAGTTGAATATGATTTTTCATAAATTCTAAAGCCACATTGAAATCTGAAATTCTTATTAATCAAATAACATTTGCAGGAAAGACTTGTTTAATTTTTGTTTTATTTCACCTTGTTAATTTCTAGGTTGCGAATGATCACGTCTTCATTATAGGCGGGAGGCCCAACAATGGATTTATTGGTAATTGTGAGTATTATGATGAGGACCTCGACCAGTGGATTCCATCCACGCCATTGAATCAACCTCGTTTCGGCCTGGCATCTTGCACTATTCGAGGATTGCCAAATATTAGTCAATACATTCGTCGCTCATTACGGGTAATGGAAACCGAAGTGTAAGAGCATCAGTGTAAATTTTCTTCCTTTTGCTATATACTACTTCAAAGAAAACAAAAATGACCGATTCCGAAATTTGAATGCTGTTTATTAAGGAGATCGTTTTTATCTTACTAAAATGTATGGAAATGTTTGTTTTCCAAAAATAATAAAATTATTCTGGTATTGAATTGCGGATAATTAAGAATAATAGTCTAGTAATTGATTATTTTGATTACATTAAACACTGTATATCTTATGAAAGTTGAGAAAATAGTGAAATTATGTTTTTGTTTGTTCTAATTTTTCATTTATTTCCATATTTATGTTATGGCATTACCATAGGTGGGCAGCTCAATACCCACTCCACGTTTTTGCCGTCTGCAGCACATCATCGTTAATAAATGGTGATATTATATTGTGTAATATCATCACTTATTGAATTCTGTAGTGTGAAAGAGGTGGTATTAGTAAAAATATCAACACCACACACGTCGATTCAAAATATTTAATAAACAATAATGATAAAATGTCCATGTAAAACAACACGACGTTATTATTATTATTAGTAGTAGTAGTACCAATTAATAATAATTTTCATATTTATACCACTGAAATAAAGATATAAAATAAATAAATAATAAATAAATCCACATGCACTGTAAATTTAGTAAAGAGATAGGCGGCACTATGGGAACGATGCTCTGTGTAATAGAGACAGTCGAGCTCTATTACAGCTATTGAGAAGGTTTTTAACCGGCAGTACCTCAGAATGATGGGCTAGGGCTAAGAAGATTTTTATTGTTTTACTTTCAATTTTAATTTAAATTTAACTCATACTAAATTCAACATAATATAATATATCATAATATAACAACTAAAATCCACAATTGCGAAAAAAAAAAAACATCCGCAAAACACAAACTGACGAGTTTTCTGCTTTTGAAGATGTCTGAAGTTCTGACTTACGTTGATTGTTGATTGTTCACGGACAAATGGCATTTCCTTGTCTGGTGTAATAAAATGTATTTGCTGGCAGAGTTTAAAATCCGTCCTGTTTTTTTTCTGCACATCTCATTACTCGTCACAAAAAAAAAAAAAGGAAAAAGTAACTTTAAAATAAATCTGTTTTGATTTACGATACCGATATCATTCTCCGACATACACTACTGGAGGATTTCTCAATGAAAAATGCTACCGAGCATTTATAGATCTATATTCTTCGTCCATCGTCCATAGGTGTGATGGAAGAGACCCCATTTCATTAATGTGCTTCACTAATTGTTCAGCAAGACAAGTAACGCTGTCAATTTGGCAATACCGAAGAAATACAGTTTTATTGTATACACTTGAACATATCTATTTTTAAGATGAGCAAAACATTTGTTAAATAACATATAGTAAACTGCAGTTGATTATTTTCTGTAACCGAAAAAAAGAAAAATGTACGTTATTAAGTCCATCAACAATCAATTGAAATCTTATGGCTTTGTTCCTGATATTAGATATGACTGCGAATCCCCATTGTTGTCTAAATTTTGATAATTATCAAATGTAAATAACACAAAATGAACAGGATATCAGGTTTTTTTTTTAAGTTTTTCGCGTGTCTTAAAATGAAAGTGTAACCTTCCGCCTGACAAACTGTTCTTTAGATTAAACACTCTATAGGAAAACCAGAAAGAAATACTAAGTAAGCCTCTTGTATGGGATGCACTTCTTCAACTAATGGGAAACCAGTGTATAACTAATTTCTTCAGAAGCCTCTTCTTGGAGAAAACAGTAGTTGCAAAAACCTAACCGGATATAATCACGACTAAACATCATGTCCAAGGAAAATAAATGAGGCACTTATCTTCTACGATTTTAGCTCGTCTACTACAGGATATAAGTATAAGCTGAATATAAAGGATACAAAAAAAAAACAATAAAAATAGTTTTTTAATTCGCTTATGGGGAAGCTCTTGAATCTACGAAGAACACAAATTTGATATTAAACAGGGTCACTTTCCATTATTACGGAATGTAAACAAACGCTTAATTCATATGTACCAACTGTACTTTTAATTATAATTCTATAACTGACATTAAACAGATAGATGTGATTAAATTAAATAAAACATGTAATTTTGTTGAAAAAGAAAATCAAATTTTCAAAATACTGCGATTTAATGTTTTTTTTTTTTCATTCTCTAAGATAATTGATGGAAATCTTGAAGCCTAATATTTGAAATTTGGTAGGCAGACAGACTTCATGGACTATTTGAAGACTTACCGATGATGATGATGATGATGATGATGATGATTAAACAGACAACGGTTACTATATCGTCTTCCTAATGTTAAAAGGTATAGGCATGAATTCTAGGATCGAGTTTAATATCCAGTTTTCGGATTACATACCGACTTTCTGGAAGAACAACTCAGCCTTACCTGTGCGAAAATTTACTAACCATAATCAGCTAAAAAAATGGGAAGAGAAAAAATCCTTACACATTTTTCTCTTATCAGAAAATAGAATCGAACAGATGACGGTTTTTCTTTTGTCAGTTTTACGCTGAGTAGGAGTTACAAGATTGCACAAGATGTTTCGAAAAATTTTAAATGCCACAGCAAAAATTAAGTAATGTAAAGCGAAAATTTTTCATTGGAAAAATTATTAAAATTAAAAAAAAAATGAAAGTTTGTTCCTCATTCTCTCTTAGACTTAAGTACAAGATATGGCATTGTGAAAAGTCAGTGCCGCCAACTATGATCCGAAATACGCATATATTTGTATAAAAATATATCATCTGCTACAAGAATCGAAATGGGAATTAAAATTATTTATAATATCATGAAATGCTATATCCAAATGACATATTAAAGCAAACCAATATTCATAACCCGAAATGAAAAATCTGCCAAATAAGTTGTTTTCCATAATTAAGGAGCGAACAGAAGAAAACACGTCATTCAGTCAAAAACTGTATAACGAATCTTTAGGAAGTTACTCCTCACAGAAATAACGACGCTTACAAAGATGATTCATACTCTTCTCCATTTCGTGTCTGAATGAGAACAAGATAGTTCGTGGTAGCAAAATTCTTGGATATGGCTACAAGACATTATTTAACCAATGAAGAAGAGTGGCGAGCCATCGTAAGAATAAAAGCCGGCAGAGACAGCTACACGATTTCGTATGAGACGTTCTTTAATTCACAGAAAACGGAACAAATTCTAACCATAACAAACGGCATTCCTAGTGATACAGGAAGCGATTTGAATAAAAGTCAAGGGGAACAACCGCAGTGTGTGATCCATATATCCGAACATCTGCTTGCCGAAATATTAGCGCTGCCCTTAAGAGCTACAAATTGATTTAGTAGATCAGATCGCAGCTGATTAGGGGTAGTTAAATATTTTTGAAATGGAATACATCTACCGAGAATTCCTAAGGCCATGCTGGACAGTGCATTTCAATTTAGGACCACATACAGACTTCCTCAAATTAATGCAAACAGCTAACTTTCAGTAAAACTACATTATACATCTTACTAAAACTTTTAAAAAATTATTCCACTTAAAAAAAATTAGTATACTACCGTTTCCTAAACTTTTATATTCTAGATCTCCAACCTAGCCTTCAAAAATTAAATTGAAATGATGAAATTAAATTATGTTAATACTGGGCGAAGCGTATCTTCATTATTTATTAGCTTCATTAATATCTTAATGTCCTTGTCTTGCTAATGAAAGTCATTACTTACACTGAAAACAGACTGAACCGAATTAAAGGCGTGGATCATAATGATGACTTAATACGATAAATAACATTACGTTCTGTATGACTTTAACTATTATCGCGTTTCTATAAATATATTCCACGAATTTAAATTAAAGATGACGTCGATATCTTTAAAAAAATATTCGTGAGGCTAGGAAGAACTAAAGATTAAAACTGACCGATTATAAACTTGAATAATTTAGCATTAGTAAATCGAAATAAATAATCTTTCATGGGAAATAATGAATTATTTTCGGAAGATGGCTTTGGTAATCTCGTATTAAATTGTACCGGATATCTGGATCTTAACTCCCTTCTTTATAAAGTTCTGCTGTCAAAGCTTACATTACCAAAACCTAAAGTTCGTATGCGATAATTTTTATAACTTCTCAAATAAACCAAATGTAACAGAACAAACCAAACATCACTCATGGCAAATTCATGAGTGATGTTTGTGCTCACTAACTGTCGTTTAAAATCTCTCGCACAAACATGGAAGCGGGGGTCTTTAGAGCAGAACCAGTCATCTGCAGATTCGCCCAGATAGCTTTAATAAAGCTATCTGGGCGAGTATTATGCAAAATCTGAATGAGTTTCGTAAAGGCTGAATGTTTTGCGATGTGGTATTGATAAGTGATGATGGCGAATCTTTTAAAGCACAAATGCATAATGGCAGCCACTACATCATATTTTGAAGACATTTTCACTAGCTGTACCGACAGCGATATCATACTTTCCGGAATATCTGGAAAAGTTCTTTCCTCTATAATCGAATACGTTTACACTCAGAAGGATTTAAAATCATTAGAGAAAGCGCGAGAATTACTGCCTGTAGCTTCCCAGTTAGAGCTCACCGATCTTTCATGCAACGGCTGCCAATGTATGGAGAATAATTTGACGCCAGAGAACTGTATAAATACATGGAGGTTCAGCTGCACACACGATTACCTTTCACTCAAGATAGCAAGTTACATGTAAGTATGTTTCTACTGTATGAAAAGCTGTTTATATTTTAGAAATTCTTCGTTTTGTTTTTAAATGGCTTATTTGTACATCCATTTAGGTATATTTGGTATAACATTATAGTTTCTCGTCACAATAAAGAATCCCTTGATCTTTCCATCTTTGAAATTACAGATTTCTTAATGTCCAGTAACCTTAATGTAAACAACAAGACAACCGTATGGAATATCGCTGTTAAATCGATGGATCACGATCCTGAATTAGAAGGGGAATTGGTTCAGCCCTTTCTTGGTTGTGTACGTCTTGGATTAGTGGAAAGAAACTTCATCACCGACATCATATTGAGCCACCCATTTGTGGAAGTAAACAGCGACTGCACAAAACAGATCTTGAACATTTTACATTCGGAACAAAACATTTTAAATGCGAATATGAACGAACCCCGAATACCCTATGAACTTACCTTTGCCATTGGAGGAACCTTATTAACTACTTTTGAAACTCACTCGAATATTATAGAAGTGTATGATTCTAAAGCCAACAAATGGATTGAGGTTAATCTTTTAAAGATTCTTCTTCTTCGGTTAATGACTATATATATTTCAGGTATAGGAACCAAAGAAATTAATATGTTCTTTTGATTGTTGTATTACTTAATATTATTCACAGTAAGTTTACAACTTTTCACAAGGTAGAGTCTTTATGAATAAAACCATTCTTCCATATATTTAACAGTCACCTATTTAAATATAATTGCCATAAACGTGTTTTGGCCCCTTATCATTGTCTCTTCTTCAAGATATTAGAAGCATCATCAACCGAGTGGCGACAAAACACTGTGTGTGTTGCTAGAGGATTCCTCATCTACATAATAAGTGGAACTTCCAAGGTTGCTTATTCTGAAATTAAGAACAGCTGTAAATACTACAATGCAGTTACCTTCACATGGCACGCAATATCCAGCATGCATGAAAATAGGTAAGCAAGGAATATAAATAGTTTTACTTCTCATTTGAAAGATAGGCACTTCTCTTTTTTTCAGTTAAAAGAGTATAACTAATCAGGATAGAAAACAATATAAGAAAACGAAACACAGATATGAAACGTTCATTTAATTTAGAATGAATATTTCACACTTAATTATGGATATTTTTATTATATTTTTAATATATTATGGTTAAATATTTACAAGGCTTGGCATGCTTGTGTTATCGTTGAAGACGTCATCTATGCGATGGGAGGACATGATGACGGTTTAGAACTAGATACAGTCGAAAAATATGTCATACAAATCAAGTAAGAATAAAGTTTTGAAGTTAAAGTTGTTTTGTTAACAGAAAGTTTATTATAAAAAATAGAGATTTGCTGCAATTATTGCTAACCATCAATACATCAGCAAAGCACATTTTTTTTATATATGACAGTTGTCATCAATCAATAAAACTTTATAACTTTTACCTAAAAAATATGTTAATCAATAAAGAAAGATATCTCTGAACTTTCTTTACTAGTGGACTTTATTACATTCGATGCACGAGAAGAGTATATCTGGGAGCTGCAACATTAAACGGGCTAGTGTATGCAGTAGGTGGTAGATGCAACACAATAACTTTTGTCTCAGCTGAACGTTACGATCCTACTTCAGATCAATGGATTCTTATAAAGTCGATGAACCGACCTAGGTGTGGTTCATCTTGTGAATCTTACAAAGGCTACATCTGTGTTTTAGGAGGATGTGATAACTGATTGCATGCCATCAACTTCTGCGAAAAGTATGATCCCTGTAATGACACTCGGACAGATATTGTTAGCTTGATCTGTGCCAGGATTTTATTCACTTCGCAGGTAAGAATTTTGAAAACGAGAAATATTCATTCATTATTGATTTAATGCCGAAACTACCAGATACATATTAGTATTTAGTTTTGCTTTTAATTAACAACACATTTATTTGTGGTTTCTCACAACAGCGAATATATCATAGAAGAAGGCGTTTTCTAAGCAAAAATATAGAATAAAAAAGCAATCTATATAATGAACAACTTTATTTGTATTCTCCAATAACTAAGTTTGAAGGATCTTCGTTCACGTATCGAGCATGTTTACGCCAATAATAACTTTAAATAATGGAAAAACGGAGCTAGAATTATTGCCTGAAGCTATTAAGATTGATCTATTGGATCTTTGGCAAGCGTGCTGTGATTTTATCGTGAAGAACTTAACACTCACGAATTGCATAACTGTATGGAGAATTAGCCGCTGTGATTCATTGAAGTGTTTCGTGTGTGTGTGTGTGTGTGTGTGTGTGTGTGTGTGTGTGTGTGTGTGTGTGTGTGTGTGTGTGTGTGTGTGTGTGTGTGTGTGTGTGTGTGTGTGCGTGCGTGCGGGCGGGCGGGCACGCACGCGTATTTCTCTCTCTCTCTCTCTCTCATTCTCCCATGCATTCATTACAACCATCCATTCTTTGTCCATTTTACCACACCTCAAGTATATCGTGAGTAACTTTTAAGAGGTTTCTACAATCAGTATAGAAATTCTTGAACTTTCCTTAGAGGAAATGACTACATTCGTAAAGTGTAACTCTTTTAATATGCAAGAGGAGACGTTCGTTTAGGAAATTGCTGTTTAAATGATAAATCACGCCCTAGAGATTAGGTAGAATTTCACGCGGGACCTCGTTAGTTGATTTCGTTTCGGATTAGTTAGAAATCTGTTTTTATTATCAATATCTTATTCAGTCATATTCTGAAAGGGAAAAAAAAAACAGCGACTGTACAAGCATCCTGATAAACATTTTACTGTCAGAACAAAACGCTTTAGACACTGAAATGAGTAAGACCCGAATACTTCATAAACTTATTTTTGCATTCGGTTGGAATATCACTGCTGGAACATCATCGAAGTATACGATTCTAAGACCGACAGATGACTGAAGGTAACATTCAATAATATTTTCATAATCGTATAAGCATTCTTCGGTTATAACAAAATAACACTCACTCTGTCTTAAAAATATGTTATTATGAATTTCCCCTTCTAGATACCAGAAATGACGTAATCGGAAAGCCTTATGTAGGTTGCATGTCTTGCTAAAGGATTTCAAATCTGCATAATTGTTGGTGGTGGTGTAGCAATCCGTATCACTGAAACCTAAAATCCTTTTCGATACTTTTCAGATAGCGAGAAAGAGAAAACAGAATTTATTGAAACATGAGTGAATAATTAAATTTGGAGATGAAATAAATTTTTTGATTTAACTCTCTGAAAAACAACCAGAGTTAATTTGTATTGTTTTGGCATCTTAAATTGCAATACGGAACACCGAAACAGAAACCTTTATGCAGATATACGGCTTATATACGGATATAGGGCTTATTGTGAGTACCCATCTGGCTGGAGCTATGTTTTTGAATACAGCACAGCTGACAGGTTAGTCAAAAAGGAGATATCCTGTTTCTTTAATCACTAGAAATATAATCCACATTGCCTGTCAAGAGGCAAAACTGTAGTCCAAAATAGTCTGTGAGGAACGAGATCGCCGTCATCTGAGGAGGATTGGAAGGACGAACAGAACTACCTATGTGCATCAACTGACGAAGCATTTAATGACGGCTGTTCTGGACCCATATTATTATTATTATTACATGACACTTCCAGGGAGTCCAAAGACTTCACAGACAATCACGAACATCCATGCCCACGGCGGGATTCGAACGCAGCCTTTTGGCTGGAGAGCGGATACGCTAACCACTCGACCAGCCATGCTAACTGAACTATATCTCATTGAACTATGCGCACGAAATTGAAACAAATCGGCATTAGCAGTGAAATGCCTATATAGTCCGACTGCAGCTGTCAGAATTACCGTAACTACACTTGAAGATAGGGAAAAAATCGAGGTTCGAGGAGTCACGGTCAGTGGCAGCTCGTGGGTTGAAATCGTTGGGGTGCTGCAACTTTCGAAATATATATACACACTTTAAGTACAGTGTATACGTGGTTGGATAAAATATCAAAATTATTGTAAAAATTAAAAAAAATTAAACATGAAACAATATTGTTTATTATCGATAAAATTATACAGTTTGGTATAATCCAAAATTACTTTAAAATAAAATATATTCTTCTTGTTTTGTTCCATGAAAAAATATTATTTATTAACGATAAAATTGTACAGTTTAGTATAATTCAAAATTACTTAAAACTAAATCCATTCCTTTAATTGTAATTAAAGGATGGATTTACAATTTTTGGATATTACAATTAAATCCTTTAATTGCAATGTCCAAATATTTAAAGAAACGGAGTAAACACGATAAGCACTACGAACATTCTACTACTGGCGCAAACTGCATATAAACAACAGTGGAACTGTGCGACATTACGCTAATAGCTCGCATCTCACTATGACGTGCATATGCTTGCGCGCATAGCAAACACTAGCAATATGACACTGTGGTAAACATAGTGGTGCTAGCGTCCTTCGTCCTCCTAAGTGCTACAAGATATATTTTTATTATTTTTTATACAAAATAAGAGAATTGTTGATGATAAAATTAAATATTACAAGCAAATAAAAATAAATATACTTATATATCGAGAAAAATTCGGGATGCTGCAGTTCCGCAGTGCCTATGCACGAACTGCCGCTGGTCACGGTACACCTTATTCTGTACGGACAGCTGAGAGAGAGTTTGGTTGCAGCACATGAAACAATGAACCCAGCTTACATGTAAACACAACTCAAGGTGTGGAGCATGTCCTATTGGTACGGAAACTGATATTGCTATAAGGTCGGATGTGCTCAAGGGAATAACATAATATTATTGCCAATCAGTTCCATTCCGCGATGTTGACAATTTATCCAGCAAGTGAGCGTTGTTTTATGGACGGCAATGTTACTGTCCATCGCTCAATAATTGTTCAGCAGTGGTTCAGAGAGCATGCTACTACTTCCGTCATTCTCGGCCACCACGAAGTCAGCATGTAAACCCCATTGAGAAGGTATGGGACATGTTAGAAAAACAGATGCCGAAGAAATTCCTCTTCCGTCAAATCTGACCAGTTAAAGGAATGTCTGGTGAACGCCTGGTATGCTGTATACGAAAAGCCAGTTATCACCTTGAGGAATCTAAGTCAAATCGCATATATGCTGTAACTCGAGCTAAAACAGGTTCAACACGATTTTGGCCAGTATGTCTAGATTTTTCTGTCTTATATCATCCGATGAATTGGGTTCTTGTAAAACTAATTAATTCTATATTAGATCAGTTAATCCTATTTAATATGGTCTGCTATTTTAGACGATATATAATTAGTGAAGTTTTTCCTGAAAGTCCTCTATTCACTAATAAATATAAAACAGCACGCTTACTTTGCTGATTTGATTCTCGTAGACAGGCTTATACGTTGGTTATGCATTTCTAAATCACTTAAGGAATTGAACAACGTAGATCCGAATATAAATTAAATTACACTTTAATAGATATTTCCGATATTTCGGCAACGTCACGTTGCTTTTTTCAAAAGGAACTTGCAAAAAGGCACGTGCACGCAGGCACTGCAACACAGTAACTGAGAATGAAGAGATGAGGCTATTGTTCTCCTAGAAGTCCTGATGGTGCCCTCTAGCGGGCTAAGTAGGTGTTCTTGGCCGTTAGGCTGAAGGTCTGCTGATGTATGCCTCCCAAATTTGGGGCAGTCGCATACAACCAAATTTGTTGAGGTTTGGAGAGTTTCTTAGGGCTGAGGCTGTTCCAAAAATAGTCTATCGAATTTGTATTTGCTACGGTGTAATACTGTAGCTTTCTTCCACCGAATTCTGTGGCGTGTATCCAGAGCATGGTCTGCAAGACCAAAATGGCTGTACTTGTGAAACCGGACGTAGTCTTTGTGTTCAGAAATTCTGATATTCGCTGTCCTGCCTGTTTGGCCAAAGTAAGACAGTTTACAACTGCAAGGGACCTGGTATACACCAAGTAGGTCTAGGGTAAGTGGTTGGTCTTTAGTGGAGCGGATAAGGGATGCCACTTTTCTGTAAGACCTGTAACAGGAGGTAAGGTCATGTTTTTTTTAAATTTTGGTAATTTTTTCCGAGGTGCCTCGGATGTAGGGAATGGTGATGAATTTAGGGTAATTTTTGTTGTGGAGAGGGAGAAGGGGGGGGGGGGGGGCTGTGGCTTGTAGGTTTTACTATTTTTTGGATTTTTTGGCGGGAAGCCATTGGCTGAGAAAGTGTTGAGGATGTGATTTAGTCAGTGTTTAGGGCCATGTCGTTAGAACAGATTAGTTTAGCCCTGTTGTATAGTGTTTTCGCCACTCCATATTGTTGTGTGTGTGTGGGGGGGGGGGAGATTGTTGGTGAATGTGTCTGTCTGTATGGGTGGGTATTCTATAATCTGAGAAAACCAAGGTTCCATCAGGCTGGTGGATGACTAGTGTGTCTAGGAAAGGGAGGCTGTTTTCCTCTTTTTCCAGGGTGAACTTGATTCTGGAGTGTTGGTTGTTTAAGTGTGTTAAGAAGGAGTGGAGTGTTTCAGAGCCATGTGGTCAAATAACGAACACATCATCAAAGTAGCGAAGCCATATGGTTGGTTTTTGTGGGGCAGAGGCTAAGGCTTTTTCTTCAAAGGTCTCCATAAAGAAATTGGCCAAGGGTGGAGAGAATGGTGAACCCATGGCTGGCCCCTCTATTTGTTTGTAGAATTTTCCTTGCCAAACGAAATAGCCTGAGTTCATTTGAACTGAGATATCGGGAGAAAATTTAGCTTGGATTAGCTCTAAAGTTTGCTTGAGTGGGACATTTGTGAATAAGGAGGAGACTTCAAAGCTGACCATTATGTCAGTATGTTGGAGTGTAAGGTTTTCTATGCTGGCTTTGAAGTGGGCTGAGTTTTTTATGTGTGATGGTGTGCTGCCAGTATAGTGTGTGAGCGCTTTGGCCAAATATTTAGCTAATTTTTATGTGGGGGAATCAATGCCATCCACTACGTGACGTAATGGCACATTTTCTTTATGTATTTTTGGGCTTTAATCTGTTGGTAACTTCTACAAGCCAAGAAGTGACTTTCTTAAGGAGCCTGTGAAGTTTTCTAATTTGTGAGTTGGTGGGATTGTATTGGATAGGGAGGTAAGTAGACCGATCTAATAGAAGAGCATTAAGCTTACCTTTGTAGTCCTTTTGGTTAAGTACTACAGTTGCATTTTCCTTATCCGCTTTGGTGATAACTAATTCTTTATTATTCCTCATTTCCTGTAGAGCTTTAAATTCCTTGTTGGATATGTTGGTTTTTGGTGGTCTTGCTTTGGAGAGGACACAAGCTACATCCAGTCTTATACTGTTGGCGATTTGATGTGGAAGGTGGCGGATTCCGCGTTCGATCTGGATCATAACATCCTCACTAGGTATTTTTCTGGGAGCATTGCTCCCAGAAAAATACCTAATGAGGATATTATGGCAACGTGATGTTGCTGAAATATCAGTTAATTTATATTCGGATCTACATTGTTCAATAACTTAATTGATTTAGGTAAATACTTTGCTGATTTATATTAATTATTATTTATTGCTGTTATGATATTCAAAACTCAAGGTTCTTTTGAACGAAATATGCGTCCTATTTTATATTCATCATCTGATATGTCTGTCAATTGTTATCTCTGCTATGTTTGTCTGCCCTAGGGAATGGAAAATGCGAATTATCTGGAGAGTGAAACACTGCACTTCTGTATTGGACTAGTAATTTTTCTATCAATTCTTAATCCTTTACATAAAAATTACAGATAAAATAAAATGTTATCTTATCTACATAATATATTAACCACAAGTTCATCTTTACCGTTTTTTAGCAGAAAACACCAAATCAAAACTAGGGAAAGAAAAATAGTGGACGTTTTATTTATTTAGCAATTAAGATTTCTGGTTATGCATCTCTGATGACAGATAATTAATATCAGCTTTATATTTTGTAACCTTTAGAGATATGCACGCGCTACAAGTTTCATCTCTTAAGTCTACTCATACTACGAGAGTTAACAAAGTTCATCACTGAGAACAATAATTCACAAGAATATGTAGAAACAAAAATGTATAGTAATGCCGTTGAAAGGGTTTTTAAATATACAAACTTTTCTGGAATAGTATTCCAAGTCCTTTGTACCTCGTTTTTCGCACTTCTCTCTGTTATTACTGTCTCTAATCGCTCCTTTTCAAGATTTTCTAAGTCAACTCTGAGGTCAACAAATTTCTTCCTCCAGACTGAGCCTTTGAAAATCAATCAAACTGCATTTCAAAATCATCCATATTTATCAACGAAGACATCTGCAAGTTTAATGTATTCACTTTTATATTGTCTGGAAACGTAATGAACTTTGCAGTCTCTTCTAATACTCTGAACTTAACAAATCGTAGAGAGAACTGCTCAACAGTGGACAAAATAACATTTAAAAATAGCTTTTGAAGACATTTGAAGAAAGTTTTGGAGATAATTAATTGATGTATTTTTTTAGGTTTGGAATCTCTCACTGTCTACATCCCTCTTAAAAACTTCTAGTTTAATTTCAAATGCCTTTTATGTCATCAATCAAACGTAACATCAAGAGTCTTACCAGATCCCTGTAGTTTAAGGTTCAAGTCATTTTAATGTCGCAAAAATCTGCAAAAAACATCAGTTTAAAAACCATACAATGTCATACATTTCTTTATAAGACATTTTGTTGATCAGTCAAAAAGAGATTTATCTCATCCACACATTCAACAAATCGATTCAGAACAAGACGTTGACTAAGCCAACGAATATTGTTGTACATTATTAGTCCTTTGTACACCTAATCCACCTCATTCAATAGATTCTGAAAATATCTTTTATTCAAAGCACGTGCAGAAATGTAATTAACAACCTCGGTTACTCTTTGCATCACTTCTTGAAGTTCCTTTAGGCCAGCTTTTGCACATATATTCTCTTCATGTTTACAAAACACCAATATGTTTTGTAATCTGTTTGAAATGAAATATGTTATGAAATCTGTTTACAAAACACCAATATGTTTTGTAAACAGATTTCCAAATCCTGCTTCCTTACCAATAATGCTGGGCACGCCATCTTCAAAACTAGCAGCATCTAAGTTGGAACTATGCCTGCGTGAAATAAATTGCATGAAAGTATCGGATGTTTTTTACCTTGCTCAGTTCAGGAGAAATTAATTATCTTTGTTGTTGCTCACTTTTATTACTTAAGTTCTTATTAACAGTTTCAAAATGTCTCGAAGTGTTACAAACAAATGATTCGGAACATAAAATGCATAAAGCTTTATTATCTTTCTTAATCATATCAAATTTTCAGTCCATTATTTTTTAAATTCTCTAATATCTTCCTGCCCTGTACTGAATGTCAGGGCAAGAAGCAAAGTAAACGGCAGGAGGCAAATAAAAATAGATGATAACAGTATATTTATGTAAATTTTTCTTGGCACAAAAACAGTTCTGTTCGCCCCAATGACTGGGAATTTGCACGCATTCATTACGAACTGTCATTAGTACATCCTGCGTTTTACAGAACTCTCATTTGCACGTATTTGCAAATGATTCATGTCGCACATCGCCCTCTATCGGTGAAAATGTGAAGTGAATCCCCCCACCCAAAAAAAAAAAAAAAAAAAAAAACCTCCTTGCGATTCACTTCTGTGAACCACACTCTAATATACCAATTTTTCTAATTTTTATGAATTATTATTGCTGGGATAAATATGATAAATGGTGATATGCTTGTTGAGGTGATCGATGGATCATATGCGCTCAGTAAATACGATTGCGTAACCATTATTGTGACCTGTGGAGAACCTAGTAAGCACAACTCACTTTCTTCTGTTTCTTCGCTGACTTGACCGACAAAACTTTATTTTATGGATGATCTCGTTCATTTTATTTGTCAATGCTTTGTATGTGAGTGGGTGTGAGTCTGTATATATTTTTACTTATACATTTTTATTTATTTGTCTTTCACATATACTCCGAGTGGTTTAAACTCTTATATTCAAAATAATAATAATAATAACTATATTCCAAATATAGCTTGCACACAGATTATATTCCAGGATCTCTCACGTGTAACTTAAACTCTAAAAATTCTTATTAAACCTCTTTAAGAAATTGAATATTCACACTCTTGTCACCAAAATAACATACTTTAATTTACAAAATGCACAAATATATATAAGGACAAAACTTCTGGTACCTTAGTCTCTTGCCTCCTACAGAACATTTATTCTTTCTTCAGTTCACAAAGGAGCAACACTAACACAAAGCAAAAAATAGTCTCTCTATATAACATCAACACAAGTAAAAACTGTTCTTTTATCACAAAATAAAAAGCCTTCTGAATAATGCAAGAAGAGTTTTCACTTGTTCTTCGTCGAAGGCACTTCTGTAACTTGACTTTTTATAGGCAAGTAGCAGATCCCACTGAATAAGTTACTAAAAAACGTATCACCTTTAGAATGAATTAACCTTCTATGTGAAAGTCACAAGTTTCTTCTTAAAACCTTGTCAACAGTTTTGTAACATCAGCACAAACTTACCTTGTGTATGAAAGCTTCTGAAGGAATAATAAAAACACGTCAACAGTTATCAATCAGCAATCAGAGTAAGAATCCAAAATAAAATAAACTTTACTGGGTCCATTCTATGTGAATTGGAAATCAATATAGTTCTTTTCAGCTTTGAGTGAAATAAATCCTATAAGGATTAATAACTACAAAAAAGTTCACTTATCTCTTTATAACGAGGATATCCTTTCTCAATCTTCTATTTTCACTTTTTTTGTTATTTCTTTCCAGTCTATCATGTATTGATGACACAGTTTTCTCTTGCTGTGTTCCTTTTGTAATCCATGGAGAAATGAACTCCTACCAACGCTGGTAACATTCTTTTGGCAACCGCGCCAGCTCGGAAATGTATTGAGTAATTTCTGCTCAAGTTCACAATCGTGTGCCATTAATGCTTTCCAGCGTTGGACGTGAAACGACGAAGTTCTTCCTTCACGGTTTAGAAAAGTTTATTTAGTTATCATTTCGTTATGAAACAGTCAGCATTTATAACTGTTCTTCATTTCACAATATTGTGCACTGAGGTAAACTCATTTAATCAGTTTCAATGAATTGAATTAATATTGATTGACTAAATATCAATTGATTAAATTGAATAAATTGAAATTTCGATTGCCGCCTTCCTAGTGCAATTGGAAGACCAGCGGAACACTGAACCCTTCGATTGCAGAAAAATGTTGGATCGATTCGCGTCATGACTAGAAGAATCCTTTATGGGCTTTTTCGATTGAAAGAGTATTAGTCGATCTCAAATAGAAGTTACTAGGATTTTTTTCTCCGGAAACCTGGGTTTTTCATCATACGTAGCAAATCGGCCTTTTGAGCACACATAATTTACAGACAAAAAAAATTACTGTTGTTGGTGATGCTGATTGGCGGTAGATGGCAGTAGTGTCGTAATAGGAGAAATACGTAGTATTGTGGTGAGATGTATTTAACACTCGGGGGTTCGCAGCTCATCTGACAGATACATGCAAAATGTTTAATATAAATATTCTTACACAATTCATTCTGTAGCTTGGAGGTCATGAGTAGCAGTGCATTCATATGTTACGAGTGATATTCCGCACTGTTTTTTGCTGTCAGTTTGGTTTAACACATGTTATGTAAATGTCTGTGATATTTGACAGTAAATTGTATCTGAGAGACATACCGCGACCTCCGATATCAGTATAGTATGGTTT
This sequence comes from Typopeltis vanoorti, assembly GCF_054136105.1. Classification (NCBI taxonomy): domain Eukaryota; kingdom Metazoa; phylum Arthropoda; class Arachnida; order Uropygi; family Thelyphonidae; genus Typopeltis; species Typopeltis vanoorti. The sequence continues at coordinate 112,854,206 of NC_143553.1, forward strand.
AGTTGTTATTTTTTTTTTATTCTTTGTTCAATAATTTCTAGATTGTAACTAAAAATAAATAAACCATCATGTATTACTGAAATAGAGAGCCAAAGGCTTATTTATCATACATGTCCTCTAGAAGATGTGTTTTACATTTATGGAAAATACTAAGTGGTCTGGAACTTACTCCACCTTTCCTACGAGTTACCCATAAGGCACTTACTTATGCTTGCATCCGCCGAAACTTTTAGTTTCTACGGTATATATTCGGTACGAAACTTGTAGACTCTTGTAGTTTCCATATTCGACTATGAAATAATGTTGGATTTAATATTCACTTAATTTGAACCGTCATGTATTACATTTGCAGTGTTTTCTCTGTATGTTTTTTTTTTTTGCATTTTAGTGCATACTAGTAATGAATATATCTCTCAGATATACTGCGACCTACGCTGCAAAATTCCCGCTGCTAGCTCCCGAGTGTTAACGAAGTAGTAGAGTGCCCTCCCACGATGAGTCTTTAGAACTCCCTGGAGGGGTCTCGTAATAATAATAATAATAATAATACAGCGGTTAACTTTCACTTCCCTCGTAATTGATAGCATTTCGCAAATAACGAATGTTTACATACAAACCGCACAAACATTACAAAACTATAAGCAGCTCATTCAATATTATAATTTAGCTTTAATAACTAATTAAAATAAATTTATTTCACATCTAAGCAACACACTACTAAATAAACATAGGAATAACATTGCAAAATGTCTTGCCTGCGGCATACAAATTGAAACATATGTTTAACTGCTTTATAAAATAATAATATATTATTTACTTTTTAACTTTCATTCATTTATATATTTTAAACTCGTGGAATATCTGAATTTATATATATTGTCCTACAGCTTCTTGGCATGATGATTACCATTGGATTATTAGCTTTGAGGTTATACACTGTAATCTCTATATGGGATTGGCAATCAATAGATAGAGAATGTATGAACTTATCTAGCAGCTGCAGCTGCAGTCATTTAACTTAATGTCAGTGTCTCTGGGATTCCAGCACAGCTGAATATCAAAATTAAGGACCTTTAATTTGTAAAACAATTGCAAAACCTCTCTCACCAGGCCATCCCGTCTCTTGTGTGGATTGTACACAAGAGACAGGATGGCTTGTAAAGAACTCAGTGAGTCTGTGTTATTTTTCGACTAAAATTGAATTAGCTGGTCTCATACGGAGGTAGAGGGTTTTTCTAAGATTATGCCATACTATCCATATGGGACGCAAGGCTGCTGTATCATACGCTAATTAAATCATACACTTTAGGAAGCGGTTCTCTTTTATATGCCCAAACACGAATAAAAATAAATATAAAAATGTATATAGAAATGATGAACACTTTCATGCAAATCTGCTACAATCAAATGGGATGTGACTGGACATGATATTGATAAAAATAAGGCAGTAAAACTAATAGAGCGCTCAGAAATTGAAGTAAATCAGAGTGAGTGTTTTTCTCAAAGTGCATTAAATAACTGCATGCAGACGGACGATGGATGCGAAGCATTCTTAGTTTACACAGCGAAATGTTGTGTGATGGACCAAACATATGTATAGGAAGCCATGTTCCAAACGGGTAATGTTGTCACAATTCTTTCCAATAGCTTGCGTATTCTATTTAAGACGCATGCCAAAAGAAGGTATGACAGTGTGTGCTGTATGTCATATTGCACTTCCTGAAGTACAGAAAATATTCTAATCGGATGACTTTATTTTTAGGTAGTTAAGATATAACTCTTGCCGTTTGAGTGACAAAGTTAGCTATCCAAGTTTATATATACTAACTATTTCCGATGATTAAATGAAAATATACTATTATACATACTATTTCAATATCCTATTACAAATGAGAAATATAAATGATACTTTTCTTAAATAACAAATCTGATAACATTTCTGTTTTCAAAAATTGACAAACAGAATATACAAACTCATACCTGTTATGAGTTTGTGCATTTCGACATGGTATATACACAAAATGCGGTTCCCGTTACAAAATGAACCAGATTAAACTGCATTTGTTCAAAGAAGCGAATAATATTCCCTGGAAGTATGACCTGTTGAAGCTAAATGATAGATAGACACATTTTTTCTGCGAAGTGAGATATATAAATAAACTGTGCAAAATGACACTGATTAACAACATTGTTTAGGAAAACGGAAATTCCAAGTTTGAACGAAATGAATCTTTCTTTATTGGTAACATACTGGAACATCCGTAGCTCAGTTGGTATAGACAAAGCCATTTGGGCGAAAAGACCTAGGCTCGATTCACAGAACGTGAGGAACCGTTCTGTGTTATTTTTCGACTAAAATTGAATTAGCTGGTCTCATACGGAGGTAGAGGGTTTTTCTAAAATTATACCATACTATCCATATGGGACGCAAGGCTGCTGTATCATACGCTAATTAATTAATTTTAACATACGGGGAAATTACACATCAAAAAAGATCCAAAATTCATTTCAGAATTTTTATTTATTCAAAATTCTTGTCTTCTTTGTCTAATCTCTGACGGCATCGCTTAGTAAACTCTTCGCACTTTTTGTGAAAGCAGAAACTACTTCATGAAGACCCGAAGTTATTACAGAAAAAAAAAAAAAAAAAAAATAGACCCTTTTCACAATCATTACTAGTTCTTTAACTAGTAATGATTTGTGATTGGCATAAAAGTTTTTATCCGCTCCAAAGTGCATTCCGCATCTCATGAATAGATGATTACCGAAGATATGACGTTTCCATGATTGAGAACAAGAAAAATTCAAAACATTCTCTATTATTAAACTATGTGCATGATTTACAGTTTATTCATGAAAATGTCGTATAATTTTTATTTTCTTCCGTAACTGTTCTTCTCTTCCAAATATAAATTTACATCTACATTTAGGAAAATCTGCACCTACGAATGAATAACAAAAACAACAACGAAATATTACTAAGGCAGAACGTTTTTCAGCGTGCACTTGAATAAATCGAGTATTTATGCAAGTGCACAGAGTTGAATTTCGATTAATGTGGAAAATGGATAATTTCAGGTTTTAGGTCGGTGAAGTTCTCTGGGTAGAAAACATTATAAACTTCGCAGTTATTCCTTAATTCATTATTATTATTATACTTTTAAAGCTATAACTAATAGCAGATTATCGTGACTAATGAAAAACCAATAATACCTAATTGCAAATATCGAAACAACATTTTATTCTATTCCATGGACGAAACTACATGATATTCAACGGGTTCACACCTTTTTTCACGCACCAGTTTAATTAATTTAATAAATACAAATGTGTTTTATTGAAATGTGAATCGAAAACTGTTAATCGAAAGATAGTTTACTGAATTACTATTCATCAAGCGACAAATCGTGAAAAACTATCTGTCGGATGGCAATTAAAAGGAAACACAATTTGTCGAATAAACAATTAATCGAACAACAAATCATCAAATAACTGTTTGTTGAAAATTCATTGTTTAGAGGGCGATTTATTTCTAGTATTTTTTTTTTCTGTTTTCATGATCAGATCGAAATCTGCTGATAAACTGACTAAATATAATGTACATCTAACCCACAATATTTCATTACTTTTCGTCCAGCCAGATCATAATTATTAATATTATTTCGAAACCAACTGCAAGTTTGTGAACCTTTTTTTTTCTCTTGGCACTGTGGCCTTTCCAGATCTACAAAGCTCATATAGACTTCGTTATATATTTCCATGATTTCTCAACTATTTGTTGTCAAGTGAAAATCTCATCCTAACAATCTCTGTTTGGATCTAAACTCACCTTGGTGTTCTCAAGGAGTACCTTCCACAAATTTTCGTAAACGTTTCTCAAGAATACTTGGTAAATCGTATCAGGAACACGTAGTAGAGGAAACCTATGAAATTCTCATATTCAGCTTTATTTCTTCCTTTCAAATAGACGGAAACTAGGATAGCAGCATTGCAATCAACTGAAACTTGATTCTGTGACATTCTGAATTATGCAGTGTAGCTACTAAAAACGTTTAGACGGTTCAATGATTGAGCACTCCTAATCGGATTACATTAACAATTATTTTTTAATTTTTATTTTTAAAGCAACTGCCTGTCGAGGAATTCTTTATTCGATTAACTGTTGTTCAATTATTATTTTTTTATTCTCACATTTTTTTTTTCATAAATTGCCTTTTGCTAAATTATCGTTCCGTGAATTATTTTCAATGAATTTCAGTGAATTCCGAGAAGGAATCTCTTAGAAAGAAAAAAAAAATCAGCTAATGCCTTTTTATTCCCGTATAGGGAGTAGGCGAGGCCATTTTAGCCCTATCTAACTTTTGGAGACTGAGTGGGCAGTTCAATCTCCAATGGTACCCAATCAGAGATAGCTGGCCCAAGGCTATCACTAATTAAGCGGCACACAGTGAAGTTTAGACGGTTCAATGATTGAGCACTCCTAATCGGATTACATGCACAATTATTTTTTAATTTTTATTTTTCAAGCAACTGCCTTTCGAGGCGGCTCTACATGTGCCGCCATCTCGTGGTCGTCCGTAACCCTAACTCTCGTATTTGATCTCTGAAATAATGTGGGTTCTACGGTCGATTTTCTTGAGTTTACTGGACGAAAAACCCGAGTTTCCGGGAGAAAAAACCCGCTCGCCCGTGCCAGAGATCGTTTAACTTGGGAACCGGTCGAAAAAAGGCTTAGAAAAATTTCCTCTAGTCACCGACTAGATTCGAAACCAAGTCTTCGTGCAGCCAAGCACTGTGGTGTGCAAACGCCACATCCACTGAGCTACACAGGCTTAAGAAAAAAATTTATATGCTTATTGCATATTGAGAATACTGTCCACAACTCATACAGAACGTTGAAACGGAACAAAAAAGAAAAATACTAATCAGTGCATACTATTGACAAGACCATAAGGCTCAAGACCTACTTACCGCTTTTCGTGATTCTGATTCGGAAAATTGTAGTTCTATGAAGAAATATGGGTATTTTTGTGCTAGATAGCATCCTTTCTCCTTTAAAAAATACTTTATTGAAGACTGTATTATTCTTATAAATGAATTTGTGATTAATTGTAAGGAGAAAATTAATTTCGCCATTAACTTTTCATGCATTACAATTATTATTATCAGAAAACTAAAGTATTCCCATGATATGGTATGTAAAGAAAACAAGAAGAAATAGAGATGTTTCATTTTATTAACATAATCAATGTACTACAATTATTCATCAGTGAAATAACAAAACCACAATTTTAAGTGTTCATTCACCAAAGTCGAAATCTAAATCAGTATTGAAAAATATATCAGTATGTTTGCAGTTAATTATTTAAATTTGTCCATCATTTGTCTTCTTCAAAAGGGATCAGTCAACGAAAGAATTTTTTTATCTTAATTTTTTTTCTTCTCACCCAATGCTGCAAATAAAAAGTAAAAATATGTAACACTTGTGACCAATTTTATCCCTTTAAACAGATATGCAGCAGCATTAAATTAAAAAAACAACTTTGTAAAACGCAGTTTTATATTTTAGTATTACACTTGTTAATACTGAGGAATGATTTTGAAACATGCCAAAGTAGAAGACAAGTTAAATTTTATCCTCTTGCCCATCGTTTGTTATACACTGTTTTCCGAGAATTAAGTTGTGGGGGAAAGGAAAATCGAGATAACTAAACAATATATGATCCATTTTATACAATTCGGCGATAATCAGATCTGATATGAAATCTGACAGAAGCACTCACAGATATTGTAAATGAATAATTTCATCAGTAACATTGGCATGAAGGTAATGGTCAAAAAGAAGATTTCAAAATGGGATTGTCAAAGTACTTCCATAAGCAATGTGGTTCCGTCACAAGAAATGGAAAAACAGCATTCACAGCGATGTTTCGTACTGTTTATGCTGGTAATAAGAACCGTTACTTCTTCAGGAGGGGTTGAGAGCAGCAAGAAGTCTACATAGGAGATGAGACTATCTCAAATATGCTCAATGGGAATACGGTCAGTAGATCCGGCTGACTAGTCCATACTTACCATAGTTTCTTCTTATAGATATTAGTCCAAGAGCTTCGCTTGATGAGTTCAAATTTATAACTAGATATTGAACCATATTTTTACTTTTTTTTCTGAAACAATATATACATATCTTCTTTAAAGTTACCTGCTAAGTGTTCCTCAAAATACTCCACTTTAATGAAAACTAACTTTTAATGATCGAAAATAAAAATTACTAACGGTTACCAGAAAGGAAAAATTGGTTTAGAGTATTGAGTCTAATAAAAAAAAATATTTTTATTGGGCTAGCAAAAAATGTAACTATAATTTTTTTATTAGGTAATTTGCCTGCATCCCTTCACGCTCACGCGTTTGCCTCTGTGAAATCAACATTTTTCTAATCTGTCCATATATTCAACATTCCATAATATTAATATAATATTTGTTATATACCTTTGCGTATTTTCACCATTTCCCCATCTTCCTGAAAGCGAGACTGTTATTATTATTTTTAAACATTATTAAACACACATTATTAAATACAAAGTTAAATAACTTCTATGTCATTTAGGCATTCGAATTTTATTTAACGCCACTTCTAAAATCACCACTGTGAAAATCTCCATGTGGTACATTAGTCTAGAAATATTCCTCACAACGTATGAAATACACATAGGAAATCATTACATGCGGATAACGAAAAAAAAAAAAAAATGCTTACCTATTTGCAAACAATTGGAATCTCGAGTTTTGTACAGAACTCAATACCCGAAAGTTCACCTATTACCAACACATATACCTTTGATTCGGGCTGTAGGAAAGAATAGAATGTTATTTCATATTCAGCTTCTAAATCTACAGGACAGTAAAATCTTATATAAAAAGGTTTTTGCCCTTTTTAAGATGAGTATTGTTTTTAATATACATACTGGCAATTAAATTAGAAACGTTTATTAATTTTGCAGAAATCATTGGTTTCCGTAGAGACATGCTAATACTAGTCATCTTTTCGATTCCCTGTTCATAGTAGCTCATCTGAATCTACAGTCGTGTCCTCGCTTCCAAAAAATCTCCCACTGCGGTTCGATTTTTATGGGGGTTGGGGGTGCAGTAGAAAATGATTTCAGGCAAGGAAATTTAGCTTTCGTTAAATGCTTCGGTCAACTGTTGCACACAGAAAGTTCTGCAGATCCGTACAAATCTCCTCTCCGGACAGCGATCGCGTTCCTGACAGACTATTTTAGGACCACGGTCACGCCTCTTAGACAAGCAATATGGGTTATTTTTTCACTGATTTAACGCATTGGATATCTCAACTTTTAAGAAAGCAGTCAGTGCTGATATTTTGAAAATCGGGGCTCCAGCCAGTCCCACAATAAGCCCTTGATCTAAAAGAGAAAGGTCCTTTATTTTCCCATTTTGATCAACACTATTGACGATTACTGACTAGCAGCATTCTTAGTTGTCTACACAAGTGGCGGACGCACTTGATCAAATATTTTGCATATACGCTGCTAAAGTGATGGTTACGTATATTTACATAAAGGTTTCTAATTCAGCGACAGTGTAATTTTTTTATTTACATAAAGGTTTCTAATTCAGTATAGGCATGCAAAATCCACACACACACACAACCATTTCGCGCAGAATACTTACGGTACATTCGCCAGAGAAGGTGATAACAATTTTTGTCGGGCATGAACAGGTGAAAATATTGTTGCACTCCTCAACAGGTAATTCGGTGAGATTTTGCCAAGAAAAACCAGCATAAACATGCACCTGCAGTAGCTGAAATGATGGTACTGAAATAATAAGAAATGTATAAAATATAAAAATAATATATTAAATTTCAATTTTTACATATAACAATAAACTTTTATTTTAAAAGTGAGCTTTAAACTATGTGTATGATTTGGCTGTGCAGAAAAAATAAAACGAATTAAAATAAAACGGAACACTATTAACAAACCAATATTTTACTTGATTACTAGTGAACAGGACTTCATTTTGCAAACAGCGATGTATTTCTAATTGTCGTTGCTTTGTAAATTTGTTTCTGTTAATTTTATGATAAGAAAATCTCAGTAATTTCTAAACACGTGGCAAAATTTCTTCTTTTGCATAATGATCCATACGTCATAGTGCCTGCCGTAGAAATTAACTGCATAAAGATTTTTGACATTCCGATATTTTTTGTAAATTATAAAAAAAAAAAAAATCCAATCACGTTAATCAAATCATTTTCAGCTTCACAAAGATGGCCCTTTGAGTGTTACGTAGATTTACCTAAAGTTTTCTAATTCAGTGGCCAGCATGCAAAATCCACACACACATACACAACCATTGTGCGCAGAATGCTTATGGTACATTCGTCGGAAAAGGTAATAGCAGCTTTCATCGGGCATGGGACACCTTGTGACGTAAATGCAACTCTATATAAAAACAACACGAGGGACATAGACTAAATCAGTGTTTCTGAATCTGTGGTCCGCGGATCGCAGGCGGTCCGCGAATATTGGATAGGTGGTCCGCAGGCAAACTTAAATTAATTAAATAAATATTTTTTTTAATTATCCAAACAAAACAAATTAAAATGGAATAAGTAAGTAAAAATTATTGAAATCAAATGGAGCCTTCAAAAATCCAACAAATAGCGTCAGAATGTTCAAAGGCGGAAGCAATGAAACTATATTGTTGTTCACTTCACCCCTCTTTTATTACTCGTCATTTTTCCCCTAAATTTGTAGCTGCAGAATGACGAATAATAAAAAAGGGGTAAAGTGGAAAACAATATAGTTTTATTGCTTCTGCCTTCCCTTGCTGTTTTGTCAGATTTGAAGTGAACATGTGTTATCCACATTTCAACCAATTGCTTGTTGTGTATTGTTTTTATTATTGAAGGTTTCCTTCAACCAAGGTTCAGTATATCTTCAGAAGTTCTAAGTGATACTTGAACAAAGTGTGTCGTGAGTTAACCCCAGTATTTATATATTTATATATTTTTCATAAACGTTTTTTTAATAATGGAAAAGAACTAGGACTTTGAAAAGAAGAGCAAATGAAACAGGTGATGCTAACTCTAGTTGTGATACAAGTGTTGTAATGGCGAGTAATTCTGATACTATTAAAGTAGAAGAAACAAGCAGTTTAAAGAAAAAATACAGTAGGAAATATCACTTCATTTGGAATTCGGGTTTACTTGGTGTGGAGATGAAAGTGAACATAAACGTCAGTGTGTTTTGTGTTATGAAGTGTTGTCGAACGAGTGCATGAAACCTGCGAAACTCCGACGCCATTTAGAAACTAAACATTATAATGTGAAAAATAAGCCAATTGAATTTTTTCAGCGACGTTTAGGGACATTAAATCCCCCCCCCCCCACCCCCCCCCCCCCCCACCCCCCCCCCCCCCCACCCCCCCCCCCCCCCACCCCCCCCCCCCCCCACCCCCCCCCCCCCCCACCCCCCCCCCCCCCCACCCCCCCCCCCCCCCACCCCCCCCCCCCCCCACCCCCCCCCCCCCCCACCCCCCCCCCCCCCCACCCCCCCCCCCCCCCACCCCCCCCCCCCCCCACCCCCCCCCCCCCCCACCCCCCCCCCCCCCCACCCCCCCCCCCCCCCACCCCCCCCCCCCCCCACCCCCCCCCCCCCCCACCCCCCCCCCCCCCCACCCCCCCCCCCCCCCACCCCCCCCCCCCCCCACCCCCCCCCCCCCCCACCCCCCCCCCCCCCCACCCCCCCCCCCCCCCACCCCCCCCCCCCCCCACCCCCCCCCCCCCCCACCCCCCCCCCCCCCCACCCCCCCCCCCCCCCACCCCCCCCCCCCCCCACCCCCCCCCCCCCCCACCCCCCCCCCCCCCCACCCCCCCATAATTGCAAATGGTGATTTCAAAATATTTTATAAAAATTAAAACTTAAATATCAAATAAATAAATATATATATATATATATATATATTATGAGAATTATATATATTAGTCCAATTGCATCAACAAATATACGATAATTAATCTGATTAGAAATGTTTTACATAAAGATTCTAATTAATTAATTGCAAATAGTGATTTCAAAATTTTTTATAAAAATTTAAACTTAAATATCAACATTTATGTAAACAGAAATAGAAATATGAACAGCACAGTTATAACCCTACTTACACGTAGATATTTACTGAAAACTCTTTTTTAGTTTTAGATTTTCTGCATTGATTACCAGCATTACACCTGCTTCCTTTTGAATTAAGAAACATGTTAATACAACATACAAAAATTTTAAAAGTGAGTTTCAGTGTACACACAGCACACCAGCACTGTGTGTTTAAATAGTGATGGAATATGCAATGGGGACTGACCTCTTAACAGTCGCCATGACTGTTAAGAGTTCACGTTAAGATTAATCAATATTAATCTTATCTTCTTTGGTAATAAACAGGAAACCTACGTGTAGAGGTAGTGCAATAAAGAAGAAACTAAACCTTTTTTAAACTCTTTAAAATTAGGAGAGTAACCAATATTTTAATATTACACCAGAAAACTTTAATAAATATATTTTGTGAGAAATCGAGAACTCGGTATTTAATTGAAATGTGAGATAATTGCCAAATATCTTGGCTCTAGCGATCTGAATAGTAAAAACAATACTTTTATCACTATAGGACTAATGTTAACAAGTACTGTTACGAGATGATAGTTACCGTTAGAATTAATTATCATCACTTTCCTGTGTTTATGTACGTTATAAATTAAGGTCTATTGAATTCCTACTGAGTTATCTTGACAGTGTTATTGTTGTGTTAATAATAATAACGAGTCATTGGATCACTCCGAAAATAATTATTATTTCCTTGTTTGGATAATAATTTTAACAATCGTTCATACCATTTTGATAATGACTATTAAACTATGTGTTATTCTATAATGACATAGGTAGAGATATATATCTTGTTTAGAACTGCAGTGAGAGAATTAAACATATATCCGATCTTGTCAAGTGTCAACTCCATCCATGATGTTGACTAGTACGAATCAGCGATCCATAACGTTCAGAGAAAGATAAAATGGTGAGGCTCTAATCTTTTTCATTTCACAGGTTGTAATGCCACGTTTGTAGTTATGTGTCTGTGTATGTTTTCGGGTTCGGTTGTCCTGTTTTCATTGATGAGAAACTCGAATTTTGGAGTTTTTTGTCCTTCACCTAAGTGAAAGACAAAAAACCTTCAATTAGGTGTGAGACCGGCTAACTCAGTATTTGATAAACCCACCCGATAAAGACTCCTGTCAACATAGACGGAATTTTGTGTATAAAAACTGAGCTATGACGGTGCCTTTAAACATGTGCTACATCTTTAGAGTTACTATGATATATCATGTATTGGTTTTACTGATGAACTTCCTGTAATTCATTTACAAAGCAATTTTTATAATGAATTAGTAATTAATTATTTATTTGTATTAAACGTTTAGTAAATTTTAACGTAATATTTTTGATACAGGAACTAAATTTTTCTGTACTTAAATGTACATATGATGGTATTTTCTAATTACGTTCTATAGAAAGTACGCAGAATAGACCATGAGATTTCGTATACAGAGTGCTTAGAATACATATGTCAATTAATCTCTTTCATAATTATACTGTGACATGTGCGGAAATGAATTGCTAAGGTAACCTCGTCGCTGTTTCTGCATCATTTCATTTCGAATGAATAATTCTTCGGCATTATGAGTCTTCCACGTTCTCTCTTCTGCGTCAATAATTGCATCAAACAGGAAGATTCTATTTGTTAGGGAGTGTTCTATGTACATTTATTCTAAAAATATATCCGTTTCGTTGTCATTTGTTGAATTATGCATGAATTTATTAATATAGATAAATATTCAAAAGTAGGAGGTCACACTTGTTGATGTCTTGCGTTTTAATGCCCCCCCCCCGCCACTTCTATGTTAGAATTTTCATACATTTATTGTTTGAGTTGTTCAGGTATTTTTCAGCTCTGTAGAACGATTCATTTTAGAACAGGCACACAAACAGTTAACTTTTTCTGTACAGAGTTTTACTAATAATGGCAGGATTTCTTCCTTTTGTGTTAGCCTTAGATTTAGATTAATGAACCGTTTGTAAGAAAGAAAGGGAATTCAAACATTGCCTTTTGGTGATTTCTATAAACTACTATAAATCTGAATCTTAGATTTACTTGTATTTCTTTCTATGTAGAAATAAAGTGCGATTTAGATGGATTTTTGACTAGGGATTTATTTAATTTCAAATTGTCATGGAATTTATTTTAAAGTATTTAAATATTCGTTAGGTTAATTTTTTTTGTTTGTTTCATACGCAAAAAGGTATTCGAATCGCCAAAAATTTTTGAACACCATTAAGTGCTCATGCTGTTAATATAAATTCATTGAAGAATGAGTTAAAATGGCTGCATGTGTTTCATCAGATTTAATATTCATTCATAAAAAAATAGCAACAGAAAATAGGAGTGCAGTCTCATTTATCAGTGTCTCACTTAAACCAGAAATATTCCATTCAGGTAGGACTAGTTCCAGTACAGAAATGGAAAACATCCCTTATCATACGCAACACGTGTATAAATAAAAAAGAATTAGAGCAAGTCGAATATTAAAATATATTTATTCCTATCACAGTAAAGACCTTGAGCATAGTTCTCAACTCGGGGATGTAGTATGAACTGATGCATTCATAATATCAAACCCAGCTATTGCACCACTGTAAAACAGCCTACATGTTCGTGTGTAGAGGCTTAATTAAGCCTGCAACATGAAGCCTACATGTTCATTTGCTCTACCCCTTACTTTTTAATTTTGCTGTTGTAATGTGTGTCAAAAAGAGTATATTCAGCAAATTAACAATAACATAAAATCAGAGATATTTGCCAGTATTATTTGTCAATATTTACAGGTATTGATTAAAGTAGTTCATTAATTAATTAATTAATCAGTAAACTAATTAATTTACTGATACTTTTTTAATTTACTAATTTATTAAATTTACTAATTTATTGAATTAATAAATAAATGTATTAATTAAATACATTTAATTAATTAATAACTAGAATCAAAATACAATTTTGGTTCTTATTGCGAATACCCACGGTTCGTAGCAAGAGCTAAGAATTCATCGTTCTTACTAAAAATCTTGTGGTCTATTTGAGTCAATGTAATCAAGAGAAATGTGATATAGTCAATTATGGTACGCTTGTTGAGAGATTATTATTACTACTTCTCTATAACGGATATACCTGGATTTTTTATGAAAACCAAACTGTTTTGATCACCCATGGTATTATAATCTGGTATAATACTAATGCTTTACTTATATGTCTTTTTACACGCGCCAGCTATCATAGCAAGATATTTCATTAGTAATAGATGATTAAACTTCTATCCGGTGGCTAGGAAGTCACTTTAATCAGATGAAAGCTTTTATGATAAATTAATACAAATAAGCAGGACAGGAATTAAACGATATTGTTCTACATATTGAGAGAAAGAGAGAGTCAGAGTTTCTCAAGTTACTAGTGAGAATAGGTGAAAACAAATCCATCGATGATAATAAAGAACAGATCAAATAAACTGACGAGAAACGATAGGTGAGTGTTGCGAGTTCCTCAAGTTGCATGGGGATTTTTGGAACTACGACAGAAATAACAGTCAAAGGTTAAACTACCTTGCTATGGAGTCCTGAATGGCCAGAAAAATGTCCTGTGTATATATCTATATATACAACTTTTCTCGCTACTTAGGAAGAATTCAAGCTGATGTCTTTGCAAAACAAAAGCCCACCCTCACGACTCTGCTCTCACTCTTCTGGGATGATATTAGTTCTTTAAATTTAAGTTCAAGTTCTATTATTTGAAACAAAGAGTTTATTTGCTGTAGCAATAAATCTGACCATTAGCAGTCCGTCTGATATTTCTACATTTTATTAAAAGCATTTAAAATATTTCTTCATTTACAGCATGTCTGCTGCTTGTTATTAAAAATCTTGTTTCATTTTTCTCCTGGAAATGCTGTCAATGGAGGTAAAATGTGATATAGCCAAGCGGATATTTACAAAAAAAAAAAAAAAAAAAATGATATTGCTTTACTTCGAAGAGAGTTGATTCATAAATAATATTAACAGGGATATAATGACAGATCTAATGATAATAATTTTAAAAATATATCCAATTTTTTATTCCTTTTAAATTCTTCCACGTGTTCATGTCCAGTCCTATAGACGGCGCCAGTCTCTGTCGCATAGTTGGGAGGACGATCTGCCATTTACTTGAGAATGAAAAACACTGAAGTTAATTGTTAATTCACCCGGTCTCGAAAAGTTATCGCGGAGATTTTTGCTACAAGAAGAAGGGCGAATTCTTATCAGAAGAAGTAATGGATAAAGAACGTTTGAAGAAAATGAAACTAGACAATTAGCAGACACAAAGAGAAATTCTGTTCTGGTGTTAGTTTGCTTTTTTTGGCAACTTTAGTTTGATAATAATTCCGAGATATGGAAATTCAGGATATCGAATAATTTTCGCTCATTTTGTTTGTATATATTACAGAAAGTCTACGATTAAATATCAGAAAAACAACAAAAACGTTTCAAATGTTTTTTCTTAAAGGTAGCAAGTATATTTTATTGTTTCAGCTTTCTTTCTTCTCTTTAAGGGTAATTTACTTATTTAGTTAAGTTGAGTCCCTTACTTAAATCCATCACTGAATTAAAATATATAAAAAAAATCGAAATCTTATAATATTAAAAATAATTTTCTTATAATCACTACGAATTTTCATCCATCTTACATATTGCTTTCTATTATCAATCTGACTTTATTTGTTTCATTGTAAGTCATATTTTATATTTCTTGGGATGTCTATGTAGGATATTTTTATAAATCATGTAATCAATCCCTAAGAATTACCTTCATATTTCAGCCACTCAGTTATGACGAGATTCCCAAAAACGCTGGCCTTGAATAGTGTTTTTCGGAGGTATCGTAATAATGCTCATTATACTTTATACTTTCATTAAAATAATTATGATTCTTATTGCAACGGAAATTAATTGAAAAACATCAGTGCGATTCAACTGGTGCTGACATCTACCTACTAAAATTGAAATTTTTCAGAGAAATTATTTCTAATAATGAATAAAATGAACACACACACACGTTCATTTTAATTGCACTTTAATATTAGGAAATTAAAATTGTTGAGATATAATTTTCCATATGGGTATGCAACTCTTAATAAATGCACTCGCCCACTCGCGCATGGGGAGAAGATTTTGGTGGTTACAGAGTAGCTGCCGACTGAGAAAATGAGAATATTTTTTATTCAACAAAAATCTAATGTTTTCAGCTACAGCCTAATACCAAATATGATATTATGAAACTCTAATGAATTATTGAAACGTATAATTGATCATATGCGTGATACACACACACACACACACACACACACACACACACACACACACACACACACACACACACACACACACACACTAAATTACTGAAACGTCAATTCGTAGGGGGGGGGGGGAAGATATGAAAACACGTATTTCTCTTCATATTTCCGCAGAGGTGTAAGATCTCATGAATTTTTAGGTCTTAATCAGATTACGATAATTATGAAGGCGATCTCTCAATGCGAGATAATGGAATTAACATCAGGTCTATGTAGGGCATCGCCTTATTAAACTAATACATTGAGTTGTTTGTAATATTCACTGCTGACAATTTGCGTGAGCATCTGTAAATTGCATGTGTTCTGTGGGCGGTTTATCTGCTGCAATGGATAAAAATAACTGAGACAAAGGAGAGCCATCCTACCCATAAGCAGGCAATTTAAGTAAAAGGCAGATGAGAAACCTTTCAAAAATATCTCAGATAAGATGAAATGAGATTTCAAATCAAACAATCTCAAATGAATTCATAAAATGATATAAAATCGTTGTTTTAAACATCCTCAAGTTCCAGACTTTCAAATAAAATAAAATAATAATAATAATAATAAATAAATTTGAACTCGGCATGCTAGGAGAATGCTCAGTTTGTGGATATAATCTAGATACAGCGTAATTAAAATTTTTGATTATTGAAATTTTTGTGTAGCAAATGAGTTCAATTCCAACGTTATCAAAACGCCTACGATTCGACTAGACGTATCTAAATTGTGAGATGCCCCTAAAATCGCAGTTTGCTGCAGAGGAATGACGTTATATTTGGGAGGTTTAATTTTCCATCTAAATATATAACTCCAAAATCCCTAGCCTGATCACTTTCTTCTCTCACAATCTCACCAACATAAAATGACATTGGATATCTCATCATACCGAATTCTGTGACTTTTGAAGGCATTTTTTTTAACCCGAAAAAAAAAAAGATTTAGTACCAAACGTTCGCCGATAGGGGGAATTTTGGCGCTGGCGGAGCGAAAAACAAGCGGATAATTATATTAAAGCCAGATAAAATGGAATAATAACATTTCGACGGTGTAAGCGACGGCTGCGTCACTCATTCCATCTGGATATGTGACGCGTTACAATGATAATAATAATAATAATAATAATTAAATTAAAACAACAACTTGCGAGAGACACAGAAATTAATGTAGTGATTGAACTCACAGGAAATAATATTTTATTCATCAGAATCAGTGTCTCCTGGACCACATACACGATTTTCAACGTGCTGACCTTTTTTGTGTGCACCAAATTGCATCGGGTGTGCGACATGCTCTACAGCTGAGCGTAAGGAGTCGGACAGCCAGTTTTATGTTCTCTTTCAAGTCAAGCAAGTTGGGAACGCCACCAACATACACAACGGATTTCAAATGCCCCCACAGCCAAAAGTCACATGGAGTGATATCCATGGAAATCAGGCGGCTATGTCGTCGGAAAGAACTGACTGATAACCCGACAGTCATCATTCGAATAACTGCCTGAACGTTTCTAATCCCTTTTTAAGTGGAATTGGTGGCGCTGATCTCACGTACGCACAGAAAAATTTGCATAATCCTTTTTTCCTGCGTTTACTGCAAATATTTGCCTGCTGCCAAAATTTCCCCTATTGGCGACATTTGGTCCTTAATATTTTTTCGCTGAAATCATCTCTCCCATGCCTTCAAAAGTCTCAATATAAAATTTGGTCTCATTCCGTTCATTGGTTTAACCTACAAATGACTCCAAAGAGGGAAAGTTATTTTATGGCTACCCTGTGTAATATACTGCTGGAACTGTAATCACGCCAAAGTGAATAACATTAAACTGATTGTCATTTTCGTTTGCTCAAATTTCCAGACTATTGAAATATTTTTTGGCAGTACGAAGTTGATTGCGAATTAAGGAAAAATCTTGCGCGTATATAAGAGCGGGCTCCAGGCGACCGAATTGTTTCTTTAAATCTAGCGAAAGTGGGGATAACTTTAGTATCACGACACTTTTTGAGGAAGGCAATCCGTGCTCGAAGCTTACCTTGTATAACCCATAATTTTCCTAATTTTCCTGCTAGTTTAATAAATTCTTCCCCGTGAAGGATGGTGATTCTGATTTTAAGAGGAACCTGTGGCATGAAGGCTGTTCTCGACCCATATTATTATTAATGTTATTACATGACACCTCCAGGGAGTCCAAAGATTCATTGAGGGAGGGCACCTACTCCACAACTCTCCGTCTCCACCACTCAATCCAGCTACAACGAACCGCTCTATTTTCATCATCTATACCAACAACATTTACAGCCGACCACCACCACCACTGGCATCTTCACAGACAATCACAAACATACATACCCACGGTGGGATTCGAACCCGCAGCCTTTTGGTTGGAGAGCGGATACGCTAACCACTCGGCCAACCAGACCAGCTAACTGAACTATATTTCATTAAAATATGCACACGAAATTGAAAACAAATCGGTATTAGCAGTGGAATGCCTATATAGTCCGACTACAGCTGTAAGAATTAATGTAACTATACTTGAAGACAGGAAAAAAGTCGAGTTTCGAGAAATCACGGACAGTTTCACAGTACACCTTATTCTGTACCTACGGCAGACACAGAGTTTGGTTGCAGCACATGAAACAATAAACCCAGCTTACATTGTAAACACAACTCATGGTCTGGAGTGTCATGGTGTGGAGCATGTCCTATTGGTACGGAACCTGATATTGCTAAAAGGTCGGATGTGCTCAAGGAGATAACTTGATATTATTGCCGATGAAGTCCATTCCGCGATGTTGACGATTTATCCAGCAAGTGAGCGTTGTTTTATGGACGGCAATGTTACAGTCCATCGCTCAATAATTGTTCAGCAGTGGTTCAGCGAGCGTGATACGACTTCTTCCATTCTCACTGGCCCACAAAGTCAGGATGTAAACCCCACTGAGAAAGTATGGGACATGTTAGAAAAGCAGATGCCGAAGAAATTCCTCTTCCGTCAAATCTGACCAGTTAAAGGAATGTCTAGTGAACGCCAGGCATGTTGTATACGAAGTGCTAGTCATCACCGTGAGGAATTTAAATCAAACCGTATATATGGTGTAACTCGAGCTAAAACAGATCCAACACGATTTTGGCCAGTACATCTAGATTTGTCTCAGTGTCTTATACCATCCGATGAATTGGGTTCTTGTAAAGCTAATTAATTTTATATTAGATCAGTTAATCCTATTTAACATAGTCTGTTATTTTACGATTAGTGAAGATTTTCATGAAGATCCTCTACTTACTAATAAATATAAAACAGCACGCTTACTTTGCTGATTTATATTAATTATTATTTATTGCTGTTATGATATTCAAAACTCAAGGTTCTTTTGAACGAAATTTGCGTCATTTTTATGTTCATCATCTGATATGGCTGTCAATTGTTATCTCTGCCAGGTTTGTCTATCCTCGGGAATGGAAAATGTGAATTAACTGGAGGGTAACACTGCACTTCTGTATTGGACCAGTAACCCCATCTTCTTGTGGAAATTCGTTATCAATATTGTATGCTTTCTAGACGGCATATTCGAACCCATTTCTTTCCAATATAGAACAACAACAACATCGTCTTTATCTATCGACTTAATAAAGCTATATATTAATCTTATTCGCCTAAATTGTATGTTGGTTATTATTAATTATTAGAAATCAGAAGTAGCTACCCATTTATTTTTATCACAATAGAAGGCGTTATGCTTTCAACTAATTTTTTAATCGAAATGCTTAATTGTACTCGTATAAACACTTGAATCACAAACGTTCTGTGATTATTTCTAAACAGTAAAAGTAGATTAATAGTGAACAAAATATGCAATTAATAGTTTTAATATTTGTTCCTCTAAATTAGAGCAAAAATCGTAATATTCCATGTATAATCAAGATCAAGTGGGTGGAAATATAAATCTGTATTATTTTTAGAAGAACACACAGCAGAAACTCCTTTTTAGTGAGATAGAGAAAAGCATCTGGTTCTCTTTTTTAAAGACATGGAAGGCTACATTCTCTGCATCCTTTCATTAATAATCAATCTGGTATCCTTCGTTTATGTCATGGATACGAGGGGGAAATATTTCCTCTTATAGACTTCTTAATGTCTACGATTGTTATCCCAGTTGTTCTTCCAAAACTAGTAAATTTAATGTCTGTGAGTTTTATATTTTCCAAATAGATCTCAAAACCTTCTTTCCTCTCTTTAATTCCCTAAAGACTTTTGGAAAATCTGTGATTCTGCGATTGAATTGATTTCTTTATATTTTTTTATCAATAAAGTAAAGAATTACTATTAGTGCAATAAAATCTTAACAACAACAACAATAAAATACTCGTGCATTCATTCATATGCCTCCATTTCTTCAATCAGTCTGTCAAATAATTGTCTCTTTTTAAGTCTGCAAACTTGGGAAATATTATAAATTTTAACTCATCATATATAATATAATTTACATTGACTCAGTCCTTCTTTGATAATTTAAAAATAAGTATACAGGGTGTTCGGGATAAATTTGACATATTTATAATTAATTATATTTTTCCGTAAGTTACATGTATTAACACACACTTCTCTTCATTTAAAAGTTTGGACCCTTCTTCATTCAGTAAGATCAAAGAATATTGTAAGAGTGATTATATTGTAAGCGATGTAAAATTGAATGAATGTAAAAATTAGTGACAGAATTTTTATTTAAAAGTCCTCTACCATGTTAATAGCGTGGATATTTTGAGTAAACAATAATTCTGAATTTTTTTTTAAAAGAAGATCCATCAGATATTAGTTGTTTTTTTTTCGGGTTTTCCAATATATTATACAAGATGTCAGAAAGGATGGATAGCTGGAACCCACCTGAATCATGGAAGAGAATAACTTGTATCATGATGATTCGTGCCCGCCATCAAAATAAGGATATTACGACTGCTGCCCAATGCTCCCTGAATACAGTAAAAACAATCAGGCATGAACTAGAGACTTGCAATGGTGACTACGAGGATGTAGCAAGAAGAAAGATCCCTAGCAGACGATCTGATTGCGTTCGTACAGCAGAATTCCTCGCAAATCTGCAGGAACAGGTGTTGAAGAACCCTGGCATTGGAATTCGGGCTTTGTTCGTGGAGTTGCTAACTGTAGTCAAGCCCTGGATAACAAGGGTAGCCAATGGTAGGCCGTATGTATGGCAGCAGGATTCGGCCCCTTGCCACACCTCTGGGAAAAGTCAAAAATGGTTGTCTGAAAATTTCTACGACTTCACCAGTCCAAATGTTTGGCCTCCAAACTCCCCAGACCTTAACCCCATGGATTATTTTGTATGGGGCGCAGTTGAAAAAGACACCAATCGCACTTCCAGTAATACAAAAGCCCAGTTAATGGATAAAATTAAAACAGTTTTTGCGGCCCTTCCCAGGGAGACTGTAGCATCAGCTTGTTCGAGGTTCCGAAGCAGAATTGAAGCTGTGATCGATGCTAATGGTGGTTATTTTGAGTAAATCTTGTTGATAGTATTGTAATTAACTCTGCCTGTAATGTTTTTTTGTCAATTCATTAAATTTAATAGATACAAAGAAGATTTTCTTTTTCCTTACGAAACTGTCAAATTTATCCCGAACACCCTGTACAAGCATCCGTCTTACTTAAGAATAAATTTGGATTTTCCAAAATTTTTCTCCATATTAAAACTGTATATTTTATAATTCTGGAAGTAATTTATACTGTGTTTTAATTAACAGGGCAGAATCATAGGCTCAATGCGCGAAAACAGGTTCAATCCAGGAGTCACTAGGCTCGACGGTCTAGTGTAGGGCGGGCAACCTTTTAAAGTGTGCGTGCCAAAATCGCCAAATCTTTGATGCAAAATTTTTTCATGTGGCAACTGAAATTTTGGGGAACATATTATTATTTAGTGTCTGTATTGGAAGAACTTTTTCAAATAATCAAAAATCACACTAGAGCGGTAAGATCAAAGAATATTGTAAGAGTGATTATATTGTAAGCGATGTAAAATTGAATGAATGTAAAAATTAGTGACAGAATTTTTATTTAAAAGTCCTCTACCATGTTAATAGCGTGGATATTTTGAGTAAACAATAATTCTGAATTTTTTTTTAAAAGAAGATCCATCAGATATTAGTTGTTTTTTTTTCGGGTTTTCCAATATATTATTACAGTGCACAATCTCATAATCGTTTTACCTGACTAAAGCACAATAAAAGAAAATAAAATTAATGATATTCTTCTATTAATTCTTAATCCCTTACGAGTAATACATAAAAATTACAGATAAAATAAAATGTTATTTTCTCTACATAATATATTAAAAACAAGATAATCTGTACCATTTTTTTAACAGAAAGTATCAAATCAAAACTAGAGAAAGAAAAACAGTGGACGTTTTTAATTATTTAGCATCAATGAGACTTCTGGTTCTGCGCCTCTGATGACAGATAATTTATGTCAGGTTTATCCTTTAGAGCACGGGTGGCCAACCTTTTATAGTTCATGCGTCATTTTTTTCATTTTTAGTTAAGATGCGCCATACAAACTGATACCACTTTTCAGAGTTTTTAAAATATGGTAATATGGATATATTTAACAGTTACGCATAAAATGATTTATTATATATATAGTAATATAGACACTTTTTGCAGTCATATAAGGACAAGATAAACATTCATTATTTTATTGACTTTGGAAATTGCTTTGCTTTTGCTAAACTTGTAATGTTTGGAGTTAAATGAGTTACAGAAAGCATCACATAGTTTTTCAAATTTAAATCAGTCAGTCGCGACCGTAGTTTGTTCTTAATCATTTTCATTTATGAAATTGCTTATTCGCATCTGTATGTAGTTCCAAAATGACAGATATGACTCTGAGCAAATTTTCTCAGTTCTGGAAAATGTTCACAGGGCTACGATCGCTAGAAATTAATTATATCAGTTGCATCTGGGACTGGTGGAAGTTCATTAAATTTCATTTTCAATAAAGAATTGGTTCTGAGTTCAATAAGTTCCATTTGAATGTTACTAGGCATCTTCAAGATTTTTTGTTCAGTAAGTGAAAAGGGATTTAAAATGCAAGTATGCAGTCTCCTTCTTCGGCAAAGTCGCTAAAACGAATGTTAAAGGACTCGTGTAATAATCTGAGTTTCTCAGTATATTCTGTAAAGTTGCCATTATTTTCAGCAGATTCACTATGTTCTTTTAAATGTGTAAATCGACTTAAATCCCCATTTTCTAACTGGGAGATGAATAGTTTTAATTTCATTTTGAAGGCACTGATGTCATTTACTAAGCTAGGAAACAATTTGTTGTTGCCCTGCAGTTTCAAATTTAGATAATTGGGGTGGCTGGTAACATAAACTAAAAATGCTAAATCAAATAGCCATTTCTCATCACACCACAGGGCTTTTTCCTCATGCAGTTTATCCTTCTCTTCCAGAAAATTACGAACACTTTCTTTCAGCTTCCAAATTCTACTGAGAACTTGTCCTTTAGAAAGCCAGCGCACCTCACAATGAAGGATGAGATCACCATATTCCATATCTAGCAGTTCACAATATTCTCTGAATTCTCTTCTGTTTAACCCTCTTGCTCTAATTTTATTCACACACTTTACAACTGGTATCATAACATGCCTCAAATTTAGAGTTTTTCCACACAGAGATTCTTCATGTATAATACAGTGATTCTTTAGAAGACAACGATCTAAAAACCTTTCAAGTAAAGTTACGGTCCCAGAAACTACCTATCATTGACTGTGCTCCATCAGTGCACAGACTGATGAGCTTACTATAATCTAGTTGTTGATTTTCTAGACATGACTTTACTTTGTCAAATATGTCTGACCCTCTGGTTTTTCCATGAAGTGACTCAAGACCGATAAGTTCTTCAAAGATGTTAAAATTACCATCAATTCCTCTTATAAAAATGCTTAATTGGGCTACATCACATATGTCAGCGGATTCGTCCAAGGCTAAAGAAAAGAAAGAACAAGCATGAACATGGTCTTTCAATTGCTCAGTAACATCATGGGAAAGTTCTTCGATGCGTCTTGTAATTGTTTGCTTGGACAGAGCAATTTGGTTTACTTTTCTTACAACATTCTTATCACCAAGATATTTTGCAAATTTTTCGAGACAGGGCTTAACAACTTCTTCTCCATCAGAGAAAGGCTTATGTTTTTTAGCCAACACAAAGGCAATTTCATAAGACGCCTCCAGTATTGCCACACTTTCACAACTTCGTTTCACAAATATATTTTGTCTCTTTTTTATTTCTCCCTTTTTCTTAACCACATATTCTTTCCGCAACTCAGACACAGGAACTAACTTAAGTTTTTCTTCTAATTCAGTTGATGTTTTCTATAGTGTCTGTTAAGATCATGTCTTCTATTATCTGAGAGAGTGCTTAAATAAGAACTAATTTTCTCACAGTTCATTAAATTGGCATTTGCTATCACCTTCTGCTTTTCTTCTGCTCATTTTCTTATGCAAAGTAATGGGTGTAACTGACTGTAAAAAATATTCAAAAAGTAAAGCTTATTATTAAATAATTCATTTAAATTATTTTATGGTTTTAAACATTATGAACATTCAAAAACAGTTCTACAAGTTTAAGATAAGATTCCTGTTTTCATGAAGGCCTAATGCAGTTCTATAAGTTTAAAAATATTATTTTCTTTTTTCATAGACTGTTTTCGTCTCTCTCTCTTGTAATATATTATGTCCAATGAAATACGAGAACGTTTCCTGCCATAAAACAGTCGATCAGCTGGCAATCACACACACAATCCAAACATCCACATTACGAAAGCTTTGCTGATGATCAGTTAAATTTTAGGAAAAAATCTACTATACGTAAATAAAAAGGAAAGATATTGTATTTAAAAAAAACATAAAAACACACACATACAAATACACCGAATAATTGCAGGTTTCAGTATCATCAAATTAAGGGAGCGGGCAAGAACTTGACAAACGCGTTCAAAATGAAAAAAATATTTTTAAATTTACAGAACTATATTAAGCCTTCATGAAAACAGATATCTTATCTTAAACTTAAAGAACATTTAATGAAAACATATAAGTTCGAAAACACAGAATTGTTCACTCACATCTAATCAGAAGTTCATCGAACGTTATGACGAGAGTCAGCTGTAAACTGATTGAGTAACTGGTGCCGCATGTTAGCATTTTCCGGTGCCTGTTGCTTCAAGATCAAACAAGTATAATAAGTGCGCACTCTAGAATTCAGTGGTAGATTAATTGTGTGTTTATATATATATATATATATATATATATATATATATGCGCCATAGGTTGGCCACTCCTGCTTTAGAGATATGCACGCACTACTAAATTCATCTCTTAAGGCTACTCCTACTACGAGATTTAACAAAGTTCATCACAATGATTCACAAGAATATGTAGAAACAAAAATGGATAGTAATGCCGTTGCAAGGGTTTTTAAACATGCAAAATTTCTGGAATAGTATTCCAAGTCCTTTGTACCTCATTTTTCACACTTCTCTCTTTCACTACTGTCCCTAATCGCTCCTTTTGATTATTTTCCAAGTCAACTCTGAGGTCAACAAATTTCTTCCTTCAGAGTGACCTACTTTGAAAATCAATCAAACTGCATTTCAAAGTCAGCCATATTTATCCACGAAGACATCTGCAAGTTTAATTTATTCACTTTTATATTTTCTGAAAACGTAATGAACTTTGCAGTCTCTTCTAATTCTCTGAACTTAACAAATTTTAGAGAGAACTGCTCAACAGTGGACACAATAACATTTAAAAATAGCTTTTGAAGACATTGGCGGTCTGTTTTGGAGATCATTAATGTACTTCTTTAGGTTTGGAAATTATCTAAATCTCTCACTGTCTACATCCCTCTTGAAAACACTTAGTTTTATTTCAAATGTCTTTATGTCAAACATCAAGAATCTTACCAAAGCCTTGTAGTTTAAGGTTCAAGTCATTTTAATGTTCTCAAAAGTCTGCAAAAAAACATCAGTTTATAAGCTCATACGATGTCGTGCATTGCTTTATAAGACATTTGTTGATTAGTCAAAAAGAGATTTATCACATCCAAGCATTCAACAAATCGTTTCAGAACAAGACGTCGACAAAACTAACGAACATTGTTGTATATTAGTTAAGATAAAAAGCCAAATGGCTAGTTTTCTGGCACCTTAATATAGAAAATAAGGGGATAAACATCCTTTGTTGTTTTATAGCCAGTAAGCGAAACTAAAGATCGATAACTACGATCTATAAGTTTCATGCCGAAAAACTATCGGCGAAGGCAATTCGAAATAAAGGTGGAGCAAGCTCCCTCACTATTCTTGATATTTTCTCATAATGTAAAACACAGCTCCTAGGAGATGTAATACTGTCATTACATTATGAGGAGAGGTCACTACCTAGACCGGTTTCAACCTTTTTTGAGGTCTCATCAGTGAGTAGGTAGACCTGGAAGATATCAAAAATATCAAGAATAGTGAGGGAGCTTGCTCCACCTTTACTTCGAATTGCCTTCGCCGATAGTCTTTCGGTATGAAACTTATAGATCGTAGTTATCGATCTTTAGTTTCGCTTACTGGCTATAAAACAACAAATGATGTTTATCCCCTTATTTTCTATTGTTGTATATTATTAGTCCTTTGTACAACTAATCCACCTCACTCAATAGATTATGAAAATGTATTTTATTCAAAGCACGTGCAGAAATGTAATTAACAACCTTGGTTACGCTTTGCAGCACTTCTCGAAGTTCCTTTAGGCCAGCTTTTGCACATAAATTCTCCTCATGTATGATGCAATGAAAACCTATCAGTGGATGACCAATATGTTTTTCAAACAGATTTACAAATCCTGCTTCCTTACCATAATGCTGGGTGCGCCATCTGTTGACGGATACCACTTTTGAAATATCAATTTGCCGAATAGATAATTCGTTCATAACTACTTTACATATTTCAACCCCAGTCGTATGCTCAGGTAATGTTACAAGGTTAAACATCTCTTCGCATACTTCGTCAACCATACAAAATCGAGCAAAGATTGCTAGTCTAGCTGATGATGTAATGTCTGTGCTCTCATACACAAGCAGAAAATAACTTACCTGAAGCCAAATGTTTTGTTAACTGCTCTGCTGTATTCTTTCCAACTTAAGTATCCTATCCTTAACTGTTTTTCTACTCACAGGCAAATCTTTAATGCGCTGAATAATATTTAGCTTTTCTGAAAGATTATCAAAAGGAAATATCAACACTTTCTAGCCATGCTTCTTTAATATACTCCACATCACTGGATGGTTTTCCATGCTGGGCAATAACTTTTGAAATCGCAAAACTTGCAGCATCTAGTCGGAACTAGGCCTGCAGAAAAATTTTTATCAAAGTATCGGATGTTTTTTGTCTTGCACAGTACAGAAGAAATTAATTCTCTTTGTTCTTGCTTATTGTTTAAGTTCTTATTAACAGTTTCAAAATGACACTTTACAGAAATCCTACAAACAAATGATCCTAATGTTCAGAACATAAAATGTAGAAAGCTTAATTATCTTTCTTAATCATATCAAAAATTTCAGTCCAGTATTCTTTAAATTCTCTAATATCTTCCTGCCCCGACATTCTGTACAGGGCAGGAAGCAAAGTAAAGGGCAGGAGGCAAATAAAAATATATCATAAAAGTATATTTATGTATATTTATATAAATATTCTTCGTACAAACAGTTCTGTTCGCCCTAATGACTGGGAATTTGCACGAATTCATTACGAGCTGTCAGCAGTACACCCTGCGTTTTATAGAACTCTCATTTGCACGTATTTGCAAATGATGCATGTGGTACAGTGCCCTCTATCGGTGAAAATTTGAAGTAAACTCTTTTTCTCCGCCAAAAAAAAAAAACCCTCCTTGCGATTCATTTCCGTGCAAACCGCACTCTAATATACCATTTTTTCTAAAATTTTTATGAATTATTAAAATATCTAGGAACTTATGGAACACCCTGTATATATGTCAGCCAATGTAGTAAAAACTTCATTTCTACAGGTACATCGAGTAAAATGCTGGCACTCCACAAGAACGGGATAAATGGTGATTATGCTTGTTGAGGTGTTCACAGATTAATCGATCATACGCTCTCAGTAAATACGATTGCGTAACTATAATGGTGCCCTATGGAGAACCTAGCAAGCACAACTCACTCTCTTCTGTTTCTTCGTTGACTGCCGAAGCTTTATTTTCTTTCACACATACTCCGAGTGGTTTAAATCTGAAATTCAGAATTTTTTTTTTATTTTTTTTAAATTTTTTTTTTATTGTTCTTTCAAATATTTACATATGTACAATGATCATCTATTCAGTATATTATTTTACAAGGTTCAGCACTTTGTGCTACATATAATGAGATTTAAATAGTAATGTTGATAACAGTTTTTTTTATATAACAATCATAATAATTATTTACAATTATATTGTTCAGAGTTACATAAGTTGTATAATATTACATATTGTGGTTTACTATTTTTTTTTTTCAAGTTTGAAAAGGTGTGATTATACAACAGTATTTATGCATATGCAATCTGAATATTATGTGCCCTTATTTTCACAAACATACGGCGTAAAATCATGATTTACTTTTAAAATAATTTTTTTTTACATTGCATACATTTGTTACAGTTATTATATACATTACATATATTTGTTACAATTATTATATACATTACATTCATTTGTTTACATATGATATATTAGTTACATTTGTTTACATGTGATATTTACATTACGTACATTGGTTTACATATAATACATACATTGGTTTTCTTGTGATACGTACATTACATGCATATGGTTACATATGATACATCTTGGATGAGAACTAATTTTTTTTTCCCTTTCATCCTCGAAGCTTAAATGTAAGCTTATCTGAGGATGACACCAGTGGGTTATTATGTATTGTTTTTTTTTTTGCTGTGTTAGGATGCTACGGAATCTATGATTGAGAAATTCGCGCGCGCGCACTCACACGCACACGCACGCACGCACGCACACACACACACACACGCGCATGCGCACCCCCCCACACACACACACACGCACAATAAATTGGAATGTACTGATGCGTCGCTGAACTGGAGGCCTGAGCGAATATATTGTGTTTCATTAAGTTTGTATGGTATTTTGGGTGCGTGTTTCTTGTTCGTAGTATGTCCCTAGAGCTCTTTTCAGGCTATTGTAGTTTGTAAGGTTTCTGTATTCAAAAGGTAATTTGTTTATCATGTCTGGGATGTAGAAGTTTCGCGTGGCCTTTCCGTAGTGATTATTGTATTTATATGTGATATAATTAGTAGTCTGAGGTCTTGTTATACGGTATGTATTTCTAACTGTCCTGTAGTTGGCATCGAAATAATGTTTTAGCAAGGCATAGTGACATAAATGTTTTGCTGTCAGTATTTTGTGTTCTGCCATTGCAATGTTTATAAGGGCGTGATTTTCTCTTTGTTCCCAAAAGATCAGTTTTGTCATTTTGTACTGTAGCGACATTAGTCTATTTAATTTGTAGGGTGCACAGAAGGCATACGTTGTTATCGCGTATCTTAGTATATTTTGGCTTAGTGCTTTGTATACTGCATAATAATAATAATAATAATAATAATAATAATAATAATAATAACTATAATCCAAATATAGTTTGCACACAGGTTCGTATTCCAAGATATCTCACGTGTAACTCAAACTCTAAAAATTCCTATTAAACCTCTTTAAGAAATTGAATATTCACACTCCTGTCACCAAAATAAAATTCTTTAATTTACAAATTGCACAAATATCAAATCATCTACATAACTACGCAATGGCTATTGTAATCTTCAAATCACAATAAAAATCATTATAGCTACTCAACTTCTTTACGATCACATAAATCAACATATATTGTCTAACATGGACAAAAACCTCTGGTACCTTAGTCTCTTGCCTTCTATCTAAAAACTATCCTGACAGATAGTTTTTAGATAGATCTAAAAACAAACTGTCGAATGGCAATTAAAAGGAAACGCAATTTGTCGAATAAACAATTAATCGAACAACAAATCATCAAATGACTATTTCTTCAAAATTCATTGTTTAGAGGGCGATTTATTTCTAGTAATGTTTTTCTGTTTTCATGAAAAGATCGAAATCTGCTGAGAAACTGACGAAACTTAATGTACATCTATCCTACAATATTTCATTACTTTTCGTCCAGCCAGATCATAATTATTAATATTATTTCGAAACCAACTGCAAGTTTGTGAACAGTTTTTCTCTTGGCACTGTGGCCTTTCCAGATCTACAAAGCTCATATAGACTTCGTTATATATTTCCATGATTTCTCAACTATTCGTTGTCAAGTGAAAATCTCATCCTGACAATCTCTGTTTGGATCTAAACTCACCTTGGTGTTCTCAAGGAGTACCTTCCACAAATTTTCATAAACGTTTCTCAAGAATACTTGGTAAATCGTATCAGGAACCCTCAGTAGGGGAAACTATGAAATTCTTATATTCAGTTTCATTTCTTCCTTTCAATAGACGAGATCAACGATAGCAGCATTGCAATCAGCTGAAACTTGATTCTGTGACCAGACATTCTGAAGGATGCAGTGTAGCTACTAAAAACGTTTAGACGGTTCCATGATTGAGCACTCCTAATCGGATATCACGCACAATTATTTTTTAATTTTTGTTTTTCAAGCAACTGCCTTTCGAGGAATTCTTTATTCGATTAACTGTTGTTCAATTATTTTTTTTTTATTCTCACATTTTTTTTCATAAATTGCCTTTTGTTAAATTATCGTTCCATGAATTATTTTCAATTAATTTCAGTGAATTCCGAGAAGGAATCTCTTGGAAAGAAAACATTTTATATGCTTATTGCATATTGAGAATATTGTCCACAACTCATGCAGAACGTTGAAACCAAATAACAAAAAAAAAAAAAAAAATACTAACAGTGCGTACTATTGACAAGACCATAAGGCTCAAGACCTACTTACATTATTTCGTCTTTCGTAATTCTGATTCGGAAAAGTTGTAATTCTATGCAGAAATAAATATGGGTATTTTTGTGCTAGATAGCATCCTTTCTCCTTTAAAAAATACTTTATTGAATAATGTATTATTCTTATAAATAAATTTCTGATTAATTGAAAGGAGAAAAATTAATTTTGTCATTAACGTTTCATGCAATACAATTTTTATTATCAGAAAACTAAAGTATTTACATGATATGCTATGTAAATAAAACAAGAAAAAATAAAGAAGTTTTATTTTATTAACATAATTAATGTACTACAATTATTTATCAGTGAAATAACAAAAGTGTCCATTCACCAAAGTCTAAATCTATATCAGAATTAAAAATATATTGGCATGTTTTCAGTTAATTATTTAAATTTGTCCATCATTTGTCTTCTTCAAAAGGGATCAGTCAACAAAAGAATTTTTTATTTTAATTTTCTTTCTTCTCACTTAACTCTGCAAATAAAAAGTTAAAATATGTAACACTTGTGACCAATTTTATCCATTTAAACAGACATGCAGCAGTATTAAATTAAAAAACAACTTTGTAAAGCGCAGTTTTACATTTTGGTATTACTTGGTAATACTGAGGAATGATTTTGAAACATGCCAAAGTAGAAAACAAGTTAAATTTTATCTTCTTGCCCAGCGTTATACACTGTTTCCCAAGAATTAAGTTGGGTGGTGGTGGGGGGGAAGAAAATCGAGATAACTAAACAACTATATGATGCATTTTATACAATTCGGCGATAAGCAGAATGATATGAAATCTGACAGAAGCATTCTCAGATATTGTACATGAATAATTTCATCAGTAACAAATGGATATGAAGGTGATGGTCAAAAAGAAGATTTCAAAATGGGATTGTCAAAGTGCTTCCATAAGCAATGTGGTCGTCCACAAGAAATGGCAATACAGCGTTCACAGCGATGTTCCGTACTGTTTATGGTGGGGTTATGTTGGTAATAAGAACCGTTACTTCTACAGAAGGGGTTGAGAGCAGCAAGAAGTCTACATAAGAGATGAGACTATCTCACATATGCTCAATGGGAATACGGTCAGCTGATCCGGCTGGCTAGTCCATACTTACCAGTTCTTCTTGAAGATATTAGTCCACGAGCTTCGCTCGATGAGTTCGAATTTATAAATAGATATTGAACCATATTTTTACTTTTTTTTCTGAAACAATATATACATATCTTCTTTAAAGTTACCTGCTAAGTGTTCCTCAAAATACTCCACTTTGATGAAAACTAACTTTTAATGATCGAAAATAAAAATTACTAAAGGTTACCAGAAGGGAAAAATTGGTTTAGAGTATTGAGTCTAATAAAAAAAAGAAATTTATTGGGCTAGCAAAAAATGTAACTATAATTTTTTTTATTAGGTAATATGCTTGCATCTCTTCACACTCACGTATTTGCCTCTGTGAAATCTACATTTTTCTAATCTGTCCATATATTCGACATTCCATAATATTGATATAATATTTGTTATATACCTTTGCGTATTTTCACCATT
Organism: Typopeltis vanoorti; assembly: GCF_054136105.1. NCBI lineage: Eukaryota > Metazoa > Arthropoda > Arachnida > Uropygi > Thelyphonidae > Typopeltis > Typopeltis vanoorti. Next base: position 112,886,321 of record NC_143553.1, read on the forward strand.
TCCCCATCTTCCTGAAAGCGAGACAGTTATTATTATTTTTAAACATTATTAAACACACATTATTAAATACAAAGTTAAGTAACTTCTATGTCATTTAGGCATTCAAATTTTATTTAACACCACTTCTAAAATCACCACTGTGAAAATCTCCATGTGGTACATTAGTCTAGAAATATTCTACACAACGTATGAAATACACATAGGTAATCATTACATGCGGATAACGAAAAAAAAAATTGCTTACCTAGTGCAAACAATTGGAATCTCAAATTCACCACAGAAATTAATACCGAAGATTGTTTCAGCTATTACCAACAGATATAACTTCGATTCGGGCTATAGGAAGGAATAGAATGTTATTTCATATTCAGCTTCTAAATCTACAGAACAGCAAAATCTTAGATAAAAAGGTTTTTGCCCTTTTTAAGATGAGTATTGTTTTTAATATACATACTGGCAAATTAAATTAGAAACGTTTATTAATTTTGCAGAACTCATTGGTTTCCGTAGATGCAACTGCTAATACCAGTCATCTTTTCGATTCCCTGCTCATAGTTGGGTGTCGAGAATAGCTTTCGTTAAATGCTTCGGTCAATTGCTGCACACAAGAAGTGCTGCAGATCCGTACAAGTCTTCTCTCTGGACAGCGATCGCGTTCCTGTCAGACTAATTTAGGACCACAGTTACGTCTCTTAGACAAGCAATTGTTACGCCCCCCCCTTTCTATAGATATGTCTATTTTATTGTTTAAATTACTGTCTCTTTCTTCCCTTATCTCACTTCTATTATATTCTACATTTTTCTCTTAACTTGGGGCCGTATTTTATTATAAGGATATGGTTTGTGGTTAAAAGCAAAGAGATTCCCACCAGATAATGGCAACTCCTTTGTTTCTGAGCTAATGCTGATTCTTACTTCGAACTCAGAGAAAATTTCTATTTTAGATACGCCACTCTAAGTTCTAGATTTTCAAACAGTGAAGAACCAAAAGAACCAGTACCGAGCTCTGAACTGTATCCTTATTTCTGAATCTTATATGAAATAACTCAAGTCCCAAATTTATTCCTATCTCAATCTACAGTCGTGTCCTCCCTTCCAAAAAACCTCCCACTGTGGTTTGATTTTTATGGGGGTGGGGATGCAGTAGAAAATGATTTCAGGCAAGGCAATTTAGCTTTCGTTACATGCTTCGGTCAATTGTTGTACACAGAAAGTTCTGCAGATCCGTACAAGTCTCCTCTCCGGACAACGATCGCATTCCTGACAGACTATTTTAGGACCACGGTCACGCCTCTTAGACAAGCAATATGGGTTATTTTTTCACTGATTTAACGCATTGGATATCTCAACTTTTAAGAAACCAGTCAGTGCTGATATTTTGAAAATCGTGGCTCCACCGAGACCCACAATAAGCCCTTGATCGAAAAGAGAAAGGTCCTTTATTTTCCCATTTTGATCAACACTATTGACGATTACTGACTAGCAGCATTCTTCGTTGTCTACACAAGTGGTGACGCACTTGATCAAATATTTTGCATATACGCTGCTAAAGTGATGGTTACGTACATTTACATAAAGGTTTCTAATTCAGCGACAGTGTAGTTTTTTTATTTACATAAAGGTTTCTAATTCAGTGTAGGCATGCAAAATCCACACACACACACACACACACACACACACACACACACACACACACACACACACACACACACACACACACACACACACACACACACACACACACACACACAACCATTTCGCGCAGAATACTTACGGTACATTCGCCGGAAAAGGTGATAACAGATTTTATCGGGCATGGACAGTTGAAAGGATTTTTGCACTTCTCAGCAGGTAATTCGGTGAGATTTTGGGAAGAAAAACCAGCATAAATACGCACCTTCAGCAGTAGCGGAAGTAATGGTACTGAAATAATAAGAAATGTATAAAATATAAAAATAATATATTAAATTTCAATTTTTACATATAACAATAAACTTTTATTTTAAAAGTGAGCTTTAAACTATGTGTATGATTTGGCTGTGCAGAAAAAATAAAAAGAATTAAAACAAAACGGAACACTATTAAGAAACCAATATTTTACTTGATTACCAGTGGAGAGAAATTCATTTTGCAAACAGCGATGTATTTCTAATTGTCGTTGCTTTGTAATTTTGTTTCTGTTAATTTTATGCTAAGAAAATCTCAGAAATTTCTAAACACGTGGCAAAATTTCTTCTTTTATATAGTGACCCATACGTCATAGTGCCTGCCGTAGAAATTAACTGCATAAAGATTTTTAACATTCCGAAGTTTTATTATTTGTAATGCAAAATCAAAACATAATTCTGATTTTGCATCACTCCTTGTTGACGAAGCATGGTTATCAACACTATCCTATCTTTCGGACATGTTTTCGAAATTAAATGAACTAAATCTTTCCCTTCATGGAATTTTTTAACTGTTCTTGAATCCTACGACAAAATAAAGGCATTCGAGCAAAAACTGATTTTATGGATTAATTATGTGAAAGACAGACAATTTGCACCTTTTCCAACATTGGAATCCTTTTTAGTGGAAAATAATATTTTTGTTCATTCTGAGTTTGTGGAAAGGGTTTGTGACCACCTCAAAAAATCTAAAACGGAATTTTCAAACATATTTTCCGAATAACTTTTATAAGAAATTTCTGTGGGTTCGCGATCCAATTCAGGCCTGCAGTCACGAGAACGACCTTTCATTATCGAAAAAGGAACAGTTAATTGAGCTTTCAAGTGACAGTGGGCTTAAAATGCAATTCCGTGATCTTGGTTTTGCTCGATTTTTGATCTCGGCTTCAGTGACACGTGAATTTCCGAAATTATCTGAAGAAGCATTGAAAATAGTCCTGCAGTTTTCTACAACCTATCTTTGTGAGAAAGGATTTTCATCACTCCTTCAAATAAAAACAAAATACAGAAATCCTCTTAGTATGTGTGCCGATCTCCAACTGAAATATCCAGCAACTCTACAAGGGCCGAGAAGCTCAGCCATCTATTTAAGTAAGTAGAAACATAATTATATCATCTTATTTATTTGTTTAATAAAAATTAAAACTTTGTTCAATGATGATACACTTTTAATCGTTTACTTCCAATTTAATTAATTATGTTGCCATATCTTTCAAAACGTGCTTTTAGATTTATTATGTTATAAATGGCAAAGTTTTTCCTAAATGTTGGTAATTCCTACATAGATTTTTTTTTTTAAAATTACAAAAAGTCAAAACGACGTACAGGGAAATATGTATATGTATACGTATAGGGAGATAAAAACACTATGTTTATTTTTGAAATAAAACTTTAATTCCAACATTCTAAAATGTTATTTTTATAACTTTTTATAACTTTTTATAACGTATAATAATGCAACGTAGTTAACGAACCTCTCAATAACATATTATACGTTATTGTGAGGTTCTTGAAAAGTATTTGTAAATTTTCTAGCACTGTGGTCTGTTATTGTAATTAAGAGTATGAGCAGTTGTACCAGCCTACACAGATCGGTTGGTGTAGAAGAACCCTCACTCGCGTTAGAATCTAGTTTGTGCCGCCAGGAACCTTTCTGGCGATTTAAATCAAATGGCGAGTTATTCAGTCTCAGACGGCGGTGGATGGTTTTCCCTGAAACTAGGGTCATTTGTCCCTCAAAACAGACAAGCCATTCACGCGAACACACTCATATCTACAGGCAAAGGATACCAACTGCGAGAATGTAGAGCTTAGCCCCTCGATCGTATCTTTTTACTGCACATCATAGATCTCACGTAGGGAACCATAATATTCAACTTCTTGGATGTAGAAAACACTCACTTCATAGGACAAGACATAAGTAATAGTAGTAGCATACTATTATATTATAAAAATCAAGTGGATATTAGATCCCGCATTGTTTCAAAGCCGAATCTCAGAGCTTACGGGAATACGCCCGCCGGTATTTAAGAATCGCCCTAGCGTGGACCAACTTAGAAAACATGCACTCTGCCCAGGCGTCCATATATTTCGCTTTCTAATATGGTATATATTTTTAGGTTTCATTGGCGTGATAGCTGGTTCGAACTGGTTGGTTCTCGTCAGAGATCAGGCAACTATTTAAGTAAAGCCCTCCCTATAAAGTAGGAGATCCCCCAGACCACTTTTTACGAGTGATTAAAAGATCGTCCAACACAGCGTTGGTTCCACTCATTAACAGGCTCACCCCACCACTGAGCAGAACCGCTCATATTCCAGGGAAAAGCACTCACCGACACGGACCACGCCGGAAAGCATTTTCCCCGGAGACTCAAAATGCTCTCTCAAGGCAAAACTCTTCCAAAATCTTAGCCCGGGTATTTAAGTAAAGGACCTCTCTAAAAATTAGGAGATCCCTCGGACCACTCCCTACAAGTGACCGAAAGATCATCCAACTCACCGTTGGTTCCACTCAGTGACAGGCTCACTCTTCCACTGAGCAGGACCGCTCATATTCCAGGGAAACGCATCAACCAACAAGGTCCCCTCCCCCACAGCCGGAAAACTTTCCCCAGAGACTCAAATTACTCTCTCTAGACAAAATCTTAAGCTCCCTTAGCGGGATAATACGCGGAAGAAATATTAAGAGAACAGAAAATTCTCGTTTAGTACTAAGGAACTTGAAACGTAAGAGAGGTGTATTTTTCGTAAGCGAACTATCGGTTGGTGCGTAAAAGTATTTACTAAAATAAAGGGCCAAACGGCCTCAGTTAGGCGATGCAAAAGTTATAAAAATAAAGTGGATATTAGATCCAGCATTATTTCAAAGCTGAATGTAGAAACTATGAAAGTTAGAAAGCGAATATATGGACGGCTGGGCAGCGTGCTTATTTTCCAAGGTGGTCTGCTGTAGGGGTGCTCATAAATGCCGGCGGGTGTATTCCCGTAAGCTATCTGGTCAACTTATATTTACGAACTTTCATAGTTACTACTTTAAAATAATGCTGGATCTAATATCCCCTTGATTTTTATAATTTTTGCATCGCCGAACTGAACCCTTTCGGCTCTTTATTTTAGTAGCATGCTATTATAGTTTTCAAATTACATGTATTCAAAGTTTAAATTTGGAGAGAAAGGTCAATAACGGGTCAAAAGGAACGGGTGTGCCACTATTAGCAGTCACTAACAGCTGAGAGAAGAAAGGTAATATCATGCTGTGCAACAAATGCATAAATTAAATTTATCGACCAAACGAAATACATAATAAGTCAATAAATGCCTGAGAAATCTGAAATAATCATTCTCCGGCCTTTCTCAATCCATTTGGCAACATAAGTGTAAAGCGTAATGCAAAGAAAGAAGTGCCTTACAGTAGGAAACCAGAGAAATGCGATTTTGAGAAACATAGGATAAATAAAAAGTGAAGTCTATTTTACTTGACGCAAACCTGAACATTAAGCTTGCTATGGCTAAGAATATCACCGTTACTTTGAATTCAAATTCATAAGAAAACCAAAGAAATAGAGGCGACTAATATACTAGTACAAAAATATTTGTTTATCAAGCCCTGCACGCATCATAATTCGTCTAACAAATATGTTTTCAAGAGTAAATCTCATTTAAAATCCCTACAGTCTGAAAATATCAGTCGCCGAAAGACATAAAAGTTTCCATCACCAGAATTATCTTAACACCAGAATATGACAGCTCTCATAATCTGGCCTCATGCAGGGAAGCAATCCTATGTTAAAGTGAAAAAAATGGGTCTCCGTTTTACTCTTAAACATTAGAAGCATTTGATGTTTTTGAGGTTTATATTCTAGAAAACATGTTGACATAGAATTATATAATTACTACATTTCCGTCTTTTCACTGACTTTCTGGTATCTGCAATAAAATATAAATAACACTATTTGACATAGTAATACCCACTCTCCAGCTTTCTTTAGCAACTTTGTACAAAGTCGTCAAGAAGAAGTCTGTTGTGCAGTGCTATGTTGTACGTGCTGTTATTATGAATAAAATTTCAGAATGATTTCTGAAAAACGGTATTAGTCCTATTTCCGTTAGTTGGATAACTTAAAGAAATCTTAGCAGAACTCTGGATGAGGGTATTAAGATTACCATCAGGAAGATTCGCATGGCAGTGTTCATGTGAACCTGGCTATTCTCTTCCAAAATAAATGAATCGAGATGTGCATTTCCGATGAAAAGCGTGTATCGGAAATAATTAATACTTACTGTTAAGGAGGCAGATAGAGATATTGGAACCTGGAATTATTGGACCTCCAATCAGTGGAAGAAGAGTGACGTCTACATTCAGGGTATTATTTTCGCCTAAATTGAGAAGATAAATAAAATTACCAAAGTTAATTTATATTACAAAATATGCTTTAATAGCGATTGTTATTTATATTTCTGCTAACATAACTGTTCCATATCATATTATGCAAAATAGCTGCTAAGTTATTATATAAAGCAAAACGAGTAGGCCAAAGCTTGGCTGAAAGATACCTTCGGTATGAGTTAAATTTTTACTTTACTATACTATCTGAAATCAACGAACTATAATAATTGTGCCTCAACATGCCATTTAGAGCGTATTTCAATTGTGTGTTATTTTAAATTCAATTAATTTATTAAATTATTTAAATTATTAATTAAATTGTTTAAATTATTAATTAAATTATTTAAATTACTAAATTATTAATTAAATTACTAAATTATTAATGAAATTACTAAATTATTAATTAAACTATTAAATTATTAGTACATTTATTCTCAATTTTTCCCTTAAGCTAAGATTTGTATCTAGTGTTTGCGACTAACTGTAGAGTCTCCGTGGCTCAGTTGATATAGACAAACTCCTTTCGCTGGAAAGTCCTGGGTTTGAAACTTTTCCAGTGAGGAAGGAACCTTTTCCATGCCTTTTCAACTGAATTTGTGTTAGTCGGATTGAAAGTAGCTAGATTTTCTGCGGCTTACCGAAAACTGAACTGAAAGATCGTGCTAAAATACGTAATGGACCGTGTTTCGAATAACAGGCAAGTTTTATCTTTCTCTCATGAATTTTTGATTTTACATTCCACTATGAGTTTAAAACCGTTGATAGATGATGGTCATAAAAGGTTATTTTTTCTTTGTGAATTCCAACAAAAATGGTGGAAAACTAATCATCGTCTGGAACTGAGGGTGGGTAGCGTTGACTATTCTAGAAAACATACTGTTACGACCAAAGACAGTGAATTTTAAGTCATTTCAGATTTATCATATACAGCGTGGTGCGACTACAAGTGAAGTTCAGTTCGTATATTACCAGGAAGTTTTAGAAACATCTAAATATTAGTGGAATTCCATCCTACAGTCTGCAGATCTGCATAAAATAGTAATTCTGTTTCTCTGTTTTGTTTTTCTTAATATCATAGCATTTAGAAAATACAAATAAAAGAAATTTAATTAAATATAACTAACCAATAGAAATCACTAATCAGAAAAGAGTTAAATAAACAGGACATGAAAAATATCGAAGTTTCGTTAAACGTAAACATATCTAACTTGCCAGATGAAAAATACTTACAGGTCTGCGCATCGCACTGCACGGCAAAGAATGCCATCAAAATCGATGATATCACGACAACATTCATCATTTTAGACTTCGAGTGGATATCAATTTGGAAACGGACTGTAGAATTTGGGTTTTCCAAGCTAGAAATAGTCATTTTTATAGGAAAACTGTCAGAGGAGTTAACCAATTATAACATGCCATTTCATTTACCAGGTCATGTGATTAGATCTCTATACAATACTCATCATGATTTGTGTTAGAAATACGCACGTGAGCTATTTCATTCGATTTCAACATTTTCAGAGATTAATCGAGTGTAATAGATGATGCATAGTAATAAACATTTCTCAATATGCGAATATTCCTAAAATAGCACGCCTGTGTGTGCATAAGAGAGAACACGTACAACATAACTAAACCTTAATTTCATGCAATGTTAGGGATAGAAGCAAATCTCCATAGTTGTATGCACAACCCATGAGAAATATAAATCATTCATAGGAAGAACAAAAGAATGAAATACTCTTTATAGTTTTCTTTTTCTTTTCCTTCCTTCTTTTTTTTTCTTTATGTTGATCACACAGGCAGACGGTAGTTTTTCAACCAATATGCGCGTCTATATACGTTTCAACCCATATATAGTTGGGAAAGAAGAAATTTGTTCGCATTTGATTTGAAAAATTAACAAGATGTTCATTGCTAATAAACTCATAAGATATGAGACTGTTCCTGAGAATATCAGTAGAAGGAATAAAAAAGGAAAAAGTGGTATTGTAATGTTTGAAAGAAACGACGGCGAAAGGTGAAGAATACGCATAATTTTATTCTTAACGTTATCAGTCCGAAGATTTATTGAAGAGAAATGCGTCTTTTAAATAGTAAAATATCAAATGAATCGTTGGCAAAGTTTAAGTAGTTTTGGATGATATTAAACACTCCTCACGTCAGCGACTGGAATCGAGCCAGAACACTCATTTTCCACGCACATGGTTGCGGAACGCATAGCCACTAGGATTAAAGCATGTATCGCTTTAATAGGTATTTTAGGCTTATTTACTAATATGTTTCACATTTTCGTATTATTTAAGTGACTCTCAAAAGATATTGCATTGAGGTTGGTTTTTCTTTGGATTTTGATCCGAAATATCTAGTTGTGTCGATTTTGCTAATGCTACGTATTATACAAAATTCGAATTTCATAGTACTCGATGACAGAGTACTCTCTCTGAAACTTTATTGACTATTATTTCGATAAAAATTATCAAATTTTATATTCAAATTACAAAAAACTGAAGACTGTAAAAAAAGAAAGAAAAAAAAAAGAAAATCGCAAATAATACTTTTAATTTTTTTTCTTCGCATATGGTTCCGAAGCGCAAAGGCCGTTAAGGTATTAGGCTTAACGCGCGTATCGCTTTAATAGGTATTTTAGTCTTATTTACTGATATGTTTCACATTTTCGTATTATTTAAGTGATTCTCAAAAGATATTGCATTGAGGCTGGTTTTTCTTTGGATTTTGATCTGAAATATCTAGTTGAGTCGATTTTGCTAATGCCACCTTATTTCTCACAGTCCCTTTATTGTTCTTTGCTGCTGTGTGTGTGTGTGTGTGTGTGTGTGTGTGTGTGTGTGTGTGTGTGTGTGTGTGTGTGTGTGTGAGAGAGAGAGAGAGAGAGAGAGAGAGAAATGTATTTCTGCTACGTATTTTACAAAATCCGAATTTCATAATACTCGATGATAGAGTACTTTCTCTCTCTCTGAAACCCTAGTCTCTGGAGGCCTTCAGAGGTCCTTAAAATAGAAATGATGTCATCGCTGTTATTGTATTCACTGTTTTCTATGCAGCGTATAATAGCGAAACACACCCACCCATTTCCCAAGTAAAGGAGAACTACGGTTTCTGTCCAATTTCCACGTGCTGGTGATATTAATTTTTTGAACATATATTCCACAAACCACCACTTGTTGGGTAATCAGTATGTCATGTAAATATATGGCTGAACAGGATAATTTTAAACAGACATTTGCAAATTTCGAAAAGTTATCGATAACCCATATAAAAAAAGAGAATATAAGGGCTACTGATTATTGTTTTAAAAAATATATATATATATATCCAATTTTATATTCAAATTACAAAAAAACTAAGATCGTAAAAAAAAAAAGAAAAATCGCAAATAGGATACTTCGATTTTGTTTTCTTTTCCCACTCTCTCACAGAGATCCTTGTGTGTGTGTGTGTGCGTGTACGTGCGTGCGTGTGTGCAGTCAGTTTGTACTGAAACTATGAATAACTGCTAAGTTGTTTCTCTATATTTTCAATGGACTTTCTGTATTGCGAGATGATTAGTGATGTTACTCCATATGCACATTTACCGTGAACGTAATTATAGAAATTGAGTACAAAGGAAGTTAAACGTGTGTGTGGGGGTGGATGGATGAGAGACAGAGGAAGAGAGACTTCTTAGAATGAGAGCGAGAGCATTAGCGATGCTACTTCATATGCCCAGTTTCCATGAAAGTATATACAAAAAATGCATGCAACGGAAATTAAACGCTCGTGTTCGTATGTGTGAGTGTATACATATATATATGTATGCGTGTGTGTGAGAGAATGAGTATGTGTTTCTGATCTACAAAGGAAAGCTTAGTTGTGAGTAAGAAGATAAGACAAAAAAAAAATAAGAAAACTTTAAAAACACATTCATCTATTCAATTTATTAACATGCTGCAGTATCAGTTGTGACCTGATCACGATTCAAAAAGTGTTTACAATGGTATCATTCTTGATAAATTTCTCGAAATAGATGCATTAATTTCTTGGTGATTTCATTTCATTTAATCTCTTAATAGCACGTGTCATTTCTGCGCCTTACTGATTTCGGGATATAATAAAATAATAAAATATAATAAAATAAAAAAATACAATTTTTAAATTTCTTCTTGTTTTTCCATTTAACGTTGCTCTCAATTCATGAATACTTATACATTTTGCTTGCGAACCAATGAATTCGATTATCCTTAAAACGACATTTAAAATAATGAACTAGGTGAAGTGGTCAACTGTGCTTTCGCTTGATTAAAATTATGTTATGATATATTCTTCCTATAGTTTTTACGCCCTTATCAGTTTCATAAACTTCCAAGCATTAGTGGACTTCCTAACGGTTATTTTAAGAGGCGTTTAGCCCTGTGGAAATATTGTAAGTAAATTGCGTTTGCTCTTCAGGCCAGTAAGCATACTTTGTGCATGAAAAACCCTAGGTTTAGAGAGAAAACCCTGCTACTATCGTATGGGACCAAATAGTTCACTTTCAACTGAAAAGTCTTGATTAAGGTACTTCGCGTCCTAGACGGATTTAAATATTGATCATCCTATATGAAAATAATCGTTGCTAACGCCTGCGCTAAGGAAACTCCTATATTCCTCATCGTTTTTAACTCTCAGTCACAACTATTAAACATCACAAACCAGTTTAGACAAGCTTATAAAAATTCAGAAAAATGCAGCTAAAATCATATGTGGACTACGAATACAACTCCTGCAAAATAGCATAATTCGAATCCAACCTTGTTCCTATAAAAATCAGGTGGCAAGAAAATCTTACCAAGTTTGTAGAAAAAAGAGCCAACCTTGCACATCATAGAACAAGTGAACTTTTTCAAAACTGGAAACCAACAAACAGAATAAAGAAAAAATCAACAAAGCATGAAATCATAGAAAATAAAATTCCCTTGGATTGTCGAAAAAAAATAGCCGACTACCCAATATTTCCTTCAAATCAAGACAGGAAAAATATAGTTATCAACTCCGAAATGGGGAAATATGAAAAAAACAGCCTAGAAAACACTAAAATCTTGAGATCATTAGCCCTTTCAAATATAATGGAATATGGACCTGCCTCAATAAAGATCTACACAGATAGCTCCAAATATCCAAATGTCAATTCTGGGAGTGGTGTATTGATCTATGGCTGTCATAATATAGAACTAAAAACAACTAACCAACTAACAGTATTGGATGTAACTCATACCATGCAGAATTAATAGCCATTAAAACAGCACTGCAATATTTGGACAAACAAAACCCGAAGGAGTTTATATTTTTCACAGATTTCTTAGCAGCCCTTCAAGCTATTAAGAACTGCTACACTAGCCATCAAGAAATACTTAGAGATATAGCAAAAAACATAAACGAATTACATAAGGATTCCGAAATAATCTTCCAATGGATCCCATCCCATGTGGGATTAAAGGGAAACGAAACTGCAGATGAAGTAGCAAAAATGGCCGCAACATCAAGTGATACCACAGATTTCGATCTTTTTAAAACCACCCAAAAAGAACACATAAAAAAATAACAATTCTTCAGGATATGACTCACCACTGGTACTCAGCAGAAAATCCAGGAGCTACCATAAACTCCAAGTTTAATCGCAGTGATCTCTCGCCTCAAGACCGGCCACACAAGACGACCAATCAAGTTTAGCAATGGCATAAAAGTCTTCCCTACCTGCAAAATCTGTAACATCGAGGAAGCATCACCAATGCATTTGCTAAACTGTATGAATATTTCCAAATATGAACTCTATAACAACCCAGAAAATGTGCTGTATAAAATACATGAACTTGATCTCTATGATCTGGTGTAATAATACCATGGGATAATAAAAAAATAATAATAAATAATAAAAAAAACTATTAAACAGAGTCATTGAAATGTATACTCTTCTAATTCAAGATCAGTAGAAGAGCTATTCTGAAATACCCGATGAGGAGACATGAATACGGGGAAGTTATCTTGGTTTGAGTGAGAAACACATCTTAAGTCAACGACAATGTGCAAGGAAATAACAGAGCCTCCTAAGATTAGAAAGATGCGACAGGCGGGTGTTGTCTGATTTCGAGAGAGTAGCAGAAATTCATTTGACCAGTTTCTAGTGTTCTTCCACCCATATGGCACAAACATCCTCCTTTTCCAATCTTCTTAAGAAAAATTTTGATTATTAAACAGAGCGTTTCTATTTATCATTCATAGCTGCTACCTCAGCTTACTCTTGTACGTTATCCGTTTATTCATTTCAATATACTTAGTAACCTCTTTAGCATAACTCGATTATTCATTCCTCTAGATTCAGTAACTTTATTCGAATTCTTTCTTGTTCTGAAAATATTAGCTTTCATTTGTTCTTCTTTTTATGCATTCCATATTAATCCTACTAGCACCATAACATTCAGCAGTTATTGAAACAAAAATGCTATACCTGGTGGCATTCCTGACTATTGTAATATGTTTTCTATGACTCTATATTCATCGATCAATCCTGGCATTTCAATCCGATCTTCCAAATTATTTCACATTCAACCTGATAACAAAAATTACATCGCCAGAAACGAAACATGCGATGACTCATATACTGATTGTTTGTATTTTCTTAGTAAAACACGAATTCCCATAAACACGAATTTGAAGAGAAAAACCGTTAATCAGAAATATTTAAAAATGAAGAAAATTATGTTGCGATATTTCTTTCTAGTGAAAAAGAATTAAGACGTATTTTAGGTATTATTTATGGTTATACCCTTTTCAGCTTGCCCTAAATAGCCTAAAAGCTGTTCGGGGGAGGGGGGGGGGGGTTATATATGCCACCAACTAGGGAAATGCTATGAACAAGGTGGTTTCCGGTTGCCTTCATTGTCATACATCCTATACCTGTAGCCTGTGAGTTCACGGGCCCAGTTTGCCTGCTGGCGGGACGAAAAATTGGGAGCAGGAGCTGTTGGTCACGCCCGGCTTACTTGCTTATAGCCGAGGAAAATCTTTAAGCGGTTCACGTCGTCGACGGGAATCGAACCTAGGACAAACCTCCCTCAGAGTGGGTGGGAAGCACATAGCCACTACGCTAAACGCGAGGACAGATCTCATTTATGATTTGAAAAATATTGATTGTATGATAGTAAATATTTTTCCGAGAAACGTTAAATTGTTGAAACGTTGACAAAACATAAGTTATTAAAAAGTGGTTAAAAACTGTTGAATTCAACAGTTTTTAACTACTGCACTTAATTTAAGATGTCCACCCCACTGGAAACTAAGAATGTACAAAATTTGAGCAAACACAATAATTATATATTATAGATTTTAATTATATCATTATTTTTTTTTATTTAATTATTCAGGAACCTACTCTTTATAGGTCTATGATGGTTCCCATTAATAGTAATGTGACTAATTATATATATCAATCTTTGTGTTCGAAAATCTGCGGCAATGATCTCTCGTCTCCATTTCCAAGCAATATTGATGCCGACATAATTCGATAAAAATACTTAATAAACTGACAAAATAAATAAACGAAATAAAAAGCAAAATGCAGAGGAAATTTTCTTCGGACTGTGCCTTATTAAATGCTGTTACATCTTGTTGCTATTGGTATAGTGCGAATGAAAATTTTATAATTCGAACAATTGATTAATTCATATGTATTTATAGAGTTTTCAGTATAAGCATAGACTCTATCAGTTGTACCAGCTGAATAGTCTGTAAAGTTGCCTGTGAAACAAATTAATTGGTGAACAGGAGGGGGAAAGAAGATTTTCGCTTATTAATATATGATAGCACAGAAGCTGTATTGGTTCGTTGAATTCACAGCCAAAGAAACCGAGTTTTATGATGTTAGCCAATGTTACATCTTCTAATTACGTATGTTGTCCATTTTCTTCTAATACTACTACTACTACTTTTGTTTTCTGGAACAAAAGTCCAAATACACGAGTAATAATCCCTTTAGTTCTACCTGTAACTAAAGGTAAGCTATTTCCCTCATGCTTCTCTTCTCTTCTCTTCACAAAGCACGTACTCAACTAGGTCACATGATTATCATGGCGGAAATTGACTATCGCGAGAGGCTTGTCATGTGTTTCCTAATATTTCGCAATATAACGCATTCATGCAGAATAATTAAAACTTCTCTTTATTAAACAAATCAGTCTATTTTTATTAAAATTGCAGAATTTCCATATCTCCTAAACTGTCTAAAGTACAGTACAGTGCACAATAAACAATATTGTTATATTGTATATTGTTAAAAACTATCGTGAACATTCATGTTTCCATTAAACTGCTTGTTAGGATGCATATTCATTAACTAATAATTAATAACATCAGACAGACTGTATTATCGTTTGATTCTTTCGGTTCGACGAGTTTAACAACTTACTGACGTATATAAGCACTGCTAGAATCTTAAAAATATGTGAAAGTCTAAAATGTTGAATGGTGTTAATAGTCTAAGAAGTCACCAACATAGGTGATTTCTCTTGGGAGTATTTTTGATATTGTAATGTTTGAAAGAAACGACGGTGAAGGGTGAAGAGTACGCATATTTTTATTCGTAGCATTATCAGTCCGGAAGGTTTATTGAAGAGAAATGTGTCTTTTAAATAGTAAAATATAAAGAATCGTTGGCAAAGTTTAAATAGCTTTGGATGGCATTAAAGAGATTCTAGGTAAGGAGGTTCTTCGGCGAAATCTACATTTTAGTATCTTGGTATTTATATAACAAACAAATGGGATTTATTCAACGCTTTAATAATTTTCTCTTCTCGTTAGGCCTTATCGCCTTTAACAGAGCTATCTTAAGCACTTATAAGTCGTATCCATCCCGATGATAAGGTTACGAGCCCTATGCCTCTCGGTATTTTCTATGGCTGTAGCTGTGTCTTCACTGGGCCGGTTTGCCTGCTTGCGATAGGAAAACCCCCAAAATAAACTGGGTAGAAAACTCTGCTGTCCACGCCCAAATCCGGCTAACTTGGCTATGTCTAAGAAGTATCCTTAAGCTATACACATCTACGACGAGATTCGAGAGCAGGACACTCTTTTCAAAAGCATATGGTTGCGAAGCGAATATCCAATAGGCTTAACGCATGTATTGCTTTAATAGGTATTTTAGTCTGATATGTTTATTTACTGATATGTTTCACATTTTCGTATTATTTAAGTGATTCTCAAAAGATGTTTCAGCAAGGTCGGTTTTCTTTGGATTTTGATCTGAAATATCTAGTTGAGTCGATTTTGCTAATGCCACCTTATTTCACACAGTACTTTTATTGTTCTTTGTTGCCGCTGCTGTGTGTGCGTGTGTGTGTGTGTGCGTGTGTGTGTGTGTGTGTGTGTGTGTGTGTGTGTGTGTGTGTGTGTGTGTGTGTGTGTGTGTGTGTGTGTGTGTGTGTGTGTGTGTGTGTGTGTGTGTGTGTGTGTGTGTGTGTGTGTGTGTGTGTGTGTGTGTGTGTGTGAGAGAGAGAGAGAGAGAGAGAGATGTATTTCTGCTACGTATTTTACAAAATTGGAATTTCATAACTTTTATAGAAATGATGTTATTGCTGTTATTATAGTCACTGTTTTCTATGCAGCGCGGATAATAGCGAAACACGCCCATCCGTTTCCTAACTAAAAGAGAGCTACGTATTCTGTCGAATTTCTTCATGCTGGCGGTATGAATTTTCTGAACATACACTCCACAAACCTACTTGTTGGGTAATCAATATGTCATGAGTATCAATATAATCAATATGTATGGCTGAACAAGATAATTTTAAACATTCATTTGTAAATTTAGAAAAATGATCAACAACCCATAATAAATAAAGATTTCATAAGGGATACTGACTATTGTTTTTAAGAAAATAACAAATTTTATATTCAAATTACAAAAAAAATGAATACCGTAGAAAATAAATAAATAAAAGAAATATCACAAATGAATACTTCAACTTTTTTTCTTTTCTCACTCTCCCACAGCGATCCTTGTGTGTGTGTGTGTGTGTGTGTGTGTGTGTGTGTGTGTGTGTGTGTGTGTGTGTGTGTGTGTGTGTGTGTGTGTGTGTGTGTGTGTGTGTGTGTGTGTGTGTGTGTGTGTGTGTGTGTGTGTGTGTGTGTTCCATTCATGAAAAGTTGTAGGTGTATAATATATCAGTACACTAGGCAGGTTAAGTTTTTTTCTATTTTAATTAGTTTGTTTATTGTTATTATTATTTGTATCGTTACATTTATTCCAAGTAGTTCGGTAATCATATCGAATATTGCGATTTTCACATGGAGTGAAAATCGCCATGAATAATGTAATCTATCTTCCATTTAAAGAGAATATTTTTACTTGGACTTAATCAAGTTTATATGTTTCGCAAATACGTTTCGTTCCCAATATCAGATATATGTATAAATTTGATTTACATATAGTTGTAGATATTTTTTACGTTTTTAGAAAAAAAAAAATCTAAAATCAAATACAATTAGGGTTGACATCTAAACTACATTCGGTCTAGGATTCTTCGACTCTAAAAGCACCTACCGCTATACGAGAGGGAAAGATCTGCAAAGTTCTGATAAACTCCTATAACAAAAATTAATTAATTTCATGTCTTTTTATTACACCATAAAAGAAAAAGAACAAATGATTACAATTTGTTGAAACATGAGATTTAAAGGGTTTTAAGATTATCTGCTTTCTTGAGGTTATATCAGTTCCGTTATTATTATTTTTGTTCTAAGTGTTTATCAGAACTTTAGCGCCTCCGTAGCTCAGTTGGTATAGACGAAGTCCTTAGGTCGGAAAGACCTGATTGCCATTCCCGTCCATGAAGTGAGGAACCTTATCTGGTCTCTTTCTATTAAAAGTGAGTTAGCCGCCCTCACAGTGATATCGAGGTCCCCCACCCCCCCCCCCCCCCACCCCCCCCCCCCCCCACCCCCCCCCCCCCCCACCCCCCCCCCCCCCCACCCCCCCCCCCCCCCACCCCCCCCCCCCCCCACCCCCCCCCCCCCCCACCCCCCCCCCCCCCCACCCCCCCCCCCCCCCACCCCCCCCCCCCCCCACCCCCCCCCCCCCCCACCCCCCCCCCCCCCCACCCCCCCCCCCCCCCACCCCCCCCCCCCCCCACCCCCCCCCCCCCCCACCCCCCCCCCCCCCCACCCCCCCCCCCCCCCACCCCCCCCCCCCCCCACCCCCCCCCCCCCCCACCCCCCCCCCCCCCCACCCCCCCCCCCCCCCACCCCCCCCCCCCCCCACCCCCCCCCCCCCCCACCCCCCCCCCCCCCCACCCCCCCCCCCCCCCACCCCCCCCCCCCCCCACCCCCCCCCCCCCCCACCCCCCCCCCCCCCCACCCCCCCCCCCCCCCACCCCCCCCCCCCCCCACCCCCCCCCCCCCATAGTGATCGAAGGTCCAATTATTCCAGGTTCCAATATCTCTATCTGCGTTGACAGTAAGTATTAATTATTTACGATACACGCTTTTCAAGGGAAATGCACATCTCGATTCATTTATTTTGGAAGAGAATAGTCAGGTTCACATGAACACTACCATGCGAATCTTCCTGATGATAATCTTAATACCTTCTTCCAGAGTTCTGCTAAGATTTCTTCAAGTTATCCAACTAACGGAAATGGGACTGATACCGTTTTTCAAAAATAATTCTGAAATTTTATTCGTAATAACAGCACGTACAACATAACACTGCACAACAGACTTCTTCTTGACGACTTTGAAGAAAGATGCTAATGAAAGCTGGAGAGTGGGAATTATTATGTCAAATAGTGTTATTTATATTTTATAGCAGATACCAGAAAGTCAGTTAAAAGACGGAAATGTAGTAATTATTTAATTCTATGTCAACATGTTTTCTAGAATATAAACCTCAAAAACATCAAATGCTTCTAATGTTTACGAGTAAAACAGAGACCCCTTTTTTTCACTTTAACATAGGATTGCTTCCTTGCTTGAGGCCAGATTATGAGAGCTGTCATATTCTGGTGTTAAGATAATTCTGGGGATGGAAACTTTTATGTCTTTCGGCGACTGATATTTTCAGACTGTAGGGATTTTAAATGAGATTTACTCTTGCAAACTAGACGAATTATGATGTGAGCAGGTCTTGATAACACAAATGTTTTTTGTACTAGTATATTGGTCGGCTCTATCTCTTTGGTTTTATTATGAATTTGAATTCAAAGTAACGGTCATATTCTTAGCCATAGCAAGCTTAATGTTCAGGTTTGCGTCAAGTAAAATAGACTTCACTTTTTATTTATCCTATGTTTCTCAAAATCGCATTTCTCTGTTTCCCTACTGTAAGGCACTTCTTTCTTTACATTACGCTTTACACTTATGTTGCCAAATGGATTGAGAAAGGCCGGAGAACGATTATTTCAGATTTCTCAGGCAGTTATTGACATATTATGTATTTCGTTTGGTCGATAAATTTCATTTATGCATTTGTTGCACAGTATGATATTACCTTTCTTCCCTGAGCTGTTAGTGACTGCCAATAGTGGCACATCGTTCCTTTTGACCCGTTATTGACCTTCCTCTCCAAATTTAAACTTCGAATACATGTAATTTGAAAACTATAATAGCATGCTACTAAAATAAAGAGCCGAAAGGCTTCAGTTCGGCGATGCAAAAATTATAAAAATCAAGGGGATATTAGATCCAGCATTATTTCAAAGTAGTAACTATGAATGTTCGTAAATATAAGTTGACCAGATAGCTTACGGGAATACTCCCGCTGACATTTATGAGCAGCCCTACAGCAGACCACCTTGGAAAATAAGCACTCTGCTCAGGCGTGCATATATTCGCTTTCTAACTTTCATAGTTTCTACATTCAGCTTTGAAATAATGCTGGATCTAATATCCATTTTATTTTTATAACTTTTGCATCGCCTAACTGAGGCCGTTTGATTCTTTATTTCAGTAAATACTTTTACGCACCAACCGAGAGTTCGCTTACGAAAAATACACCTCTCTTACGTTTCAAGTTCCTTAGTACTAAACGAGAATTTTCTGTTCTCTTAATATTTCTTCCGCGTATGGTCCCGCTAAGGGAGCTTAAGATTTTGTCTAGAGAGATATATTTGAGTCTCTGGGGAAAGTTTTCCGGCTGTGGGGGAGGGGACCTTGTTGGTTGATGCGTTTCTCTGGAATATGAGCAGTCCTGCTTGTGGAAGAGTGAGCCTATCACTGAGTGGAACCAACGCTGGGTTGGGCGATCTTTCGGTCACTTGTAGGGAGTGGTCCGGGGGGGATCGCCTAATTTTTAGAGAGGTCCTTTACTTAAATACCCGGGCTAAGATTTTGGAAGAGTTTTGCCTTGAGAGAGCATTTTGAATCTCCGGGGAAAATGCTTTCCGGCGTAGTCCGTGTCGGTGAGGGCTTTTCCCTGGAATATGAGCAGTACTGCTCAGTGGTGGGGTGAGCCTGTTAATGAGTGGAACCAATGCTGTGTTGGACGATATTTTAATCACTCGTAAAAAGTGGTCTGGGGGATCGCCTACTTTTTAGAGAGGGCTTTACTTAAATAGTTGCCTGATTTCTGACGAGAACCAACAAGATCGAAACAGCTATCACGCCAGTAAAACCTTAAAAATATATACCATATTAGAAAGCGAAATATATGGACGCCTGGGAAGAGTGCATGTTTTCTAAGTTGGTCCACGCTAGGGCGATTCGTAAATACCGGCGGACGTATTCCCGTAAGCTCTGAGATTCGGCTTTGAAACAATGCGGGATCTAATATCCACTTCATTTTTATAATATAATAGTATGCTACTACTATTACTTATGTCTTGTTCTGTGAAGTGCGTGTTTTCTACATCCAAGAAGTTGAATATTATGGTTCCCTACGTGAGATCTATGATATGCAGTAAAAAGATACGATCGAGGCGCTAAGCTCTACATTCTCGCAGTTGGTATCCTTTGCCTGTAGATATGAGTGTGTTCGCGTGAATGGCTTGTCTGTTTTGAGGGACAAATGACCCAAGTTTCAGGGGAAAACCATCCACCGCCGTTGACACTGAATAACTAGCCATTTAATTTAAATCGCCAGAAAGGTTCCTGACGGCTCAAACTAGCTTCTAACCCATGTGAGGTTTCTTCTAAACCAACCTATCTGTGTAGGCTGGCACAACTGCTCATACTCTTAATAACAATAACAGAGCACAGTGCTAGAAAATTTACAAATACTTTTCAAGAACCTCACAATAACGTATAATATGTTATTGAGAGGTTCGTTAACTACGTTGCATTATTATACGTTATAAAAAGTTATAAAAATACGTTATAAAAATAACATTTTAGAATGTTGGAATTAAAGTTTTATTTCAAAAATAAACATAGTGTTTTTATCTCCCTATACGTATACGTATACATATTTCCCTATAGGTCGTTTTGACTTTTTGTAATTTAAAAAAAAAAATCTATGTAGGAATTACCAACATTTCGGAAAATCTTTGCCATTTATAACATAATAAATCTAAAAGCATGTTTTGAAAGATATGGCAAAATAATTAATTAAATTGGAAGTAAATGATTAAAAGTGTATCATCATTGAACAAAGTTTTAATTTTTATTAAACAAATAAATAAGATGGTATAATTATGTTACTACTTACTTTTAATGAGATGGTTTAGCTTCTCGGCCCTTGCAGAATGGCTGGATATCAATATTAGTCAACTTCAATTGGAGATCGGTACACACACTAAGAGGATTTCTGTATTTTGTTTTTATTTGGAGAGATGAAAATCCTTTCTCACAAAGATAGGTTGTAGAAAACTGCTGGATGATTTTCAATGCTTCTTCAGATAATTCCAGAAATTCACTTCTCACTGAAGACGAGATCCAAAATCAAACAAAACCAAGATCACGGAATTGCATTTTAAGCCCGCTGTCACTTGAAAGGCTCAAGTAACTGTTCCTTTTTCGATAATGAAAGGTCGTTCTCGTGACTGCAGGCCTGAATTGGATCGCGAACCCACAAAAATTTCTTATAAAAGTTATTCGGAAAATATGTTTCAAAATTCCGTTTTAGATTTTTTGAGGTGGTCAAAAACCCTTTCCACAAACTCAGAATGAACAAAAATATTATTTTCCACTAAAAAGGATTCCAATGTTGGAAAAGGTGCAAATTGTCTGTCTTTCACATAATTAATCCATAAAATCAGTTTTTTCTCGTAAGCCTTTATTTTGTCGTAGGCATCAAGAACAGTTAAAAAAATTTCCCTGAAGGGAAAGATGTAATTCATTTAATTTCGAAAAAATGTCCGAAATATAGGATAGTGTTGATAACCATGCTTTGTCAACAAGGAGTGATGCAAAATCAAAATTATGTTCTGATTTTACATTACAAATAATAAAACTTCGGAATGTTAAAAATCTTTATGCAGTTAATTTCTACGGCAGGCACTATGACGTATGGGTTACTATATAAAAGAAGAAATTTTGCCACGTGTTTAGAAATTTCAGAGATTTTTTTAGCATGAAATTAACAGAAACAAATTTACAAGCAACAACAATTAGAAATACATCGCTGTTTGCAAAATGAATTCCTGTCCACTAGTAATCAAGTAAAATATTGGTTTGTTAATAGTGTTCCGTTTTATTTTAATTCATTTTAGTTTTTCTGCACAGATAAATCATACACATAGTTTAAAGTTCACTTTTAAAATAAAAGTTTATTGTTATGCGTAAAAATTGAAATTTAATATATTATTTTTATATTTTATACATTTCTTATTATTTCAGTAGAATCACATCTGCGAAGGGTACGTGTTTATGCTGGTTTTTCTTGGCAAAATCTCACCGAATTACCTGTTGAGGAGTGCAACAATCGTTTCACCTGTTCATGCCCGATAAAAACTGTTATCACCTTTTCCGGCGAATGTACCGTAAGTATTCTGCGCGAAATGGTTGTGTGTGTGTGTGTGTGTGTGTGTGTGTGTGTGTGTGTGTGTGTGTGTGTGTGGATTTTGCATGCCTACACTCAATTAGAAACTTTTATGTCAATAAAAAACTACACTGTCGCTGAATTAAAAACCTTTATGTAAATGTACGTAACCATCACTTTAGTAGCGTATATGCAAAATATTTGATCAAGTGCGTCACCAGTTGTGTAGACAACGAAGAATGCTGCTAGTCAGTAATCGTCAATAGTGTTGATCAAAATGGGAAAATAAAGGACTTTTCTCTTTTAGATAAAGGGCTTATTGTGGGTCTGAGTGGAGCCACGATTTTCAAAATATCAGCACTGACTGGTTTCTTAAAAGTTGAGATATCCAATGCGTTAAATCAGTGAAAAAATAACCCATATTGCTTGTCTAAGAAGCGTGAACGTGGTCCTAAAATAGTTTGTCAGGAACGCGATCGCTGTCCGGAGAGGAAACTTGTACGGATCTGCAGAACTTTCTGTGTGCAGCAATTGCCCGAAGCATTTAACGAAAGCTAAATTGCCTTGCCTGAAATCATTTTCTACTGCACCCCTAATCCCCATAAAAATCGAACCAAAGTGGGAGATTTTTTGGAAGGGAGGACACGACTGTAGATTGAGATAGGAATAAATTTGTGACTTGAGTTATTTCATATAAGATTCAGCAATAAGGATACAGTTCAGAACTCGGTACTGGTTCTTTTGGTTCTTCACTGTCTGAAAATCTAGAACTTAAGGTGGCGTATCTAAAATAGAAATTTCCTCGGAGTTCGAAGTAAGAATCAGCATTAGCTCAGAAACAAAGGAGTTGCCATTGTCTGATGGGAATCTCTTTGCTTTCAACCCACGAACCATATCCTTATAATAAAATACGGCCCCAAGTTAAGAGAAAAATTTAGAATATAATAGAAGTGAGATAAGGGAAGTAAGAGACAGGCATTTGAACAATAAAATAGACATAACTATAGAAAGAAGGGGGCCTAACAATTGCTTGTCTAAGAGACGTAACTGTGGTCCTAAAATAGTCTGACAGGAACGCGATCGCTGTCCAGATAGAACACTTGTACGGATCTGCAGCACTTCTTGTGTGCAGCAATTGACAGAAGCATTTAACGAAAGCTATTATCGACACCCAATTATGAGCAGGGAATCGAAAAGATGACTGGTATTAGCAGTTGCATGTCTCTACGGAAACCAATGAGTTCTGCAAAATTAACAAACGTTTCTAATTTAATTGCCAGTATGTATATTAAACACAATACACATCTTAAAAAGGGCAAAAACCTTTTTATGTAAGATTTTGCTGTCTTGTAGATTTACAAGCTGAATATGAAATAACATTCTATTCCTTCCCACAGCCTGAATCAAAGTTATATCTGTTGCTAACAGCTGAAGGAGCTTTCCGTGTTAAGGTCTGTGGGAAAGTTGAGAATCCAATTAATTGCATTAGGTAAGCAATTTTTTTTTTTTTTTCGTTATCCGCATGTAGTGATTTCCTATGTGTATTTCATACGTTGTGTAGAATATTTCTAGACTAATGTACCACATGGAGATTTTCAAAGTGATGATTTTAGAAGTGGTGTTAAATAAAATTTCAATGCCTAAATGACATAGAAGTTATTTAACTTTGTATTTAATAATGTGTGTTTAATAATGTTTAAAAATAATAATAACTGTCTCGCTTTCAGGAAGTTGGGGAAATAGTGAAAATACGCAAAGGTATATAACAAATGATATATTAATATTATGGAATGTTGAATATATGGACAGATTAGAAGAATGTAGATTTCACAGAGGCAAATACGTGAGTGTGAAGGGATGCAGGCATATTACCTAATAAAAAAAATTATAGTTACATTTTTTGCTAGCCCAATAAAAATATTTTTTTTTTTTCTATTAGACTCAATACTCTAAACCAATTTTTCCCTTCTGGTAATCTTTAGTAATTTTTATTTTCGATCATTAAAAGTTAGTTTGCATCAAAGTGCAATATTTTGAGGAACACTTAGCAGGTAACTTTAAAGAAGATATGTATATATTGTTTCAGAAAAAAAAAGTAAAAATATGGTTCAATATCTAGTTATAAATTCGAACTCATCGAGCGAAGCTCGTGGACTAATATCTTCAAGAAGAAACTATGGTAAGTATGGACTAGCCAGCCGGATCTGCTGACCGTATTCCCATTGAGCATATTTGAGATAGTCTCATCTCCTATGTAGACTTCTTGCTGCTCTCAACCCCTCCTGTAGAAGTAATGGTTCTTATTTCCAACATAACCCCAACATAAACAATACGGAACATCGCTGTGAACGCTGTATTGCCATTACTTGTGAACGACCACATTGCTTTTGGAAACATTTTGACAATCCCATTTTGAAATCTTCTTTTTGACCATCACCTTCATACCCATTTCTTACTAATGAAATTATTCATTTACAATAGCTGTGAGTGTTTCTGTCAGATTTCATATCATTCTGCTTATCGCCGAATTGTATAAAATGCATCATATAGTTGTTTAGTTATCTCGATTTTCGTTTCCCCCCCCCCCCCCCCCACCACACACACACCCAACTTAATTCTTGGGAAACAGTGTATAACGCTAGGCAAGAGGATAATATTTAACTTTTCTTCTACTTTGGCATGTTTCAAAATCATTCCTCAGTATTAACAAGTGTAATACCAAAATGTAAAACTGCGTTTTGCAAAGTTGTTTTTTAATTTAATGCTGCTGCATATCTGTTTAAAGGGATAAAATTGGTCACAAGTGTTACATATTTTTACTTTTTATTAGCAGTGTTAAGTAAGAAGAAAGAAAATTAAAATAAAAAAATTCTTTCGTTGACTGATCCCATTTGAAGAAGACAAATGATGGACAAATTTAAATAATTAACTGGAAACATGCCAATATATTTTTAATACCGATATAGATTTCGACTTTGGTGAATGGACACTTAAAATTGTGGTTTTGTTATTTCACTGATAAATAATTGTAGTACATTGATTATGTTAATAAAATAAAATATCTTTATTTTTTCTTGTTTTATTTACATAGCCTATCATGAAAATACTTTAGTTTTCTGATAATAAAAATTGAAATGCATGAAAAGTTAATGGCAAAATTAATTTTTCTCCTTTCAATTAATCAGAAATTCATTTATAAGAATAATACATTATTCAATAAAGTATTTTTTAAAGGAGAAAGGATGCTATCTAGCACAAAAATACCCATAGTTATTTCTGCATAGAATTACAACTTTTCCGAATCAGAATTACGAAAGACGAAATACTGTAAGGAGGTCTTGAGCCTTATGGTCTTGTCAATAGTACGCAATGTTAGTATTTTTTTTTTTTATTTGGTTTCAACGTTCTGAATGAGTTGTGGACAATATTCTCAATATGCAATAAGCATATAAAATGTTTTCTTTACAAGAGATTCCTTCTCGGAATTCACTGAAATTAATTGAAAATAATTCACGAAACGATAATTTAGCAAAAGGCAATTTATGAAAAAAAATGTGAGAATAAAAAAATAATAATTGAACAATAGTTAATCGAATAAAGAATTCCTCGAAAGGCAGTTGCTTGAAAAACAAAAATTAAAAAATAATTGTGCGTGATATCCGATTAGGAGTGCTCAATCATTGAACTCTCTAAACGTTTTTAGTAGCTACACTGCATACTTCAGAATGTCTGGTCACAGAATCAAGTTTCAGCTGATTGCAATGCTGCTATCGTAGTTTCCGTCTATTGAAAGGAAGAAATAAAGCTGAATATGAGAATTTCATAGGTTTCCTCTACTAAGTGTTCCTGATACGATTTACCAAGTATTCTTGAGAAACGTTTATGAAAATTTGTGGAAGGTACTCCTTGAGAACACCAAGGTGAGTTTAGATCCAAACAAAGATTGTCATCAGGATGAGATTTTCACTTGACAACAAATAGTTGAGAAATCAGGGAAATATATAACGAAGTCTATATGAGCTTTGTAGATCTGGAACGGCCACAATGCCAAGAGAAATAAAAGGTTCACAAACTTGCAGTTGGTTTCGAAATAATATTAATAATTATGATCTGGCTGGACGAAAAGTAATGAAATATTGTAGGTTAGATGTACATTAAGTTTCGTCAGTTTCTCAGCAGATTTCGATCTGATCATAAAAACAGAAAAAAAATTACTAGAAATAAATCGCCCTCTAAACAATGAATTTTAACAAATAGTAATTTGATGATTTGTTGTTCGATTAATTGTTTATTCGACGAATTGCGTTTCCTTTTAATTGCCATTCGACAGATAGATTTTAGATCTATCTAAAAACTATCTGTTAGGATAATTTTTAGATAGAAGGAGGCAAGAGACTAAGGTACCAGAGGTTTTGGTCTATGTGAGACAATATATGTTGATTTATGTGATCGTAAGGAAGTTGAGTAGTTATAATGATTTTTATTGTGATTTAAAGATTATAATAGCCATTGCGTAGTTATGTAGCTGATTTGATGTTGTATATATTTGTGCAATTTGTAAATTAAAGAATTTTATTTTGGTGACAAGAGTGTGAATATTCAATTTCTTAAAGAGGTTTAATACGAATTTTTAGAGTTTGAGTTACACGTCAGATATCTTGGAATACGAATCTGTGTGAAAACTATATTTGGATTATAGTTATTATTATTATTATTATTATTATTATTATTATTATTATTATTATTATTATTATTATTATTATTATTATTTTGAAATTAATAGTTTAAACCACTCGAAGTATGTGTGAAAGAAAATAAAAGTAAAAATATATAAGTAAAAATATATACAGACTCACACCCACCCACCCACATACAAAGCACTGACAGATAAAATGAACGAGATCATCCATAAAATAAAGCTTCGGCAGTCAACAAAGAAAAAGAACAGAGTGAGTTGTGCTTGCTAGATTCTCCATAGGGCACCTTTATAGTTACGCAATCG
Source organism: Typopeltis vanoorti (assembly GCF_054136105.1). Taxonomy (NCBI): domain Eukaryota; kingdom Metazoa; phylum Arthropoda; class Arachnida; order Uropygi; family Thelyphonidae; genus Typopeltis; species Typopeltis vanoorti. The sequence continues at coordinate 112,913,599 of NC_143553.1, forward strand.
TATTTACTGAGTGCGTATGATCGATCGATCTGTGAACACCTCAACAAGCATATCACCATTTATCCCGTTCTTGTGGAGTGCCAGCACTTTACTCGATGTACCTGTAGAAATGAAGTTTTTACTACATTGGCTGACATATATACAGGGTGTTCCATAAGTTCCTAGATATTTTAATAATTCATAAAAATTTTAGAAAAAATGGTATATTAGAGTGCGGTTTGCACCGAAGTGAATCGCAAGGAGGGGTATTTTTTTTTTTTTTTTTTTGGCGGGGAAAAAGAGTTTACTTCAAATTTTCACCGATAGAGGGCACTGTACCACATGCATCATTTGCAAATACCTGCAAATGAGATTTCTATAAAACGCAGGGTGTACTGCTGACAGCTCGTAATGAATTCGTGCAAATTCCCAGTCGTTGGGGCTAACAGAACTGTTTTTGTACGAAGAATATTTATATAAATATACATAAATATAATTTTATGATATATTTTTATTTGCCTCCTGCCCTTTACTTTGCTTCCTGTCCCGACATTCTGTAAAGAGCAGGATGATATTAGAGAATTTAAAGAATACTGGACTGAAATTTTTGATATGATTAAGAAAGATAATCAAGCTTTCTGCATTTTATGTTCTGAACATTAGGATCATTTGTTTCTGGACTTCTGTAAAGAGTCATTTTGAAACTGTTAATAAGAACTTAAGAAAGAACAAAGAGAATTAATTTCTTCTGTACTGTGCAAGACAAATAACATCCGATACTACGGAAACCATAGATTTGAGAATTCTGAGAAAGATGAGTGAAGAGGTGAGAGCGAGTCTGATTAGAAGAGTCGTTAGCGTATTTACTCTCCAGCCGTTATGCTGCGGGTTCGAATCTCGCCATGGATATGGATATTTATCACTCTCCTACTAATTCTATGCAGAAAGGGTTTCTTCCACCAATCACGTCTTTACTCCCACTTCGCGGAAATTATCAGACTGCTTCCAGTGACGGCAGATGTGAATAATAACAGACGGTAATAATAGCACAATCATATTAGAGATATCAGAACGAACTTTACATTTATTTTATTTTTTATTTTAAGTTTTTTTTTTTCAGAATGGCAGGGCTGCGATAGTAAGTGATACAGTAAACAGTGCTTTAGAAGAGAGAAATATAAGATTTGATAATGAGGAGCCTTGACAGGTAACAGATTAATTTTGAGGAAAATTGTTGATAAGAAGTTAGTAATGATTAAACTGTTTTTCATGAAGTACACTTATAATATCCTATACACTTCTGATGGTGTTTGTCAGGAATTTGATGATGATGATTGATGATTGAAGATGTTGAAGAAAATATGTTATGACTAAATAATGATCATCCTTCTTAGTTGGTGAAATGAAGCATCTCCGCTACTCTTCGATTGTTGTTTGGAATTGAGTAAATGATGTTTATGAGGTAGTAAACGATTTTCGTTATCAACTGTGAGAAGACCTAAGTGTTTATTTAAGGTTTGAAATGTATATAGAGTACCGTGTTTGCTCTTCAAGATAAGATTCCTAGATAATTCAATTCTAACTCTACCGAAAGTTTTAAATGTGCTATAGATTATGAACTGTTCTCAGAGAGACTCACATATTAAAAAAAAGAAAATAAAAATAAAATAAAAAGTGGGAAAATGAGTTGCTATAATTGACACGAAACGAGGCTCCCTTACAGCCGCTAGCAGAAACTGCACGAGTTGTTGAAGGCGTTTACGTGATGAACTGGTTTTCTGTTTTTAACCAAATGCGACCTAAATTTTTCTTGAAACAATTTGAACGCAAACCCAGTGAGAGTTAAGGAAATGCCTTGTGTAATATTAAATTCTGTGCACTTTCACTCCTAAGTAGCACTAGTAGTTAAGTTGCACTTATGTAATAAACCTTCAAGCATTTCTTTTAGCATTTCATAGTAAATAGATTTTAATGTTAAGGGGTTTTATGGAAAAGCACCAATAAATAAATAAGTAAATACAAAATAACAAAGTGATTGTTTTACAAAAAAAGTTCTCTCTCTCTCTCGTTGATAATAATGCAACACACTCCGTGCATTGATTTCATGCAAGAAGTTCCCTAACACCAGTGAATGCAAGGTGCAGTTTAAATTTTGTTTCGTTTGGCTTCTCTTAAATTTTTGCGTTTTCTCTTCAGATATTTGTAACTTGAGGAGAGAAAGAATTCAGTTAGTAAGTTTTAATTAAACTAATGACAGATATTATTGCCGCTAATGGAAGGAAGGAACTTTTTTTTTCAAATTAAATGGTTTTTTCCGAACAACGGTAGCATATTTGTTTTTTTAATCCTCCATGAAACTTTTTTTTTTTTACACAGTGAAATGCTTCCATTTAATGGATATAAATGCACTTCTTCATAGCTGTACTTACTTCTGCTGAAATTCTAATCATCCAGCAACCATCGCAAATAATTAGGAGTTTTTTCCTCGAAAAAGAGATGCCTCAGCGAGAATATAGGGAGACGGAAAAGAACAGCGGTGTTTATAATGGACGACCTGCTAAAGGCAGACCAAATACTCAGTGTTGGTTAATGATAAGAAACATTGTATTGTGGGGAAAGTGGAAATCTTCCGTAATGTCATAGAGCAAGGTTCAGTGAATGAGAGTTCAAAATTTGCATAATGTCAAACTTTTTTTAAAATTTTTTTCAAATCAATAAAATTTACCATAGACATTTTGGTCATTCTAGTGGTATGGCGAGTTTTATAAAAAAAATTAACTATTTAGAAATGCAAAATTATAATTCTGTAAACGCAGACTAATGCATGTAGTTGTCTTTTAAGCTTGTTATGTGAAATTCTGTTAGTAGTTATTCCTGTGTCCTCCTCCCTATGAGAGGATTACACCTCTCAAATAATACTATAAGGAGCTTGACACCCCCCAAAGAAAAAGTAAAAAAAAAAAAAACACTAGAAAAATTTCCAGAAATCTTTTCCTAATTAAAATTATTTTTTCGTTTTTTATTTGTGTTGCGTCGTGTCTTCTATTTCTATACTACTTATGAATTAGCGGTCATATAAGGTGGGAATACTCGGAAATCACGGCCGCTGTGAACACAAGACTTCGATCGCCTTGCGTTTGCTCGAGCCGGGCTGGAGGAGATCACAGGTATCATGTATTGGCGATCATTGCAGGTGCTCGGTCATAAATCGTATGCGTTGCGTAGTTTGTATTCTCAAATCGTCTATTCAACTCGCCCCCTCCCAAGATTAAATCCTGACTGCGCCACTGTTCCTAACACTATAGTGTCCGTTGACTTCCAAGCAGTGTATATACATGTGTATGTACGGAACGCATGTGCGAATAACTTGTAGAATTAACAATATTCAGAGCGAAGGCTATCTGGTTACTTGTTAACTTACTTACATCGATACTTACTGAGAAGTATTTAGAATTTTTTTTTAAATCTAAACCATCAAAACGTTTATTGAAACTGTCTTACCATTTTGATTAGTTGATTTAACAAAAACAAATTTTATCACAAAATGGATTTCCTCACCATTTCTGAGTAAAGTTTTAGAATTACATGATTTTCTTCAGTGAACTGCAAAATGTTAAACATGAACATATTGTGCTCACTTGATCAATAAGCCTCCCACAACATCTCCAATAATAATAATACCAGCATGGTCAGTTTTGTATAAATAAATAAATAAATGAAAGGATATTACATCTACCTACACTCACAAACACGCAGAGAGAGAGAGAGAGGGAGAGAGAGAGAGAAAGGGAGAGAGGAAGAATTACATCATAAACTGAATAAAGGAATTCGACATTTAACTTGAATATCAGACATCATAATCGCAGTATCGAATTTAAATTTAACCTAAGTTGTAGTTAAAGGGAATACAGTTTAATGGGTCTTTAAGTATCAAAAATTATAGAAGATAATAAAAAAAATCTAAATGAAATTAAATATAAAAATAAATTGAATTTTTTTTCATTCTACTGGGACACAATGAAACTAGAATCGTTCATTATTCATTATAAATGTGAGATAATATCCCTCAATCATCCCCCTCACACACACACACACACGTAGTGTTTTTATATCTAATTGTGGGGTGAATTTTGATTGTCATCTTTTTGGATTTATGAAGTGTTGTTCAAATCCGATCCTAGCCATACCGATAATTAAGTGTGAGGAACCCAATTCACCAAAACTCTTAGAGAATGAAAACAAAGGATTGCAAAAAGATTTCGAGATTAATTTATGGACATGTTTTTTTCCAGATCCAAAAAGATGAATACTGATGAATATACAACACTGGAAGTATACTATACTGTACTCCACTTTATCTGAATAAATTTACACTATATTACGCTATAATATATTATACTCAAATAATACTATATTATATTATAGTATACTACAGTGTAGTACAGGACAATCTATTACATTGTAGATTATGTACTCGAATGCTAGGAGCAGAAACCTTTATAATTTTTCCTGGATATCTTAGAATTAGAAATTCTTCTCGTCGTCCAAAATTGATTTATTATATTCGATACGTTTAGCAATGCTGTGTTATGTTTATTATTATAATTATTATTAAGAGATACCTTCAGGGCGTCAGGGACTCATTGATGGAGTCAGCACACTACACGCTTCAGCAACCATATTTATTCTTGAATTCATTCACACTGCTAGCACTCCCAACATTCAATAGCAATCCACGCCAATCACGCGCCACCCAATGAGAGAAAATTTAGTCCTCATCCCATTCTTAGCTTCCTCTTCTTCTCCTTCTTAATAATAATCCCATATACTAAGGGCCACGGAAAACAAACAATATATATAAGATATAAGAGCAATGAACTGCTAAAAACACATTAAATAATATAAAAAGATAAAATCTCGAGGAGAAAAGTTAAACAAAAAAAAGTATAGATTTATTAATATAATCATCACTGTCTTTTTAAATATGTAATTAATAATTTAAAAGTTTAAAATAACAAATTATTTTTGTTTTAAAATTATTAGTGGTTTTTTTTTTTACATAAAACACAAAAACGATAAATATCATCCAAAATTCCAACAGGTGTTGTGATTAACATATTTGATCAGACCTAGTTTTGAATCGGCCTTTAGCGCGTGTCATACTAAGGTGAAATATATATGTATATAACAAATTATCCTTCAGAAAATCCTACAGCCCGTCATGAGAGTTACTGAGAAGATTCTAGATATCCACTATCCACAGGGCAATTGGAAAGCAGTTTATGATTTATCATAAATTGCTATTTGTGATAAATCAAGAACGTAATGAGGATCATAAAATTTATCTGGTATTATCAGAGGGTGTCTCTCTCTCTCTCTCTCTCACGCGCACACACACACACACACACACACACACACACACACACACACACACACACACACACACACACACACACACACACACACACACACACACACACACACACACACACACACAGCAGCAGCAGCAGCAACAAGATCAATAAAAGGAATGTTGGAAATAAGGTGGCATTAGCAAAATCGACTCAACTAGATATTTCAGATCAAAATCCAAAAAGAAAACCGGCCTTGCTGCAACATCTTTTGAGAATCACTTAAATAATACGAAAATGTAACACATATCAGTAAATAAACATATCAGACTAAAATACCTATTAAAGCGATACGCGCGTTAAGCCTATTGGCTATGAGCTTCGCAACCATATGCTTTGGAAAAGAGTGTATTGCGCTCGAATCCCTTCGTAGATGTGAGGAGCTTATGGATCCTTCTTAGACATAGCCAAGTTAGCGGGATTTGGGCGTGGCAAGCAGAGTTTTCTACCCAGTATATTTTGGGGGGTTTTCCTATTGCAAACAGGCCCAGTGAACACACACAGCTACAGCCATAGAAAATACAGTGAGGCATAGGCATCGTAACCTTATCATCGGGATGGATACGACTTATAAGTGCTAAAGATAGCTCTGTAAAAGGCGATAAGGCCTAACGAGAAGAGAAAATTATTAAAGGGTTGAATAAATCCCATTTGTTTGTTATATAAATACCAAGATAGTAAAATGTAGATTTCACCGAAGAACCTCCATACCTAGAAAGTGTTTAATGTCATCCAAAGCTATTTAAACTTTGCCAACGATTCCTTGATATTTTACTATTTAAAAGACACATTTCTCTTCAACAAACCTTCCGGACTGATAGCTACGAATAAAAATATGCGTATTCTTCACCCTTCACCGTCGTTTCTTTCAAACATTAAATTATCAAATATACTCCCAAGAGAAATCACCTATGTTGGTGACTTCTTAGACTATTAACACCATTCAACATTTTAGACTTTTCACATATTTTTAAAGATCTAGCAGTGTTTATATACGACAGTAAGTTGTTTTTATACTCGTGGAACAGAAAGAATCAAACGATAATACAGTCGGTCTGGTGTTATTAATTATAAGTTAATGAATATGCATCCTAACAAGCAGTTTAATGGAAACATGATTGTTCACGATAGTCTTTAAACAATAGACAATATAACAAGATTGTTTATTCTGCAATGTACTGTTCTTTAGACAGTTTAGGAGATATGGAAATTCTGCCATTTTAATAAAAATAGACTGATTTGTTTAATAAAGAGAATTTTTAATTATTCTGCATGAATGCGTTATATTGCGAAGTATTAGGAAACACATGACAAGCCTCTCACGACAGTCAATTTCCGCCATGATAATGATGTGACCTAGTTGGGTACGTGCTTTGTGAAGCGAAGAGAAGAGAAGAAAAGCATGAGGGAAAGAGCTTACCTTTAGTTACAGTTACAACTAAAGGGATTATTACTCGTGTATTTGGACTTTTGTTCCAGAAAACAAAAGTAGTATTATTAGAAGACAATGGACAACATACGTAATTAGAAGATGTAATATTGGCTAACATAAAACTCGGTTTCTTTGGCTGTGAATTCAAAAAACCAATACAGCTTCTGTGTTATCATATATTAGTAAAGCGAAAATCTTCTTTCCCCCTCCTGTTCACCAATTAATTTGTTTCACAGGCAACTTTACAGACTATTCAGCTGGTACAACTGATAGAGTCTGTGCTTATACTGAAAACTCTATAAATACATATGAATTATTCAATTGTTCGAATTATAAAATTTTCATTCGCTATACCAATAGCAACAAGATGTAATAGCATTTAATAAGGCACAGTCCAAAGAAAATTTCCTCTGCAATTTGCTTTTTATTTCGTTTATTTATTTTGTTAGTTCATTAAGTATTTTTATCGAATTATGTCGGCATCAATATTGCTTGGAAATGGAGACGAGAGATCATTGCCGCAGATTTTCAAACACAAACATTGATATATATAATTAGTCACGTTACTATTAATGGGAACCATCATAGACCTATAAACAGTAGGTTCGTGAATAATTAAATAAAAAAATAATGATATAATTAAAATCTATAATTTATAATTATTGTGTTTGCTCAAATTTTGTACATTCTTAGTTTCCAGTGGGGTGGGGATCTTAAATTAAGTGCAGTAGTTAAAAACTGTTGAATTTAACTGTTTTTAAGTACTTTTTAACAACTTATGGTTTGTCAACGTTTCAACAATTTAACGTTTCTCGGAAAAATATTTACTATCATACAATCAATATTTTTCAAATCATAAATAATATCTGTCCACGCGTTTAGCGTAGTGGCTATGTGCTTCCCAACCATACACCTCAGGGAAGTTTGTCCTAGGTCCGATTCCCTTCGACCACGTGAACAGCTTAAAGATTTTCCTCGGCTATAAGCAAGTAAGCCGGGCGTGGCCAACAGCTCCCCCCCCTCCAAATTTTTCGTCCCGCCAGCAGGCAAACTGGGCCCGTGAACTCACAGGCTACAGGTATAGGATGTATGACAATGAAGGCAACCGGAAACCACCTTGCTCATAGCATTTCCCTAGTTGGTGGCATATATATAGCCCCCCCCCCCAAACAGCCTATAGGCTATTTAGGGCAAGCTGGAAAGGGTATAACCACAAATAATACCTAACGTACGTCTTAATTCTTTTTCACTAAGAAATATCGCAACATAATTTTCTTTATTTTTAAATATTTCTGATTAACAGTGTTTTTCTTCAAATTCTTGTTTATGGGAATTCGTGTTTTACTAAGAAAATACAAGCAATCAGTATATGAGTCATCGAATGTTTCGTTTCTTGCGATGTAATTTTTGTTATCAGGTTGAATATGAAATAATTTGGAAGATCGGATTGAAATGCCAGGATTGATCGATGAATATAGAGCCATAGAAAACATATTACAATAGTCAGGAATACCACCAGGTATAGCATTTTTGTTTCAATAACTGCTGCAATTTTATGGTGCTAGTAGGATTAATATGGAATGCACAAAAAGAATAACAAATAAAAGCTAATATTTTCAGAACAAGAAAGAATTCGAATAAAGTTACTGAATCTAGAGGAATGAATAATCGAGTTATGCTAAAGAGGTTACTAAGTATATTGAAATGAATAAACGGATAACGTACAAGAATAAGCTGAGGTAGCAGCTATGAATGATAAAGAGAAACTCTCTGTTTAATAATCAAAATTGTTCTTAAGATTTGAAAAGGAGGATGTTTGTGCCATACGGATGGAAGAACACTATTAACTGGTCAAATTAATTTCTGCTACTCTCTCGAAATCAGACAACACCCGCCTGTCGCATCTTCCTAATCTTAAAAGGCTCTGTTATTTCCTTGCACATTGTCGTTCACTTAAGATGTGTTTCTGACTCAAACCAAGATAACTTTCCCGTGTTCAGGTCTCCTCATCGGGTATTTCAGAATACCTCTTCTGCTGGTCTGCTTGAATTAGAAGAGTATACATTTCAATGTCTCTGTTTAATAGTTCTTTTTATTATTTATTATTTTTTTTTATTATCCCATGGTATTATTACACCAGATCACAGAGATCAAGTTCATGTATTTTATACAGCACCTTTTTTGGGTTGTTATAGAGTTCACATTTGGAAATATTCATACAGTTTAGCAAATGCATTGGTGATGCTTCCTCGATGTTACAGTTTTGCAGGTGGGGAAGATTTATGCCATTGCTAAACTTGATTGGTCTTGTGTGGCCGGTCTTGAGGCGAGAGGTCACTGCGATTAAACTTGGAGTTGATGGTAGCTCCTGGATTTTCTGCTGAGTACCAGTGGTGAGTCATATCCTGAAGAATTGTTTTTTTTTTATGTGTTATTTTTGGGTGGTTTTAAAAAGATCGAAATCTGTTGTATCACTTAATGTTGCGGCCATTTTTGCTACTTCATCTGCAGTTTCGTTTCCCTTTAATCCCACATGGGATGGGATCCATTGGAAGATTATATTTCGGAATACTTATGTAATTCCTTTATGTTTTTTGCTATGTCTCTAAGTATTTCTTGATGGCTAGTTTAGCAGTTCTTAATAGCTTGAAGGGCTGCTAAGGAATCTGTGATAAATATAAACTCCTTCGGGTTTTGTTTGTCCAAATATTGCAGTGCTGTGTTAATGGCTATTAATTCTGCATGGTATGCGTTGCATCCAATATTGTTAGTTGGTTAGTTGTTTGTTCTATATTATGACAGCCATTGATCAGTACACCACTCCCAGAATTGACATTTGGATATTTGGAGCTATCTGTGTAGATCTTTATTGAGTCAGGTCCATATTCCATTATTTTTGAAAGGGCTGTGATCTCAAGATTTTAGGGTTTTCTAGGCTTTTTTTCTCATGTTACTCCATTTCGGAGTTGATAACTATATTTTTTCCTGTCTTGATTTGAAGGAAATACTGTGTAGTCGCAATTTTTTCGACAATCCAAGAGAATTTTATTTTCTATGATTTCATGCTTTGTTGATTTTTTCTTTATTCTGTTTGTTGGTTTCCAGTTTTCAAAAGTTCACTTGTTCTATGATGTGCAAGGTTGGCTCTTTTTTCTACAAATTTGGTAAGATTTTCTTGCCACCTGATTTTTATAGGAACAAGGTTGGATTCGAATTATGCTATTTTGCAGGAGTTGTATTCGTAGTCCACATATGATTTTAGCTGCATTTTTCTGAATTTTTATAAGCTTGTCTAAACTGGTTTGTGATGTTTAATAGTTGTCACTGAGAGTTAAAAGCGATGAGGAATATAGTAGTTATCTTAGCGCAGTCGTTAGCAACGATTATTTTCATATAGGATGATCAATATTTAAATCCGCCTAGGACGCGAAGAACCTTAATCAAGACTTTTCAATTGAAAGTGAACTTTTTGGTCCCATACGATAGTAGCAGGGTTTTCTCTCCAAACCTAGGGTTTTTCATGCACAAAGTATGCTTACTGACCTGAAGAGCAAACGCAATTTACTTACAATATTTCCTATAGGCACAGGGCTAAACGCCTCTTAAAATAACCGTTAGGAAGTCCACTAATGCTTGGAAGTTTATGAAACTGATAGTGCGTAAAAACTGTAGTAAGAATATATCATAACATAATTTTAATCCAGCGAAAGCACAGTTGACCACTTCACCTAGTTCATTATTTTAAATGTCGTTTTAAGGATAATCGAATTCATTGGTTCGCAAGCAGAATGTATAAGTATTCTTGAACTGACAGCAACGTTAAATGGAAAAACAAGAAGAAATTAAAAAATTGTATTTTTTTATTTTATTATATTTTATTATTTTATTATATCCCGAAATCCGTACCGCGCAGAAAGGACACGTGCTATTAAGAGATTAAATGAAATGAAATCACCAAGAAATTAATGCATCTATTTCGAGAAATTTATCAAGAATGATACCATTGTAAACACTTTTTGAATCGTGATCAGGTCACAACTGATACTGCAGCATGTTAATAAATTGAATAGATGAATGCGTTTTTAAAGTTCTCATGTTTTTTTGTTTTTTTTTTTGTCTTATCTTCTTACCCACAACTAAGCTTTCTTTTGTAGATCAGAAACACATACTCATTCTCTCTCACACACGCATATGTATATATATATATATACTCACACATATGAACACGAGCGTTTAATTTCCGTTGCATGCATTTTTTGTACATACTTTCATGGAAACTGGGCATATGAAGTAGCATCACTAATACTCTCGCTCTCATTCTAAGAAGTCCTTTGAAAAATGTACAGAAACTATTGTTCGACTCCACACACACACGCACGCACACACGCACGCACACACACACACACACACGTTTAATTTCAGTTGCGTGCATTTTCTGTAAATACTTTACCCGTAGCTATGTATACGAAGTAGGTTCCGTAATCCCCTCGCACGCTAGGGAATACATTGAAATATGTACAGAAACTACTTAACACTTCTTGACCGTTGGAGTCCAAACTCTCTCTCTTCCTCTCTCTCACAGATCCACCCCCACACAGACGTTTAACTTCCTTTGTACTCAATTTCTATAATTACGTTCACGGTAAATGTGCATATGGAGTAACATCACTAATCCTCTCGCAATACAGAAAGTCCATTGAAAATATAGAGAAACAACTTAGCAGTTATTCATAGTTTCAGTACAAACTGACGCACACACGCACCCACGCACACGCACACACACACACACAAGGATCTCTGTGAGAGAGTGGGAAAAGAAAACAAAATCGAATTATCATTTGCGATTTTTCTTTTTTTTTTTACGATCTTAGTTTTTTTGTATTTTGAATATAAAATTGGATATATATATATATATATATATATATATATATTTTTTTTTTAAACAATAATCAGCAGCCCTTATATTCACTTTTTTTATATAGGTTATCGATAACTTTTCGAAATTTACAAATGTCTGTTTAAAATTATCCTGTTCAGCCATATATTTACATGACATACTGATTACCCAACAAGTGGTGGTTTGTGGAATATATGTTCAAAAAATTAATGTCACCAGCACGTAGAAATTGGACAGAAACCGTAGTTCTCCTTTACTTGGGAAATGGATGGGTGTGTTTCGCTATTATACGCTGCATAGAAAACAGTGAATACAATAACAGCGATGACATCATTTCTATTTCAAGGACCTCTGAAGGCCTCCGGAGACTAAACTAGGGTTTCAGAGAGAGAGAGTACTCTGTCATAGAGTATTATGAAATTCGAATTTTGTAAAATACGTAGCAGAAATACATTTCTCTCTCTCTCTCTCTCTCTCTCTCTCACACACACACACACACACAAACACAGACACACACACACAAACACGCACGCACGCGCACACACACACACAAAACAGCAGCAAAGAACAATAAAAGGACTGTGAGAAATAAAGTGGCATTAGTAAAATCGACTCAACTAGATATCTGGGATCAAAATCCACAGAAAAACCAGCCTTACTGCAATATCTTTTGAGAATCATTTAAATAATACGAAAATATGAAACACATCAGTAAATAAGACTAAAATACCTATTAAAGCGATACACGCGGTAAGCCTAATGGCTTAACGCGCTTTGCACTTCGCAACCATATGCGAAGAAAAAAAATTGAAAGTATTATTTGCGATTTTCTTTCTTTTTTTACGGTCATCAGTTTTTTGTAATTTGAATATAAAATTTGATAATTTTTTTTGAAACAATAGTCAATAAGATTTCAGAGAGAGTACTCTGTTATCGAGTATTATGAAATTCGAATTTTGTAAAATACGTAGCAGAAATACATTTCTCTCTCTCTCTCTCTCTCTCTCTCTCTCTCTCTCACACACACACACACACACAGGATCACTGTGGGAGAGTGAGAAAAGAAAAAATGTCGAACTATTCGTTTGCGATTTTTCTTTTATTTATTTATTATTTTACGGTATTCATTTTTTTTAATTTGAATATAAAATTTGATAATTTTTTTAAAACAATAGTCAGTAACCCTTATGAACTCTTTATTTTATATGCGTTGCCGATCATTTTTCGAAATTTACAAATGACCGTTTAAAATTATCCTGTTCAGCCATACATTTACATGACATTGTAAAAATAATCATAATTAAAATTCTGAATATTTTTACGTATTGTATATGTTTATCACTTTTGTTTTCATATCACGCATTGTCGGCACTTGCGATGTGCCCGTTATGAAATTGTTTTGCTAAAAGTGTTATGTAAAGCAGTTTAAAAATTGATGTACTTACCATATTTGATCTTTGTATTACTTAAAAGAATTTGATTGTGGGTTGAAATATTAAGTTTTGTGTTTTATGAAAACATTCTCTTGTCGCTAACGGATGCGACGTGTCAGCCATATTATTACAGCACTTCGTTTCTGACTTTCGTGGAGTGCGCATGCTAGCGGAGTAGTTTTATGGAGTGATTGACAGTTGACAAGAGAGCGTTCGGTATCTGGGTAACGGCTGTAAACAAGAGAGCGTACGTAAGGAATTTAGAATACAGGCCAGCGGATTTTTTAGGTTCTGAGGAACTTAGTTTTATTGTGAGAGTCGGAAAAAAATTAATAGTATATTCCGAAAAAGGAATCGTAGAACTATTAAGTTTTAATGTGGATAAATAAAAGGGAAATATTGCTATAGATCGTTATAAAAAGATTATTGGAGGAAACGATAATTGGAAGATTTATTAGTAGATTCCAAAAGGAAATCGTAGAACTGTAAGTTTTTTTTTAAATGGAAAAGTTAAGACTCTCATTAAGTATAGTGAATAAAAGAAGAATTTGCTATTTACGTTCTAAAGGAATGTTTGAGAAAATGTTGATTAAGAAGTTTCATCAGTATTAAGGACGCCTGATCTGACTATTATTTCTACTAAAAAGAGACAGAATTAAGTCAGGAAGATTTTTATGTGTGCTACGTGAGTGATGAAAAAGGATCCTGCAAAATGAATCTGAAAAGAGCCTTGACAGAGACAGAAACTGGCTATGAACATTTTGTCATTTTGAAAACAAAGTGTTTAGTCTTAAGTGTAAGTTTATTTTAAAAAGGCCTTGGATCCAAATAATTTGTAGTTATAGTTATGTAATATTGTTTGAAGTGTATATATATATATTGTTTTAGTTTTATTAAATGTGTTTATTTTGTATTTGGTCTTGAGTCAGTGATTAATTGGATTCTAAAAGAAAGAGTTAAGATCATTGCACCAATTGGAGTGAACCCTTGTGCACATAATAAAATATAGGTACACTCGGAAATAAAAAAATAATTGTTAGAAACAGAGATAATCTCTATGGTAGGATAAATATTAATATATAATAAATATGAATATCCTCAATATAAAAATCCACAAATTATTAACAATGGCGCAGTCGACTACAGGATTGGTTATAACTTAACTATTTTAGAATCCAGAAAGTAAATCTTGACTCAAGTAAAATGGCTACAGAAGATAGCAATATTAGTAGTGGAGTTTCTTCAGTTAAAGATGAGGAATTTTTTAGGTTAATTAATCCAACTTTAGTAATACCTTCTTTCTCAGGTGAAAGTAGTGAAAGTGTACAAACATTTTTTGGATATGCAGAAAAAATTAGAGATTTGGGAAAATGGTCAGATTTTCATTTATTAATTATACTTCGTAGTAAATTATCGGGAAAAGCCAAAACATTCTTAAACACATCTCCTTTATTGAGAGACACTGACAGTTATGCAACTTTAAAAAGTTTGCTAATATCAGAATTTTCAAGTGTAACAGAATTAGGGCCTAACATTTGGAAAATTAATCAGTGCATTCAAGGTAGTAGGGAGTCTGTTTCAGAATATTATCACAGACTTTGGAGCATTGCTCATGGATTTAATGTTTCATCTGAAGAGAGATGCTCTTTGGAATGGTTGCTGTTTAATCAATTTAGGCTTGCCCTTAAAGATAATTTGAAAGAAACAGCATACAAGAAAAAGTTTAAAAATCTTGAACAGTGTTTTGAACTTGTTAAAGAAAAGGAAGAGTGACTTACAGATATATTTCATTCCTCAAACAATAAACAGGTAAATTCGTCTCAGTATAAGGAAACTCATTCTCCTACCATTGTGGCTGCAGATAAAGTGAGAGAAGGAAAGTTTCAAAAATTAAAAGGTGCAAATAAAAAGAAACAGAATCGCAAGGAAGGGGAATTTTTTTTTTTTTTTTGGCGGGGAAAAAGAGTTTACTTCAAATTTTCACCGATAGAGGGCACTGTACCACATGCATCATTTGCAAATACGTGCAAATGAGATTCATATAAAACGCAGGGTGTACTGCCGACAACTCGTAATGAATTCGTGCAAATTCCCAGTCATTGGGGCTAACAGAACTGTTTTTGTACGAATAATATTTATATAAATATACATAAATATAATTTTATGATATATTTTTATTTGCCTCCTGCCCTTTACTTTGCTTCCTGTCCCGACATTCTGTACAGGGCAGGATGATATTAGAGAATTTAAAGAATACTGGACTGAAATTTTTGATATGATTAAGAAAGATAATAAAGCTTTCTGCATTTTATGTTCTGAACATTAGGATCATTTGTTTGTAGGACTTCTGTAAAGAGTCATTTTGAAACTGTTAATAAGAACATAAGCAATAAGCAAGAACAAAGAGAATTAATTTCTTCTGTACTGTGCAAGACAAAAAACATCCGATATTTTGATGAAATTTTTTTCAGGCAGGCCTAGTTCCGACTAGATGCTGCTAGTTTTGCGATTTTAAAAGTTATTGCCCAGCATGGAAAACCACTCAGTGATGTGGAGTATATTAAAGAAGCATGGCTAGCATGTGTTCATATTTCCTTTTGATAATCTTTCAGAAAAGCTAAATATTATTCGGCGCATTAAAGATTTGTCTGTGAGTAAAAAAACAGTTAAGGATAGGATACGTCAGTTGGAAAGAATACAGCAGAGCAGTTAACAAAAGATTTGGCTTCATGTAAGTTATTTTTTGCTTGTGTATGAGAGCACAGACATTATATCATCAGCTAGACTAGCAATCTTTGCTCGATTTTGTATGGTTGACGAAGTATGCGGAGAGATGTTGAACCTTGTAACATTACCTGAGCATACGAATGGGGTTGAAATATGTAAAGTAATTATGAACGAATTATCTATTCAGCAAATTGATATTTCAAAAATATTTTCAAAACCGTCACGACAGATGGCGCACCCAGCATTATGGTAAGGAAGCAGGATTTGTAGATCTGTTTGATAAACATATTGGTCATCCATTGATAAGTTTTCATTGCGTCATACATGAGGAGAATTTAAGGGCAAAAGCTGGCCTAAAGGAACTTCAAGAAGTGATGCAAAGAGTTACCAAGGTTGTTAATTACATTTCTGCACGTGCTTTCAATAAAAGACATTTTCATAATATATTGAGTGAGGTGGATTAGTTCTACAAAGGACTAATAATGTACAACAATGTTCGTTGGCTTAGTTGACGTCTTGTTCTGAAACAATTTGTTGAATGCCTGGATGTGATAAATCACTTTTCGACTAATCAACAAATGTCTTATGAAGAAATGCAAGACATCGTATGGACTTGTAAACTGAGGTTTATTTTCAGACTTTTGAGAACATTAAAATGACTTGAACCTTAAGCTACAAGGCTGTGGTAAGATTCTTGATGTTTGACATAAAGACATTTGAAATAAAACAAAGTGTTTTCAAGAGGGATGTAGACAGTGAGAGATTTAAATAATTTCCAAACCTAAAGAAGTACATCAATGATCTCCAAAACAGACCGCCAATGTCTTCAAAAACTATTTTTAAATGTTATTGTTGAGCAGTTCTCTCTAAAAGTTGTTGAGTTCAGAGAATTAGAAGAGACTGCAAAGCTCATTATATTTTATATTTTCCAGAAAATATAAAAGTGAATAAATTAAACTTGCTGATGTCTTCGTGGATAAATATGGATGACTTTGAAATGCAGTTTGATTGATTTTCAAAGTAGGTTACTCTGGAGGAAGAAATTTCTTGACCTCAGAGTTGACTTGGAAAATATTGAAAAGGAGCGATTAGGGACAGTAGTAACAGAGAGAAGTGCGAAAAATGAGGTAAAAAGGACTTGGAATACTATTCCAGAAACTTTTGCATGTTTAAAAGCCCTTGCAATGGCATTACTATCCATTTTTGCATCTACATATTCTTGTGAATCATTATTCTCAGTGATGAACTTTGTGAAATCTCATAGTAGGAGTAGCCTTAAGAGATGAATCTAGTAGTGTGTGCATATCTCTAAAGGATAAACCTGACATAAATTATCTATCATCAGAGGCGCAGAACCAGAAGTCTCATTGATGCTAAATAAATAAAAACGGCCACTGTTTTTCTTTCTCTAGTTTTGATTTGATATTTTCTGTTAAAAAATGGTAAAGATTATCTTGTGTTTAATATATTATGTAGATAAGATAACATTTCATTTTATCTGTAATTTTTTTAAAAAAAATCAGAATTATTGTTTACTCAAAATATCCACGCTATCAACATGGTAGAAGGACTTTTAAATAAAAATTCCGTCACTAATTTTTACATTCATTCAATTTTACATCGCTTATAATAATCACTCTTACAATATTCTTTGATCTTACCGCTCTAGTGTGATTTTTGATTATTTGAAAAAGTTCTTCCAATACAGACACTAAATAATAATATGTTCCCCAAAATTTCAGTTGCCTCATGAGATAATTTTGCATCAAAGATTTGGCGATTTTGGCACGCACACTTAAAAAGGTTGCCCACCCTACACTAGACCATCGAGCCTAGTGACTCCTGGATTGAATCTGTTTTCGCGCATTGAGCCTATGATTCTTCCCTGTTAATTAAAACACAGTATAAATTACTTCCAGAATTATAAAATATACAGTTTTAATATGGAGAAAAATTTTGAAAATTCCAAATTTATTCTTAAGTAAGACGGATGCTTGTATACTTATTTTTAAATTATCAAAGAAGGACTGAGTCAATGTAAATTATATTATATATGATAAGTTAAAATGTATAATATTTCCCGAGTTTGCAGACTTAAAAAGAGACAATTATTTGACAGACTGATTGAAGAAATGGAGGCATATGAATGAATGCACGAGTATTATATTGTTGTTTGTTAAGATTTTATTGCACTAATAGTAATTCTTTACATTATTGATAAAAAAATATAAAGAAATCAATTCAATCGCAGAATCACAGATTTTCCAAAATTCTTTAGGGAATTAAAGAGAGGAAAGACGGTTTTGAGATCTATTTGGAAAATGTAAAACTCACAGACATTAAATTTACTAGTTTTGGAAGAACAACTGGGATAACAATCGTAGACATTAAGAAGTCTATAAGAGGAAATTTTCCCCCCTCGTATCCATGACATAAACGAATGATACCAGATTTATTATTAATGAAAGGATGCAGAGAATGTAGCCTTCCATGTCTTTAAAAAAGAGAACCAGATGTTTTTCTCTATCTCACTAAACCGGAGTTTCTCCTGTGTGTTCTTCTAAAAATAATACAGATTTATATTTCCACCCACTTGATCTTGATTATACATGGAATATTACGATTTTTGGTCTAATTTAGAGGAACAAATATTAAAACTATTAATTGCATATTTTGTTCACTATTAATCTCCTTTTACTGATTAGAAATAATCACAGAACGTTTGTGATTCAAGTGATTATACGAGTACAATTAAGCATTTCGATTAAAAAATTAGTTGAAAGCATAACACCTTCTATTGTGATTAAAATAAATGGGTAGCTACTTCTGATTTCTAATAATTAATAATAACCAACATACAATTTAGGCGAATAAGATTAATATATAGCTTTATTAAGTCAATAGATAAAGACGATGTTGTTGTTGTTCTATATTGGAAAGAAATGGGTTCGAATATGCCGTCTAGAAAGCGTACAATATTGATAACGAATTTCCACAAGAAGATGGGGTTACTGTTCCAATACAGAAGTGCAGTGTTTCCCTCCAGTTAATTCGCATTTTCCATTCCCGAGGATAGACAAACCTGGCAGAGATAACAATTGACAGACATCTCAGATGATGAACATAAAAAATGACGCAAATTTCGTTCAAAGAACCTTGAGTTTTGAATATCATAACAGCAATAAATAATAATTAATATAAATCAGTAAAGTAAGCGTGCTGTTTTATATTTATTAGTAAATAGAGGATCTTCATGAAAACCTTCACTAATCGTCTAAAATAGCAGACTATGTTAAATAGGATTAACTGATCTAATATAAAATAAATTAGCTTTACAAGAACCCAATTTATCGGATGGTATAAGACACTGAGACAAATGTACATGTACTGGCCAAAATCGTGTTGGATCTGTTTTAGCTCGAGTTACACCATATATACGGTTTGATTTAAATTCCTCAAGGTGATGACTAGCACTTCGTATACAACATACATGGCGTTCATTAGACATTACTTTAACTGGTCAGATTTGACGGTAGAGGAATTTCTTCGGCATCTGTTTTTCTAACATGTCCCATACTTTCTCAGTGGGGTTTACATCCTGACTTTGTGGGCCAGTGAGAATGCAAGAAGTCTTATCACGCTCGCTGAACCACTGCTGAACAATTATTGAGCGATGGACAGTAACATTGCCGTCCATAAAACAACGCTTACTTGCTGGATAAATCGTGAACATCGCGGAATGGACTTGATCGGCAATAATATTAAGATATTCCATTGAGCATATCCGACCTTGTAGCAATAACTGGTTCCGTACCAATAGGACATGCTCCACACCATGACACTCCAGACCTTGAGTTGTGTTTATAATGTAAGCTGGGTTTATTGTTTCATGTGCTGCAACCAAACTCTGTGTCTGCCGTCGGTACAGAATAAGATGTGCCTTGAAACTGTCCGTGACTCCTCGAATCTCGACTTTTTTCCTGTCTTCAAGTGTAGTTACAGTAATTCTGACAGCTGTAGTCAGACTATATAGGCATTCCACTGCTAATACCGATTTGTTTTCAATTTCGTGTGCATATTTCAATGAAATATAGTTCAGTTAGCCGGCCTGGTTGGCCGAGTGGTTAGCGTATCCGCTCTCCAACCAAAAGGCTGCGGGTTCGAATCCCACCGTGGGCATGTATGTTTGTGATTGTCTGTGAAGATGCCAGTGGTGGTGGTGGTGGTGGTGGTCGGCTGTAAATGTTGTTGGTGTAGATGATGAAAATAGAGCGGTTCGTTGTAGTTGGAATGAGTGGTGGAGACGGAGAGTTGTGGAGTAGGTGCCCTCCCTCAATGAATCTTTGGACTCCCTGGAGGTGTCATGTAATAATAATAATAATAATAATATGGGTCGAGAACAGCCTTCATGCAGCAGGTTCCTCTTAAAATCAGAATCATCATCCTTCACGGGGAAGAATTTATTAAACTAACAGGAAAATTAGGAAAATTATGGGTTATACAAGGTAAGCTTCGAGCACGGATTGCCTTCCTCAAAAAGTGCCGTGATACTAAAGTTATCCCCACTTTCGCTAGATTTAAAGAAACAATTCTGTCGCCTGGAGCCCACTCTTATATACGCGCAAGTTTTCTCCTTAATTCGCAATCAACTTCGTACTGCCAAAAAATAATTAGCTTCTAATATCAAATCTATATCAGTTCTCAAAGAGGACATTTCAGCTGTTCTTAATGAAGATTTATTGGATATTGTTCTTCGCTTATCAAAATAATCCTTACCCCGGTCTTATGAGAGAATTTTTCAAAATCTCATGCAAAAATACAATTCTTTATATAACAAGCAAAAGAAAAACCTTACCTCTGACAGTACGTCTACAAATAAATGGATTGTAAGCATTTCCGATCGCCCGTTATCCAACGCTGAAACCAGTGCTTTAGCAAAGGGCCTTGATTCTACTGTTATTCCTTCACGCATTCCTTATCTTTATTTCTTACATAATATAGAACGCAATCTATCAGGACATCCTAGCGAAGATGCCTTCATGCAATTTATCAAATGCTGAAATCAAAGGTAAAACTTCTTTAAGAAAATATAATACAATATCCATTTCTAAGGCCGATAAAGGAAAAGATATTGTTATGTCCCTATCTTATTGTTTTTTGTTTGACTTCCAAACTGCCTTCGTCTGTATTCTCCTAACTTCTACTCTCTAGCTTCTATTAATTTCTGAGTTATTATTCCCCGTATTATCCCTAGTATTTGTATTTTAACTGCGCCCTTTGGGATATTTAGTTTAAAATATTTTATACATAAACAGAGCAAGGAACTCAAATATCTGAAAGTGTAACTATTGCAGTCGTGACACCATTTCTTGTTATTCGACATTAATTCCTTGAACTTCCCGTTTCTTAACATTAGTTCCCCGCGTGGTTAGGCTCGAATGTTTCTAAGCGGTGCATTGGATTAGCATTATCAGACAACTATCTGTTTCATTAAAACAAAGGTTTATTAATTCTCTAAGCATGGTACATATCAAATTTCTCAACTAAATTACTTACACACTAAAATTAGCTTAACACAAATAGTTGGACTATGATTCGACAAAAGTTACTACGATCATGCCGCCACAAAATTTCATACAAAACATGAATTCACTTAACATGGAAAGATTAGATCACCACACATTAATAGATTATTTAACTTCAAAAGCACTAACAAAGTCATTTACATTCCAGCACATACTTATGACAATTCCGATTCTCTATACATTACACTAGGCATTCAAATTCCTCAGTCTACTTGATTTCACAATTTACACTAATCAAATTCAATATTAACAAAACCATTTACTTCATTAACTTCCCTTTTCTATATAGTAGGCACTCAAGATTCTTAGGACAATTAATTATTCACAAAATTTCCACTCTAGCTAGCTTAAGTTTAACACTCTCTATCAAATTCTAAAGTCCTATTATAATTTCTCCCTAATCACTTTAACAGTTCCGTATTAAGACAATGGTACCTATCACAAACAACTTCTAGTTAACATAAGACAAATTTCACAATACCTTACTTTCGTTTCACTTACGGGCCTTTACCTTCTATTGAACGAACTAGCTTGTATAACTTCTTGCAATTCAGGGCTTTATGAACATCTGCGCCGTCGGCTGTACTATCCGAAACGAGGACATCTATATCTTCACAGTTTCCTATGACTTTATGGTATATTTCGCTTTCTACATAGGAATACGGGAAAAGCTTTCCCGCTCACCTTCGATTCCTTGTTGTGGCATGAGGATATAAGCCATATCTCTCCACTCAGGATCACCGTGAAATCCACTAGAAAAAACCGACTAAAACCACCGCCACTATCCAAACGTTTCTTCTCCTCCCGCAACGGGCGAAAAGGCCTCAAGCCTCCTTGACCACCTAAACGTCTTCCCCCCAAACCCAAGATAGCCTACTCTTCGAAACAAAATCCAAAAAAAAGTCTCCAAAGAGAGGGTTACCACCCTTTTATAGCTGCTTTCCTTGCGGCGCCCTTTCTTACTTCTTTCTCCCCCCTCCTACTTGTTTTCCGTCTGTCTACCAATTGGATAGCATTTTGTCGCCATACGTCATTTTGATCGGCAACTCGTAACGACGTTTCTATCCAGGTATAGGCCCTAAGCGACATACCGTTATTTCCCTTGTTAGCCTCTATCTTAACCTCTTTTCAACCTTTTCTCAGAATTCTACTTAATGCTTATCTGTAGCCTCTTACATAGCGCACTTTATGACTCATTCTTTTGTACTTAACTCTTTCATTCTTAATCGCATTACTATATTAATTCTTAGTTTGCTACTTATTTGATAAAAGTCCCATGTTTAGTCATAATACATCTTAATAGATTCCTTTCTTTTGTTATATTAACTAAACAATAGACCTTTACATTTTACTCATTTTATAATGGATGCAAGAATATTTTATCAGTTAAATTATCATTTTTATGCAGGGGTTTTTATTTATGTTATTTATTTTTCATGTTACACCATGATAACTGAGAATACTATATTCTCAAGATTTCAGGTGTAACAATATTGTAATCATGAATAAGAGTGACTATGAGACAAAAGTATCCAGCCTATTAGAAGACACCACGACCTACCAAGGGATCACACGTAATCCTACTAATTCACAAATTAAACAACTAAATAAATTACTTGATGAGGTTATCAGTTGGGATCCTAACTATGTAGATAAAATACGCACCTACTTTGGAAGAACTCCTCGTCTATATGGACTCCCTAAAATCCATAAAGAAAGCTGTCCTGTACGACCTATCGTGAATTGCATTCATTCTCCAACTTATCGGATTGCAAAAGTATCATCACGTTCCTTATGTGCTCTCACTGGTATTTCAGATCCTATATAAAAAACACTCAACAGATTTTCTTGAAAAAATCAAGGATATTAAAATTACATATTTTGAAATGTTAGTCAGTTTTGACATCATTTCTCTGTTCACCAATATCCCATTAACCGACACAGTCAATTCTTTATATGAAGATTACCTTCCAGATATAGCAAGGATATCCGAATATGCCATCCACTCAGGCCATTTCAGTTGGAAAAACAAAATCTACAAACAAATTGAAGGTACTGCCATGGGTAGCACTCTGTCTCCACCTTTGGGAAACTACTATCTGAAATAATTCGAAGATACTATGTTCACATCCATTCATCCTCAACCATCTCTTTGGTACCGTTACGTCGACGGTGTTTTTGCTGTTTGGCTACACACTGAACTTTCCACTTTTCTACAACGGATAAAAAACCTTCACCCACGCATTCAATTCACTATGGAAAAAGAAAACTCTGGTACTTTACTATTTTTGGACATCCTCCTTACTAGAATGTCTTCTGGTACCTTATCTACAAGCGTCTTTCGAAAACCCACATTTACTGCACATACATTCACAAAAAGTCTGCGCACCACACATCTCAAAAATTTGGCATTCTTAAATCTCTAATTCATACAGCACATAAAGTTTGCTCTTCCCCAATAATCTTACAACAAGAACTTTCCATCATTAAAAAGTTAATGGAATCAAATGATTACAACTCCAATCAAATCCAACAGATAGTTGACTCTTATGTTCCAATACCTACAGTTTTTTCAACAGTCCGCAGAATTCCTATTCCGTACATTCCAGGAATCTCAGAACCTATAGGTAGAAATCTGAAAAAGTATCAAATACCTTGCAAATGCGATGTCTCTTATTTTGAACAAACTAGCCGTTCTTTGGAAAAAAGAATAAAAGAACATCAATATTATATTTATTATAACAGACCTCTGAAGTCTGGTCTGGCTTAGCACAGTATTGACTCTACTCATAGTGTCCAGTGAGATAAAGCAGTTCTCCTCCATAGATGCAGATTCAAATATGAATGCTTATGCAAAGAAAGTTGTGAAACTATCTTACACCAACAGAATTTAAATAGAAATGACTGTCTTTCTCTCTCAAAGATCTGAGAGACTTTTATCTTATGCAAAACACCATTTATATTAATAGATTAAACTTTTTATTATTTATTATTTCCTCGCACGCGGTAACAATTGTATTTTAATAGGTGATCCACGGAACGTTTTACTTATTCATATTACTGTAACAGATACTGAAGATGTACTATTAATTTCAGTACGAAATATTTGTCCTTTTACTAATTAAAGATATCACTGTGGTTTTTTCATGTTTCTTTATTATTTATCCAATCAATTAAAAAAAAAAAAAATTCAATTTGAAAAAAAAAAAAAAATAGATCCCTATCGAAAATCTCCTCATGGAGTTCATACATACGAATGACAACTTGCGAGCGGAAATCAGACAGATTAAGATAACACAAATGAAAAATCTACAGTGGGGAAAAATAAATTCACACACAATTTATTTATTTATTTATTTTGCTCAGTTATTCTGGTTAGAATGTGTAGTTAAACTGAATTTTTAAAGTAAAATAGAGAAAATACGACCAACCAGATTGAAAAAAAAAATTACCAGTCCAAATACCAATTCTAGTACAAAATGTCGCACTACATTGTGAAATTAACAGAATAAGCAAACTGTGAGTTTACTTTTCTTCCCAAGATGTCGGTTGTAGAAAAGATCCAGAAGCGTGGGAAAAACAAAACAAAACAAAAAACATTTCAATGACCACTGCTCATATGTTTTGGTAAGTGCAATTTTAATTCTAATACTGAATAGTTTTTGATAAGAGAGTACACACATTAGAGAGTATCACCTTGGGATACATTAGCGACTTTTCATGTCTAAATGTGTGTGGTTGAGGGGACACCAGTGATAGCATATAATTAATTATTCAGAAAATATCTAAATGCTGTCGCCATCTCTCTTGACTTTAAACTAAAAATTCCCATACTCAACTATTGACAAGAAACGTGTGTGTGTGTGTGTGTGTGTGTGTGTGTGTGTGTGTGTGTGTGTGTGTGTGTGTGTGTGTGTGTTTGAGGGGAACAGCAGTGATAGCCTATAATTAATTATTCAGAAAAGGTCTAAAGGCTGCCGCCATCTCTTTTCTCTAAACTAAAATTCCCATACCTAATAACAGGAATGTCCGCGCGGTTAGCCTAGTGGCTTTGCGCTTCGCAACCATATGGCTGGGGAAGGAGTGTCCTAGGTTCGATTCCCGTCGCCGACGTAAGGAGCTGAAGGATCTTCCTCAGCTATAGCCAAGTTAGCCGTCTTGGGCGTGCAGTAGGGTTTTTTCCGCCAGTTTATCTGGTGTTTTTCATCCCGCAAGCAGGCAAACCGGCCCCTTGAACACACAGGGATACAGCTAAGAATACCCTGAGGCATAGGAATGACCATTCTATCGGTTACGAAATCCAAGCATGCTTGGAAGGTTGTGGGGCTTAAAGGCCTGTTGAAGCCATTGGGATAGGAATAACAGAAATGATATACCCAAAACCTATATTGGAAAATTCGTAATGCCAACTATAGACAAACAAACACAAAACGTTATGTCAATGACGGATGTGTGCCAAACTGGGAAATTCCAAGATATCTTACCTCTAACCATCACACATAAGGCCACACGCGAACCAAACACACAACAGAATGTTACTGACAGATGGGAGGCCCCACCGAAATTCCAAGCATTTCATAACCTATCTTATCTCTACCATCACCCACAATTCCATACGCAAACCATTTAGTTATCTACATCTCATAACAACACACATCCACGTCGCTTTCCCTATTCACCCTACCCCTATTTTGTTCATGGTTTCGCTCCAATCACGACACGAATCCTTATCCACTAATATTTCTTGCTTTGCCATTCAAAACAATAGCGTCACTTATTTACAACTAACAAATTACGTCATCTACATCTCATAACAACACATACATCCAGGACACTGACGTCGCTTCCCCCATTCACTCCACCCTATTTGGTTTAAACTGCCCCACCTATCACGACACAATTCCTTAACTCTACCCGTCCCCGAGAATACCATACGAAAACCATTCACTTATCTACATCTCATAACAACACACATCCAGGACACTGACGTCGCTTCCCCATTCGTTCTATCTCCATTTGGTTTATAGTGTCTCATCTATCACGGAACGATTCCTTATCCACTAATATATCTTCATTTTCCATTCAAAACAATAACGTCACTTATTAACAAATTATGTCACTTATCTTCATCTGATAACAGCACACATCCAGGACACGGACGTCGCTTCCCCCATACACCCACCCCTATTTTGTATAGTGCCCCCACCAATCACGACACGAATCCTCATCTCTAACCCTCACCCACGATTCCATTGGTTAAGTCGGGTGAAGTGAAAAAACGATTTTCAGAACTGTGAGTTATAAGTAGCATACACAAGTAGTTATCAGAAGAACGAATATCAAGTCGATCTACGAGTATTGGTCTTGTCTCTCATGCACGTAGAAAGATAACTAATATTCCCTGGCGGGTTTAAATGATATAGAATGAAGGGATCCGATTTGATCACAGTAGAGAGTTTCAGAAAAATGCGAAGGAGGCTGGGTTTGAGGTGTTTTTTGTTTTTTTTTAAATAATGTGAGTAAAGTAATACAGCAGTTTGAGTACAGCTTTAGTGGCATGTTCAGTTGTAGAGATGTGGGGGAGACATCGAAAATTTCATGCTTCTCTAAGCGACGAAGTGTTAAGGAACCAATATCAGTTTATGAATGAGAGCTCACTATTCCCTCAGAAGTAGTCAGAATGTCGGCTTACATTTGATGTTGTTGCTGGAAATACATCCGAAGCAACCAACACTATACGATTAGAATATTGTGTAAATATAAATATATAGAGAATAAAAAAGGAAAACGTAATATATTGATATCCTCTTTCGAACATACTGAAATTGCACTTCCTCTTAAAAGTGTGCAGAAAAGTCCAGTTAGGGTAGAAACACAAAAAAACAAGGAGGGTTATAATGTCCTATGTAGCGGTGAGTTTGTACCAATTTAGTCTAATGGGTACTTAACAATTTAGCTTAATGGTTATCTAACGTAGATCAGAAATCTCATGGTAAGAAAGAAGTTGAATTTATTGAATTATTGCGAGACAACTTTTTCAATAAGCATGTGAAAGAGGGAACTCGAAGTCAATGAATGTTGGATTTACTCATAGCATCAGAACCGGTCTCTGTTAAGAATATGGATATGTAATAGCAGTTGGTGACAGTGATCATGCTGTGCCTTTTTAAAAAGAATATAATTGTATTGATGCTCCGATTAAACCAGGTTACATACTGAACTACAAAGATGGGATGATCAAATTAGGAAAATACTATCTTTGGTTCCATTGTATCAGTTACTGAATGGGAGAAATGTGAGTAATGCATGGGAAACTTTGAAAAGGTGCTTGCTTAAACGAAGCGGTACCTGAATGTATCCATAAGGTTCGAAGAATAAATACGTTGGTAATGAAATGAATGTGTAACGTATTAAGCAAGAGATCCTTAAGAAGAAGATGATGTGGAAAGAATATTGTGAGAAAAAGAGTGAGAGGAGTTATAAAATGTATAAAGCTCATGCCAAAGTAAAGTAAATGCCAAAAGTAAAGAGTATGGGGAGGAAAGCTAAATCGGTGTATGAAACGAAATTGGAAATGCAAGGTAAAGGCAATTTAAAAGAAGTTTATAGTTATGCCGTAAGCAAAAGTAAGAGTGAATGTGAAAGAACAACTTTATTGAATGCAGATCGTACTCCAGTTTTTAAATTCATGAGTGCTCACATTGCTAAGATATATCATGGTGCGTAGTGCTACTGGTACATTAGATGATGAGTTAGAAGTTCACATAAATGAGGTTAAGAGCTGTTGCATAATCTGGATAAGAATTTATGAATAGGGACATCTGGAACATTAGCCCATTTGATAAGCAATGTTCAGCCGAATTGGCTAGTCCTTTCACATGTTTGTATATCTTGAATCTCAGCTTAGAAATGATACCAAAGAAATAGACGGAATGTATGATACTTCTATTTTACAAGAATGGTGCAAAACCTGGTGTGTCTAATTACTGACCTATCAGTATCACTGGTGTAAGTAATCGCACAAGAAATGCCTAGACAAACAGGCTGTACTCTGCGAGGAGCAGCATGGGTTTAGTAAAGGAAGATCATGTTTTAGCAATTTCTCATATTTCATAACAATGTTACGGCCGAGTTGATAAATGGAATGGATACACTATGTTAATGTTTAATCTTTCTAACTCATTTGATAGGATACCACATAAAAGGCTGTTGAGTAAACTTGAGAATATGGAATTGGGATATAAACTCTTCATTTGAATCAGGGGATGGTTGACAGACAGATATCAAGAAGTGGTATAGGAGTGGCTGTGAATTTTCTAGATTTAAGGTGACCAGTAGTGTAGATCAGATTTCAGTCCTTGGGTTCAATCTCTACATTAATGACATCAGGCAGAGTCAAACATCAGATGTGCAATTATTTGCCGATGATGCGAAGATAGGCAAGGCAATCATTAATAATACTAATATTCAGCGCTTGCAAAATATTTCAATAGGCTGGAAATTTGAGCAAACGAAATTAAAATGACAATCGGTTTAATGTTATTCACTTTGGCGTGATTACAGTTCCAGCGGCATATTATACACGGTAGCCATAAAATAACTGTCCCTCTTTGGAGGCATTTGTAGCTTAAACCAATGAACGGAATGAGACCAAATTTTATATTGAGACTTTTGAAGGCATGGGAGAGATGATTTCCGCGAAAAAAAGATTTAGTATCAAAAGTCGCCAATAGGGGAAATTTTAGCAGCAGGCAAATATTTGCAGTAAATGCAGGGAAAAAGGATTATGAAAATTTTACTGTGCGTACGTGAGAGCAGCGCCACCAATTCCACTTAAAAAGGGATTAGAAACGTTCAGGCAGTTATTCGAATGATGATTGTCGGGTTATCAGTCAGTTCTTTCGGACGACATAGCCACCTGATTTCCATGGATATCACTCCATGTGACTTTTGGCTGTGGGGGTATTTGAAATCCGTTGTGTATGTTGGTGGCGTTCCCAACTTGCATGACTTTAAAGTGAACATAAAACAGGCTGTCCGACTCCATACGCTCAGCTGTAGAGCATGTCGCACATCCGATTCAATTTGTTGCACACAAAAAAGGTCAGCACGTTGAAAATCGTGTATGTGGTCCAGGGGACCCTGATTCTGATGAATAAAATATTATTTCCTGTGAGTTCAATCACTAGATTAATTTCTGTATCTCTCGCAAGTTGTTGTTTTAGTTTAATTATTATTATTATTATTATCATTGTAACGCGCCACATATCCAGATGGAATGAGTGACGCCGCCGTCGCTTACACAGTCGAAATGTTATTATTCCATTTTATCTCGCTTTAATATAATTATCCGCTTGTTTTCCGCTCCGCCAGCGCCAAAGTTCCCCCTATCGGCGAACGTTTGGTACTAAATCTTTTTTTTTTCGCGTTAAAAAAATGCCTTCAAAAGTCACAGAATTCGGTATGATGAGATATCCAATGTCATATTATGTTGGTGAGATTGTGAGAGAAGAAAGTGATCAGGCTAGGGATTTTAGAGTTATATATTTAGATGGAAAATTAAACCTCCCAAATATAACGTCATTCCTCTGCAGCAAACGGCGATTTTAGGGGCATCTCACAATTTAGCCATGTCTAGTCGAATCGTAGGCGTTTTGATAACGTTGGAATTGAACTAATTTGCTACTCAAAAATTTCAATAATCAAAAATTTTAATTACGCTGTATCTAGATTATATCCACAAACTGAGCATTCTCCTAGCATACCGAGTTCAAATTTATTTAATTATTATTATTATTATTATTATTATTATTATTATTATTATTATTATTATTATTTTATTTGAAAGTCTGGAACTTGAGGATGTTTAAAACAACGATTTTATATCATTTTATGAATTCATTTGAGATTGTTTGATTTGAAATCTCATTTCATCTTATCTGAGATATTTTTGAAAGGTTTCTCATCTGCCTTTTACTTAAATTGCCTGCTTATGGGTAGGAGGGCTCTCCTTTGTCTCAGTTATTTTTATCTATTGCAGCAGATAAACCGCCCACAGAACACATGCAATTTACAGATGCTCCCACAAATTGCCAGCAGTGAATATTACAAACAACTCGATATATTAGTTTAATAAGGCGATGCCCTACATAGACCTGATGTTAATTCCATTATCTCGCATTGACAGATCGCCTTCATAATTATCGCAATCTGATTAAGACCTAAAAATTCATGAGATCTTACACCTCTTCTGGAAATATGAAGAGAAATCCGTGTTTTCATATCTCCCCCCCCCCCTACGATTTGACGTTTCAGTAATTTAGTGTGTGTGTGTGTGTATCACGCATGTTTTCAATTATACGTTTCAATAATTCATTAGAGTTTCATAAAATCATAATTGGTATTAGGCTGTAGCTGAAAACATTAGATTTTTGTTGAATAAAAAATATTCTCATTTTCTCAGTCGGCAACTACTCTGGAACCATCAAAATCTTCTCCCCATGCGCGAGTGGGCGAGTGCATTTATTAAGAGTTGCATACGCATACGGAAAAATAACTCAACAATTTTAATTTCCTAATATTAAAGTGCAATTAAAATGAACATGCGTGTGTTCATTTTATTCATTATTAGAAATAATTTCTCTGAAAATTTTCAATTTTAGTAGGTAGATGTCAGCACCAGTTGAATCGCACTGATGTTTTTCAAATAATTTCCGTTGCAATAAGAATCATAATTATTTTAATGAAAGTATAAAGTATAATGAGCATTATTACGATACCTCCGAAAAACACTATTCAAGGCCAGCGTTTTTGGAAATCTCGTCATAACTGAGTGGCTGAACTATGAAGGTAATTCTTAGAGGTTGATTGCATGATTTATAAAAATATCCTACATAGACATCCCAAGAAATATAAAATATGACTTACAATGAAACAAATAAAGTCAGATTGATAATAGAATGCAATATGTAAGATTGATGAAAATTCGTAGTGATTATACGAAAAATTTTTTTAATATTATAAGATTTCGATTTTTTTTATATATTTTAATTCAGTGATGGATTTAAGTTATAGCATAGTAAGGGACTCAACTTAACTAAATAAGTAAATTACCCTTAAAGAGAAGAAAGAAATCTGAAACAATAAAATATACTTGCTACTTTTAAGAAAAAACATTTGAAACGTTTTTGTTGTTTTTCTGATATTTAATCGTAGACTTTCTGTAATATATACAAACAAAATGAGCGAAAATGATTCGATATCCTGAATTTCCATATCTCGGATTTATTATCAGACTAAAGTTGTCAAAGCAAACTAACACCATGAGATCAGAAGTTCTTTTTGTCTGCTAATTGTCTAGGTTCATTTTCTTCAAACGTTATTTATCCATTACTTCTGATAAGAATTCGATCTTCTTCTTGTAGCAAAAATCTCCGCGATAGCTTTTCGAGACCGGGTGAATTAACTTCATGTTTTTCAATCTCAAGTAAATGGCAGATCGTCCTCCCAACTATGCGACAGAGACCGGCGCCGTATATAGCACTGGACATGAACATGTGGAAGAATTTAAAAGGAATAAAAAATTGGATATATTTTTAAAATTATTATCATTAGATCTGGCATTATATCCCTGTTAATATTATTCATGAATCAACTCTCTTCGAAGTAAAGCAATATCATTTTTTTTTTTTAGTAAATATCCGCTTGGCTATATCACATTTTACCTCCACTGACAGCATTTCCAGGAGAAAAATGAAACAAGATTTATAATAACAAGCAGCAGACATGCTGTAAATGAAGAAATATTTTAAATGCTTTTAATAAAATGTAGAAATATCAGACGGACTGCTAATGGTCAGATTTATTGCTACAGCAAATAAACTCTTTGTTTCAAATAACTGAACTTGAACTTAAATTTAAAGAACTAATATCATCCCAGAGGAGTGAGAGCAGAGTCGTGAGGGTTGTCTTTTGTTTTGCAAAGACATCAGCTTGAATCTTTCATCATCATAAATAGCGGGAAAAGTTGTATATATAAATATATACACAGGACATTTTTCCGGCCATTCAGGACTCCATAGCAAGGTAGTTTAACCTTTGACTATTATTTCTGTCGTAGTTCAAAAAATCCCCGGTATGCAACTGGAGGAACTCGCAACACTCACCTATCGTTTCCCGTCAGTTTATTTGATCTGTTCTTTATTATCATCCCTGGATTTGTTTTCACCTATTCTCACTAGTAACTTGAGAAACTCTGACTCTCTCTTTCTCTCAATATGTAGAACAATATCGTTTAATTCCTGTCCTGCTTATTTGTATTAATTTATCATAAAAGCTTTCATCTGATTAAAGTGACTTCCTAGCCACCAGATAGAATTTAATCATCTATTACTAATGAAATATCTTGCTCTGATAGCTGCCGCGTGTAAAAAGACATATAAGTAAAGCATTAGTATTATACAGATTATAATACCATAGGTGATCAAAACAGTTTGGTTTTCATAAAAAATCCAGGTATATCGTTATAGAGAAGTAGTAATAATAATCTCTCAACAAGCGTACCATAATTGGCTATATCACATTTCTCTTGATTACCTTGACTCAAATAGTTCACAAGATTTTTAGTAAGAACGATAAATTCTTAGCTCTTGCTACGAACCGTGGGTATTCGCAATAAGATCCAAAATTGTATTTTGATTCTAGTTATTAAATAATTAAATGTATTTAATTAATACATTTATTTATTAATTTAATAAATTAATAAATTTAATAAATTAGTAAATTTAATAAATTAGTAAATTAAAAATTAGTAAATTAAAAAAGTATCAGCAAATTAATCAATTTAATGATTGATTAATTAATTAATTACTTTAATTAATATCTGTATATATTGACAAATAATACTGGCAAATATCTCTGATTTTATATTATTGTGAATTTGCTGAATATACTCTTTGTGACACACATTACAACAGCAAAATTAAAAAGTAAGTGGTAGGGCAAATGAACATGTAGGCTGTTATGCAGTGGTGCAACAGCTGGGTTGGATATTATGAATGCATCAGTTCATACTACATCCGCGAACTGAGACCTATGCTCAAGGTCTTTACTGTGATAGGAATAAATATATTTTAATATTCGACTTGGTCTAATTCTTTTTTATTTATACACTGGTTGCGTATGATAAGGGATGTTTTCAATTTCTGTACTGGAACTAGTCCTACCTGAAGGGAATATTTCTAGCCTAAGTGAGACACTGATAAATAAGACTGCACTCCTATTTTCTGTTGCTATTTTTTTATGAATGAATATTAAATCTGATGAAACACATGCAGCCATTTTAACTCATTCTTCAATGAATTTATATTAACAGCATGAGCACTTAATGGTGTTCAAAAATTTTTGGCGATTCGAATACCTTTTTGCGTATGAAACAAAAAAAAAAAATTAACCTAACGAATATTTAAATACTTTAAAATGAATTCCATGACAATTTGAAATTAAATAAATCCCTAGACAAAAATCCATCTAAATCGCACTTTATTTCTACATAGAAAGAAATACAAGTAAATCTAAGATTCAGATTTTTAGTAGTTTATAGAAATCACCAAAAGGCAATGCTTGAATTCCCTTTCTTTCTTACAAACGGTTCATTAATATACATCTAAGGCTAACACAAAAGGAAGAAATCCTGCCATTATTAGTAAAACTCTGTACAAAAAAAGTTAAC
Source organism: Typopeltis vanoorti (assembly GCF_054136105.1). Taxonomy (NCBI): domain Eukaryota; kingdom Metazoa; phylum Arthropoda; class Arachnida; order Uropygi; family Thelyphonidae; genus Typopeltis; species Typopeltis vanoorti. The sequence goes on from NC_143553.1 coordinate 112,947,793, forward strand.
TGTTTGTGTGCCTGTTCTAAAATGAATCGTTCTACAGAGCTGAAAAATACCTGAACATCTCAAACAATAAATGTATGAAAATTCTAACATAGAAGTGGGGGGGGGGCATTAAAACGCAAGACATCAACAAGTGTGACCTCCCGGTACTTTTGAATATTTATCTATATTAATAAATTCATGCATAATTTAAGAAATGACAACGAAACGGATATATTTTCAGAATAAATGTACGTAGAACACTCCCTAACAATTAGATTCTTCCTGTTTGATGCAATTATTGACGCAGTAGAGAGAACGTGGAAGACTCATAATGCCGAAGAATTATTCATTCGAAATGAAATGATGCAGAAACAGCGACGAGGTTACCTTAGCAATTCATTTCCCCAAATGTCACAGTATAATTATGAAAGAGATTAATTTACATATGTATTCTAAGCACCCTGTATACGAAATCTCATGGTCTATTCTACGTACTTTCTATAGAACGTAATTAGAAAATACCATCATATGTACATTTTTAGTACAGAAAAATTTAGTTCCTGTACCAAAAAAATTACGTTAAAATTTACTAAACATTTAATAGAAATAAATAATTAATTACTAATTTATTATAAAAATTGCTTTGTAAATGAATTAGAGGAAGTTCATTAGTAATAACAATAGCTGATATATCATAATAACTCTAAAGCATGTGTTTAAAGGAACCTTCATAGCTCAGTTTTTATACACAATCTCAGACGAGAGGGGGCCTTTATCGAGTGTGTTCATCAAATACTGAGTTAGCCGGTCTGACACCCAAGTGAAATGTGTTGTTTTTTCCTCTCAGGAAAACTTGTGTTTTTCATCCATCAAAACAGGCCAACCGACCCCGAGAACATACACAGACACATAACTACAAACGTGGCATTACTACTTGTGAGATGAAAAAGATTAGAGCCTCACCATTTTATCTTTCTCTGCACGTTATGGATCGCTGGTAGTGATTCGTAATAGTGAATAACATGGATGGAGATGACACTTGACAAGATCGGATATATGTTTAATTCTCTCACTGCAGTTCTAAACAAGATATATATATATATATATATCTTGTTTAGAACTATATATATATATATATATATATATATATATATATATATATATATATATATATATATATATATATATATATATATATATATATATATATATATATATATATATATATATATATATATATATATATATGTCATTATAGAATGACACGTAAAGGTTTTATAGTCATTATTATCAAAATTGTATCGACGATTGTTAAAATTATTATCCAAACAAGGAAATAATTATCATCGGAGTGATCCAATGACTCGTTATTATTATTAACGCAACAATAACACTGTCAAGATGACTCAGTAGGAATTCAATAGACCTTAATTTATAACGTACATAAACACAGGACAGTGATGATAATTAATTCTAACGGTAACTATCGACTCGTAACAGTACTTGTTAACATTAGTCCTCTAGTGATAAAAGTATTGTTTTTACTATTCAGATCGCTAGAGCCAAGATATATGGCAATTATCTCACATTTCAATTAAATACCGAGTTCTCAATTTCTCACAAAATATATTTGTTAAAGTTTTCTGGTGTAATATTAAAATATTGGTTACTATCCTAATTTTAAAGAGTTTAAAAAAGGTTTAGTTTCTTCTTTATTGCACTACCTCTACACGTAGGTTTCCTCTTTATTACCAAAGAAGATAAGATTAATATTGATTAATCTTAACGTGACCTCTTAACAGTCATGGCGACTGTTAAGAGGTCAGTCACCATTGCATATTCCATCACTATTTAAACACACAGTGATGGTGTGCTGTGTGTACACTGAAACGCACTTTTAAAATTTTTATATGTTGTATTAACATGTTTCTTAATTCAAAAGGAAGCAGGTGTAATGCTGGTAATCAATGCAGAAAATCTAAAACTAAAAAAGTGTTTTCAGTAAGCATCTACATGTAAGTAGGGTTATAACTGTGCTGTTCATATTCTATTTCTGTTTACATATTTATAAAGAAATTATCTCTAATAGGTACGCCAAAGTAGACGTAACAAATATAAGTTAGTAGGTTCTCTTTTGACACTAAAAGTACTACACGCAGCAGTTGAAATACTCATGCATGATGAATGTAAATAGAGGACTACATCTATAAGTTTGGGGAAATTGACGTATATATTTTGAAGGCAAAATGAGAGGAAGGACAACAATTTGTAATAGTTATCAACTGCATACTAGCTTCAGTGTTACATATAGAGCTGTGAAATAAGAATAAGACTCACACATATTGTAGAACGAAGACAGTTAAATTAGAATGACGCACACAGACAAACACACACACACACACATATATATAGCATCCAGAAGAGAACGAATTTTTACACAAGCACGAAGGACAGGCAGGAGTGCAAAGTGTGTTAGTGTCGTTTATTTGGAGTAATTTCCCTTTAGTATTCACAGTTATTCGTTTCAGCTATCTATAATTTTCAAATTTCAGTTGTGGATTTACTCAGAAAACTTTTTTCTTCTTCCAAAGAATGGCATTCCTAATTACAAATATTTAGATCCTTTAACAAGCCTACATCCTCAAAAGAAAGTTTCACCGAATTGAAAAAAAAAAAAAAAAAAGTAGAATAGCGAATGTTTTAAATCTTGTTTCAAAACTTTTCATGTTTTTCACATATAATTTGAATGAAACCCAAACTTTCCAAATAAATTACATGAATGATTTTATTCTCATATCTTCTTTTAATTGTCATCTACATATATTTCATTACAGGAAATGGTAAAAAATATGTCTATATGTCTAGGCAGTATACTGAATGGCACTGATCTATTTAATATTTGCAATAATTATCCCTAAATAGTCTATTTCTGCAATAATTCTGACTTTTAAATATATATATATATATATATATATATATATATATATATATTTCAAAAAATAGATTTAATGACTCCAAGACCGAGATAACATATAAAGATTTTAATGATAAATACTACTAGTTTCGGCATATAGCAGCCTTCTTCAGGTATTTATAAAGGAAAGGAATACTAATAAACATTGAATTATTTAAATAAACAAACTGGAAATTACAGGTACAAATTGCCTCACATAATCGATACATAAAAACGTTGTATTTTTCAAGTTGTTCCAACTGGCGTGCCATTGTTTGTTGCAATTGTGCGTGCAAGTTCACGTGAACGCCAATATTGAATAACTGCAGCATGGCTATCTGGGATGTTATAACTTAAATTATTATTTAAGTGGACCGGGTTCAGTAGGATTTCCCGTGATTCTACGATTTTTCTTTCAAACTCATCTTCACAGCGAAAAATATTTTCTGATCTATTCCAGCATACAGAGTGGCTTTGTTGGTCATCATTAGGATTATTTGAAAAAAGAACATGACTGGATAAAGCAGTTGCATGAGATCTTTTGTATGAGATGTCTCTCTTATGCTCTTCTATGCGTTGTTCAATAGATTTGTTAGTTTGACCAAAGTATGGGATATTGCAATCACACCACAATTTATATACTCCAGGGTACTTAAGGTTGTGATGAGTAGGTTTTGGATGGCTGATTAGAGAGCGGATTTTTGGAAGTGTGGTGAAGAAGGTCCTGATATTATATTTTTTAAGGACTTTAGCTATTTTCTTAGAGACTGTGCTAATGTATGGAATAGAGATGCTACCTTTAAAATTAATAGTCTCTGTTGTGCACTGCTTAGGAGGGTTCAGAAGAAGTTTCTTAATTGTTTTTTCAGAGTATCCATTTTGTTTAAAAATAAGAGTGAGGTGATTCATTTCTTTTTGTAGTTCATCTTGTTCATTTAAGAGAGAACGTGCTCTGTGTCCTAAGGTAGATATAATTCCAAGTTTTTGTGGTGGAAAATGATGAGAAAGATTATGCAGATATCTATTGGTATGCGTAGGTTTTCTGTACATAGAGATTTTTAATCTTTCAGAGTATCGTGTAAGCATAACATCCAAAAAAGGTAAAGAGTTATTATTTTCTATATCAGCAGTAAATTTTATATTAGGATGTTGGATGTTTAGATGACGAAGAAAATCTGTGAGAGCTGTGTGCCCGTGATTCCAAATAATGAATATATCATCAACATATCTTTTCCAAACTTTTGGTTTAAATGAGAAGGAAGATATGGCTTTCTTTTCAAAGTCTTCAAGGAAGATGTTAGCTAGCACAGGGGACAAAGGGTTGCCCATTGCCAGGTCTTGTTTTTGTTGGTAAATGGAGTCCTTATATCTGAAGTAACCAGAATGAATGCAATGTTTTAATAAAGTGAACATTTTTTTGGATAATTTATCCTGTAGTAATGTAAGTACCTCGTCCGTAGGAACGTTAGTAAATAAAGATATAATGTCCAAACTAGCTAGAATATCATTATCATCGATGGGAATATCTTTAATATGAGAAACAAAATCTGTGGTGTTTTTGATGAAAGATGAAGATTTATTGGAGAAACACTTGAGGTACTTTGCTAAATATTTTGAAAGTTTATATGTAGGTGAATCAATTCCTTCCACAATTGGGCGAAGAGGGATGTTTTCTTTATGAATTTTTGGAACTCCATAGATGCGTGGGATAAGAGGATGTAGAGAGCGTAATGAGAGCCGAATATTATGAGGAAGTTCACTCGCAGTCTTTAACAAGTTGTTTGTACGGTTTTGTAATTCTCTTGTAGGATCTTCCTGAAGAATTGAATATATTGAACTATCTTCAAGTAATTGAAGCATTTTGTTGTGGTAATCTTCAGAGTTGAGGATGACCGTAGAGGTGCCTTTATCTGCAGGTAAAATAATAATGTTACTGTTCTGTTTTAGATTTTTTAGGGCTTTTCTTTCAGCCACTGAAATATTATCTGTTGGAGGTTTGGCATTATTTATAATGAAAATCGATTCAATACGAAGAAGTTTCGCCAAATGATTAGGAATGAGTGAACATGCTTTTTCTATTTTTGTAAGAAGAGATTCTTTAGGGATAAATTTTGGTGAGGGAATAAAATTGAGACCTTTGCTAAGAATATTCGTTTCTGCATCCGTTAACATATGAGAAGATTTGTTCACTACAACCTTTTCAGGATTAATACGGGCATCACTATGACCAGATCTGTTTTGTATCCTTATTAGATTATCAAATTTCTTGATAAGGGTGTATTTATTCTTGTTTTGTATCCGTGTGGCTTGTACTTCACTGTTAATGATAAAATCATGTAAGTTAACATTATCCATAATTTCTTCAAGTTTTTGAGTTAAACATCTTTTAGTGCTGAACAAAAAAGCTAAACTACGTTTTGTGTCTGTAATTCTTTCGCTGAGGAGATCCATTTTAGCATTACGATAGATTCTTTTAGCGCGTTCCGTTGTTATCTTTTCTTTAAAAGAGATGAAATTGGGAAAAACTGCATGGAACTTACAACGTTTGAGGAAAACTAACCTGTTTATTTTCAGTCCTATTTTCTTCAATGTTCTTTTAAAATTCCTTTGTATTTTCATTAGAGACGCCTCGTCATTTAGGCTATAGATGTGGCGATTAGTTTTTACTCGGTTGTTATACATTTCAAAAAATAGATTTAATGACTCCAAGACCGAGATAACATATAAAGATTTTAATGATAAATACTACTAGTTTCGGCATATAGCAGCCTTCTTCAGGTATTTATAAAGGAAAGGAATACTAATAAACATTGAATTATTTAAATAAACAAACTGGAAATTACAGGTACAAATTGCCTCACATAATCGATACATAAAAACGTTGTATTTTTCAAGTTGTTCCAACTGGCGTGCCATTGTTTGTTGCAATTGTGCGTGCAAGTTCACGTGAACGCCAATATTGAATAACTGCAGCATGGCTATCTGGGATGTTATAACTTAAATTATTATTTAAGTGGACCGGGTTCAGTAGGATTTCCCGTGATTCTACGATTTTTCTTTCAAACTCATCTTCACAGCGAAAAATATTTTCTGATCTATTCCAGCATACAGAGTGGCTTTGTTGGTCATCATTAGGATTATTTGAAAAAAGAACATGACTGGATAAAGCAGTTGCATGAGATCTTTTGTATGAGATGTCTCTCTTATGCTCTTCTATGCGTTGTTCAATAGATTTGTTAGTTTGACCAAAGTATGGGATATTGCAATCACACCACAATTTATATACTCCAGGGTACTTAAGGTTGTGATGAGTAGGTTTTGGATGGCTGATTAGAGAGCGGATTTTTGGAAGTGTGGTGAAGAAGGTCCTGATATTATATTTTTTAAGGACTTTAGCTATTTTCTTAGAGACTGTGCTAATGTATGGAATAGAGATGCTACCTTTAAAATTAATAGTCTCTGTTGTGCACTGCTTAGGAGGGTTCAGAAGAAGTTTCTTAATTGTTTTTTCAGAGTATCCATTTTGTTTAAAAATAAGAGTGAGGTGATTCATTTCTTTTTGTAGTTCATCTTGTTCATTTAAGAGAGAACGTGCTCTGTGTCCTAAGGTAGATATAATTCCAAGTTTTTGTGGTGGAAAATGATGAGAAAGATTATGCAGATATCTATTGGTATGCGTAGGTTTTCTGTACATAGAGATTTTTAATCTTTCAGAGTATCGTGTAAGCATAACATCCAAAAAAGGTAAAGAGTTATTATTTTCTATATCAGCAGTAAATTTTATATTAGGATGTTGGATGTTTAGATGACGAAGAAAATCTGTGAGAGCTGTGTGCCCGTGATTCCAAATAATGAATATATCATCAACATATCTTTTCCAAACTTTTGGTTTAAATGAGAAGGAAGATATGGCTTTCTTTTCAAAGTCTTCAAGGAAGATGTTAGCTAGCACAGGGGACAAAGGGTTGCCCATTGCCAGGCCTTGTTTTTGTTGGTAAATGGAGTCCTTATATCTGAAGTAACCAGAATGAATGCAATGTTTTAATAAAGTGAACATTTTTTGGATAATTTATCCTGTAGTAATGTAAGTACCTCGTCCGTATATCTTTATTTACTAACGTTCCTACGGACGAGGTACTTACATTACTACAGGATAAATTATCCAAAAAAATGTTCACTTTATTAAAACATTGCATTCATTCTGGTTACTTCAGATATAAGGACTCCATTTACCAACAAAAACAAGGCCTGGCAATGGGCAACCCTTTGTCCCCTGTGCTAGCTAACATCTTCCTTGAAGACTTTGAAAAGAAAGCCATATCTTCCTTCTCATTTAAACCAAAAGTTTGGAAAAGATATGTTGATGATATATTCATTATTTGGAATCACGGGCACACAGCTCTCACAGATTTTCTTCGTCATCTAAACATCCAACATCCTAATATAAAATTTACTGCTGATATAGAAAATAATAACTCTTTACCTTTTTTGGATGTTATGCTTACACGATACTCTGAAAGATTAAAAATCTCTATGTACAGAAAACCTACGCATAACAATAGATATCTGCATAATCTTTCTCATCATTTTCCACCACAAAAACTTGGAATTATATCTACCTTAGGACACAGAGCACGTTCTCTCTTAAATGAACAAGATGAACTACAAAAAGAAATGAATCACCTCACTCTTATTTTTAAACAAAATGGATACTCTGAAAAAACAATTAAGAAACTTCTTCTGAACCCTCCTAAGCAGTGCACAACAGAGACTATTAATTTTAAAGGTAGCATCTCTATTCCATACATTAGCACAGTCTCTAAGAAAATAGCTAAAGTCCTTAAAAAATATAATATCAGGACCTTCTTCACCACACTTCCAAAAATCCGCTCTCTAATCAGCCATCCAAAACCTACTCATCACAACCTTAAGTACCCTGGAGTATATAAATTGTGGTGTGATTGCAATATCCCATACTTTGGTCAAACTAACAAATCTATTGAACAACGCATAGAAGAGCATAAGAGAGACATCTCATACAAAAGATCTCATGCAACTGCTTTATCCAGTCATGTTCTTTTTTCAAATAATCCTAATGATGACCAACAAAGCCACTCTGTATGCTGGAATAGATCAGAAAATATTTTTCGCTGTGAAGATGAGTTTGAAAGAAAAATCGTAGAATCACGGGAAATCCTACTGAACCCGGTCCACTTAAATAATAATTTAAGTTATAACATCCCAGATAGCCATGCTGCAGTTATTCAATATTGGCGTTCACGTGAACTTGCACGCACAATTGCAACAAACAATGGCACGCCAGTTGGAACAACTTGAAAAATACAACGTTTTTATGTATCGATTATGTGAGGCAATTTGTACCTGTAATTTCCAGTTTGTTTATTTAAATAATTCAATGTTTATTAGTATTCCTTTCCTTTATAAATACCTGAAGAAGGCTGCTATATGCCGAAACTAGTAGTATTTATCATTAAAATCTTTATATGTTATCTCGGTCTTGGAGTCATTAAATCTATTTTTTGAAATGTATAACAACCGAGTAAAAACTAATCGCCACATATATATATATATATATATATATATATATATGGAAAAGCTTTAATAACTGTTACCGAGATATAAAAGGATGACAAGATATATTTAAAAAGATACTACTAGTTTACTAGTTTCGTTGAATAGATCAATATCCTCAGGGTATCACAATCAAAGAAGTATATAAAAAATTACAGACACTTAAAATTGTAATAACAGAACAAGTATAAAAAGACAGTAGTGTATTTGAAAAACAAATGCGAGTATGAGTTCCAAACAAACGTATACTAAGCGCTGTTGCGACTGCGCCAGTACTGAACAGAAGCAACGTGTGCGTCGGAGAGATTGTAACTCAGGCTGTTGTTGATATGAGAGGAATCTAGAGAAATTTCCCTGGATTCGACAATCTTTCTTTCGAGTTCATCGTAGCACACATGGATGTTAGAGGTTTGAGTCCAGTTTACAATGTGTTGGCGGCCTTCGTCTGAGTTAGCTGTAAAGAGAACGTGGCTAGAGAGAGCGCTAGTTCTTGTCTTGTTATAGGAGATATCTCTACGGTGTTCATCCAAACGTAGAAGGATTGATTTGGCAGTCTGCCCATAGTATGGCTTTCCACAATCACACAAAATCTTGTACACTCCTGGAAACTGAGTAGGAAGATGTTTCTGTTTATGTTTGCTAAGTAATGAACGAAGTTTTCGAAGCGTTTTCGAAGTTCTTGTCCTGTTATAGGAGATATCTCTACGGTGTTCATCCAAACGTAGAAGGATTGTGATTTGGCAGTCTGCCCATAGTATGGCTTTCCACAATCACACAAAATCTTGTACACTCCTGGAAACTGAGTAGGAAGATGTTTCTGTTTATGTTTGCTAAGTAATGAACGAAGTTTTCGAAGCGTAGTGAAGCAAGTTTTGAAGTTAAATTTCTTGAGAATCTTGGCCAGTTTTGATGAAAGAGAGCTGATGTAAGGCAAGGAGGATGAAGGCTCTTGGGGAAGAGGGATCTTCAGGAGTAGTTGAGTGTCTGGGGGAAAGAAATTTGTCAAATTTCTTTAGAGAGAAACCATTGTTAATAAAAGTTTTTTTAAGAAAAATGAGTTCATTTTCAATTTCTGTTTCTTCTGTAATATACGTATACGTAGTATACGTTTGTTTGGAACGCATACTCGCATTTGTTTTTCAAACACGCCTTTGAAAAACAAATTTTTTATACTTATTGTGTTATTACAATTTTAAGTCTCTATAATTTTTTATATACTTCTTTGATTGTGATACCTGAGGATGTTGATCTATTCAACGAAACTAGTAAATTAGTTGTATCTTTTTAAATAGATGTATCTTTTTAAATAGATTCATCTTTTTATCTCTCGGTAACAGTCATAAAAGCCTTTCCATAATATTCCAACCGAGTAAAAATGAATTCTCATAATATATATATAGATATATATATATATATATATTTGATATTTAAGTTTAAATTTTTATAAAAAAATTTGAAATCACCATTTGCAATTAATTAATTAGAATCTTTATGTAAAAAATTTCTAATCAGATTAATTATCGTATATTTGTTGATGCAATTGGACTTTCACAGTCATTAGTGTTTTCTTTTTCATCTACATGGATTTGCATTGTAGGAGTTATATGTCTATCGCATATTTTGATGGGTTGAATTACTTGTCTTCAGATACCAAAACTTAACAGTTTCCTTCATGTAAACGCTCACTTTATGTTCAGTGAACGTTGCTGTGTGGTCGAAAACTGTCGATCCTCGAATCTTTTTAGTGTATCACATGTTAATGTCTCGTAATTCTTCCCCCCCCCCACCCCCCCCCCCCCCCACCCCCCCCCCCCCCCACCCCCCCCCCCCCCCACCCCCCCCCCCCCCCACCCCCCCCCCCCCCCACCCCCCCCCCCCCCCACCCCCCCCCCCCCCCACCCCCCCCCCCCCCCACCCCCCCCCCCCCCCACCCCCCCCCCCCCCCACCCCCCCCCCCCCCCACCCCCCCCCCCCCCCACCCCCCCCCCCCCCCACCCCCCCCCCCCCCCACCCCCCCCCCCCCCCACCCCCCCCCCCCCCCACCCCCCCCCCCCCCCACCCCCCCCCCCCCCCACCCCCCCCCCCCCCCACCCCCCCCCCCCCCCACCCCCCCCCCCCCCCACCCCCCCCCCCCCCCACCCCCCCCCCCCCCCACCCCCCCCCCCCCCCACCCCCCCCCCCCCCCACCCCCCCCCCCCCCCACCCCCCCCCCCCCCCACCCCCCCCCCCCCCCACCCCCCCCCCCCCCCACCCCCCCCCCCCCCCACCCCCCCCAATGAGTCCAATTCCATCGTTATTAAAACGCCTACAATTCAACTGGATATGGCTAAATTGTGAGATGCCCCTAAAAGCGCCGTTTGCTGTGCAGATGAATGGAATTATAAATTCGAAGGTTTAACTTTCCATCTACTCTTCTCTTCTCTTCTCTTCTTCTACAGCTTCTCCCACTTAAGTGGGGTCACTGTTTGTTATGAGTCTCCTCCACACCTTCCTGTCTTGGGCTGTCACCACATCCAAGTTCTTCATCTTCAAGTCCTCTTCTACCAGCTCCCTCCATCTCTTCTTTGGGCCCACGCTTCCGCCTTCCTTGCACATCCATCTGCATGACCCTTCTTCCCACATATTCGTCCTCACTCCTCATCACATGACCAAACCATCTCAACCTTGGCTCCTGTATTTTCGCTCCTAAGTTCGTAACTTTCACTGTTCCCCTGACATAGTCATTTCTCAGATGATCCTTTCTGGTCACACCGCACATCCACCTAAGCATTCTCATCTCTGCTACTTCCATCCTGCTGATGTTATTTTTCCTCAGGGCCACAGTTTCTATAGCATATGTCATAGCTGGCCTCACTACTGTCCTATAAATTTTGCCTTTCAGATTGATCGGCACCCTCTTATCGCATAACACTCCAGCCATCTTCCTCCAGTTCCTCCAACCCGCTTGTATCCTGCATCCCACTTCCTTCTCAGCTCCTCCATCTTCTTCCACTGTTGAACCTAAGTATCTAAAGTCTCTCACCTTCCTGATGACATTTCCTTCTAGCTCCAGATCTGTCTTCTGGCCACCGCCCACTGCGCAACACATATACTCTGTCTTACTTCTGCTCAGTCTCATACCTCTCTCTTCCACTACTTTTCTCCATCTTTCCAGTTTAGTTTCCGCTTCTTCTCTTGAATCTACACAGCAAGACGTCATCTGCATACAACATTGTCCAAAGTGCATCTTCTCTCACCTCCTCTGTTACCACCTCCATCACAATATTAAACAGAAACGGACTTAATGCTGACCCTTGATGTAAGCCAACTGTTACTTGAAAACTTTCTGTCTGTCCCAAACAGGTCCGAACACTTGTCTTCACATTTCTGTACATTTCCCGCACCAACCTGACATATTTCTCCCGCACCTTCTTCTCCCTCAGACACCTCCAGACTTCTTGCCTTGGCACTCTATCGTATGCTTTCTCCAGATCAATAAATACCAGATGCAGCTCCCTTTGTTTCTCTCGATATTTTTCCATCATCTGTCGTAACCCAAAGATAGCATCTGTTGTTGATCTACCAGGCATGAAGCCAAATTGTTCCTTTGCAATCTCCACCTCCTCCGTCAATCTACCATCAAGAACCCTTTCTAGGATCTTCATTGTGTGGGACATCAACTTTATTCCTCTGTAATTTTTACAGTCTTGTGCATCCCCTTTACCCTTGTAGATGGGAACAAGAGTACTCTCCCTCCATTCCTCGGGTATATTTTCCTGTTGGCAAACTTTCATGAACAGGTCCCACAGCAGGTCAATTCCCTCTTCCCCTAGTGCCCTTCGATGCCTCCACTGGAATTCTGTCGGGGCCCACCGCTTTTCCATTCCTCATCCTCTTCATGGCCTCCGTCACTTCCATTCTACTGATGTTCTGCGCCATCCCTTCAGAAGGCTGCCCATCTCCTCTGTGAATCCTTGCATTTTCCTCATTCAAAAGTCCCTCAAAGTATATTTTCCATCTGTTTCTTATGTCCACATCCCTCCATAATACTCTTCCTTTAGCATCTTTGATCTGCCTCACATGTAAGATGTCCTTAGCTGCTTTATTTCTACATTTCGCTAGTTGGTAAATTTTTCACTGTCCTTCCTTTGTTTCTAATTGATCATACAGATCTTGATATGCCATGGCCGCCTTCGCCTGTGCCACAACTCTCTTGGCTTCTTGCTTTCTCTCTTTGTACACCTCTCTGTCCTCTTCCACTCTTGACTCATCCCACTTCTGCTTTGCCTTCCTCTTAGCTGTCACTGCCACTTGTACATCATTATTCCACCACCAACCCTCCTTCTGCTCTCTAATCTTTCCAGATGTCTCACCAAGCACCTCGATTGCACAGCTCAAGATTACTTTTGAATTATGTTTCCACCAATCTTGTACACTTTCTAGTCCATCCGAAATCCTCTCTAACACTCTCTCCCTAAAACGATTCCTCACACTCTCCTCTTTTAAGCGTAACCACTTAATTGTCTTCATCCCATGGCAACCAGAAGTTCTTATCTTCGATCTTATTTTAAAGTATGCGCACAGCAGTCGGTGTTGTTGTGCTACTTGATCTGTTGGATTTACTTTACAATTTGTCACAACCTTAACATGTTTTCTTCTAGTCAAAATGTAGTCAATTTAACTTTCCATCTACTAAAACTCCAAAATCCCTAGCCTGACCACTTTCTTCTTTCACAATCTCATCAACATAATATGACATTGGATATCTCATCATATGGAATTCTGTGACTTTACATTTACAAACATTGAACTGAAAGAGGTGTTCACATACCCACAATGCCATTCTCTTAAAATCATTCTGCAAGTACTGCATGTCAGTGCATTACTGATTACGCTGCCAATCTTTACGACATCAGCAATTAGCTATATGTTCTCTTGTCAAATCCTTCCATTTTCATTAATGTAAAGTTTGAATGACCATGGACAAGCACTGATCATCCTTATGGTAAACCACTGGTTACCCATATCTTGAAGAATCACATTTTTGATATCTGTTAGTCTACTGTTCTCTTATCCAGGCTAATATTTTATACTGCAATCCCATTATTTCTAATTTATGCAAAGTTTTCCATGTCGTATTTTGTCAGAAGCCTTAGCAAAGTCAAGAAGTATCATGATATAATTTATTCCTTTTTTCTAACTCTGGGAGGCTAGCAATACTCAATGACCGAGATCGACGAGCTCTGTCTAGGATTTTTCGAGTATCCCGCAAGTTATCAGTGGCAGATCTCGCCGTCAGCCTGAAAAATGCTGCAGGGATATCTCTCAGCACTAGAACTGTTCGCCGAGCGTTGCATGCCGTCCGGTGAGAACAAGCAAATCTGATGAGAACAAGCCACACATCAACCTCCATCAACTCCAAACGAAGTTTGGACTGGTGTCTTTCACACTGTTATTGGACTGTAGATTATTGGGAAAGGGTTCTTTGGAGCGACGAATCACACTTCCAAATGTATCACTCTGATGGTCTTGTTTGGATCTGGAAATTACCTGAGGAAAGGTTATGCAAGGATTGCATCATTCCAACTGTCAAGTTTGTGAAGGTTAGAAAATGGTATTGGGGTGTTTCAGTTGGATACAGCTTATGGACTAGTGGATGTACTAGGGGACGTACCAAAACCATAAAGTCTATTGGATTCCTTGATAACCTGGAAAAATTAATGCTTCCAACGCTGTGGAAGTACTTCAGCAGCGTCCCTTGAATGTTTCAGCACGACAATGCTCCATGCAGTAGTGCACTGTGTGTTAGAGAGTAGTTTCCACAAAACTACGTTCAAGTTTTAGACTGGCCGGTTCAAAGTTCAGATCTCAATCCGACCGAACATCTTTGGGACGAATTAGAAAGCCAAATTCACTTCAGACCGTAGCGGCCGTCATCAGCATCAGCAGCAGTTGGAATAACTTTGTGCCAGGAATGGAAGAATATTCCTAAAATACTCTGTATTGGAGATAGTTGTTCGAAGTTTCAGGACTGGGGAAACTCGTGTATAGAAGCTAATGCCTTCACATCGCTTACCTTAGTATGCTATAATGCGAAACACACATCCCTGAAGACATGCGTAATTCTATGCAGTAGGGGAAGGTTCTCTACAGACACCCGTTTCGACCTTTATTGGAGCTTCCCCAGTCCTGGATATTTCAGCCCAAAGTTTGTTTGCTTACACTTGGATAAGGGATTAAACCACTTATATAATGTCTTGGTACCTTTAATTTATCGTATAACCAAGTGGAAAAATTTCCAACATTTATCTCTTATCCAGAGTATTTTAATAGTAAGGTGTGACACCTTTTGGCTACTCGTTCTAGCGCATTACTTCAACCTTAGTATTACCTGTGGGTTTGGCTCTCACTGATGAGACCTCCATAAAGATTGAAACCGTTTGAGTAGTGACCGTTCCCTTACCGTATAACATTATACATATCAGCAAGGTTATGGGCTTTGCATTATGGGATATTAAAACAAGCGATGTGAAGTCATTAGCTTCTATATACGAGTTGCCCTGGCTCCAGAAAATAGTTCAGGTGCAAACTTGTTTGCTTACACTTGGATAAAGGATTAAATCAAATACTGTTATATAATTTCTTTATCTTTAATTTATGGTAGAATATTCCTCTTGCGAAGTATCAGAAATTGGTTGAAAGCATAACCATACTGGTCGTTGGTATTACTGAAGCCCAGTATGCTCCCACGATATTATAAATGTAACTAAACGCATTTTTCACCATGGCTAGTTCCAAAGACTTTTTCAACATTGTGTATTTTAGACATGACGAATCACTAAAATTCATGGAAAACTGACTTGGAAATAATCTCTTCTCCCTATTTAATATGCTGTTCAGTTGTTATACGGAAATTATCTGGATTTACAGATTTTAGTTTCATAAACGGTTGTGGAAATATTGTCTTCAAAGGCACCAGAATATCTGTATACACGAATGGAATTTGCTACTCTCCCTCAATGTTTCACACTAGTGAGACATTGAAGGCACATATAAGATATTCTGTCGTTCGACAGAAAATTCGTTTGTTAAGCGATTTCGAATAATCTGTAACTTATTCTTTGAAGTATATTCAGCAATTTGGAAATTTTCTGAACTAATTGAACTATATGTAAGTGCTATTTGTTTTTTCGGAGTTCGTTGTGACACAACATGCTGCCTACCGCAATACGGCACCGATTTCAAAAGTAGAATTTTACTCTCTGCGGAATATTGTATATGATGTTCGGTGCGTGAAAGGATAGATTAACACAGAAGCCTTCTCTAAAGTTCAAATATCTTACTTTTTAATTGGTCTGGGCACGCTTGAAAAATAGATATAAAATCATGCAGCAGTGATCAACCAAGATGAAACGAATCCATTATTATTATTATTATTATTATTATTATTATTATTACAGAGGGCGCTGTGTAGGCATACAAACGGTTGCATGGTCGTATCGCTCGTCCCGTTTTTATAGTTTTAATGTGGTTCTAACTCCTGTTTTTAATTTAAGTGTCAAAAAGAAACTCTACTTGTCACGCTGAAGACAGTGACATAATTCATCGAAATCGGCCAAGTGGAATCCAAAATTTGAGTGTGCTAAAAAAATTGAAGCGTACACCGCGGTTGCTAACGAGTACAGAAGAAAGGACGTCGCCATCTCTGCAGCTGTCCAGAGGAAGAAAGGAGAGTCATGAAGTGCAACAAGTGTCAGAAGGAATTGCCGTCCGACGGATGTTACATAACCTGCAGGAAATGCCATAGGAATCTTCACTTTACATGTTCCGGACTTTCTGAAACAACCTGGCAACGCAAATCCAATGTCAAACGAGAAGAATGGAAGTGCCTAAACTGTAGAGAGAACAAAGAAACGCCACCACCCACGACGCAACTGATTACGCCGGAGGCAGAATCGGACGATGAACTGAACAGACAACAAAACACCGGTGAGTCTTATAATTTGAGTTCAATTAATTTATTGCTAGAAAAAGGTTTAGAAAATATAAACGCCAGCTTGGTAGATCTTGTCCAAGAACTATTTGATAAACAGATTAAAGAAATAACAAAAAAAAAATAGCGAATATGAAGAGTTTGTTAAATTTAATAATTCAAAAGTCGAAGAAGTCTTACAAACGGTAAAACACATTAAAACCAGCATTAACGCATTAACTGAGAGGCAGCACAAATTGATAAAAGACACATCGGAACTCCGTCAAGAATTTAATTCCCTGAAACAACAATACGAAGTTTACTGAGAGGCAGCACAAATTGATAAAAGACACATCGGAACTCCGTCAAGAATTTAATTCCCTGAAACAACAATACGAAGTTTTAAACCAACAACAACATAAAGAAGACCTTATCATAAACGGTCTTCCAGAAACCGAATCCACAGAAAATCTCAGAGACGTAGTTCTAAAGTTAGGCCATGCAATTGACATCCCCTTACAGCATAATGATATTCAGACCATAAATCGGTTTCTCAGGAAGAACAGAAAACAAGGTTCGCCACGACCGGCACCAGTCATAGTTCGTCTGACAAGCAAGGCTACAAGAGACAATCTCATAAAAGCCAGCAGACTGAAAAAAACAGTAGTCAAGGATTTAAATGCATCGCAACACAATACGCCAATCTTTCTATCTGAGTATTTAACACATTTCAATCAGAATCTTTTGTACCAAGCAAGAAAGGAAAAAATCAGAAAAAAGTCAGGTTGCCAGAGTGAAACAAAAGACTCCAACTTAGTTCAATAAGAAGATCTCAACACAACAAAAATGAATGTGAACCATCAGATAGATGTAATTACACCAGAATACATCAGTAATTGTACTTTCGAATCTCTTGATGCATGGAAACAAAACACAGTACAAGCGAGAGGTCTCTTAATCTTGCATATTAACATCAGAAGCATCCGAAAACATTGGTTATTATTACAGGCTTATCTGAGGAATTACCCTGATATTATTGATATATTGATTCTTACAGAAGTATCCATAACTAATGACGAAGCGACTGCTTTCCAAATTCCAGGCTTCCAACAACATAGATCATGCCGCCAAACAAGAAGAGGGGGTGGAATACTAATATTTATGAAACAAAAATTAATAGCAAAAGAAATGGCCTATCAATTTGAGCATGCTGAAACCCTCTGCCTCGAAATCATTAATACCACGAATACACAGCATCCCATAATACTAAATGCTATTTACAGGCCACCAAACCTAAATATGATAAAATTCTTACACGAATTCAATTGCTGGCTTTCAAGCCAAGAAATATGCTCAACCGAACACCTAATGATAATTGGCGAAATAAACATAAATATTGCAAATGAAAACCAGAACAACACTGTACAATACCTAGATACACTATCCATGTACAATCTAATACCAACAATAACATCATGTACTAGAGAAGAAATATTCGGAAATATTATCACTGCCTCCTGTCTAGACCATATAAACGTCCGAGCATCACCAAATAGTTACACTACATCAGTCATAAAGTGTAATGTAGTAGACCATTACTTCACCGCTCTAAACCTGCACACCAAGACAATACCCATGCAATGTCCCACAGAAGAACAACGACAGAAAACAATAATAGACGAAGAAATAATCAACCATGAAATAAGAAAAACAGACTAGGAACACCTGGCATCAGATTCAGCAGATATCTTATACAACAACATTAAACTCACACTGGAGGAAATATATAAGTAAGCTACAAAGAAAGTCCGAATTCGATGAAAAACAAAACTTAATCCTTGGATAACACAAAACTTAATCCTAGAAATACACAGAAAGGACGCTTTATGGAAAGAATTAAAGCGATATCCAAATAACACAACTTTAAAAACTGAATATAAGATAACAAGGAATCGCCTTACAACACAAATCAGAAATGCAAAAAGAAGCTACTACAGAGACAAACTAACCTCCGCACAAAACAACATGAAACAAACCTGGCATCTGATTAATGAGATGCTAGATTCTGTTCCCAACACCACTGCCTCCGAAACCATAAAACACAGCTTCATGAAAGACGCAAAACCTATCCAACAACTAGCAAATGATTTTAACCAATACTTTGCAGACTCCATCCAAGAACTTCACAGAAATATTCCCCCAATCACAAAACGATACCCTCCACTTGGACCGCGATCAAAACAGACGTTATGGTTCTCAACCATAAAAGAAGCAGAACTCCTCTCAGCAATATATCAAATCAAACCAAACAAACGCCCAGGAATAGATGGTATCAGACCTAAAGATATAAAGCAACATGCAACTAGTTTAAGTCCTATCCTACTAAAACTAATAAATAAAATATTTAAAACAGGACAGATACCAAGTATGCTAAAGACCGCCATAATTACACCCATATACAAACAAGGAAACAGAAATTTCATTAGCAATTACAGACCCATAGCAACATTACCAATTATCAATCAAATTATGGAGCGGATCATACTGAAGAAACTCACAGCATATATACACTGAGATCTTTAATATTATCCCCAAAACAATATGGTTTTCAGAAAAATAAGGGAACAACATCTCTCTTGGAAGACTTTACAGACGTAATTAATACCGCCTTAGACAAAAACAAAATAGCCATGGTAGTCTTTATAGATCTAACCAAAGCATTCGATACACTTACACATCAAACATTGTTAGAAAAGCTGAGGAATGTTGGAATAGACGGGCCTCTTCACAGGTGGTTTACAAACTACCTCCAAAAGAGAAAGCATATCACACGTATCGGATCAAACAGAAGCAGAGAGCTACCAGTAACCTGTGGAGTGCCACAGGGAGCTGTACTCTCCCCAACTCTATTCAACATTTACACGCACGATATTAATCAGTTACCACTCAAAGGTAAAATATTCCAGTACGCAGACGATACAGCAATAATATCCATCCATAATAACGCAAGCATAGCCCAAACAAATATGCAACATGATATAAATCCGATCATAGACTGGCTCACGAAAAACTCCATACACCTAAACTCAGATAAGACAAAATTAATAATATTCAGAAATCCACTGACTCGACCAGTTGATAACAAATATATAACCATCCAACATCCACTTTCCAACACAAAACACACACAGAACAGCAAAACCATTACAATCACTCAGGTTGAAACAATACGATACCTTGAAATTTACCTCGATGCAGATATTAACTGGAATAGCCATATAAAACAACTACACATCAAACTCCGAACAATAAGTGGCAAACTCTACAGATTAAAAGACATAATTCCCATACGCCTAAAAACACTAATATACAAAGCACTATGCCAAAATATACTAAGATACGCGATAACAACGTATGCTTTCTGTGCACCCTACAAATTAAATAGACTAATGTCGCTACAGTACAAAACTGATCTTTTGGGAACAAAGAGAAAATCACGACCTTATAAACATTGCAATGGCAGAACACAAAATACTGACAGCAAAACATTTATGTCACTATGCAGCCTTGCTAAAATATTATTTCGATGCCAACTATAGGACGGTTAGAAATACATACCTTATAACAAGACCTCAGATTACTAATTATATCACATATAAATACAATAATCACAACGGAAAGGCCACACGAAACTTCTACATCCCAGACATGATAAACAAATTACCTTTTGAATACAGAAACCTTACAAACTACAATAGCCTGAAAAGAGCTCTAAGGACATACTACGAACAAGAAACACGCACCCAAAATACCATACAAACTTAATGAAACACAATATATTCGCTCAGGCTTCCAGTTCAGCGACGCATCAGTACATTCCAATTTATTGTGTGTGTGTGCGGGGGGGGGGCGTGTGAGTGCGCCCGCGCGATTTTCTCAATCATAGATTCCGTAGCATCCTAACACAGCAAAAAAAAAAAAAAATCAATACATAATAACCAACTAGTTATCCTCAGATAAGCTTACATTTAAGCTTCAAGGATGAAAGGAAAAAAAAAATTCTCATCCAAGATGTATCATATGTAACCAAATGCATTTAATGTACGTATCACAAGAAAAGCAATGTATGTATTATATGTAAACCAATGTATATATCACATGTAAACAAATGTAAGTAATGTATCATATGTAAACAAATGTAAGTAATGTATCATATGTAAACAAATGTAAGTAATGTATCATATGTAAACAAATGAATGTAAAGTATATGATAATTGTCACAAATGTATGTAATGTATATAATAACTGTAACAAATGTATGCAATGTAAAAAAAAAATATTTTAAAAGTAAATCATGAGTTTACACCGTATGTTTGTAAAAATAAGGACACATAATATTCAGATTGCATATGTATAAATACTGTTGTATAATCACACCTTTTCAAACTTGAAAAAAAAAAAAAAATAGTAAACCACAACATGTAATATTATACAACTTATGTAACTCTGAACAATATAATTGTAAATTATTATTATGATTGTTATATAAAAAAAATATTATCAACATTACTATTTAAATCACATTATATGTAGCACAAAGTGCTGAACCTTGTAAAATAATATACTGAATAGATGATCATTGTACATATGTAAATATATGAAAGAACAATAAAAATAAATAAAAAAAATAAAATAAAAAAATTATTATTATTATTATTATTATTATTATTATTATTATTATTATTGTTATTATTATTATCTGAGCCCTCCATGGGAATAAGGACTCATCGAGGGAGGATATAAATCACCCAAACCAGCTGTTACACCTTCCCTTAAATTCATTCACACTAGACGCACTCCCTACTCATAAAGTCAAACTTTCATGGATGCCCTCGTGTTCTCTCCACACATTCCGTATAAAGAAAAATTTTAACACATGCTATCTTATAATACCCATTCAAGGGTTTGTATGTGAACCAGAGCCTGTAATCGATATACTCACGATCTGTCCTCATAATCTAAATCCCACAATCCGGAATATAATTTTTCTAAGTCTTCTTTTGCACCCTTTTTACAGCGTCTTTATCTCGGTGCAATCCGGGACAAACTGCGCACAATAATCCAGGTGTGGTCTTATCAAAGCCTTATAAAGAGGCAAAAGGACTTCCTTATCCTTACATACCAGGGTTCCCTATAATATCGCAATTATCCTCCGAGTTGTATTCGTAATTTTTCATAAGTGACCTTTGAATTTCAAATTCCTATCCACTAATACTCCAAGATCCCTTGCCTCTTCAGTTTCTAGTAGCTTAACCCTGCTAATACAGGGTGGCCATAAAATAACTTTCCCTCTTTGGAGGCATCCGTAGCTAAAACCAATAAACGGAATGAGACCAAATTTTATATTGAGACTTTCTTTTGAAGGCACAGGGATATGATTTCCGCGAAAAAAAGATTTAGTACCAAAAGTCGCCGACAGGGAAAATTTTGGCGCTGGCGGATCCGAAACCAAGTGGATAATTACATTAATGGCAGATAAAATGTAATACTAACATTTCGACTGTGTGAGCGACAGCCTCATCACTCATTCCAGCTAATAAGAATAAATTAAACTAAAACAGCAACTTGCGAGAGACAGAAATTAATGTAGTGATTGAACTAACAGGAAATAATGTTTTATTCATCAGAATCAGGGTCCCCTGGACCACATACACGATTTTCAATATGCTGACCTTTCTTGTGTAGAAAAAATTGCATCCAGTGTACGACATGCTCTACAGCTGGGCGTAAGGAGTCGGACAGCCTATTTTATGTTCTCTTTCAAGTCAAGCAAGTTGGAAACGCCGCCAACATACACAACGGATTTCAAACACCCCCACAGCCAAAAGTCACATGAAGTGATGTCCAGGGAAACCAGGCGGCCATGCCGTCGGAAAGAACTGACTGATAACCCGACAGTCATTCAAATAACTGCCTGAACGTTCATAATCCCATTTTAAGTGGAATTGGTGGCGCTGCTATCACGTACGCACAGTAAAATTTGCATAATCTTTTTACCTGCGTTTACTACAAATATTTGACTGCTTTCGGCACCGCCAGCGCCAAAATTTCCCCTATCGGCGAATTTTTGTACTAAATCTTTTTTTCGAAGAAATCATTTCCCCCATCACTTCAAAAGTCTCAGTATAAAATTTGGTCTCATTCCGTTCATTGGTTTAAGCTACAGATGCCTCCAAAGAGGGAAAGTTATTTTATGGCTACCCTGTATAATATGCTGCTGGAACTGTAATCACGCCAAAGTGAATAACATTAAACTGATTGTCATTTTCGTTTGCTCAAATTTCCAGACTATTGAAATATTTTGCAAGCATATCAGTATTATCAATGATTGCCCTGCCTCTCTTCACATCATCGGCAAATGATTGCACATCTGATGTTAGACCATGCCTGATGTCATTAATGTATTAACCCAAGGACTGAAATATGAGCTACACCGCTGTTTACCTTAAATCTTGCAAATTCACAGCCAGTCCTATACCACTTCTTGATATCTGTCTGTCAACCATCCCCTGATTCAAGTCAAGAGTTCATATCCCAATCCCATATTCTCAAGTTTACGCAACAGCCTTTTGGGTGGTATCTTATCAAATGAGTTAGAAAAATTCAACATTGGCATAGAGTAACCATTCCCTTTATCCACCTCGGCCGTAACATTGTTATGAAATATGAGCAAATTGCTAAAACATGATCTTCCTTTACTAAACCCATGCTGCTCCTCGCAGAATAGAGTTTGTTTGTCTACGCATTTCTTGTGCGACTTCTTACCACCTTCTCTAAAATTTTGACTATTTATACCAGAGATACTGATATGTCAATAGTTTGACACATCAGTTTTTGCACCACCCATGTGCAATGGAACTATCAAACGTTCCGTCAATTTCTTTGGTATCATTTCTGAGCTGAGATTCAAGGTATACAAACATGTGAAAGGACTAGCCAATTCGGCTGAACATTCCTTATCAAATTGGCTAATGTTCCATATGTCCCTATTCATAAATTCTTATCCAGATTATGCAACAGCTCTTAACCTCATTTACGTAAACTTCTAACTCATCATCCAATGTATCAGTAGCACTACGCACCATGATATATCTCAGCAATGTGAGCACTCATGAATTCAAAAACTCCAGTATGATCTGCATTCAATAAAGTTATTCTTTCACATTCACTCTTACTTTTGCTTACAGCTTAACAATAAAATTCTTTTAAATTGCTTTTAGTTTGCATGGCCAATTTCGCTTCAATTTCGATTTAGCTTTCCTCCCAATACTCTTTACTTTTCTGGCCCGAGCTTTACACATTTCATAACTCCTCTCACTCTTATTCTCACGATATTCTTTCCACATCATCTTCTTCTTTGGGATCTCTTGCTTAATAAGTTACACATCCATATCATTCCCAATGTATTTATTCTTCGAACCCTATGGATACATTCAGATATGCCTAATTTAAGCATCTTTTCAAAGATTCCCATGCATTGCTCACATTTTTCCCATTCAGTAACTGATACAATGGAACCAAAGATAGTATTCTCCTAAGTTGATCATTCCATCTTTGCAATTCACCATGTAACCTGGTTTAATCGAAGAATGAATACAATTATATCTTTTTTTAAAAAAAAGCATAGCATGATCACTGTCAACAACTGGTATTACATATCCATATTCTTAACAGAGACCGGTTCTGATGCTATGAGCAAATCCAACATTCTTTGACTTCGAGTTTCCTCTTTCACATGCTTATTGAAAAAGTTGTTTCGCATCAATTCAATAAATTCAACTTCTTTCTTACCATGAGATTTCTGATCTACGTTAGATAACAATTAGGCTAAATTCTTAAGTATCCATTAGACTAAATTGGTACAAACAACATAAATCCAATGCAGAAAGAGAGGAACGGAAGTGCCAATACTGCAGAGAGAACAAAAAAACACTGCCACAAATGGCGCAACTGACTACACCGAAAGCAGACTCAGACGATGAACTGAACAGACCAAAAAAAAACATTCATGTAAGTCTTTTAATTTGGATTCTGTAAATGTATTAATAGAAAAAGGTTCAGGGAATATACAAAATGCCAGCTTAGTAGATCTTTTCCAATAACCCTTTTATAAACAGAACGAGCAAGTAACAGCAACAACAACAACAAAAAAATAGCGAATATGGGGATTTTGTTAAATATAACAATTCAGCAGTGGAAGAAGTCTTGCAAACGGTAAAAGACATTAAAATCAGTATTAACGTTCTAACTGACAGGCAACACAATTAGATGAAAGAGACATCCGAACTCTGTCAAGAACTTAATTCCCTTATACTACAATACGAACTTTTAAATCAGCAACAACAACATGAAGATCTTGTCATAAATGGTCTTCCTGTAACTGCATCCACAGAAAATCTCTACGACGTAGTTTTAAAGTTAGGCCATGCAACTGACATCCCCACTACAGCATAACGACATTCAGACTAAATCGGATTAAGAGGAAAAAAAAAAAACATAGCTTGCCATGACTCACACCAGTCATAGATCATCTGATTAGCAAGTCCACAAACGACAATATCATAAAAGCCACCAGACTGAAAAAAAAACAGTTTCCAAGGACTTAAATGCATTGCAAGACAATCCACCAATCTTTCTGTCTGAGTGTTTAACACCATTCAATCAGAATCTTCGTACCATGCAAGAAAAACAAAAACAGAAAAATATTATCAATTTTTGTGGATCAGAGATGGCAAGATATTCTTGAGAAAGTCACATAATTCAAAGAAAAACATACGAGCTTTTTCTTTTGCTCATACGAGAAAAAGAAAAAGCTCGGAAGACACAGATAGGCTGCCAGAGTGAAACAAAACACTCCTATTTAGTTCAAAAAGAAGACCACAACACAACAAAAAGGAATGCGAATCATCAGACAAATGTAATAATAACATAATACACCAGCAATTGTACTTTTGACTTGCTCGATGCATGGAATCAACACACAGTAGAAGGGAGAGGATTCTCCATTCTGCATATTAACATCAGAAGCACCAGAAAACATCGGTTTTTGTTACAGGCTTATCTGAGGAATTACACTGGTGTTATTGATATATTGGTCCTAACAAATTATCCATAACTAATGACGAAGCGACTGCTTTCCAATTTCCAGGCTTCCAGCAACATAGATCATGAACCCAAACAAAAAGAGAGGTTGGAATATTAATATGTATCGAACATTAATTAATAGTAAAAGAAACTCTTTATCAGATTGAGCATGCTGAAAACCTTTGCATCCAAATCATTAATACCACCAATCGACTTTAACTTTAACGTGATAAAATTCTTGCACGAACTCAATTGCTAGCTTTTACGCCAAGAATTATGCTCAACCGAATACCTAATGATAATCGGCGACATAAATATAAATATTGCAAACGAAATCCACAACACTGAACAATACCTAGACATGTTTTCCATGTATAACCTAAAACCAACCATAACATCATATACTAGAGAAGAAATATTCGGAAATATTATCACTGCTTCTTGCCTAGATGATATCAACATGCGGGTACAACCAAATAGTTACACTGCAGTAGTCAAAAAGTGCAAAGAGTAGACCATTACTTCACGGCTCTAAACATGCACACTAAAACAACATCCATGAAATGTTCCACTTATGAAAAGCAACACATAACAATAATAGACAAAGAAATAGTCGACCGCAAAATAAGAAAAATCGACTGGAAACACATGGTAACACCAGATTCAACAGATATCCTATACAACAACATTAAACTCACATTGGAGGAAATATATAAGAAAGCTACAAAGAAGGTCAGAATTAGTTCAAAAACAATCCAAAATCCTTGGTTAACGCAAAACTTAATCCTAGATATATATATATACAGAAAGGATGCTCTATGGAAACAATTAAAGCGACATCAAAATAACGCAGCTTTAAAATCCGAATATAATATAACAAGGAATCACATACAAAGCAAATAAGAAATGCAAAAAGAAACTACTACAGAGACAAATTATCTGCACAAAACAACATGAAACAAACCTGGTATCTGATAGACGAAATGCTTGCTTGTGCTTCCAATACTACGCCTCTGAAACCATAAAACACAGCTTCATGAAAGACTCAAAATCTATTCAACAACTAGCAAATGACTTTAACCAATACTGTACAGACTCCATCCAAAATATCCCTCCAATCACAAAACGTGGTTGAAGATCTTAAAATACGTAGACGGCACCAATCGGAGGCAAAATAGTTACTTGTTTATCTGAAACCCTGTTGAAATTATTATCAAATCTAACACACTTTGAGAACGAGTTCCTTCTGTCACATTCTGCTTGAGGAATTATGCAATTATTGTATGGATAATTAAAATCTCCGTTATGAATACTCTTTTTGGAACGATCGTTCTATATTTGGTGACGCATTTCTTGGTCAAGCCACCTATCCATTCACAACAAGGGCAAATACAGGGTACACAAACATGCAACGCGATATTCAATCTGATTAACAACTGGCTAACTGAAAACGGCGTATATATAAATTCTGAAAAAACAAAGCTAAAATATTTAAAAGATTCTAGATCCAACCCACAGAAATTAAATATTTCTCTATCCGGAATCCTATTCCTCTACACAATGCACTGATCCTAAAACCACAACCATCAAACAGGTGAAAATAACACGTTATCTCTGACTTCACTTCAATGCTGATCAAAGATGGAATAGCCATACAAAGCTATCTACATAACATACTAAGGATAATATCAAGCAAACTATATCGATTAAAGATATTCCCACATACTTAAAAATACTAATCGATAAGGCATTATTGAACACATACAATTCCATCCGATGCATTGTGCTCATACTTAACAGATTAAAATAATTGCAAAATATAATGGTAACACTGATATTCTGAGAACATTGAAAAGATCCGCCACTCATACGGGCTACAATTGATAGAAGACTTACGTTGCTTGGAAAGAAGTCAGCATACACCCCAACGGCCAAGCTGCATCGTGGTATCTAACGAGTCAAGTGCTTGTAGCCGGTATAAATTGGAGGAAAAATGATGCCTGCGTAGGGAATCAACTGAAAGTGCTTCCCGCAGTGCATATGCAATGGTTGTCCGTGGACGCTTGTACTCGCTTCTACATGCTAACCAGAAAAAATGCACTCATATTTCTACATAAATCTATATACAGTTAAATCGACACCTTGCTTGCCGTGGTTACTAAAGCAACATCATGAAACCCTCCCAATATATCTTCCTGTAATAATCTCAGCACAAACTCAGCGGAAGATAACAGAAACGCCATTCCGAACAAAACCAAATTATTATTATATTTATTATTATTATTATGTGTATTGTATTCTACCGTTAAAAGACCGTAAAACCTGCAGTCAATTACTGGGCACTGTCCGAAGGTTAGATAAACTGGCTTCCCTGCTGTATAGACCAAATCTTGAAACTATGCAAGCTAAGTCAAGAACAAACAGCACGGCTGTGCCAGACTAGGTACGGCCATTTATTATTAGCAGCCTGTTAACCAACTAAAGTTATTATCCATCGCCTCACCTTTTTTTTTTTCTGTTTTTGATTGGAGAGTAGTAGAAACTCTCTCCACTCAACTTAACCAAGCCTGCGATACTTACCGATTTTTTGTTAATACACATACGAGCACACAGGTACTAATTAAAACTCAGCTCAAAGCACATGAAATATTGAACTCAGTATTGGTCGACACTCTACGATTAAAAATGATCGCGTATCCAAAGCTCAAAAATTCATTCTCATAAAGGGTTCTAATATGCGGTCCATCAGTCCATGGGCAGCGACGCCATTTACTCTCCAAGAAGTCTGGTTATAGATTCGATCCTCACCACTCCCAGACATGATAATATGACACATTTCATATTCTTATACAGTCGATTAGCTACTATGACTGCATTTGAATCTACATCTTAGTGAAAATATATAAATTATTTATTTTCATATCGTAATATCTGATTTTGTTAAATGGGTATCAATTGAAATGCAATGCATTTTTTTCTGAAGACAAATCTGATGAGCATTCTTTGTATTTTTATGATAGAATTAGTCGAGCGAAATACTACTCTCTTTTCGCTTTAATAGTTGGAGAATTTTCATTAGGGAGAGAAGGTTAACTGAAGAAATGCGATTCAAATTATAATTGTTGTTTTCATTTTCTTTTCTAGATAGCCCATGGCCACGTCTACCTTATAGGTGCTTTATCGGACATCGGAGATGTTCGCTAGTGTGAGTATTACGACGAAGTTGCCAATCAATGGATTCTACCAGCACATTTGAACCATCCCCGATTCGCAATAGCTTCATGTACCATTCGAGGATTGCCAAACATTTGCCATTATTTTCGGCGATAGCTGAATAAGTTTTGTAGGCTTTTACAATTTCTGAGTTAATAATTGTTTTCTGAAAATTATTGAAAAAATATTTAATTATAGAAAATTTTAAGACGTTACTAATAATCAGAACAGTAAATGAGAAAAAGTTTTCTCTCTTTCATAGTTAACTTTTGGTTGACTTTCTTGTAAACGAAAAAGAATATTTTCCATAGTTTTTTTTTTTAAGAAATCAAAGATTGTAGAATCACGACGTTTGAATTACTTTCCTAAAGTATTTAAGTATTTATTAGTCATTTAGACTTACAATAATAGCTATTAAAATAATCGCCATTATCTCTCAATTCAGCGAAATGAGATCTGTTTACTTGCACTTTTTTCCAGTCAGTTTCTGAATGAATCGCTCTTCGACACAAGATAGTAGACTTTCTCTTTCCGAAACACGACATTTTAACTTCTTAACTTCAAAAAAATCGACCTAAAACTCACTATTTTTCACATGACTACCTTGCGTCATATTCTCTCTAGTAATCAGTTGCAACTAAGAAAAGAAGCCATAGTATTAGGATTAGGTAGTCACAGAGTTTCGCATAGCAAGCTAAAAGACAGCTACATGTATTATTCTGCGTTTGCAGAATTCGGATTTTGCATTTGTAATGAGTATATTTATTATAAAAATCCGCCATATCACTGGAATGATTGAAACGTATTTGATAAATTTTACTGATCTCAAAAAAAGAAAGAATTGTAAAAAAAAAAAGAAAAAAAGTTGGCATTCTGCATATTCTGAACTCCCATTCACTGAACTTTCCTGTATTACAGTACAGAAGACTTCCACTATCCAAAGAATATAATGTTTCTTATCATTTTCCAAATCTGAGCATTATTTGGTCTCCCTATAGCAGGTCTATTATACTCACCGCTGTTCATTTCCGACTTCTCATTTTCTCGCTGAGACATCCCTTTTTCGAGGAAAAAACTCCTAATTATCTGCAATGGTTGCTGGATTAGAATTTCAGTAGAAGCAAGTACAAATATGATGCAAGTGCATTTCACTGAGTAAAAAAAAAATTCATGGAGGATTAAAAAATCTTTGCTACCGTTATTCGGAAAAACCATTTTATTTAAAAAAAAAGTTTCTTCCATTAGTGAAAATAATCTCTGGCATTAGTTTCATTAAAACTTACAAACTGCATTTTTTTCTCCTCAAGTTACAAATATTTGAAGAGAAAGAGAAAATGCTAAAATTAAGAGAAGCGGAAATGAAACAAAATTTAAAACATACCAAGCAAAATATTCACTGGTATTACGGGGAACTTATTCTTGCATGAAATCAATACAAGGGATTATCAGGCAGAGAGAGAGAGAGAGAGAGAGAGAGAGAGGGAGAGAGAGATGGAGGAAGGGAGAATGTTTTAGGGAAAACAATCGTTTTGTTATTTTATATTTATTTATTTATTGATGCTTTCCCATAAAAAAGTATTTGCATTAAAAACTATTTGTTATGAAATACTAAAAGAAATGCTTGCAGGTTTATTTCCAACCTGCAACTTTCTTTACTAGTACTACTTAGGAGTTAAAGTACAAATAATTTAATATTATTCATGGCATTTCCTTCACTCTCATGTGGTTTCCGTTGAAAGTGTTTCAAGAAAAAATTAAGCGCGTTTTGTTAAAAACAGAAAATAAATTCATCACGATAAACGCCTTCAAGGATTCGTGCAGTTAATGCCAGCGGCTATAAGGGATCCTCGTTTCGTGTTATTTATAGTAGCTCATTATTCAACTTTTTATTATTATTTTTTTCTCTTTTTCATTTTTAATAAGCGACTCTCTCTAAGTATAGTTTGTGACCTATAACATATTTAAAACTTTGGGTGGAGTTAGAATTGAATTATCTAGGAATCTTATCTTGAAGACCAAAGACGGAACTTTTTTTATACATTTCAAGCCTTCAAAAAACAAGTAGGTCTTCTCACACTTGGTGATGAAAATCATTAAAATACCTTATAAACATCATTTGCTCAATTCGAAACAACAATCGGACGATAGCGGAAATGCTTCATTTCTCCAACTAAGAAGGAAGATCATTATTAATTCATAGCATATTTTCTTCAGTATCATCATCATCATCATCAAATTCCTGACATACATCATCAGAGGTGCATAGGATATTAAGAATGCACTTCATGAAAATAGTTATAGCATTACTAACTTCTTATTAACAATTTTCCTCCAAATTAATCTCTTATCTCTCAAGACTCCATGTTATGAGATCTTAGATTTCTCTCTTCTAAACCCCTTTTTACTGTATCACTCCACCTATCGTAGCCTGCCATTCTAAACAAAAACAAACATCAATTTGTTTGCTAATCTTTCCTCTTCCATTCTGTTTAAGTGACCCTATCACCTGAGATTAGCTCAGGTAATATGGTCAGGTGATGTGGACGCCGTCTGGTAACTCCGTCAAGTAGGGAGTGTAGCCTTCTCGTTGAAGAAGTAGTTGGGTGGAATATGCCCTTTCCGCACAGAATTACTAGGAGAGTGACAAACATCCACTATCGACTTTTCTAATCAGACTCGCTGTCATCTCTTCACTCCACCAATCTTTCTCAGAAGTCTTATATCTGCGGTCTCCAGTCTTCGATCAACTATTGTTTTCTAACCCATCTCTGAGATCCATAAGTTAAAATTGGTTTGAATACTTTCTTGTATAGAGTTAGTTTAGCGTTTTCTTAAATAAAGCAATTACTATTTGAAACTTACTCGCTTTATTACTGTTCAATGGTACTGAAGGATTGGGTCCGAGCAGGCATTACCGGATCATATTTCTCAAGTTATTTTTTATCGACAGTGAAATAAACTTAAAAGTTACTTTTCAGTAAATATTTAGTTTATTTGATTTTATATAAGGAGCAAGGATATGTGTATTAAATATATAAAGAAATATAATCTGCAGAGACATTACTGACTGTGCATGTTACATATCATTCTTGCATTGCATATCGTAAGGTTTCACACAGTGGAATAAATATTGACTTCGTTTGCCACACAGACGAAATCTTCGTTACTGAACCGAAGATCTTTTCTTGTATTGCTAACAGTGCTGCATAAAAAAAGAAAAATAAATAGTAATAATAAAATTGTTAATAAATTTGAAAAGAATAAGACATTTCCAATCGAGACAGATTAAGTCCCCGATCTTTGCACTACGTATTTCACATTCCTGGAGTACTTTGTTACGAGAAGACAAAGAATGACGCAACGTTTTCCACTATTTCCGAGATTCGCGAGGAGTACGATTAAGGTAGTGGCACGTGAAATCAGGTAGCCAATACGAATGGAGTAAGGTTCTTCAGTACTACTCTGCGCAGTAACAGGGAACAGTTGGGCACCGACCACATTGGCCAAATGGTCAGCGTCGCAGCACCGTAGCCAATAAGCTACGAGTTCAAATCTCTCTGCAGCAATGGATGTTAATAATGGCTTTAGAATGGGTTTTTTATTGTCTCAGGGTGTGCCTACACATTTATTGGAGAAATCAGATAGTTGAAGCATTTCGGTTGTTTATTCTTAGAATATCATTGTTTCCGGATTGTCTAACCTTTAGCTCATTCACAGCACTAATACACAATAGGTTTACAACCTTTCCTATGTATCCTTCATATAAAGATTACAATAATGAAAAAGCAGTTATTTTAGTGTAATTAAGCTAAATGAACTTTATATGTTTTTTGAGGATGCTTCAAACCATCAAATTCATAAATAAAAAGATATATATTGAAGAGGTAAAAATGTGACAAAATTTTAATTTGTTTTCTTATAAACTAAATAAATATATATTAAGTGCAAATATTCCTTTAAATGCATCGTACTGTGTGCTTAATTCTTTTTATTAAAATTTATTATTTGTATTTAGAAATCGTGGTTGATGATTGATAAAGTATCAAGCCTGTTATTAATTAAGCTGCTGCCATACTGTGATTCATACACTATTTTCTACCATCCATAGGAGATCGCAAAGGTATTGATAGTTCGATAGTTGGATACACCAGTCTTACACAATCCCTTTTGTAATGGGATTACTCCACATTCTTCCTACTCCTGCAGAATTTTCTCTGTTCTGAGACTCAAATTATATAGCCCGGTCAAAGGAATAACCAGTCCAGTTGAACAGGGTTTTAAAATCCATGCTGATACCCCATCAGGTCTCATTTCGGAATTCTTATTCAGTTTATGCAATAACTCTAATACCTCCTACACATTCAAATCAGTTTTTTTTTTTTTTTTTTTCATCAAGTAAAGTAGCGGTGCGTTCAATGTTGCATGTGCCCGGTTGATAGGTATTTTTTTTTTTTTCAGATTTGGCACTCACTAGCTGAACAATCTCATCTTCATCTGACACCCTTCCAACACCTGCATTCACTAGAGTTATTCTTTCATATGCATTCTTTCTTTCTTTTATTTGTGGCATAACGATAGAATTATGTGTGGTTGTCTTTAGCTTGCATAGCCAGTTTCTTTTCTTTCTCAGACTTATTTTTCCTTATAATACTTGTGATTCTTCTGGCCTGCCCGTTATAATTTTTGGAACTGACATCTTTATGCACACGGTATACCTTCCGTATCACCCCTTTCTTAAATTCCTTGCTTAATAAGATTACATATCAATTTCACTCTTACCGTATTTATCGTTCAAACTCTAGAGATCTATTCCGATATTGCAACATTTAGGTAATCATATATTTCTCTTATGCAGCAAATGTCGATATTTTTCTCATCAAACAAACGATACCATCGAGTAATATTCTGCACACTCCTCAGTTGATCATAATTTCCTGTTTTGTAGTTCAGCATATAATCTTTCATTTATGGAACATTCATAAATTTCAATTCATAAACGTAAATATTCATAAACGTACCCATTTCCCAAGTGAATACCGAATAATCACTGTCACCAAACGGAGGCAAAATAGTTACTTGTTTATCTGAAACCCTGTTGAAATTATAATCAAATCTTTGACAACGAGTTCCTTCTGTCACATTCTGCTTGAGGAATTATGCAATTATTGTATGGATAATGAAAATCTCCTTTATGAATACCCTTTTTGGAACGATCGTTCTGTATTTGGTGACGCATTTCTTGGTCAAGCCACCTATCCATCCACTAGGTCTGTAAAAATACCCCAGTTTGTATTTGATCTTGTAAGAACTCCATCTCACACCATAAAGCTGCAACTAGCTGGCACATGAAAAGCTGTTACGAGTATTAGTTAAATGTCTCAAAGTTAACTGGTTCAACTCATGCAATATCATAAGAAGGACTGCGCTTCTCTCCAGTCCTGACATATCCATCCCTAAAATTCTGTGCTTTTTACACTCCACACCAGTTAATAGCGAATATGTCTGATATCCACGTCTCACTAATTCCTACAATGTGAGATCCCAACATATTGACTAAGACAACAAGCTCTAGCCCTATATATCCGATTTCTGATATATATCTTGATTTATTTTTTCTATACTTACAAAGGAAAATCAAGGGATAAAATTATTATAAACAGCATAAACAGAATAAAATTATAAATTATTTCATGTTATAAAAATCAAGTGGATATTAGGTCCATAATTATATTAAAGCCGAATGCAGAAACTACGAAAGTTTTGTAATAAGTTGACCAGAATGTTTACTGGAATACGCCGGCCGGCATTTACGAGTCGCCCTACCACCTTAGAAAACATGAAAGCCAAGGCGTCCATATATTCGCATTCTGATTTGGTCCATTTTTGATAAGGTTTTACTGGCCGGACAGCTGTTTCGAACTGGTTGGTTCTCTTCGGAGGCCAGGTAGAAACCTTATAATAGCAAAAACTCTTTTTCAGTACTAAGGAAGTTGAAACGTCGGTGCGTGAAAGTGTTTATTAAATAAAGAGCAAAAGGCTTCAGTTCGGAGAAAGTATTTATTAAAGTAAAGAACTAAAACGCCCGAACTGAAGCCTTTTGGTTCTTTACTTTAATAAATACTTTCATGCACCAACCGAGAGCTCGCTGACGAAAAACACCTTTCTGACGTTCCACGTCCCTTAATATTGAGTTTCAGTATTTAGTATTTCAAGTCCCTTGGAAGTACTGAAGCATTCTTTCAGTTTCTTTTTAAACCGAACTGATTTAACGGAAATTTGGAAAAATTAAACAAAATTATATAAGAAAACTGAAGGAAAATTATGCAAGAAACTAACTCTGTGATGACTGAACATTTTGAATCGGAACAGTCTTCAAAAATATACAATTAAACTGCACTCACACGCTATTTGCATGTAACTGTGATTTTTTTATTGAACAAATTTAAAATCCTTCCTTAGTCTTCTTCCTTTTCCCCTCTTTTACCTTGCTGTGTCAAGGGTTTCTATTCATTTAACTGCAACCGTACACTAGGATTAGCTGGTTAGTCCTACGCCTCCGAGTGTATCCGATGTCTATAGACGCATTGAGTTCTCAAGGCCGGTTTGCCTGCTTGCGGGATGAAAAACCCCAGATAAACTGGGTAGAAGACCCCTGTAGTCCACTGCCAAAATCCTTCTTTAGTGTGAAAAGCAAATTCATGTCAACATTTAATTTCGCGGTCATTTTACGGCATCTCAATGGAGTCCAGAGACTCATCGTGGGAGACCAAAATCAACCATTGTAGCGATAAAGTGATTATCAGTTTAACAAAACCGAAACAGATGCGATTACTGCTTATGAGATAATCTCCTGTCATCACAATGTGCAATTTAAATAATTTTGAACAGAATTTGCTATGATTAGATTAACATAATATATTCAATACATTGACCATAATATTTATGGTCATAATGTTTATAATGTGTTCATGAAAACCTGGGACACACAGTATATTGTAATATACCTCTATATTACGAGTACACTCAGAGAAGCATCCAGTGTATTCGAGAGAATCGTAAATTAATAAGTAAGAAAACGAACCTAAAGTTTTACACTGTTTTAAATAGAATACTTATTAAAAGTTGAACTAAGAATAATACTTTAAGTAATCCTAAAACCAATTCTTAAAGCAAAGCAGGAATCCTAAAACAATATTTAATGAAGATGGCAAATTAAATATGAAACAGAATACAAAATATGCAAAGCTGGTGTGATAGGAAAACAAATTAATTAATAAATTTATATGGAATAAGAGAGAAAGTAGTAAAAACACTAAACTAGCAGTAAACAAATCACTCTTCAAACCAATTTTAAGTAATGGATCTCAAAGATCTGTGAACGACTGTTTTAAGAAATAAAACCAGTTGATCAAAGATTGGAGATTCTCAATATTCTGAGAAAAATTAGAGTAATTAAACAATGGAATAATCATATTAGAAGTGAGAATATTATGAAAGAATTGGTATTAGCCTCTGGAAAGTTTGAGCAGAGGTATCGTTTGAAGCATATGTTTAATTCCAGGATGGCCGGAGAAATACCCCGAGGAAGACTAAAGTCTCTGTGAGTAAATTTAGTAAGAGGGGTCCTTACAAGATCGAAGTATAGAATCTGACAACTCTGAATTCTAGATAGACTACAGATGACTAATAGCTAATGTCATGAGAAAAGATTGCTGGGGGGGGGGGGCAAGTGATTACAGACGAAAGGAATCAGCTAATGTTTCTTGATAAGTTACGGTGTGTGTTCGTTAAGGAAAAGGGTATGGGGAAACTGTACCAAGGAAATAATCATATGGAATGAAGGAAGAGAAGAAGAAGTTGGTATGAGTTTGGAGTATGTTGAGTTTGGAGATAAATGGAAAATGGATGTTGACGAACAGCTTCCTATAATATCGCACATGATTAGAAGAAAGTCGAGGAATGATGGAGATCAATTAAGTGAAGCAGTGTCCATAGTGATACCCATAAAAAAGATATAAAGCTGAAACAGAGCATCTATGTGACAGGGACTGGAAGAATCAGTGAAAGAGGGAGGGGCGGTCATTGCGTTATCAGCCGTAATGCGAACTTCGCAGAATTAAACTGGCCCATCGTCACGGAGTTATCGGGAAGAATAAATTTAAAAGCTTCGGCGTGATCGTTATCCCCAATAACATTAGCAACAAACAGCACCAGTTGACTCTTAATGAAAACGGTTTAAAACAAGTTAACCTTCGGCCTATTTGCCAAGTGACTTGCGTGTTCGCTCTGTTAACCAGCAGCAGCACGCTGCAGTTTCGATGTATGGATGTTTATGGATATCTAGGTGGGAGACAAGTATTATTGCCCATTATAAGACTTCCGATCCGCTTATTGGATCCCTGATGTGGCTTGAAGAAATTCCATGTCAGTTATCTTGATTATGACCGGTTTAATACTATTGTTTTTCTAGTTGATAATCTTTCTCGAAGGAGTCACATAAGAAATATAGAATCAGCATTATGAATACAAATATCACTAAGATTCAGTTTGACAATTGGAATCCAGCGATCTCATTTGCGTTTATATACAACCCAAATAATGATCTTAATTCGTGATATTGATAACATACCTTCAAAAGCTAATCATCTTTTTTATATTTTATGTAAGTCCCATCCACTAAAGATTGTAAAGCTATAGTACATTAGTACCGTTGGTGGACAAAGGACGTTTAATGTGTTTTTTTTATTAATTGTTATATATTTTATAGTTTTATTTATTTTTTACAAATTTCGAAACCAACTCTAGAGACTAAAGAGAGAACTTTTCAAAGCACTTCAGGCT
Source organism: Typopeltis vanoorti (assembly GCF_054136105.1). Lineage (NCBI taxonomy): Eukaryota > Metazoa > Arthropoda > Arachnida > Uropygi > Thelyphonidae > Typopeltis > Typopeltis vanoorti. Next base: position 112,985,466 of record NC_143553.1, read on the forward strand.
TCCAGTAAGCGAGGCGGTGGTCTCACACAGTTCGATGAAATTCATCTCAAATCTGCAAATAATGAAAAACTTTCGTGTCCACAGCGTGATTCGAACCGCAGCCAATTCGATGGAAATGAACAGCGCTGGAGAATAGAAATGTAACATATTTACACTCTATTTCAACTCTAGTTGGAAAAAACACCAAATGAATCCTGCCTGGTACAGGACGAAACTTTATGAAGCTTGTCGAATGAATATCAGACAGCCAGTTTCTTATACTGAAGAAATTGTTTCTTCCTCCCCAAAGAAATTCAGGTTTTAACCAGTAAGAAGAACAAGAGTGAACGGACTTAATACACTTTACCTACAAACCGTAGTTGCTGCGATCGTAAATCCAAAAGCTCACCAAAGCAAAGCATGATAAATAATAAGCAAACACTTCATGATATTTGTTCTTGTCATTTATTCCTGACGTTTAGAAAGGGAAAATACAGATAAAAATGAATGAAAGAAACTTGGAGAAATATTGTTAATTTGTGAAAGAGAACTGATTCTACAATAATGACCAGAATTGGTTACCATGGTATCGTGGATTTCCTGTCAAAAATTTAATACACTATGGTGTGTGATAAACGTTTTCAACTGATTTTATTCCTTTGTTTCGTCAGCAGTTTAATTATGATTTTATATTATATTTACTTTATGTTTTATCTGAGCGATTTCTATGACAATTATTAAAATAAGCACATGATCAATGGTGCTTAAAATGACGATAATTGATTCTTGTTTTTGCATCTCTTATTGGTCTTAGGCGGATTTTCATTAAATTACAAATGTAAAGGGAAGAACAAATGTAGTGAAGTCTACTTCCTTTTCATTAATTATTTTTATGTATTTCATTTTTATTTATTTTTGAAGAGCACTTTCACCTTTGATTTGTCCGCAAATTTTCAGGGAATGCCTAAGCTTTAACATGGGTTGGTTACAGGTTAAAGTGTCGTTTATGAATTGTGTTAACCTGTAGAATTTGATAGTTATTGTTCGGAGTTTGTTTTATAGATGGCTTTTGTATCTATTCCAGTTCATTTATGCATCGAAGTAAATTCCAAGGCATCGTATTGTTTCAACCTGAGTAATGGTAGGAGTTTTACTGTTCTCTGTGGAGAGTGGATGTTGGATGGTTATATATACATTATCAACTGGTTGACCCAGTGGATTTCTGAATATAATTACTTTCGTCTTCTCAGAGTTCAGTTATACGGAGTTTTTGATGAGCCAGTCAACGAGCAGATTTATTTTCCTGAAATTTCAGAATCTTTTCAACTGAAGGACAAATTTAGCGACGAAGTAGCCAGGTCACTACGTACACGTTCATATTAATCACTTCTTTCAATAATTTTTTTCTGATACAGAAGGCACCTCATCAAGTGACATTCACTGTCAACTGGTTACTGCATATGCCGAAAGGTGATGTCGAAGGTCATGTGTTTTTGGTGAAATGAATTTAAACACGGCCGTGGTGACATTGAAGATCGACATCAGGCAGGCAAGCCTTCATCGATAAAGAACGAGGACAACATTTCCCTCAATAAGGGCATCGTTCTTGAAGACCGACGAAGTGAAATTGCGCAAGTGATGAATTTAAGTAGGTCCGCTATTCACGAAATTGATTACGATGTCCTTGCCATTCGAAAGGTTTGCTCCCGCTGGGTGCGTGGTAAAAGGTGTAAAAGGATTTTCTCACTTGCTTAATCACAGGAGACGAAACGTTGATTGATCACTTCAGCCCGGAAATCAAATAAGACTCCACGATCTGGATATATCTACAATCTCCTGCGCGGAAAACATTCAAAACTCTTCTCACTGTCTTAACTACTCTTAACAACTTTTAATAATAATGATTAATTCTATTAGACCAGGTACCAAATGTTAATATATTACAGCAGGTCTATGAAGATAGACCACATACAGCACTTATTTTAATTGATAAGTGCTCACCTCAAATATTGCAGTATGATATGAAGATGATGTTTGGTTCTGAAGGAAAAAAAAGATGAACTTAGAAACAGATGCGCATCCAAGTACTGCTACAGTTCTTGAATGCTATCGTGGTTCAGTGATTGATAAAGTTGAACAGTTACTCTCATTATACGTAGAATCGTTCAAAATATTCCTTTCATACAAAATTGTTGTTTGTGATAAAATAAAGTCGTTGATGATATAAAGGAAAATGAAAGCAGCAACGAAACTTTCACAGCAAGCAAAGGCTATGGGAGTTTCGCTAATTTCAAGAAACACCCTCAACTATAGAAGATAAAAAATAACAGGTGAGGCAGCAGTTAAATTAAAAGAAACCTGAGCACTTCAAGCGACTTATAGAGGAAGCAAAATACCTCCTTCGCTATTTTGTTTTCATTGTAGGTATCAAATCTATCTTTTTTGGAAGAAATTTCCTTCGAGAAATTTATTTCTTCTTCCGTGAAAAGAAACATGCTTCTCGATTTAAAACAGCTGAGGAGGGTTTACTTCGTTTTCTAGGCTGAAAATCTTTGGGGAAGGATGATGAATTAACTCATTCAAACAAATTGACGAGTCATTTTGACTTCAAACCAAAAGTATTGGATATGAAACATATCTTCATAGACAACTAGCACATTTTTGCTCAACGGTTCTCAGAAACTGTGAAACAAAACTTATTTAAGAAGGCTACTCTTGTTATTGCAATCGGGCAGGCATAGATAAACTAATCATGTCTGCACGGTTGAATTGCTGCCATCAGAAACCACCTCTCATTCACACACAGTGGACTCAACATGGTAAATTTTAAAGTCGAATAACATCAGCAGAAGCAGACATTTAGAGAGATTAATATTCATTGATAAATTTTACTGTTATTAATCGTTGCTATATACACAGAGAATTTCTGTCTTTAAAACCATAAAACAAGCCATGTATTATTAAATGAAATGAAGTTTTTTTTTTTTTAATTTATAAAACCGACCAGTTTGAATTTTTAGAATTTTTTTTTCAGAAAATGAGTCAAATTGTACGTGAAATTAGACATATGCTGTAAAGAAAATTTAAGATAATAATAATTTTGTGACTGTGAAGGATGAGGAACTAAAGTTTGACTAGACAGGTCTCACTATTAAAACATTAAATATGCTTTAAATCTAAGCATTGCACGTACAAATGTCAGAATTACTGTACAACCCGATAGGAAGAAACAAAGAAACAACTATGATCGTTACCACGGACCATAATTATGATCACGAGTTTATTCTTCACGCTTTTAGGGTGGCACGGTCGAAAGCATAGTACTTTTGTAACAAGCCATGGGAAGTATTCAACTATCTGTTGCAGGAAAGTTTGACATGAGTGTCTCCGATTTTTCTTATTCATTTTGATTTTTCGAAAATCAAAATGAATAAGAAAAAAACTTCTCCAAAATAGGATAAATGTTCCGCATAAACTGGGCATCTTATACATCACAGACCTATTCTTGCTAGGAATTGAAAATCTCCCATTCGTATGTTGGAATTTTCGAATACCAAGCAGCTGAAATTAAGTTAAACAGATTGCCTCTAATTATATTGATAGAATATAAGCTAGAATATTTCAAATTAAACAACTGCTATACTAGAAACTCTAATCATAATCCTCTGTACTTGGTATCCGAATAAAGGTTCTTCGCGTTCTAGACCTGATTCGAAACTAAATCTTTCCAACCAACGGGCTTCGTCGATACCAGATGAACAACAAAGGCTCTAGTGGAGACAATAATGTTATCTATTTTTTGTATTAAGCATCGTATGAACTCTAGAATATATTGATTCTATCTGGAATTAGAAGTGATTCTGATTATTATCGCATATAAGTGAAGCATAATCTTGATTAATACTGATCATATTTTCGGTAGCAAATAATCAAAGACAGATATTAAATTTTAAATAATTTAAGTGATCTGAAGAAAGATAACGAATGGATTATAATTATAGCATTTTTACATAAATTAATTCATATTTTTTGCTTTCATAATACAGATGACAATGAATCGAACGAATACGTACCACCTATGCCCACCGACACTTTGAAACTGGCCAGACAATTTATATTGAAATTCATAATTTTAAAATCTATTTCAAATATATCTTTACAGAGAAAATTAATATTAAAACATGAAGGGTAAAAAAGAAACAAAAACACAGCGAAAAGTGCATTTTACCAAATATCGCAAAAATTAAGTGAATAGCGTATATGACAACATTTCAAGTTACTTATTAATGTTATCTTTATCCAAATATTACAGTCAGTATCTTATAATTACATTTCTTGTTATTTTTATATTATATTATAAATATGTAAATATTACATTCGAATGTAAAATTATAAATAGACAGAAAGAAAGAACGAAAAAATAAATTTTTTCCAGTAAAGACGGTGGCAAATCCATATATGTAACTGCGACTAACGTTTCATGGCAACTAAAAGTTTTAATATAGAAGTTTTTAACACCAACAAAATTCATGATTACAATTAAATAAATAAATAAACAAAACACAGTAATCTTCCTTTCTGTTTCAGTGTGTTTCTCATCATTCATTGAATAAAGTTAGGAGATAATATAAAAAGGTAGTGCTGCCATCTATGAACTGAAGTAAATAGTAAATATTTCCTTAAAACAAACCTCTGGGCTTGAATATTTCTTCCAGGAAACCCAAATTTTTCATCTCCAAAAATAGAGTAACAGGACACAAGAATACACGCAATTAACATTAATTATACACTTACGGCATTGACTTATTTCGGCGGTAATTCCATATCACAACAACAACTCCTCTAGAATAATCATCCAAATGGGAAATAACAGCATATATAATGCATTAAATAATGACAAAACGACAACTTTAAAGTAATGAAAGATTAATGTCTAAACGAGCTAATGTCTACGAATGTTTATATACAAATTAATATTTTTAAAAATAGAATGTGATTAAGAATAGAAAATATTACTTCAGAAAATATTTTCATGAGTTTTGTATATTTCTGTGAAAATGGAGTTCGCTTCTATTGCGCTAGAAGTTGGAAGAAAGTTTGCCATAGGTTCGACTCTATCTGCCGACTAGAGGATATTTTTATAAGCTTTACTTTAGCTGGTTTCCAAGTTAGTCCGATTATGGCAAGCAAGTAACAATCTCCGCCCAAAAAATTTGGATGTTTACATGAAAAGACGAAATTGTCTGCCTTACCTACTCCAGAAAGTCTTAATTCACTGAGAAACACTGATAACGTAAACTCACTATTAGATGGAGGAATGAAAGAAGAAGACTAGTTATCTGGCTGTCTTCAGAAAGCTTACTCAGGACTAAACCAGTGATTTTATGTAAGAACAGATTTTTTTAAGAAGGAATAACACTTTGTTCTCCGTATGAGAATGACTAGTTCACCTTCAGCTGAAGAGCTAATGTAGATTTCTGAGATACTCATCTACATCAGAATACAACGTAATAAAAATTTATAAGACGGGGAAAAAAAGAAAGAAACGAATGATGTATTAAAATACAATAAATTATTGATGAATAAAACTAGATTCTTGAAAAAAAACTGTTGTAAAAGAAGGATTTCAGAAATTTGTTATAAACGAAGTTTTCGAAAAAACGAACAACTAAATAATGGCAGAATTTTATTGCTTTCTGAAATGGCTGTCTTAGAGAAAATTATTTTTTGCAAGCATCTAACTGCGGTTACAAAATCTGTGATTCAGCTAGATATGCAAGGAACTTTATCCGCGATGCATTTGTTCCAAAAATACATCAGCGAAGAAACTCTGAAGGTTATTTTTTTTTTCTCAGCCAATGATCGAGTGTGTTGAGTAGAGAAAAAAGGTTTCTTTGTCACCTCACTTCACACTGCCATAAGGGATTTCAGTTACTACTATTGCTTCACTGAAGAACAACAAAAAATAAATAGCCTTTTTTTTTTAAATGTCTTGTTTTCTTTATATTTCCTTTATTTCTTATCGTTAGATAACAAATATTACTTACATGTAATGGCTAATTTTACCGTTTTGCATTACTGTTTGTTTACTTTTATCTATATTTGAATGAGATTTTAATCACTAGATGGCAGCATATAGAATCCGAAATTTTCAGTTACTTATGATATGAGTAGCATCTTTCACTGAGTTGGTTCGGGGGGGGAGAAGAATATCAGTAAGCTTTTTATGACTTACGATATATACTGATTTTTTTTGCTTTGATATATATTAATACAATTGAATTATTGATTAATATTAAATTAAAAGTTTATTCGAAGTGATATTACTTCGAATTTCGACTTTTATTGAGATCTCATCAGTGGGTGCCAAGATTGAGACGTCAATAAAGGTCGAAACCGGTCTGGGTAGTGGCCCCTTGCCTTTAATGCATAGCATCATACATCTCCTCGATGAGATGGGCTTTGCATTATGGGTGAATATTAAGAATAGTGATCAGAGCTTATTCCACCTTTACCACAAGTTGCTTAGACTTGCACTACGTGTGGGGTCACCTAGACTTGCAATACTTGCAGGCGCAAACTTGACTTATTTGTCTGTTTGCTTACTTGGGAAATGGAGTAAAACCAGTTTTAAAATAACTTGGCATCTTTAGCACACACAGACACACACACACACACACACACACACACACACACACGTGTGTGTGTATCTATCTATCTATCTATCTATCTATCTATCTATATATATATCTGTGTCTATTCTGTGACGTTTCAGGTAACTTGGAACACACATATCTGACCTGTCCCGCAAACAAAATGATAATCACCTATGCCCTGAATACTGCCTCGAGCACCTGTAACTACGCACACAGCCAAGAAGACAACTGGAATTTAGTCCACACAGAAGAAAACAGACACAGAACATGCAATTTCCTCTTCATCTGCGCTAAGACCGTCATCTACAGCTTCTACCTAAAACGGACAAGAAGTAACCAGCACCCATCCACCACTGAAACTGCACAAACTCTCATGTATATCCTCCGTCGTAAACTAAAAAGCAGGCTGATATTGGAACTTGAGCACTTCAAAGAAACAAGAACTGTCGCGAAATTCATAAACGCGTGGAATCCGACTGGCACCCTCTTCTGGATTGACGACGACAATGTGCTTCATCTGAAAGATAACTCAGACTGAAACTGAACTGTAAATTTTTAATTCATTTGTTGCATTCTGCATTGTACACCCGAAAGGAAAATGTTTCTTTCTCTGAAATATATATACTTAAAAACTTATAATATATAATATGTAAATAGTCCTTGTTACCTATCGTGTAATGTTTATTTTAACAAGTTAAATAAAAAAAAAACCTCTCTCTCTCTCTCTCTCTCTCTCTCTCTCTGTTTTGTTTTCTTTATATTTTATATATATATATATATATATATATATATATATATATATAGTCTCTGTGAAATGATTTCCCCCATGATGATATCTGATGAATTAGACAATATTTCTAACATCTCCGTTTGTTTAGATGTTTCGTCTCCCACATCACCCTTTAAAGAAAATATTAAAACGAAAATAATAGAAATAGAATCCAAAAATTTCTAATAAATATCAACATCTTTCTATTTGTCAAAATAAGAAAGTGATAGAATAAAAACACAAACAGTACGCACACACTATGTGTTGAGTTTGAATTTCTCACACTAAAAAGCAATATAACTTCATTTCATTATAACTGCCATAATTTGATGATCTGTTTATATATATTTATCTCTCTCTCAGTATGAAGTTTTTTATTACCCAGTATTTCCTTTTTTTCCCTCTCAGCATGTACTGCGCTGCACAGCATTATCAGTTAAAGAGCATGTGAGCACGTAACGGCTTCAGTTGGATGCTAGTGAAGAGTGATTTCAAACCGTGAAAGTTAGAATGTAGCTGAATACGTGCCATTAATTATTGGCGATATATAACCACCTCCTAACTAAGTAAATTCCCCCTGCCGAGTATTAGCATGTTCGTTAGCTGTTCAAGTTCGCTATGTCATTCAGAAGTTGCTGCATGACACAACCATTCAACACTTTTGTCCTCAGTGTGAAACATTTGGAACCAGAAATGATCGGACACATTAATTTTCCGCTGATAGCAGTGGAAGTGGTCTGCTGTTATGTGAGCTATGTGTTAGATAATATTGGTAAGCTGTCCACCTGTGGTGTAGAGTTCACCAGTATTATGCCAAGTCGCGAACTGCCTAAAAATGGAGACTTGCATTCATACTCAAATGCTGAAAACAATAATGGTTGAGTTATGACCATCTAAATGATTAATGATGTTGAAGAGAATGTTTTACCCAGTTGTGCGTTTTAATTTAGTATTTTATGTAAGGAACTGAATCAATGAATTGAGAGAAACCTCCTACTAGAAAAACAAACATTTTTCTTTTGTGCACAAATCAATCTCATTCATGAAAAGATATAAACGTACACAAAATATGCTATAGATTTATATACTTTCATATTTCGGATTGAGTAAATATGGAATGATAGGAAGGATTGATACCAAGAGATAGAGAGAAAGAGAAAGAATAGGAGAGTATTAAATTACTTGGAAACAAACTGAGGAATACCGTGGGTTATGCATTGGTAAACCGACTCACGATGCTCGTTCTGTCTGTAGTGAACAGTTATCTCTAGATCTCCTCTAGCACAGCTTAGAATTATCTGACAATTAGCTAACTGGTACAGCGCGGGCTGGCTAAGGGTTGGATAATCCTGAAACTGTTCTAGAGAACAAACGCGTCGAATTTTCAAAGCATTTCATTCCTGCAATAAGCACGATGGTTGACACACACATCTGGCAATCTAAATGCATATTCACAAACATCAGTTAGATCGGTCGTTCGGCGATAAGGGCGATATGGAATTATGCACGGATTTAAGCGTAACTGCGATACTGCGTATTAGTTCCATTCTATCAAGAACTTTTTTTTTTCATTTTAGAGAACACGAATTAATCATTATCATATATATATATATATATATATATATTAAACGTAATTGTTCTACATCCTGTAGCAGAATCGACAAATATTTGTGCTTCGCATAGTGTAATCATTATACAGGTGAGAGTCTTATAAGGATGTGGCCAGGAATAATCCTAGAAATCAGATTAACTACCTAAAAACATAAGATCTTCTTCTTTGGCGCATCAATCCAGAGATTGGTAAACATAGCAACACATCACCACATCCTGTCTTGTGACCTTCTTTTTATCTCTTCATAACACTTAGCGCCAGTTAGCATCATTATGTTATTTATATATGAAATTCTTGGTCTGCCTCGTGGCTTCTTTCCTTCTACAGTCCCCTCCCTTATTTCTGTAATCAGTCCTCCATGCCTCAAATGATGTCCAGTTAGGCTTTTTCTTCCTCTTATTGCTGTGTTTCATTAACGATCGCTCTTCATGAACTATATTTAGAACTTCTTCATTACTTTTCCTTTCCGTCCAACTAATTTTCATCATCTTTCTCCAGCACCAAAGTTCAAATGCCTCCAACTTTTTGATGTCTTGTTTTTTTTAGAGTCCAGGCCTCACAACCATATAATGCAATGCTCCATGTGTATGTTTTCACTAGTCATTTTTTGAGCTGGATGCTAAGTCCTTAACTGGTAAAAATGTTTCTTCTGTTGTAGAATGCTTTTTTGGCTAGGATTATTCGCGCTTTAATATCTGATTGGTTTCTTCAATCTTCTGTGATAAGACTTCCAAGATATTTAAAAGAGGATACCTGTTGTGTTAGGTTATTGTTTATTTCCAGGTTAATTTTCATTGGATTTGCTTTACTTGCAATTAATAATTTTGTTTTCTTATAATTAATTTTTAGGCTGTACTGTGTGAAGATTTTTTCCATCTTTGTTAGGGTGGCTTTCAGTTTGTTTTCGTTATCAGCTATAACTGCTATATCATCCGCAAACCGTAGCCAGTTAATATCAATTCCATTTATATTAATTCCTGTTTCTATTAGTTCTTTCAATTTATTTATTGCATCTTCAATGTACAGATTAAACAATATGGGTGAAAGAGAGCACCCCTGTCTTACACTTCTATGTATTTTTGCTATTGCGGTTTTTGTTGTATTGCTGGCTGCTTCTATTATCTCTTCTTGGTGCTTGGTAAAGATTGAATATGAGCCTTCTATCTCTCCAATCTACCTTTATTGTTTTTAGGAGGTGACACATTTGATTCCAGTCAATACCATCGAAGGCTTTCTCCAAGGCAAGAAAGACTATCAGAGTATTTTGATTCTTCTCCAATCTTCTTTCAATAACTGTTCTTAGAGCTCGGATTGCTTCTCTTGTCCCCCTGCTGTTTCTTGAATCCAAACCGGTCATTGCCAACATATTCTTCAACCTTCTTTGTTAGTCTTTTTTGTATAATTTTGAGTAGTATTTTTGAAGCATGTGATATTAAGCTTATTGTTCGATGATTTTCACACTTGTTTGCATTATTTACTTTAGGAATGTGTATGATAGAGCTCTGTGTAAAATCTTTGGGGATGATCCCCGTTTCATAAATATCCTTTATGATCTTGAAAAGGTATGACTTAGTTATGTTTCCTGAGTATTTTATTAATTCTGAAGGGATGTTATCAGTGCCTGGTGCCTTGTTGGTTGACAATGCATTCAGTGCATATTCAAATTCATCTTTTAATATAGTTGGACCAATTTCTTCCACATCAAGTCTTGTTTCATCTTCTATAACCTTGGCATCTAGATCTTTTCCGCTATATAGGTCTTCTAAGTGTTCCTTCCATCTTTCTGAAATTTCTTCCCTATCTATAAGTATGTTCACCTGTTTATTTTTTATAATTGTACTTCTTGTCTTGTTTTGCTGGCTTATTTCTTTGATAATGTTATAAGCTTTATCGATTCTTCCAGTCTCTGATAGATGTTCTATCTCTTTACATTTCATCTAAATCTTTCATCGATGGTTTTTTATTTGCTTCTTCCTTAATGCTGTGCAGTCATTGGCAGCCTTGATGATTGTATCCTTTAAATGAGTCCATTTTTCCTCTATGTTTTTCATTTCCCTCTCTCCTGTTTTAATGCTTTCATCAGTTTGCTGTTTATAGTTTCTATGGTTTTCCTCTGTTTTCAGGTTACTTATGTTCCATTTGGGCATTTTCTTTGGATGTGACAGCTTTTTAAATTTCAGATTACATTTCAATAAAACCAAATTGTGGTCACTGTCAACATCAGCTCCCGGGTAACTTTTGCATGATTTTACTTGATTTTTAAATCTATCTCTTGTCATAATATAATCTATTTGGTACCTTCCTATATCCCCTGGCATTTTCCAAGTATACCTTCTTCTTGTTGGTACCTCATACCAGGTATTACTAATGATCAGATTGAATTGGTGGCAGAACTCCAAAAGTCTATCTCCTCTTTCATTTCAGCATCCAAGTTCATACATTCCCACCTCGCTACCATCTTTGCCTTCACCAATGACTGCATTCCAATTTCCCATAACAATAAGATTATCTTCCTTCTTGGTCAGTTTGATTACATTCTAAATATCTACATATACTCTCTATCAACTTCATCATCACTGTGGTCGCTAGTAGGCATGTAAGCTTGTATTATTATTATAATATTTCTTGGTTTTTCTTCTAGTTTTACCATTATCAATCTGCTACTACAATTTACGGAGTTGATTACTCTTCTTCCCCATTCCTTATTGAGAACCACCGCGACTCCATTTTTTGCTGTCTCATCACCTGAATAAATGATTCTGTAATCACCACTTCAAAAGTCTCCACTTCCATTCCATCTCATTTCACTAATTCCCAATATGGCTATTTTTAATGTATCCATTTCTCTCTTCAAATTTTCCAATTTTTCAATTTGTAGGAGGGTTCTCACATTCCACGTCCCAATGAATGTACAAGGATTTCGCTGGTTTACGACCTGGGAAGCCTTGCTTCTTCCCCTGCCGTGTACAAGTATTGAGCCATTGTGCGCTTTACTCTCTTTTAGAATGTCCATCGATACTGCTATCTTACTAGGGGCATAGGTCCCATGCTACCAAGCGCGTCCCCAGGTTGCGGATAGGGGAATAGCCTCTGGATACAGAGATTAGCTGCGAATAAACAGGGAAACCTGTGAATAAGCAGTCGTGGACAATGGGACGGCATCTACCAACAGGAAATGGTGAGATAGAGAGTGGCATGGTTATCTCTATAAAAAGCCACACATTTCCAATGACGGGGATCCGACATGGCGAGATGTAACAGCCATTAAATAAGTTACAGCCCGCTGGAAGCTGGGGCAGCAACAACTTTCATCCTGATCAGCGGAAGATCACCATAAGTGACAACGGTGTAAAGGATGCTGTGGTAGGCGGATATTCATGAAGAATGAGAAACGGCTAGCACACTGAGCCTCTTTAGAAGGCTATTTCTGGGCAAGGAAAGCAAGGGGATACCACCTTGTTCTGTTTTTCCCTAGTAAAAACATAAGATAAAAAAAAATAATATACTAGGCTTAGTTGCGTCAGCGTAACTGCAACGAAATCAAAGCCTCATTTTTCATTCGAGAGGTCTCTCAGCTCTCTCAGGGGCGAATGCTGGTGTTGAAATTCACTCTTGCTCTTGTTATCATTCAGGGAGTGAGAGGTGTGATTGAAGTCTGATTAGCGGAATAATGAATTACTGACCATTTAAAACTATATATTTAGAAATTTATGTACATTTAATCATACAAATACAACATTTATTTTACAAATGATATTTTATCTTTTTCAGTTTAGTTACTTGAATACAAATTCTACCCTACGGTTCTTCTTTATGAACTGGTCAATAACATCGTCATAAAAAGTCGGTTTTAACTTAATTTTCCCAAGCAACACGCACACTTGTAAACCCTGGCTGAAGCTCACTGGCTAGAGCTACTTTGATTGCGTATGGCCTTATGTTTAAGACGACTTGAAGGGAGCGGATATGGCTATGCGCGCGCATGAAATCACAGTGCTGCAGCGAGGACTTGGGAGCTCGTACAACCGAGCAAGCCAAGGTAGCTTTGACTAGACGAGCAAGCATCGGCCTTCGATACACAACGCAACGCTCAATTATTGCCGCGCAAGCTTAAGACGTTTTCTGTCTACAAAAATAAAATCCTAAATGGAATGCTTATAAATGCATGCATTTATTAAGAAATAAATATTACTTCTTTCTCAATTAATGAGCTTGCGCAGCAAGCATAGCAAGCATGGAGAATTCGCCACTGCTCTCAACCTAACATTTTCAATTATTATAACTACGTCATAGTTTTTCATTAAACAGATCACGTTACTTTTCATTTTAGAGGACACGGATGAATCATCATCATGTAGAAAACAGGAAGAGAGAGAGAGAGAGAGAGAGAGTACGCTTGTCTCATGCTGCACCATATCCATAACCCGTCTTTCAACAGGTATAGCATATTATGCGTTTCTAAAAGTTTCTTTGCACTGACAATTGCAATGATCTGTCTATTGAAATTCTTCTCAAGATTGCTCTGCAAATCTGAGACGATTTATATCAGTTTTGAATTTGTTAGAAAATGTAGCATTTGCGATGGTTGTATCATTCCAACTAAGTATCCTCGCTCACATGAGAGATATATTAAACTTCACTATGATGAAATGTATATCAAATAGATGTGAATGATGTAAATATAACAATGGTTTTCTTAAAATGTGTTTAATGATACTTTCTTCAGTTAGTATTTAGTATTTTTTTCCAATAGTAAGCGGATATTTTTATTTGAAATATAGCTGATACTTAGTCGTTTTCACCACTACTTTTCCCATTATTCATACATATTCATTGTAAGTGCTTAAAATTACGAAATGCAGAATATTTTTAAACACATTGGCGCTGGTTCAGCAAACGAGCGGATGCAGATATCGTCTGTGCCTCATTTCCGTTATAATTAAATGCAAATGGAAATGAGGCTTGGACTGTCATACATATGAAAATAAACGAACGCATTCATATCTAAAACATATCAAACATATCAGTGTATTTAAGACATTTATTTGAATTCATTAACCACCTTTCATAGAATCATAGAATTCAATGCACGAAACAGTTAGATCGGCCGTACGGCGATAAGGGAGATATAGAATTATCTCCCCCGGATTTAAGCGTAACTGCGATACAGCGTATTAGCTCCATTCTTCAAGAACTTTCTTTTTTTTTTTTTCATAAAGTCAGAATTATTGCAGAAAGATCATTATTAGGGATTACTATTTGCAAATATTAAATAGCTCAGTGTCGTTCTTTATACTGCCTAGACATATGTTTTACTATTTCCCTTTACTATGACAATAAAAAATATATAAAAATAATAAATTATTTTTATGACTCAAATTTTAGTTACAAGTAGATCCAATTATAAAATTAAACTGTCATATACGAACATGAAAAATAAAATAACGGTTACAAAAATTCCCCATTTATCCTTGTTAAAGCTAAAGTATCATCACAGATTATCCAACGAATCTACCTCTACTGAAAATGCGCTGCTTGGCTCAAAATATCACAAGGACATGTGATTCGTATCTCGACATAATTTCGACTGCATGATGTGTAGTGCATAAATCTATCAATAGATGTAAAGAGACACGCGCGCGCGCGTGCGTGCGTGCGTGTGTGTGTGTGTGTGTGTGTGTGTGTGTGTGTTGTTGGAGAAAGGGAAAGAGAAAGAAAAGATTTGAAAAGAGAGAAAAAACAACTTACATTGAGATTTACATATGCGAGATATTCATCGGGACATATATAGCACATTCTGGAAGTGAGACATCTTTAAGAACCCTGTGAAAAAAATCTGAACTTCAGCTTTGTTTAAACTTACGCTTCTAACTTCACTGAAGGAATCACCTGAAATTTTAGCAGAGCTATTATCCCAGAATGTCTGCGTATATGAACAGTTAGTCCAAGTAAAAGAGTCGAATCTGTAATGGCTGCGAAACGTACTGATTATGCATTGGTGTTGCAAAAATAATACGTTCCTGAAGTATTTACATTTCTAGATACTTTTGGTCGTAGACGGTGTACAGTGCAGTGCATATATTTAGTAATATTATAGAGCATATATATTGATACTTTTGTTGAAATTAGTTCAGAAATATATTGAATGATGAATTGGCGTAATTTATTTAAAAATTTTAGATTTCATTTAAATTATATGTGAAAAACACGAAAAAGTGTGAAAGAAGACTTAAAACAACAACAACAACAACAACAACAATAATAATAATAAATAAGCTGACGCCTTTTTTCCCTTATAGTGAGTAGGCGAGGCCTTTAAACCCTATCTAGCTTTTGGAGACTGAGTGGGCAGTTCAATCTCCACCGGTAGCCAATCCGAGATAGCTGGCCCATGTCTAGCACTAATTATAATTAGTTTCGAGATTTCTGTTATCGATTTATTATAACTTTTCCTGTGTGGAAGAAAAGAAAAAAAAACTTTAGTTTAACTTATAAATATATGACACTCAATCGATTCGCCTATAATTATAGGCGTTCCGATGAAGAGACGAGCAAACAAGTGCTGCTATCTCTTGGTACCTAACCCTAACAGGATATGTTACCGTCTGAAATAATGTGGGTTCTACGGGTGATTTTCTTGAGTTTACGGAATGAAAAACTCGAGTTTCTGGGAAAAAAAATAACTCGGAAATCGGTCGAAGAAAAAGTTCCTCCAGTCGGTCACTAGACTCGAACCATAAGTCTATCTTCGTACAGCCTAGCGTACATGATGCAAGCGTCACTTCCAATAAGCTGCGGCCTACGATTTAAAACCATCGCTGTACTATTTTTGTGTTTCAATTCGGTGACAAATTTTCGGGATGTAGGCTTGTTAAATAACCCAACTACCTGTAATTAGGTGGCCATTCTTCGGGATAAGAAAAAAAGTTTTCTGCGTAAGACTCAGAGATTCGCGTCTTTATATGTACAGTATAACGAATGTGTAAATCTTTTTAAGATTACTCTTCTCAATCTTTGATAATTAAAAAAAAAGAGATTCTATAAAAATATAGTAACAGCGTTGAAGTATAACGATGAGACAACGGTTATAGCTCTGTTCCAAAGAAACGCTTATCTCACAGAAACTGACAAGAACGCTAAACACCCGTCTCTGTCCGAAACAAGTATCATGGCATTATAAGTTAATAATGCCATGATACTGCGTATTATAACGAAAACGAATATTAGACGGACATTACTCCAAATAAACGACACTAACACACTTTGCACTCCTGCCTCTCCTTCTTCAAAAAGGGTAATGTGCTCTAACATTCAGGCGTGCGCGGGGGCTTTGTGTGTGTGTGTGTGTGTGTGTGTGTGTGTGTGTGTGTGTGTGTGTGTGTGTGTGTGTGTGTGTGTGTGTGTGTGTGTGTGTGTGTGTGTGTGTGTGTGTGTACGCACGCTATAAGTACGTATAGCATTCTTCAGGTCTTTTTTCTCTCTCTCTGTGTCATATTCTGATTAAACCGTCTTCGTTCTGTGTGAGAGTGTTATTCTTATTTCACAGCTCTATATGTAACACTGAAGCTAGTATGCAGTTGATAACTATTACAAATTGTTGTCCTTCCTCTCATTTTGCCTTCAAAGTATATACGTCAATTTCCCCAAACATATAGATGTAGTTCTCCATTTACATTCATCATGCATGAGTATTTCAACTGCTGCGTGTAGTGCTTTTAGTGTCAAAAGAGAACCTACTAACTTATATTTGTTACGTCTACTTTGGCGTATCTATTAGCAGTGACGTAACGAGTGTATGAAGCGCCTGTGGCAAGCGTCTAACTTGTGCCTCCCTAACTCAAAAATGACAAAAATGTTATACGTTTTGCGCCCCAAACCTAGCTGAGCCCGTCGCGGGCGCCTCTTTCGCTACGCCCTCGTTACGGCAATGTCTATTACAGATCATTTGTTTATAAATATATAAATATGTAAACAGAAATCGAAATATCACCAGCACAATTAAAGTCCTACTTACGTATATACTTACTGAAAAGTCTTTTTAGTTTTAGATTTTCGTTTTCAGATTTTCTACATTCATTAGCAGCATTACCCTCCGCTTCCCATTGAATTATGAAACATTTTAATGCAGTATACCATAATTTCAAAAGTGAGTTACGTAGCACCGTCACTGCGTGTTTAAATAGTGATGGTATATGCAAAGGTGACTTCCCTCTTAACAGTCACCATGACTGTTAAGAGTCAAGATAACTTTAACCTTTGGTAGAGGTAGTGCAATAAAGAAGAAACTAACCATTTTTGAACGAAAAAATTGCAGCGTTGGTCGCGTTTATCTGAGAGATACATACATTACTAATATGTGCTAAAATGCGATGAAACTTTAAAAAAAAACTGGAAATATAATACATGATGGTTTATTTGTTTTCAGTTACAATCTAGGAATTATTGAACAAAGAAACAAAGAAAAAACAACAACTTCAGATACTACAGGTGTAGTATATTTTTATACTACTTCAGAAAACTTTAACAAATATATTTTATCAGAAATTGAGAACTCGGTATTGTATCTGAGAGATACAGCGAACTCCGATGTCAGTACAGGTGCATACTGACATCGGAGTTCACGGTGTCTCTCAGATACAATTTACTATCAAATATCACACACCTTTACATAACACGTGTTAAACCGAAACTGACCGCATAAACAGTGTGGAATATCATTCGTAATAAATGCATGCGCAGCTACTAATGACCTCCAAGCTATACACCGGATATGTGTAAGAATATTTATATTAAACAATTTGTTTGTGTCTGTCAGATCAGCCGCGACCTCTGCAGGATTAAGATTAGGACAGTAATCAATATATTAATACTACTTCAGAAAACTTCAACAAATATATTTTATGAGAAATTGAGAACTCGGTATTTAATTGAAATGTGAGATAATTGCCAAATATCTTGGCTCTAGCGATCTGAATAGTAAAAACAATTACCTTCACCTAAGTGAAAGACAAAAAACCTTCACTTGGGTGTGAGACCGGCTAACTCAGTATTTGATGAACACACCCGATAAAGGCTCCTCTCGTAATAGACGGAATTTTGTGTATAAAAACTGAGTTATGAAGGTTCCTTTAAACACGTGCTATATCTTTAGAGTTACTATGATATATCATCTATTGGTATTACTGATGAACTTCCTGTAATTCATTTACAAAGCAATTATTATAATGAATTAGTAATTAATTATTTATTTGTATTAAATGTTTAGTATTTTTTAACGTAATTTTTTTGATACAGGAACTAAATATTTCTGTACTTAAATGTACATATGATGGTATTTTCTAATTACGTTCTATAGAAAGTACGTAGAATAGACCATGAGATTTCGTATACACGGTGCTTAGAATACATATGTAAATTAATCTCTTTCATAATTATACTGTGACATGTGGGGAAATGAATTGCTAAGGTAACCTCGTCGCTGTTTCTGCATCATTTCATTTCGAATGAATAATTCTTCGGCATTATGAGTCTTCCACGTTCTCTCTACTGCGTCAATAATTGCATCAAACAGGAAGAATCTAATTGTTGGGGAGTGTTCTACGTATATTTATTCAAAAATATATTCGTTTCGTTGTCATTTGCTGAATTATGCATGAATTTATTAATATAGATAAATATTCAAAAGTACTGGGAGATCACACTCGGTGACGTCTTGTGCTTTGATCCCCTTCCCCTTTTGTTAGAATTCTCATACCTTTATTGTTCGAGATGTTCAGGTACTTTTTTAGCTGTGTAGAAGGATCCATTTAAGGACAAACACATACGCACTTAATAATGTTTTGTAGAGTTGTACTAATAATGATGCGATTTCCTTCTTTTTTGTGTTAACCTTCGATCTTAAATTAATGAACTGTTTGTAAGAAAGAAAGGGAATTCAAACATTGCTTTTGGTGATTTCTATAAACTACTATAAATCTGAACTCTTAGATTTACTTATATTTCTTTCTATGTAGAAATAAAGTGAAATTTAGATAGATTTTTGACTAGGGATTTATTTAATTTCAAATTGTCATGGAATTTATTTTAAAGTATTTAAATATTCCTTAGGTTAATTTTTCTTTTTTTTTTTTCTTTCATACGCAAAAAGATATTCGAATTGCCAAAAATTTTTGAACACCATTAATTGCTCATGCTGTTAATATAAATTCATTGAAGAATGAGTTAAAATGGCTGCATGTGTTTCATCAGATTTAATGTACATTCATAAAAAATAGCAACAGAAAATAGGAGTGCAGTCTCATTTATCAATGTCTCACTTAGATCAGAAATATTCTATTCGGGTAGGACTAGTTCCAGTATAGAAATGGAAAACATCATACGCAACACGTGTATAAATGAAAAAGAATTAGAGCAAGTCAAATATTAAAATATATTTATTCCTATCACAGTAAAGACCTTGAGCATAGTTCTCAGTTCGCGGATGTAGTATGAACTGATGCATTCATAATATCAAACCCAGCTGTTGCACCACTGCATAACAGCCAACGTGTTCATTTGCTGTACCACTTACTTTTTAATTTTACTGTAGTAATGTGTGTAAAAAAAGTGTATATTCAGCAAATTAATAATAATATAAAATCAGAGATATTTGCCTGTGATATTTATCAATTAATAAGTAAATAAATTAATTAAGTAAACTTATTTATTAATTCATCAAAAAATGAATTAATCATATAATAATTTATTTATGAATAAATTAAAATTTTACGAATTTAATTATGAATGAATTAAAAATTCAATAATTTATTTATTAATGAACTAATATATTAATTTGTTAATTATTTTATAAAAGTTACCTGTATAAACTGCTGTCACACAAATGATATGCTGTTTCATTCTGTCTATTACCTAGTAACTTTCATTTCCACATCACCATCATTCCTCCGCTTTTCTTTCTAACAAATTTACAAAGGTGAGAGCGAAAATAGCCAATCTAAGAGGGTTGTTTGAAAAGTTTGGTAAACAAAATACGTTAAACACATTTTTTGGGGGAAAAAAACACCGTTATTTCTCAACATAGTCTCCATCGAGGGCTTCACATTTGGTCCGGGGAGTTTCCATTTTTGAGTCCCATCTAAAAAGTAGGATTTTCAAATTGCGCAAAATAGTCCGTGATGACATCCTCATTCGAGGAAACTTTTTTACCACCGACCCAATTTTTAAGTTTGGGAACAAGAAGTCACACGGGACCAAGTCTGGAGAATACGGTGGATATGGAACCAATTCGAACCTCAATTCGTGCAATTTTGCCATTGCGACGGCCAATCTGTGAGACGGAGCATTGTCTTGAGGAAAGAGGACTCTTTTGTGGACCAGTCTTGGCCATTTTTTTTAAAATTCTTCTTTTAAACGGTTCAACAATGACGCATAATAGACTCCTGCTATTGTCTTACCCTTTTCGAAATAGTCTATCATGATAACTTTTGGAAATTCCCTACAAAAAAAAAAAAAAAAAACAGTTGCCATCACCTTCCTAGCTGACAAAATGGTCTTCGCTTTCTTTCGGTGCGCTTTCATCGGGCATTGTCCACTGTTTTGATTGCTGCTTGGACTCAAGTGTGTAGTGGTGTATCCAAGTATCGTCTACAGTCACTCAAAGCAAAAAAATCATGCGAATTGCTATTAAACATCGCCAAACACTGCGCTGAAATGTCTTTTCGCACGTGTTTTTGATTGAAAGTCAACAAACGGGCACCCATCGCGCACATAGCTTTTTCATGCGCAATTTTTCTTGCTGGATATTATACATCCGTTCAGCTGAGATCACAACAATCTCAGCAATCTCACGCACTTTTTTTTTCCATAATGATACCATGGATTTTGGCAATCATTTTCTTTGTAGTGACCCCAGGCCGGCGTCCGGAGCCCGCTTCATCTTCGATAGACTTACGACCACGTTTAAACTTATTTATCCAACAATAACTAGTCTTTAATGCTGGCGCAGAGTCACTATGCACCACGTGAAACTCGACATTGATCTGCGCGGCGGTTCACTTCTTCAACTGAAAGTGTTTTATCACTGCACGAAACTCGTTTTTCTCCATTTTTTTTATGAAAATGCAAACACTGTCATTCTAAATCTTTGCAAAACGAAAGCTAGCCGTCGCACTTGACTAAAGCTTTGCCAGGGGTCATGAAAAAGATGAACGAATGCATGAATTGTGTCGTCGGCTATTGGAAATTTACCAAATATTTCAAACAACCCTCATATAAACCAAATGCTTCTCTCCTTTCATTCTTTTTGTCTTCTCTTGTTTCTTGGTGATTACTACAGTTTTATATATAGCATTTACTGTTTAGAAACAAATGTAATTATTTATAAATCTATGTTTCATTTCATGCAGTTTGAAAACTGGTGGTACATTACAGATAGAACTACACCTCACTGCACTGAGGAATCGTTTTCTTTCTCCGTACCATTGATCACCCTAAATCATTTAGGGTGATTAAGGTAGGGAGAACAAGTATTTGTAATGATTTAGGGTAGTGTTTCTCAAACTTCAGATATCCATGTAACCCTCCTTAAATTTTCATTATTACCAAGTACCCCCTTACCAAATAATAATAATATTTTTTTTATTAATAATAGTTCTTTATTGATTGTTAAAATATTTATACATACAATAAACATCTTGTGTGACGTTGCACCTTATAATTTTACAGAGTTCAGCACTAAGTGCTGCAATTCCTACATTGGATTACAATTAAAATTTTTAATAATACTTTTTTCGATTTATATTATGTATTTACAACGCATGTTCTTCTAATATTAACAATGAAGATTATACAGAATATTTTGTATAATTTTTTATTTTTTATTTTATTTTTATTTTTTTTAAAGCTTGAGAAAGAGTGATTATACATACAAATTTCTGCATTTGCTTATAATAATAATAATAATAATAATAATATTATTATTATTATTATTATTATTATTATTTATTTCTTTTTTTTAATAGTAATAGTAATTTATTGATTGCTAAAATATTTACACATTCAATAGACATCTTGAGTTACATTGCAACTTATAATTTTACAGAATTAAGCTCTAAGTGCTGCATCTTCTACATTGATTTCAATTAAAATTTTTAATAATACTTTTTTGCCTTTATATTATGTATTTACAACACATGTTCTTCTAATATTAACAATGAAGATTATACAGAATTTTTGTATAATTTTTTATTATTTTATTTTATTTTATTTATTTATGTTTTTTTTTTTAAGTTTGAGAAAGAGTGATTATGCATACAAATTTCTGCATTTGCTTATAAGGATTACCTGTAGATGAGTGAGGCAAGTTAATCTCACCTACTTCGAAGCTTGGGTTAACTTTTATGAAGAGAGTGGGATTTAGCCTTCACTATTTGTGTTGTTGCTAGTGTTTATGTATGGGATGTAGGCATTGGATGCTAGTGATTTTTGATGTGTATATCAGTGTTAATGGTTTTTTAACTTTGTTGGTATATTTTCCAGAGTTCGTTTTTTAATGTTCTGTAGTTATCTACGTGTTTTAACTTTCTTGGTAGGTTTGCGTGGGTATCTGATGTGATCTCACAAAAGAACCGTATGAGTTGTTCAAGGGTGTGGGGTTGTAGAGTGTTGTTGCAGGTCGTGTTATACGATATGTGTTTCTGTTGTTTCGATAGGTGATGTTGAAATAATTCCTTATTAATGTCATGTAGTATTTCAGGTTTTTAATGCTCAGAATTCTGTGTATCGCCATGTGCTTGTCGGATATTGGTTGTTACGTGTAAGGTGTCCAGATCACTGTTGACAGGATTTTCCTGTGTAATGTTTCTAATTTTTTTATGTTGGATGGAATAATGTCTTTAACTTGGAAGAGTTTTGCTGCGATGATCCGGAGTTTGGTGTGTGGGTATTCTATATGTTTTGTCCATTTAAGGTGGGAATCTATATAGAGACCGAGGTATTTTGCATGTGTTACAGGTTTGATTTCGCAACATTGGCAGGTATTTTTGTTGTTAATGCAGCGGTATGTGTGACAATGTATCGATAGTGATGCGGGGCATATGATTCTTGGGTTGTGTATTATAAACATCTGTGTTTTGATGCCGTTGATTAGAATTGCATTTTGGTGGAAGTATGTTGTGATTTCGTTTAGGTCTTGTTGCGCTTTGCAGAGAGCTGTGTTAATGTATTTGTGGATTGCTAGTAGTGCAGTGTCATCTGCTTATTGAAATATATGACTTCTTCTGGATATGTTATGAACATCGTTAATGTATATGTTGAATAGAATGAGTGATAATATGGGACCTTGAGGTACACTGTGTTTTATTTTTATACTCTGACTGTGACATGTACCTATTTTTGTTACTTGTGTTCTGTTTGAGAGGTAGTTCTCGAACCATGTATGCAGCGTTCCTCTTATACCTACTGAGTATAGTTTGGTGAGTAGTATATCATGTTCAAGTGTGTCAAATGCTTTGGTTAGGTCCAGCAGTATAAGGACGGCGTACTTGTTTTTGTCGAGAGATTTATTTATTGTGTCGGCGATGCCTTGTAATAAAGTGATGGTGCTTTTTGTTTTCTGAAAGCCGTATTGGTTTTGTGAGATGATGTTGTACTTCTGTAAATAGTTCTGTAGTCTGGTGTGTGTTATTTTATCTAGAATTTTTGAGATGACTGGTAGTGTAGCTATTGGTCTATAGTTCTGAGTATCGTTTCTTTTGCCGTGTTTGTATATTGGCGTAATTACTGCAGTTTTTAGTTGTTGTGGGATAAAGCCTGTGTCGAATATTATGTTCACGAGTTTCAAAAGTATTGAATTTATTTGTTCTAAGTGTTATAATAATAATAATAATAATATTATTATTTTATTTTATTTTTTTATTTTTATTAATCATCATTATTATTATTATAACTGTGATGTGATTTTTAATCGATAACAATCATTTCCTTTCCAGATCACCCAAAGATGAAGTACCTTTCTTCAAATTTCCTGGAGTATATGAAATTCCATGCACGTGTGGCCTTTCTTACATTGGACAAACCTCTAGAAGTTTTGAAATAGATTGAATTAATATGTGGGGGATGTCAATCACAATAGAATCATCACATCTGGTTTAGCTCATCATTTCTCAACATCAAATCACGTTATAGATTGAAAAAACAGTTCTATGCCTTACATCGAGGATGACTACAGACACAGAATTTGCAAAGAAGCATCAATGATGCTACACAGAGGCAATAATTTAAATAGAAATCAAGGTGCTGTTCTTAAAGACAAATGGAAATATCTCATCAATTTTTTCAGCTCAACAGAACTACAATATGCGAAAAACTACACAACACGTGGTCATGTACCGGATTCTGACTGAAGCATTCGAACGCATGAACGCCATTAAACACGAATTATCAAATGTAGCGGCCTAGCAGTTACTAAAAGTGTATGTTTTCATATAACTTGATGCATTCATTTTCACACCAGTACAGCCTTGAAAATGCTAGACAGTGGCTAGTGAAACTTATTGGATCTTTGTATTTTTAATCATTAAATCTTATGGTCTTTTAAGAATAAAAGTTCTCGGTTTTTGATACATTATACCAAATAAGAACAGTTTAATTATTATTATTATTATTATAAATAAATAAATAAATATATTTCATTGTAAATGTCTTTTTTATTTGAATTTAGATGTTCATGTAAACAAAAAATATGATTTATTTTTAATAGAACAAAATTTATAAAGATACTATAAATTCTTACTGAATTTGAATAATGTATCATGAATGAGAGGGTTATAATATCAATTTTCTTGTTGCTTACAGGTACTTGTATCTGCTATATTGCTCTCTTTTGTGCATTTTATAAATCCAGTCTTTAACCAATGATTCATACTTAAGAATTTGAAAGCCAAAAACATTACTATATTTACAAGAATATAACTCATGTATCTCCCCAAAATTAAAGCAAAAAAAATCATGGTGCAAGATATGTGCAGGGATTTTTGTAAACTAAAACGTTTTCAGGAAAAAAGAAAAGAAAATGGCGATGACTTACCAAGAAGCTCCTTTTCAGCATCACTACTCCCGGCCGCCAGAACAGTTTCCTTGTGTGCAGCGTCAAAAGTCATCTACCCAAATAGTCATCTTTTTTCCGTTATTTCAAGTAAAAATTACCAGTAATTTACAAGACTTGAGATATGTAACGAACAATCCTTCACAAATGACGAATGAGAAATGAAAGCAGACCACGAAACGGACAGCAATGTTAGGCCAGTAGAGATAGAGCAGCCATGAAGACGTGCATATGATTGGTACGGTATTAATAAAAGATGGCGCGACCCAAAGACAAAAGCAAGTCGATAGTTGAGTTGGCTCTCATTTTAATAATTTAGTTGAAATGCTAATTCTCTTCAAACGAATTGTATAATATCTGAAACACATTCACTATATATTTCTTAGTTTTAGCACGTTCACGAGGGAGTGTTGTCAAACAAAACTATGCGTTGCGACTGCAACATATGGTTTTGCTTGAGTCTATGCAGTAGTTATTGTGGGACGAGCATGTAATTCATTAGTTAATGCCTTTTTCATCTTTTATCCCAGTTGTCTCTAATTGTACTATTTCTTGAGAAATATATTACACAGCCTGCAAATGTCTCTGAACCTTATTCAGGGACATAATAAAACTAACTGTTTTTCGTGCATCTGCATTATAGTGTCTGTTGCGGAAGGAAGGCGTGTAGCTTACCGCAGGGAGCGAGTTACTATCGCCCCGACTTTCACGTCGGGGCGATAGTAATTCGCAAATTGAGTATGAGAATTCATACATAATTAATATAATTTAATATACTGTATATATATATATATAATTATATATACGAAGTATATATATAATATATATATATATAACAATATATATATAATTCATAAGAAATTATATATATGTTTAACTTAATTATTTTTTCTTAATAATGATTCCATGCGGTAAAGATGCATAGCCGAAAATTGCCACGTACACCCGGGGGTACGCGTACCATACTTTGAGAAACACTGATTTAGAGTGATTAATGGTATGTGACGTCTCTCTCTCTCTCTCTCTCTCTCTCTCTCAATTTCTACCCAAATCCTGTATACATATACACAGGATTTGGACATAGAGAGAGAGAGAGAAAATGTCATTGTGATGTGTAGGGGCGAGGGTGCTTGTGTGCGTGCATGCGAACCGAGATATTTAATATAGTATTATTGCTAATTTTTTTTCTACTTTATAAGCAGAAGGATTCGGTTTTTTTTTTTTTTTTTTGTGAAGAATCAAAATTAGTAAGGAAAGCAGATTTAAAATACTTTCTTCTACACTATGCCTTACTTTTTATTCATGTTTTATATTTAGCTTAGTAACTTTTTAACAATACCAAAGAACATCCGTAGCATAGTTCTAAGCGAGGAGTGAGTTTTAAAAGACTTCTGTTCAAATCCTGTCAATACTGAATAGAACCTTTACAAAGGCTTTTCATGTAAAGGTGAACTACTCGTAGCTCGTGTCGTACTGAAATAACATGTCTTTCTTCAGAAAAAGTTGATAGTTTCATTTTCACAAAACAAAGCCAGAACATTTGCAGATTTAAATAAAAAAAAGTAATGTGCATGAGTCAAACCACCTTATATTGCTAAACTGTGGTTAAATTTCCAGATCAGGAACATTAACTGCTATGAAAACACGAAAAGAAAGAACTTGGTTCTTTTCTCACACGTGTGTGTGTGTGTGTGTGTGTGTGTGTGTGTGTGTGTGTGTGTGTGTGTGTGTGTGTGTGTGTGTGTGTGTGTGTGTGTGTGTGTGTGTGTGTGTGTGAAGATTATTTTTGAGAAGATCAGCATCTGGACTAGATAATCACCTAGACTAGATGATTCTCAACCAATTCGCAAACATTACATCGGTGAAAAGTTCGAGTTGCTTGACTCAAAGCCGGGCGAAAGAATGACAGTACCCAGTGGACCATTCGAGGTAAACAGAACTGCCTCTGTGGGATAAACCAAACGCCGGGTACGGCGCCCGTTGCGAGACGCTCCGGAGACCCCATGAAAGGTATTGGTTGCTATACACAGCAGGACGGTGGCCATAGAAGTCGGAATCTGAAAGGAGTGTGTAAAACAAGGAGTGTGAGCCTGTCAAAACAACTAGCCCTGAAAACGGATGGTGCTCCAGCTTCGTGCTCATACCCGGCCAATGCCGCAGATAAATTTGACTCTTATCCAGCTGTGAGTAGGAGGATCGCAACTGCGTGCGTGGAAGTTGCAAGGCATAAACCCGCCTGGAGCCCACGTTGGTGTAGGGTTTGGTGGTAGTAGCAAATACTCAAAAGTGAGAACATTGAGGACTGTGGTGGAGAAAGATTCAAAGTGAACAGCAGTTGAACATGAATCAGTCGGTCCAAAGAGATACGAGAAATCCGTTCCAAAACGGGACGTTGCGAGAAAAAAAGCTGGTCCTGTCGGTAGACCAAAGGGGAATCGGGTTAACATTCCCCAACACGGACACGGAGATTGGCTTCTCTGGGGCCAAGTGCGGTAACGCAACGGAACTTGAAGAAGCCGAAGGGAGTCCTAGGGACAGTTGTCCTTTCTTTGTAATGATTTGGTTCCGTGAAATCAGTTCGTACGAAGTTAGAGATTGTATCCCCATAAAGCACCGAGCCGCCTACTGCGGTGCCCGTTGCGTTCCTATCGGCCCTTGAAAATCTGAGGAAGAGAGTGTGATTTTCGTGCCAGACCGTACCGATATCAGCAGCAGGATTCCAAGGAATCTAGTCGATAGAGTAATGTAGTTACGGGAAGTGGGAGAAACAGATTCGTAACCTCGGGACAAGGACTGGCTCTGAGGACTGGGTTCTGAAGCAGGTAGGACATTGCACTGGGACTGGCGAACTGTCCAGTGATTGAACGGTTGAGCCCAGACCAGCATTGCTGCCTTCTCGTGGAATGCCTCAGCTGGTGGCGTGCAACATGATCCGTCTGGTGCGACCATTTCTTGTGGCCACTAACAGCCGATTCAGAATTGCATTGAGCAGGGGAATCTGACTGTCTAATTAAACCAAAGCAATCTGATGGTTCGTTGAGAAGCGTTGCCGTCAATGTGCTTTCTGGCCAGTGGTTTGAATGTTTAAGTGAAAGAATATCAATCATGATCGGGATATATGGTGGGAGTAAACATGACTCTCATTGAGGTTGACATTAACCCAGACGTGTCGTTTAGCGCCCTGGTTCAGTAAATTATTTAAGCCTGTTTTTGAAAACCCTGGTGGAAGGCCAGGACCGGCAAGCCTCTTTGAGGATTCCATAGAGAGAATGCCGAGTGCCACTCTTAGACACGTGGAAACGTGTCCCCCACCCAAGCACCGAGGTATGGTGGGAGATTTGGCTATCTACCGCCAGGTCGTTAGTTTTTCGTGGAGGTTATGACTCCATTCAACTCCAACACCTTGCCGCAACACAGTAACTGTTCGTAACCCTCTTGTCTGACTCTCTGGAGATGGATGTCTCGTTAGATCGGATTGATGGAATCGATGAAACGAACCCATCACTAATGAGTTACTTTGCAATCTAAATATGAAAATAAGATCTTTTATTAGAAGTATGTGGGGCATAGCTATTAGGAATAAGATAGATTAAGTTAGCTATAAGTTAGTATGGAAGCTGGGATAGAAAAAGGATCATGTGCTTGGCAAACAATAAAAGAAACAGAAAGGTGCAAGTTCGACTGGCCTTATCCGTGGGCGGTCCTAACCTGTTATTAGCAAGGTGTCTGACCCCTCTCTGCCCTTGTGGCTAATAATACTAGAGACCATAGTTCGATAGATGCATGAGCATGACGTGCTTCATGTACGTTTCTAACTGAACGTCTTTAGGTTCTTGATATTGGATGATGACCGAAGGCTTCTAAGTCACAATCCCGTCTATCCCTTGCAAAGATATCGTTCGTGCCTCGCGCGTTGAAAGGCTGGAGCTAGCCGGAGTTGGTTTGTGCTGTTTACGGGGCGATCGCTCTGAGTTGAAGCCACTAGAACGAAAGCCTCAAGGCAGCCGTTGAGACTATGCGGTCGCTGATTCCTACATCGCACCATTCAGGTGAGGCTTTGGTTGATTGGTTGGTTTATAGTTTATTTGGCAGAAAAAACTACAACGGTCATACTCTGCCCTACCAAAGGTAACATCAGCATTTAAAGAAAATTGTAAACAATATCTGTACAAGAATCTAGTTCCACAAAGCAGCATCTATAGATAAACAGAACTGCTGCAGAGGGCACAGCAACACACAAGGTCAGAGGTTATTATAATAGTGCAAAAACAGTTAACAATATAAGTTAATACACAAAATACGAAACGCTGAGCCAAGGAATACAGTATCTACATATATATAAAATTATAACAGATGCTTTTATAGCAGTACAAAAATAGGCAAAAAGGGATTATTATACAATATGCATGGATGAAAATTAAATTTAGCAATAATAAACAAGTTATCCTACAGCACTACATAATTATTCGAAAAATAAAGTAGTAAATAAGATGCATACACAAAATGTATGTTGAGCAATGCATTATCTACATATAAACAAAATTTCTGCAGAGGTTTCAGCAGTACATAAATAGATAACAGTACAGGTTAACATATGTATATATACAAAACAAGTCAAGGAAAGCAGTATCTACATATACTATGATTACAACAAACATTATTATACTAATACTTAAAGAGTCAGAAAGGAATTATTATACAGCATATATGCATAAAATTTAAGTTTAGCATTATGGTATTTACATATTAACAAAATTACAGCAGGGTGATACAAATATACAAGATCAAGGCCTACGGTAATACATAATTGGTCAGATTTAACCTAATGAATAATATGCATGTATAAAAATTAAGTTAAGCAAAACAGTATTTACATATAAACAAATTTATAGTCAAATATGTTTGTACAAATTAATTCTTTCTAAAAAAATTAAAAACATCATGCAATTTGCCTGAGTTTGCTAGCATTTCCCTGAGTGTATATGGCTTGGTTAGATAGGTGCAACTTTCATTCCTCTCTCGTGTAAATTTCTGACAATCTACCAGAATATGATGAATAGTGAGATGTGTGTTGCATTTTTTACATATGGGAGGGTTATCAGCTCTCAGTAAATGAGAATGCGTAAGGTGACTGTGACATGCTGAGCCTTGCAAGGACAACATTCCTCCATTCTCTTTGTACGTTGACTAGAGTGCTAGTGTTTAATTTCAGGTTTAATGTTATATAATTTTGTTGATGCTTCCTGCCATGTTGACTCCCACTGTGGAATTCGCTTTGATCTTATAAGCGGTCTGTAGTCTGTATATACAACTGTCAAACAGTATAAGAGAAGGTATGAGCTGATTTAGCAGCTGCATCTGCAGCCTTATTTCCTTTAATTCCGATGTGGCTGGGAATCCAACAGAACAGAACATCAAAATTAAGGATTTTCATTTTGTGAAACAGCTGTAGCACCTCATAAAGTACTGAATGTGGATAATGCATAAGAGGGAGATAGTCTGTAAAGAGCTCAATGAGTCTGTATAAATTATACACTTCTGGTAACAGTTTTCTTTTATATGCACAAGTATTAGCTGAATGGCATGTAAATCTGCTGTATAATTACTGCTGTCTGGTGGGATCTAATTTGAGATAATAATGTCAAGAAACACAGCAGCACAGCCAACAGAGGTATTAGTTCTTGAACCATTAGTACACATGGGTAAGAAATCAGAATATGCTCCTCTGTGTGCATTAAATAATTGCAGGTAAATGGATGATGGGGTACAAGATTTCTGTAGCTGACAAAGTGAGAGGTTGCAGGATGGTATGCAAACCTGCCATGGAGGAATGCTGTTATGTTTAACGTAGCTAATGTTGTCAACATTTATACTAATAGCTTGTACAGTTTCTTTAAGACGCATACCAAAAGGATGTATAGCAGTTTGATGTGTGTGATATTGAGCTTCCCAATATAGGGAGAAGATACTATTCCATGTAGGTTGATCTGGGAGAGATTTTATTTTTAGTGCGTAATTAAGAGATAACTCTTTCTGTCGAAGTGATAGAGCTGGTTCATTTGCTTCAACATAGAGACTTTGAGTGGATGAAATGCAAAAGGCACCAGTAGCTATCCGTATACCCTGATGATGGATGGAATCCAACTATCATAGGTTACTTTGACTTGCAGAACCATAGACATGGGACCCATAATCCAGCTTTGAACGTAAAGATGGAGTGCACGATAAAGATGGAGCAATGAAGCTTGATCAGCACCCCACTCAGTAGAGGATAGCGTGCGATGGAGATTCAATGTTCTTTTCCACTTTTCTCTTAGTTGAGGAATGTGTGCTAGAAATGTAAGTTTTCTGTCATAGATGAGTCCCAAGAACTTGGTTTCTGTAGCTACTGGAATAACAGTATGTCCCATTCTTAGTTCAGGATCTGGGTGAGGAGTACGTTTTAGACAGAACTGTACACAGACGCTTTTTGTCTGTTGAAAATCTAAATCCATTATTAAGATCCCACAGAGAGACATGATCAATTGCTTGCTGAAGTTGTCTTTCAATTACCCTCATGTTACGTGAGTGACAGTAAATTGTGAAATCATGAACATATAAAGCATTGTTTACAGAGGGAGGAATCTGTTCAATGATTAAGTTAATTTTAATAGCAAAAAGGGTCACACTTAAGGCAGAGCCTTGGGAAACACCTTGTTCTTGATGATATGGTCGAGATAGCATATTACCCACACTGACTTTGAAAGTTCGCCTGGATAGAAAGTTTTTAATAAATATAGGGAGGTGTCATTTGAGATCTACGTTATAGAGGTCTTTTAATATGTCATATCTCCAAGCTGTGTCATAAGCTTTTTCCATGTCAAAAAAGAAACCGAGACAAGATGATGTTCTTGCTTCAGAAATGCTTCTCATATACAAGTTTCTAAACGAACTAAATGGTCTAAAGTTCATAGATGTCTACAGAAACCACATTGTGTAATGGAGAGAAGAGTGTTGCTTTCTAAATACCAGAGAAATCTGGCAGTAACCATTTTCTATAGTATCTTACAAAGACAGCTGGTCAGAGTAATGGATCGTTAATTATTTGCTTGTGTTGGATCTTTTCCTGGTTTTGGGATAGCAATGACAATGGACTTATGCCAAGAATTTGAAACTCTTCCTCATCAAGTATTCTATTGTATAGTAAGAGAAGGAGATCCATAGAAGATGATGGCAGATGTTTTATCATTTCATAATGGATGTCATCACGCCCTACTACACTAGGGTGAGATAGTAGAAGGGCTCTTTTTAGTTCCTCTTTAACAAATGGTTGATTGTTTGGCTCAAGAACATTGGTAGAAAAATTTCGCCTTTGTTTCTCATGCTGTGTTTTCAGAATTAAAAATTCAGGTGGATATGAAGCTGTTGCTAAGATTCTGGAAACATCTTCTCCCATAGTGTCTGCAATGACTTTGGGATCAGCAATAACACTTCCATTATGGTCTAAGGTAGATAGACAATGTGTTCTATACCTGCTTTCCATTTTCGGGATTTTATCCCATACACTTTTTGGACTGGTCATTTGATTAATTGATGTAGTAAATTGGATCCATGATTGTTTTTGACTCTGACGTCTCACATAACGTGCTTTGGCTCGAGCACGCTTGAAAACTATTAAGTTTGATGTGGTGGGGTATCTACGAAATATGTCCCATGCTCTGTGTGGATATTTTTTGGCTGTCTGACAATCTGGGTTCCACCAAAGCTTTGAATAGATTGGAAACCGAGATGATGTTTTTGGGATGGAGGCTGTTGCTGCCTGGACAATGCATTCTGTTATATATTTTACCGCTTCATTGATAGGTGTTTGACTGATGGCAACACCATTAAATTTTGCAAGATGAGAGCAAGTATTCCAGTCAGCCTGGTCAATTTTCCGTAAAGTTATCCGTGTGGGGGAACATGGTTCCTGTGAAGGACAACGTGCAGAGAACAGGAAAGTGATCACTTCCATATATGTTCTCATGAACGTCCCATGCTAGTGGTGGAAGAATGAAAGGGGAGCAGATTGTAAGATCACTTGCAAAATACGAACGAGTAGGCATATGGAAGAAAGTATTGAGTTTATTATTTAAGAGGGAGAGGTTGTTATTATCATGAATTCTTTCAATGATTCGACCCTTTCTGTCAGTTTTGGCACTACCACATAGAGCACTGTGACCATTAAAGTCAACCATCAAAAGTATGGGTTCAGATAGTTGCGAGATAAGGTTATCAAAATCAATTTCATTTAACTCGACATTTGGTGGTAAATAATTGAACATAATGTAATAAGAAATCCTACAGAGAAGCGAATCGCTACTGCTTCCAGAGAAGTATTAAGTTTGACCTGATGGAAATGAGTATGACTGCCCACTAGGACAGCTACTCATCCATGAGCAGGACCACTTCCAGTTCTGTCCTTACGTACAACAGCGAAATTCCTAAAGTACGGTCCTCATTGGGTCTTAAGTACGTTTCCTATCGACAGAAACAGAAAGGTTCCTGTTTCTGCAACAACACCTTGATATCGTCAATATTTTGGTGAATCCTACGACAGTTCCATTGTAAAAATTTTCCTATTGTCTTAATTTTATTGTCTTGTTTGGTTTTTCGGGAGGTTGATGGCTTACGTTTGTCAGATGTATATTTATCCCTTGTTTTAGGGAAGGTATGTCCATCTCTTCCTCTGGTAGAGTGTTCAAAACAACATCAAATGTGTTAGGGTCAGTTGGTTTGATTAGTTTTCTTTCAGTGAGTACCGAGGTATCCATTTTTCCTGTGTGAGGTTTTGGCGGTTTATCTTTGAGTGATGTCTTCACCATAAGTTTTGTGACAGATGAGTTTTCATCGAATGGGACCATTTTTGAAGTTGTCTCTGGAGTAAGACCATAGGTCTTCTGATTAATGCGCCGAACAGAGAAGCACTTGCGATCGTAAAGCTCAGGTGTGGTGAAATTATCAGATGGTGGAATAGCCATACATGTTTGAGTTGCAGTTGGCACTTTTTTAATTGTTACTTTTTCAGCATAAGAGGATCGTAAAACAGGTGTAATGGTAGCCAGATTTCTTTTTGCATCGTGGTATGTTAAGTTTTGTTTTGTTTTAATTTTTTGTATCTCTTTTTCATCTTTCCATTTCTGACATGCACGAGTGTATGCTGGAGGATCTCCCTGACAGTTGACATATTTTGCTTTTGTTTCGCAGCAAGATTTATTATCATGTTCTTTACTACCACATCGGACATAGGTAGTAGAACCACGACAGACATTTTGGGCAGGTCCATATCTTTGACATATAAAGCATCTTAGCGGGTTAGGGATGTACATTCTAACAGGAGAGGTGAGATACCCTACTTCTACAGATGTCGAAGGCCTACGTGTATCAAAAGCAAGGATGATGTGCTTGGTTGAGACCAGGCGACAACGTATTAGGATGCACTCACACCCGTCACTCCTTGATCTTTAAGCTGTGAACATATCTCCTCATCTGAAACCTCAAGGGGATCCCATTCTGATATCACTCCTCTACTGGAATTGAGTGTTCTGTGAGGTGTTACTGCAATTTGTATTCCACCTATTGTTGTTGCTCTCAATAATTTCTCGGAATATTGTTTACACATTGTTTCCACAAGAATATCACCAGAACGCAATTTCCTGACAGTTTAGGGAGGTCTGCCAGCCCTTCTAAAACTTTTTTGGATAAAATTGGATGACATTTTCCCAATTGGTTTCTCACCTGTTGCATGAATGATTAAAAAGTTGGTACATTTATGTTACTATCCGATATCTTCTGTTTCTTGCTTCTGTTTCCATATGCTGTATCTATAGTATCAGTAGTACTTGGTTGGTACTTTGTTAGGGTCCCTGAAAGGTTTGAGGATGAAGGATTCATATTTAAGGAGTTTTTAGTTCGGCGCCAGAGCTCCCTACCCACGACGGAGCTACACATATCCGGCAAGCAAAGCCTGCGCTCAGGAGTAGAACGCCAGGGCTACTCTGGACGCTATACCGGCACTGCAACAGGTCTAGGATCTCGACCCTGGACCATGGGGTGAGAGACTTATTGCAACACCGTTGACCCTTGCAGGCAAGCCCACTAGCCGACTGATCCTGGCTGGGCCATCCAGGACCGCCCGTTCTTGCATTTCTGGATGACCACGGGTCGCACCGCACGGCAAACACGGCAGCAGGACGTTGGATCCCAGTGATGGTGGTCTGGAAAAAGGATAGTGAAAAAGATTCAGGAGAAGTAGAGCAAAGAAAACGGGAAGAAAAGCAAAGAGAAAGAGGAAGAATGAAAAGATCCAGCACCATCACTGGGAGGTCCTCTCCACCACGAATAGTGCCCCACACGGAGGAGGAATCAGGTGAGGCGTGGGGAATGAAATCTTCCACAGACGACCTAGGTACTGGTCTGGGTTACTAGAGCAGCCAGTAGACTGCGATTTATCGAGACTCGTCCTCTGACTAGGAATGACTAGTCCAGACCATATGATTATCTAGTCCAGATCTTCACACTATTCCTCATGTTTTGTGCCTGATATTTCTATAGTTATTGTTGATGTAACGCGAACCTGGAATCTTGGAATTCTTTTTAATATATCCTACCATATATGCAGTTTTAGTGCGCATCGATATTTCAGATCCGAAAACAAATCAAAAATATCCTTAAATAACAATAAAAAATTACACTTGAAAAGAATGGAACAGCTGAAATGACAGCATTCATTCAATTTGTATATTAATTTCATACGTCTCATTCTTTCACATAAATTACTGTGATAACATTTTACATATCCACATGAATAATCCGTTAAAATATATTTTATTGTTTGTCTGTTCAGTGTAGGACAAAATTGACAACTCCTGCATGGAAAAATTGTATACAGTATTTCAACGTTTCCCCATTTATGAAAAAAAAAAGAATATATTTTACTTTCTTTTAAGCAAGAAACAAGGTAAATTTGTATATCTGATACATTTTATGTCTGCATTTTATTTGCACGATTGGTGAATGTATAAGATATTAATAAAATATTAATAATGTTTTCGTTTCGTAGTCTATTCATTGAAAAAAAAGTTTGATATACATAAACTGTCATTATTATAGAATTGACTGTGCTACGGAGAAAAACATAAACTCTCAAACTTTGTAATATTGTTATAAATGTTTTAATTTCTTTCAATTAATAATAAACTAAATAATTACTGGAAAAGTAATGCACTTGGCAATTGTATCATGTTATAATATAGTTGCAACATGTTGTCAAATCACGTCGCAATTGTTTTTGAAATGTTAACTCTTTATTATATTTTTTCTTCCTTCAATAATGGATCGTTATCATCCGAATCATTGCAAGCACTACCTAAATGAATAAATATGTGTTATGAAAAACAGGGACAATATGGCTTTGTCATGGAAAATTACCTCATTAAAAATAAATGTCCATTATTATTTGATACCATGAAGACAAAAATATTCGCTCATTAAAACTTGAAAAGTTTCGATAATGATCGAAATAATACCAACGTTCAGATCTTGGATATTTATTAGGTGTTCTTTTACTATTAAACTGTTTTAAAACACACGAATTCTACCAAAAGCATTCAGTAATAATGGCTTTGGTTTATCATTTGACAAGCTTGACATATGGTTTTAAATGATTGTCCTCTTCAGCGGGAAGAAAAAAAAGTACATCAGCTCAATGGGCAATTTATACCTTTCACTCACTCATGCGTATTGTTATCACGTTAAAGGTAAGTCTGTTTTCTTCTATTATCAATTCATATCTTAAAGAGAATCTTATGATTTTTGGTGTGTTCTTTTTTAACTTCCACACATGTGTAAACTAATAATACTTTAGTACCATACATAGAAATGGTCAACACCTTGAAATCACTCTCATTATTCTCTTTTTACTCTCCATTATTTCTTTTTTTTTATTCCTCTCTCTTTCTCTCTGTCCCTAGTCTCTTTTATCTCCACTATCTCTGTTCTCCATCTCTCTTTCTCGTCACTTTTCACTCTCAAATTTCTCTCTCTCTCTCTCTCTCTCTCTCTCTCGCCCTCTTAGGTGCAACACCTTATTTACAACTTAGTAGCCTGTAACACTTTAGTAGCCTAGTCGTGAGGATTCTGCACGCGCAAACTTTGTTTGCTTACACTTGGATAAGGATTAAACAAGAATATAATTTTTTAGAATATTTAAATTCATTTTACCACCAAGTGGAAAACTTTTATCTCTGGAAGAATTAATTTTCTGTTTTACTGCACAGGCATTAAAGCTTGTGCGCTGAAGATTCGAGTAATTTTCGCACCAAGCTAAGTGGGCTTGCTTTCTAGCTCTTATTGAACGAAGTAAACTTATTTATAGCACTTTATGAAAACTGTGACATAAACCATGGATTCACCTCGAGCGTAGTCGTATCTGCTTATATCAATGTCTTTAGGTGAGAGATAAATTGCATTTCCGATGTGGGACTACTTTTCCATATTGGAGGCTAGAAGTGGCGTGAAAATTTTCTATGATAGTTTATAAAGTAGATATTGCCTGTATTTTAAAATCCATAGCTCATGTGTTGTTCTAACGAAGTGGAACTATTAGTTGCTGGCAGCATTTTGTGGGTGATATCCACATAAAAAATCCTAAAAAGAGGATCTTATTTTGCTTTTCAATTTACAATAAAAATTTATTCAGTAAATCATAACTGCTAATGTGCTGTTAAGAATGGGGTCGAATCAACAAGAAAACCATGCATTTTCTTCTCGTATCTAAACTGGAATTGAAATTACACAATTAAGATACTTCTGAAACTTGTGAACATGATATTCGACACCACCACTATAGTGACTGTTCAGATGATTTTGAAAGTTAACGTAAGGTAGTAACGGAGAGTGGCAGTTATATTAAACACGCTATGTTATCAAAAGTAATTTGTACGAAAAAAAAAGTAGTAATAGTAGTAGTTCTCAGCAACACGTTACAATTTGTTTTCACGAATATTCAGAAAGCATCAGTCACTTTCATTTGCTTTTCAGCTTCACAGATTATGATATCCACTTTAGAGTTACCCAGTTCATATAGTTTACCATCGTAGCCTTTATCCACTTCTACTCACTCATTCATACTCTGGTATCTGGCTATTGTAAAAACATGTGGCACTGCCTTTGATGAAGCATTATATTCCATAATACGCTGATCATAATACATTTTCCATTATTTTTCGATACTTTTTCCATACTACACTGAGTTAAAATAAATCACCCATGCAGTGTTCCTATATGAAATATTCTTTTTGATTTTCGTATATCTGCTATCTCTACGCCTCATTTCCATTAGATTTCGCTGTATTTCGCAGAGAAATGACCCCCTAGAGACATGACAAATATCTGTATTTCAAAACGTCCCTCATCCTCTAAGCCTCATTGCCATTACAATTTCATTCTAATGCAGATGAGGTGTACAGGATGATCGTATCATTTCCTTTGCTGGAGCGGCACCAATATGTTTAAAAATACTCTGGATAGGGTGGTGTTTCAAAATTTCAGGCAGTTTCAGTCAATGTGTAGTAATACGAGAAAAATGTGATAGAAAGAAGACCGTGTTATGTATGCAATATTAAACATTGAATATTCTTCCTATATCTCTATAAAAACACACGTAATAACCACACTAATGAATATTTAATTCGTAAATATTTCATCCCAAGTATCTTGGGATATTATCAGTACAGTAGTTCATACACTGCTACGAATAACATACAGTTAGGGCGCATTATTACAATGGAATCTCAATATGCGTTCAGTAACGTGTTATAGAAGTAAATTAAATATAACTGGAAAAAAATTGAAAAAAAAAGAAAAAGAAATAAAAAAATTGAAGAAAAAGAAAAAGAAATAAAAAAATTAAAAAAAAAAAAAAAAATATATATATATATATATATAAAGATTATTTTACACAATTTGTATGACGATTTCCCATAATTAGTGTAGTAGGGCTTCAGCACTTTC
Organism: Typopeltis vanoorti; assembly: GCF_054136105.1. Taxonomy (NCBI): domain Eukaryota; kingdom Metazoa; phylum Arthropoda; class Arachnida; order Uropygi; family Thelyphonidae; genus Typopeltis; species Typopeltis vanoorti. The sequence continues at coordinate 113,024,615 of NC_143553.1, forward strand.
TTTATATAAGCGTTCATGTTTATATAAAGATCTGCGTAAAAGTTTCGACTTCTCCCAATGGATCCTATGGCTTGGAATTTCAACTCCGTGTTGGGAGAGACCAGATTTCTGCAGTTTGAAAAGACGAATGTGGTCTTGATGTTCCGAGATGCGTTTCTGAACAGACCTACCTGTCTGAACAAAGTAAGACAATTTGCAGGAGGATGGGATTTCATAAACTCCAGGTAACATCAGAGGTGAGAGTTTGTTCTTAGGAGAAGGTAACAAGTCATAGATTTGGTTGATAGGTTTGTAAGTAGTGGCATCATTGTATTTCTTCATAATGATTGAAAGACGTTCGGAGATGCCTTTGACGTAAGGTATGGGAATCCTATTGACTTCGTCTTGTCTGAGTTGATGTGTGGGAAGGTGACTGATGATTGTTTGAGTTGTTTTAAGATTATATCCATTTAGTATAACGTATTGTTGATTATTTCTAGTTCTTGGTTTAGAGAATCTACAGAGGAGCAGAATTTGTGTGCTCTGGAAACTAGTGATTTAATGATGCCAAATTTCTGAGATGGATAATGAGCGGAAGTATTGTGAATGTAGCGACCTGAAAATGTAGGCTTGAGATAGATAGACGTGGCGATGGAACCGTCTTCTTTTCTTTGAATGTGTAAATCCAGAAAGGAGATACCTTGTGGAGATTCTTTTTCTAGCGTAAAGTTGATGCGAGGATGAAGAACTAGAAATAATCAACAATACAGCTATACTAAATGGATATAATATTAAAACAACTCCAAAAACAATCAGTTACCTTCCCACACATTAACCCAAGCAAGAAGAAGTCCATAGGATTCCCATACCTTTCATCAAAGGCATCTCCGTACGTCTTTCAAACATTATGAAGAAATAAAATTTTGCCACTACTTCCAAACCTATCAACCAAATCTATAACTTTACCTTCTCCTAAGAACAAACTCTCACCTCTGATGTTACCTGGCATTTATGACATCCCATGCTCCTGTAAATTGTCCTACTTTGGTCAGACAGGTAGGTTTGTTCAGAAACGCATCTCGGAACATCAAGACCACATTCGTCTTTTCAAACTGCAGAAATCTGGTCTCTCCCAACACAGAGTTGAAAATCCAAACCATAGGATCCATTGGGAGGTCGAAACTTTTACGCAGATCTTTATATAAACATGAACGTTTATATAAAGAAAGTGCTGAAGCCCTACTACACAGACCAAATTTAAACCGCAACGACGTTCTTACTATTCCTAAAGAATGGGAAATTGTCACACAAAATTGTGTAAAATAATCTTTATATATATATATATATATATGGTATTTGAGATCTCTCTATCTCCGAATTTGATATCTGGATCTTTTAGCGTGTTAGTCTCACTTGCTTTTGGTAGGTCTCTTTGTAAATTAGCAGTCAGTTTCAAAAGTTTGGTATCTGAAGTGTTTGGATTTAAGTTGGGGCAAAATTCTTGCCTCCTAGTTCTTTGTAATATATTATATTTTTGTTTAATTTCAGCATTTATCTTGTTGTACCCGATCCTGGTTTCTGGTCGCTTTCAATTTTTAAGATATGAAATGATTCATTTCGTTTAGTTATTTTACTGGCAAGTTCCTGGTGAATCTTTGTATACTTTGAAATAACTTTTCTCCTGTAGCCCTTACTTTTCTTTGCTGCATTTAGGATAGTATTCTTCCAAGTTATATAGTCTTTGTCTAATCATCATGGTATGTGTTATCATTTAGCATTTTACTTAATTCATCCTTGCATTTCTCCCAATTTGCCTTCTGGAGGTTCCAATGATATTTTCTTTTCTGGGTGGATCTAGTCATTTTTAGATTCACATTGATTAATATTGGAGTATGGTCACCACGGGGGATCATATTGGAGAGGATATCACGATATTGGAGAGGGCACCACGAGGAGGTGTTGTCACACCTCCTCGTGGAGATGTTGTCACACAAAGTCTCACAACATACCATGAACTCTGCAAGCTACTCAGTAAGGGAGGTCAAGGCCTGATTTCACTTGAAAATAAGATTAGATCCTTCAGGATAATCTTCCTCCTAAAGACACGTCAGTGCAAAGATATTTATGTAACCACCTTCGATTACATCACAAAGTCATCCACCAGAGGACTTACAGTGTCCACAATCCTCCGAGTGACCAATTCTACATCATCTCGTAAACTATCTAATTTTTACAGAGATGCTGTACAGCGGTGTAAAAACACAGAACTTCATCACACATGCTGATAGGATCAACAGGGTCAGCTGTACTTACAGAACCACTATTTTCGAACAGGAGCATAACAAGTCTCACAACTGGCCAGCCTTTTCTTTTCCCTACATGGAACTGGGCAGGAATAAGAATCACATGGGACCTCCTGACCCAGAACCTAAAGTGGAAAACATTCACAAGCCTACCAACGAAGAACCCAACAATTCAAAAGCAATACTAAGAGATGCAAGCTGCTATTGTAAAAGCCTATGCAGATATCGCTGCACCTCAAGGAATCCTCATCCCTTCTGGAAATTGCTCGCATAGGATATTTCATCTTGTACAATCTGAAGCCTCACTTCCAATTCTTCCCTCCAACAACAAGAAAATATACCACTTCCTCATGTAAGTGTCTCCATCCTCGCCCTTCTTATATTCATCCTTAACCCTCTCATCTACAAGGCTGCACATGCCACTTAGTTTTCAGTGGGATCTTCCATATAAATCAAAGTGTGCCAAACCAGATTCCGACATACACTGGAGACTATGGCGTAACATCTTGAAACTCCTACTAAGCTCTACAAATTTCAGCTCAGAGAAATGGATCTGTGTCTATTCTGCGAAGTTTCAGGTACCTTGGAATACACATATCTAACCTGTCCCGCAAACAAAGCGATGATCGCCTACGCCTACGCCCTGAATACATCCTCTAACACCTGTAACTACACACATAGCCAAGAAGACGACTGGAATTAAGTCCACACAGAAGAAAACAGACACAGAACATGCAATTTCCTCTTCATCTGCGCTAAGGCCGTCATCTACAGCCTCTACCTAAAACATACAAGAAATAACCAGCACCTATCCCTCACCGAATCGGCACAAACCCTCATGTATAGCCTCCGTCGTAAACTACAAAGCAAGCTTTCACTGGAACTTGATTACTACAAAGAAACAAGAACTGTCGCGAAATTCATAGAGGAGTGGAATCCAACTGGTACTCTCTTCTGGATTGCCGACGACAATATACTTCTTCTGAATGATAACAAAGAGTGAAACCGAACTGTAATGTTGACTCATTTATTGCATTTTCTATTGTATAACCGAAAGGAAAATCTTTCTTTCTCTGTAATATATATATGTACTTATATTCTTATAATATGTAAATAGCCCATTTGTTACCTATCTTCTAATGTATATTTTATCAAGTCAAATAAAAAAAAATATATACCGTCTTTCTCGCTACAGTCTCAACGAAGAGGCAAAAATTCAGTCCCTAAACTGAGGAACCTGAAATATCTGTGCTGTTGCAGTTGCTTCCATGAAGATGACACATACCTGTGATAAAGAGGTTGTTTAAATTCTCATGGAAAAAATCTCCATTTATAGTTCGTATATACATTATCTGATCAAAACTATCCGGACTTCTCACTCAATAAATTGAAAGACGTAGATATCTAGTTGATTCACCTTTGCTGCTATGACCGTCTTCAATCTTCTGGCATGGAACTTCGATTAGATTAAGGTACTTTGCAGCCATAATTCCCTTCCGACCTTCCAGAACAGCATTACTGAGGTAGGTTAATGATGTCGCCTGATTCGCCCTAGTTCGCAGTCGGGGTTTTAATTCATCCCACAGATGTTTCGATAGGGTTGAGAACAGGTATCTCTACAAAATTATTATTAACGTCCATGTCATCAAGCCATTTCTACATAGCTCTCGTTCAATTGACGGAGGAATTGTCGTGTTGATAAAAGGCCTTCGCCTAACTTCTGCCATAAAATTAGAAATATGGTATTGTCTAGAACGTCATGCTATCCTCCAGCATTCCCTGTTTTTAGTACTGGAGAACCTAGTCTGACCTATAAAAATCAGCCCTAGTCAACGATGCCTCATCCTCCTCCACCATTTTTTGACACATGACATTCTGGCAGGTAACGTTCTCCTGCTTCTTCTAAACGCAGACTCGTTTATCAGAATGTTAAATGGTGAAGCCTTATAGACCAATCAAAGGAACTAATTTTCACTGCTCAAGACTCCAATAGCAGCGTGATTTACACTCCACCTTGGCGTTACCCTGCTGATGTAAATCTTGTTTTCAGCTGAGCGGCCGTAGAAATCTCTGTAGGACCCGACGAACAGTTATAGTTTGGGTGTTGCTTGTAGAGGCATGTCAGATCTTGGTAGCTAGTGTTTAAACTCACTACAGATGATTTTTGTTTTTCAACCAGGCACTTCAGTGCTCGACTGTTCCGTTCTCTGATTTTAAATAGACTACCGAGTCGCGATTGTGTTGCTTGTTACTTGGTGTTTGCACTTCATAATGACATCAGTACTTTGGAGTTAATACTTAGGCAGCTTCAGCAGGACAGAAATTTCGCCAGTTAAGCTTTTTGAAGGTTGCATTCTATGATAGTGCCACGTCTAAAGCGATCATGCTCTTCAGTAAACCTATTTTACAGTTAATGTTTTGCTATAAGTAGGTTAGAGCATATACTCCTTTTTGAGCCACAGCTGGGATGCATAGACATATATCTGCTACAACGAAGGGGGAGTGTCGGGATATATTATTATTATTATTATTATTATTATTATTATTATTATTATTATTATTATTATTATTATTATTATTATCTGAGACCTTCAGGGAGTCAAGGACTCACTGAGGGAGGCTGTAAATTATCCAACCCAGCTATCATACCTGCCCTTAAATTCATTTACACTAGATGCACTCACTACCCGTAAGGGCAAATTATTCCACTCGCTCACTGCTCTCTGAGAGAAAAACCTAGCTCTTACCCTTTTCTTGACTGAGAACAACCTTAACTTCCATAAATGCCCCCGTGTTCTCTCCCCATCTTCCATATAACGAAACATTTCATTATTTGAAATGCTATAACACCCATTCAAAAGTTTATAGACCTCTATCATATCACCCCTCTTTCTCCTGTTAACCAGAGTCTATAATCCACATACTCGCAATCTGTCCTCATAATCTAAATCCCATAATCCGGATATAATCTTTGTAACTCTTCTTTGCATCCTTTCCACAGCTTCTTTATCCCCTTGAAACCCGGGATTCCAAATCTGCGCACAGTAATCCAAGTGTGGTCTTATCAAGCCTTATAAAGAGGCAAAATTACTTCCTTATCCTTACATGTCAAGGTTCGCTTCAGCATACAAGTTATCCTCCGATTTGTATTTGCAACGTTTGCTATGTGACCTTTGAACTTTAAATTCTTATCCACCAATACACCAAGATCCCTTGCCTCTTCAGTTTCTTGTAGCATAACCCCGCTAATAATATATGCCGCTGGATCTCTAATCACTGCATATTTGATCAGATACATATCATGATAAGACTGTTCAACAAAAATTTCGAAGGCATAATGCCAAATTAATTTTTATTTAGAAATATAATTAAAATTACAAATAAAATTCGCTACATCACAGAACTTAATTATTATGGGAACACCCAAGGCGTCAAGGACATCTAAGAAGGTCCTAAATCACACACACCAGCTGTTGTATCTTCACAATATTAAATTGATTATAGATATCGAGGAGTTTTACTAACCACCACATTACCTCTTTCTCTTAATTTTTTTAAAAAGTGTTAAAAACACAACTGAGAATCACATCGTTTACATTTTATTTCTAGTTTCATATTCTGAGAAAATCTGACGTTCATTTTTAACATTCTGAAAAAAATCCTATCCATAGTGATTTCGCAAACATGAATTCCTGAATAAGTGCAGAACAAAGATATGTCAATGATATTAAATAATTAAGTTAAAGAAGAATTAAAATAATAGAAATAACTTTCCATTTGAAAATATTTATAATGATATTCATTATATCGTCCAACCATTTTTGATTCATTGTGTAGAACAGCATCACAAGTAGAAGACAGTAAATAATAAAATAACAAATTCTATTAATCGCAAAATTAATTAATTAAAATTAAATTACAGAATTAAAAGGACATATACAAGAACGATAAAAAAAGGAATATAAAAATTCTCAATGGTTTGTGTCAAAAGGTTGAGTTGATTTCGCTAAACTCTTAGTAATAATGACGCTACAGATTTGAATCAACGAAAGTACTTCTACTGAATCTCAGTTACATCACATAGACATATGATGCGTATGTCGAAAATGCTCTATAGCGTTATAAAGGCAAGCTGTGTGTGGGGGGGGGGGGGAAGAGAGAATGTACTACGGAAAAACTAATAAGCCACACTATAAATGAATCACTATGAATATTTAGTAGTAAGTCTATCTAGTTGAGCGACATCTGTCATCTCGATAAAAGGCGGACCAACTGTGTACGGGGTTGAAGAAATAATAATTTCTAAACTATCCAGCTTCCTATATCAGCTTTCTTTACCATAGAAGACGTATAGTACATTTTTCAATGCTAAGTGAAAATGAAAATATGAAAATAGCAAAAAAAAATTATATTTATCATTTGAATACATGTATATCACTTGAGATATAGAAATGAACTAAGAACCGCATATAGGATGTTTTGCGCAAAATGACATAGCTTTCAATTTTTTTACTGATAGTATTTCTGATAATCTTAGTTGGAAACTAAATTCGCAAAAATTCTTTCTATTGTTTGCGACAAGAAAGTTGAATTTTTTTTTCTACATAAAATAAAAAAAAGTATTCAGAGAACTCTGGAAAGAGAGGAATCGGGATATTTTCGTATGTCAAGAGTTCGTATGGCTTCTTGCTTTCTCTCTCTGTACACCTCTCTGTCCTTTTCCACTCTTGACTCATCCCACTTCTGCTTTGCCTTCATCTTAGCTGTCACTGCCACTTGTGCATTATTATTCCACCATTAATAATTATTTAAATATATTTTAAATAATATTTAATATATTATTTAAAATATATTTAATACTTGGGAGTGATACAAATTAAAAAACTAAATAATTACGATAATCAGTTTTGTCATAAACATCGAATTTAACTAATTTAACTTATGTTTTATCAGCTATTCAGACTACTTATATACACTATGCCGTTATCTTACAAATTTGCATTTAAAAATGAGTATACAGTACATATTTATGGTAAAATTTATCTTCATTATGAATCAATAATTACTGTTAACAATAATGCTATCATTGCTCTCCTGTGTTCGTGTAAGTGACTGTTCGTGTTATGCAATTGAGAATTGCTATTATTCTTGTGTTAATAACAAAACTATTCCTTCAGTAATGTGCATTAAAATACTCGTTATTAATAATTGCATAATAGTAGCAAAATTGTCCGTTTGGCTCTGTAATGATATATAGCTCAACAAAACATCTTTGTATCTAAAAGTAACATACAATCCTTGATGAACTTTATGACGCTGTTGATGAAATTTTTACAATATATATATATATATATATATATATATATTAGGATATATATATATATTAGGATATTAGGATAACCAAGCAATTTTATATGCTTGGTTATTTTAGCACCTAATCCCAAGTATGCAAACAATTAAGTTTGCGCCTGAAACAAAGTTCAAGTCTAAAGATGGTACAACACCAGGGCAACTCATTGTAAAGGTGGGTAAAGCTTTGATCACTATTCTTAGTATTTTCCCATAATGTAAAGGGAAAAATTTAGGGTCTAGCTACTCACTGAGGAGACCTCAAAAAAGGTTGAAACCGGTCTGGGTAGTGACCCCACCCATAATGCATTGCAGTATACATCTTCTAGTGAGATGTGCTTTACATTATGGGAAAATACTAAGAATAGTGATCAAAGCTTTACCCACCTTTACAATGAGTTGCCCTGGTGTTGTACCATCTTTAGACTTGAACTTTGTTTCAGGCGCAAACTTAATTGTTTGCATACTTGGGATTAGGTGCTAAAATAACCAAGCATATAAAATTGCTTGGTTATCCTAATATACAATATACCCAAGTTAAAAATTTATTCCCATATATATATATATATATATATATATATATATATATATATATATATATATATATATATATATATATATATATATATATATATATATATATATATATATATATCGAGTCCTACCCAAGGGCCTATGAGTTGTGGAAATACTTTCTGAAAATGAAAGCTGTGCCGAACAAAGCGGCCTTTTGCAGCTGCCCAATTTTTAATCCATCTAACTCAAGTGCTTCTAGATGTTTTTTCAATGTTTCAGGGATAGCGCCTAAAGCACCTATTATTATGGGAACAACTTTCGTTTTCTTTTGGCAGATTCGTGCAACTTCGATTTGTATCTTTGTATTGGTTCTGAAGAGTTCTTCATTCTGCATGCGGATTAAGTTGATTGCTTTGTTGGTATCAAGTTCACTGAGAATATCATATATAATTAGTCTTGGAAGATATTTCTCGCTGGGATTTGCTACTAAGGTGTCTTTGCATTCCTTCGTGATTTGTTATGTAGCAAGTCTATGTCAGTCTTTTCTTTGGATTCAATTAAGATTCCTCCGTTATTAATACTTTTCATTTTTGTTATTCCAATTTTGATTTTCCTTGGGTCTATTTTTTCTTGGATGATATTTTTAGTTTTCTCGCTGTTTAGTTGAGCTATCGGTTTCACTATTAATCTATCGCATGGATTGTTTTCAAATTCATCTTTGTTTTTGTCATTGTTTTTAACAACTTGTGAGTATAGCTGAGTAGGTTGAGCTGAGTTAACCTGTTCCTAGTTGCTTGTAGCTACTTGTAGTTCTATTGTTACTTAAGTTTCATTTTTCATTTTATTGAAAAACCTATGTTAGTTCGCTAACTGCTGTTAGTATGTCCTTTCTTATATCGTTTCTTAAATTCCCGTTTACTTTGGCAACATTACGCAGCAATTCTAGGGCGTTTTTGCTGGTCAGACAATAGATAGTCTGACCAGCAGTATTCAGTTCATAAAGATAAAATAAAATTTCACTCATACGCGCTTAGAACTATGAAACTAGAGAGTAAATTACTCACTGTTAGATAGAGCACTGTGTGTGTGTGTGTGTGTGTGTGTGTGTGTGTGTGTGTGTGTGTGTGTGTGTGTGTGTGTGTGTGTGTGTGTGTGTGTGTGTGTGTGTGTGTGTGTGTGTGTGTGTGTGTGTGTGTGTGTGTGTGTGTGTGTGCGCGCGCGTGTGTGCGTGTGTGTGTGTGTGTGTGTGTGTGTGTGCGTGCGTGCGTGCGTGCGTGTGTGTGTGTGTGTGTGTGTGTGTGTGTGTGTGTGTGTGTGTGTGTGTGTGTGTGTGTGTGTGTGTGTGTGTGTGTGTGTGTGTGTGTGTGTTTGGCAGCGTTTAACTTTATCCACCTCCACTCTCTCATCTATGTGTACACTCTGACATCTTCCTATTGCAACAACATGTGACACCTCCTTTGATGAAGCATTAAATTCTCTGGAAGATGGTAGAAAATACACTGAGTTAACATAAATTACCAATTTATTGTTCCTATATGAATAAATTATTTTGATTCTCTTACGTATGCTATCTCTATGCCTCATTTTTATTAGCATTCGGTGCATTACATACAAAAATAAAGCGAAGAGACATATGTTAAACTTCCATATTTCAAAATATGCCTCATCTCGCTCTCTGCCTCACTTCCATTAGAATTTCATTGTAATGCAGGTGAGGTGTTCAGGATGTTCGCATCCGTTCCTTTGCTGGAGCGGCACCATTGTGTTTAAAAATACTCTGAATACTGAAGCGTTTCACAATTTCAGGCAGTTTCAGTCAATATGTAGTAATACGAGAAAGATGTGATAGAAGTAAGGAAATGTGTGTATGAAATATTAAACATTCAATATTCCACCTACTCGTATTTATTTCTCTATGAAAATACACGAATAATATAACTGTCTCTGACTAAATAAATCATCTAGCTAACTAGACCATCTAAATGAAATATACAGTGTTCACATTACTTTAGAATATATATTTTATCACACTTTTACACTCTCATCCATGTTCACACACTGTTATTTGCCTCTCAGATTTCTATAGCAACAACCTACGAGAACTCTTGGTTTACGTCATATTTTTATATATCATGGCAAACTGACATACACCTTAATGCTAATCAAAAATTTATTTCGGGAACTTAGTCTCTCTCTCTCTCTCTCTCTCTCTCTCTCTCTCGTTTTTACTCGCTACTGTCTGAATGAATAGCAAAAAATCAGTCTGTAAACTGAGAGACCTGCAGCATCCTTCTGTTGCAGCTGCTTCCGTGAAGTTGACATATACCTTTGCTAACGAGACTGCGTAAAGTCACATGGAACAAATCACAGTTCATAGTTCGTAAATACGCTGTCTGATCAAAAATATTTATTCGGACGTCTCACTCACTAATCTGAAAAACATTAATATCTAGTTGCTCGCACCTTTGCTGCTATAACCGGCTTCAATTTTCTGTCATGGAACTTTCGACTAGATATTGGTATACATTGGAGCCGTAATCTCCTTCCGCCTTACAGAAGAGTAGAAAGCATTAGTGAGGTCGGTCACTTCTGTCCGATGATTCGGCCTAGTTCGCTGTCGGCGTTTTGATTCATCCCACATGTATTCGATGGAGTTGAGAACAGGTCTCTCTGCAAATTAGTTGACACCCATACCATCAAACCATTTCTGCGTAACTTTCGATCTGTGGGGTGGGGAGGGATTGTCGTGCTGATAAATGAAAAGACCTTCGCCTAACTTCTGGAATAAAATTAGAAACAGAGAATCGGTTAGAACGTCATTTTATGGCGCAGAATTCCCTGTCATAAGAACTAGGGAGCTTAGCCTGCTTATGTCCAGTAGTCTATGCAATTCGCTTCTTCTCAATCTGTTTTTCTACTCAACATTCAGGAGACCAGTAACCATCAATTATTAGTTAGTCAATCGTCTCCGGACCTTTTCCAATATCTCCTTATCGTTTTAAGGTTTAAAACAATAAGATTTTAAACACAGTAATAATTGTACTTTCCTTAATTTTGACCTGCAACTTCGAGAGAATTAAACAGGTTATCGAATTAATGAAAATATTTTCTAGTTTGTATTCGGATTACTAAAAGGAAACAATCATGATCCTGAAATTTGTGAAAAACGTCTGATCTTCATATATATATATATGGTAAGGTTACCAAGCTATTTTAAACCTGGTTTTACTCCATTTTCCAAGTAAACAAAGAGACAAACAAGTAAAGTTTGAGCCTTCAAGTGTTGCAAACTTGCAGGCGCAAACTTGACTTGTTTGTCTGTTGGCTTATTTGGAAAATAGAGAAAACCAGGTTTAAAATAGCTTGGTAAGTTTAACATTTATTATACCCAAGGTAAAATACTTTCTATATATATATATATATATGAAAGAATGATCATTAACTCGGTTAACATACATATTTTTATGAAGAATTGAATGACTAGAACCGAGATTTAAGTAACAAGGTTTTAATATAAAAACACCACTAGATTCAGCCTGTAACAGCCTTCATCAGGTGACATTATAAAAGAAAGAAAAAGAACAAACACTAAACACTGAAGGTTAAAAGACTATTAGCAGCATAGAGAGTACCTATACATAATTAGCATGAAAACGTTGTAGTTGTATTTAAAGCTGTTCAGCTTTAAATACAACTCTAAATACTAATTTAAATAATGTTCAGCATGAAAACGTTGTAGTTGTATTTAAAGCTGTTGAGCTTTAAACACAACTACAACGTTTTCATGCTAATTATGTACAGAGACTTTCTATGTTGTTCATAGTCTTTTAACCTTCAGTGTTTAGTGTTTCTTCTTTTTTCTTTCTTTTATAATGACACCTGATGAAGGCTGTTACAGGCCGAAACTAGTACTGTTTTTGTATTAAAACCTTGTTACTTAAATTTCTGTTCTAGTCATTCAATTCTTCATTATATATATATATATATATATATATATATATATATATATATATATATATATATATATATATATATATATATATATATATTTTTTTTTTTTTTTTTTTTTTTTTTTTTTCAAAATTCATTTTTACTCGTTTGGAATATTATAAAAAAAAAGGTTTAATGACTATTACCGAGAGAAAGATGACAAGATTATTTAAAAAAGATACTACTAGTTTACTAGTTTCGTTACATGAACATCCTCAGCTATCACGATCAAAGAAGTATATAAAAAATTACAGAGACTTAAAATTGTACTAACAGAACAAATATAAAAAACAGTAGCGTTTTTGAAAAAAATGCAAGTATGAGTTCCAAAGTATTTTTTTATCCAAATTATTGAAACCACTTAGTTGATTTTCTCTAATATGATGAGTGGTTTTATTGTTGTCTGTTAATCTTAGATAGTAGATCGATCAATCAATCTCTCTTCATGTGTGTGTGTGTGTATGTGTGTGTGTGTGTGTGTATGCGTGCGCGCGTGTGTGTGAACCACAATGTTCTTTTCTATAACTATTAATTCCTAATGCTATTGTAGATCTGCACTCATAAAATTACAAAAAGGATGAGAAAATAATCTCATCCTTTTTTGTAATTTTCGCTCCTGTATAGAAACAGTTAATAATTCCAAGTAAATATTGATCTTTCTGTAAACATGAAAAAGCACTGTAGACGAATTTTTCTAGCTAAGAGTCGTCCATCTCAAGAAAATAGGGGGAAAGAATAAAATCAGAAATTGAAAATAATTCACCATTTTTTGCTACAAATTCAAAGAAAGTATTCAATTCACCCAACATTGCCGACAAAACATAAAAAATTATCTTGATTTCTTTTGAGATAATGAATATACTATAATGATATTATTAAATCTCAGCACATGCTTTCTGATATTTAATATGCTTTCATTTCAAACAAAAGAGAAGTAATGAAGGCTCATTTATTATTGTCTTACTACTTGGGAACTATTAATTATTCTATACCACTACAACTTGACCATACTAGACGTGAACTACATATCCCATATAATAAACTGACATATGATTCAATGCAAAAATTACTGCAACTAGAATATTAACATATGTTGATTCATATCACTGTAAAGGTTTTTATCGCATGCTTCGGTTCGGTAGAAGTACGAGTAGAATGAATAAATTCATTTATAAATAAATTCGAATTCAGATACTGCAAAATTGCGAAATATGTTACGTGTTCTGTTAGTGCAGCATTTATTCTTTTACTACTTTAATATTATACTCTATATTAATAAAAGCACATAAAATAATAAATAAATAAATAAATAAATAAATAAATAAATAAATATATATATATATATATATATATATATATATATATATATATATATATATATATATATATATATATATATATATATATATATATATATATATATATATATATATATATATTTTGAAAAAACGCAACATGTTTCGTCAAGAATGACTTCATCAGGCGATAAGAACATAGAAAGATATTAAAAGACACTTAAATTAACATTGACACACTCTAAAGCTATACAATTATAAAGCCATAATATTCGACTGTAAATTACAGTTATTATGAGCTTGAACTACAGTCCGAGTTAAAGTTCTATTGTTGTACACCTGTGCGTGTGTGGAATCACGCGATCTCCAGTATCTAATACTAGAGTTGAAAGAGTCAGGCAAATTATAGCTAAGATTATTATTCAAATGAAAAGGGTCCAAGGTGATTTCTTTTGACTCGACAATGCGGCGCTCTATCTCATCATGGCAGATGTGTATGTTTGAAGTTGATGTCCAATTTATTTCATGTTGGTGGCTTTCGTTGTTCGTGTTTATTGAAAGCAGGACATGGCGCGACAGAACAGTTGCTCTGGTTCTCTTATAAGCAATGTCTCTCTGGTGTTCCTCGAGGCGTAGTAAGATAGATTTCTCTGTCTGCCCATAGTAAGGCTTTCCGCATTCACCAGTGACCTTGTATACACCTGAGAATTGTAGAAGGTTGTGAGGTTGTTTATAGTTGTTGAAGCGTGATCTTATTTTTGGCAGAGTCGAGAAGCACGTTTTTATGTTAAACTTCTTTAGAATTCTACTCAGCTTTTTGGATAGTGTGCTGGTATATGGCAAGACGATATGACCTTTGGAGTCGTCCTGTGTCTCTACGTTGCTATGTTGACGGCTGGATAATTGGTTGTTAATACTTTTTAGAGAGTAGCCATTGTTTTTAAAGGTCCATTTAAGATGTTGTAGTTCCTTTTTCAGTTCTTCTTCATCTGACAGTACAGATCTTGCACGATTCGCTAGAGTTGATATAATACCCAACTTTTGCGCTGGATGGTGATGGGAGGACCCATGCAAATATCTGTCTGTGTGTGTTGGCTTTCTAAAAATAGAGACTTTAATTGATTCAGGCGTCTTGGTGAGTTTAACATCTAGGAAGCAGATGGAACTATTTTCTTCAATCTCCATAGTCAATTTTATATCTTGATGGCGGTTGTTTAAGTGGTCGAGAAACTTGTGAAGATTCTCAGTACCATGCTCCCATATGAGGAATATATCGTCCACATATCTAAGCCAAATTTTCGGTTTTAAAGTAAAAGAGGAGATCGCCTTTTCTTCATATTCCTCGAAAAAAATGTTGGCTAACACAGGAGAGAGGGGGCTTCCCATAGCTAATCCTTTGACCTGTTTGTATAGTTTACCTTCGAATTCAAAATAGCCAGAGTTTACACAGTGAGATAACAGAGACAACATTTTATTTGAAATCTTGTTTTTTAAAATATGGAGAACGTCCTGTGTCGGAACGTTGGTAAAGAGTGAGCTAACATGGTGAGCTTTGACGTGTTACCACGTCAAAGCTCACCATGATATCAGAAGATTTTAGTTTTAGGTCCTTTATTTTAGAGACAAAATCTGTTGAGTTTTTAATATAAGAAGAATATTTTCCCGCATAAGCTTTTAACGATGACGCCAAATATTTGGATAATTGTATAGCTTTATAATTGTATAGCTTTAGAGTGTGTCAATGTTAATTTAAGTGTCTTTTAATATCTTTCTATGTTCTTATCGCCTGATGAAGTCATTCTTGACGAAACATGTTGCGTTTTTTCAAATAAATGTCATTGTGTTATAATTCTCGGGTTTTAAGTCAGTTAATTTAGAAAAATGAACATACCCCAACCCCGAGTTAATAGTACGTTTCATATATATATATATATATATATATATATATATATATATATATATATATATATATATATATATATATATATATATATATATATATATATATATATATATATATATATATATTTATTTATTTATTTATTAAAATAAAATTAATTTAAATATATTTAATTTATTGAAGTTAATAAATAAATAATATATATAAAAGATTTTTTCATCTCATGGTTTTTCATCCCATATACATCAAAAACGACCAGAGGAACATATTTAATTGACAGATAAAAATACCAGTGGGATACTGAGCCATAGATCACATTTTGTGCAGATTGTGGACTATGTAGTGGAAAATGCGAATTGTCAGTTGCATTAAAGAATGTGGGCTATTGGAGTACTTGGGTTCATTGCAGGTGTACATAAGACTACTATTACTACAAATAATAATAATAATAATAATAACTGTGTGTGTGTGTGTGTGTGTGTGTGTGTGTTAATGTGTGTGTGTGTGTTCTTCAATAGAAATCAGTTAAAATAGAAAAAAAAGAAAAGAAAACTTGTACATACAGAAATAAGATATTTACAAGTTATTTGCCTTATTTCCTGTGGAAGACGATACTTATATGCTACTATTTAAACTGTATAGCACTGTTAAATAGACTTGTTCATATGGTCAGTTTTTTCGGGTAGATTAATCTCTAACAGAGTGATTTTAAATCACATAAAAGAATGAGAATATTTTTTATTTTTTTTATTTGTTTGTTTATTATTATTTTTTTTTTTGACATCAGCAGTCAAAGTGCGTGCATTTTTTGAGAAATGACAACACGAGCTTTTTTGCCTCAGCTGGAAAACCTAAAATTGAATTCCACCTAGTATGCAATGTACCTTTAAAAGAGAAGACGTTTTTGATCTTATATAGAGTCGACAATATTGTCGCCTCTGTATACGATCAGAAGTTTTAGAGAAGGTGTTTTTTTCTGTAAAATCTGATTTATTCTCAATAAAAAGCAGACAATATCCAGCCAGAAGAACATACGTTATGAACGGACGCAGTACAGAGCTCTAGAAGCCTGAGTTTTTTCGATCCTAATTAAATCTAAATCCAATCGTCACAAGTGATATTGCTAAATCATGCTGTACTGATAGAATTCAACTGCTTCATTTCGAAATGTGTTAGTAAATTGCTTTAAATACTGCAGTGTAATTTTCAGTATTGAATATAACGTTGAAAGAGGAAGAATCAAGGCAGTAAATCCTTACAGCTATTAAATGCAGAAGTGACGATTAATGAAACAAAAAAAAAAGCTAAGTGAAATAGCATTTTCTCGACTGACGGATACTTTCACTCGTAATTATAAAAACGATTTCACCTTGAATATCGAGCTCTATTACGATTTCTAAATTCTAACTCCAGTCTTGACGAGCATATTCTTCTTTGAAAAAACAAAAAATATGAAGATTCGATTACTACGCAAAATAAATGATTATCCACCAGAAAGGTGTAGCCATTGTTTCTATTATTTTTAAAAAAAATATATCTGTAGTTATCAACAGCTTAAAATGTTTGCCATTCTGGTTCTGGTGTGTGGTTGATATATTTGTTCTGTCTAACTGATGGGTTGTAGGTAATAATCTCACCATGAATCTTGATGGTATCGTGAATGTCTTTCAGTGCGACTTGAATTTTCTTGTCGATGTAAGACCGAAAATCTGCTTAATGGAGACTTGAAATGGTTTCCATGTTTGATTTATATTTATACAGAAGAGTTTCTGAATTATGTAGTGTGAGTGAAATTCACATAGAAATAATCTAGAAATAAACTTATATTGCTGAATATATTCCTAGCAGACAAAAGAAAATAATAGCAATATTAAATAAATAAATAAATAAATTCAGTGAGGTATCATTGTAAAATAATATTGACAATGTGATGATTTCAATCGCCGTGATTAAAAGATCTTCCCGCTGTCATAAACGTGGTTTCCAATATAAAATTTAGATTATATTTTGTGCGCTTATAATATGAAACTGCATGAAAAAGAAACCATTTTGCACATGTAACAAAAAAGCACAAAAGCAGTCGAAAGAGACTGACGAATCTCTCGCTTACCTCTTGATCGGAAATAATGTGATTTAACTCCTAGCTTCTCTTTGTCGGGCTAATTTTGAGTTAAGAGTTTAAGCTGATCTATTTTAGATCAGATCAGATTATTAAAATGATCTATTTTAAACCGATGTTCATTTAGCAGATTTTTCCCATGTATGCTTTGTATCTGTTACACAGTACTGCAATAAACTGTACCGAACTACCGATCAATCAGAATGAACTGATTGGTTGGTACTTTACTATCGTAGAGAGAAAATTGATTGGTCGTAGAAGGATTTGACGTAGTGCGCGTAAATAGAAACTTCAACTCTTTGACATCCGGAAAACATTTGTAGCATTACATTGGTTAAGCGCTTTCTTCTTTTGCTATATAAGTCGACACAACTCTTTGGAATTCCCAGTTTTCTGAAATACTTCAAAAGGGAAAGCTTTCAACGAGTTCTCCAGAAGCCATGAAGACAGCTTTTACTGCCGTGCTTTTCCTGCTCGTCGTTGCAGTTGGAAGTGCCCAAAATTGTAAGTCATTAAATAATACATTTTATTATTGACAAAAAAAAAAGAAGAAATTATTATTTCTGAGATAGTTTATTTGACATCGATGCTTTTTGAAACATGACTTTTTTTCTATATTAAATTTAGGCGATATTTCTGTTAACGTACCAGGCATACTAGGCATACCAGGCATACTAAATGTATGTCTTAATACTAACGGCTGTCCTCTTACCAACATTTCATGCATCCTTAGAAATCCCATCAAGCTTTGCGTAAAATCAGGTAAGCGAAACAAAACTGATGTAGTCCTAATGTAATACTTTGAGAGTGATAAATAAAATAAAATATATAAACAGTGATAACATGCATAGCACGGTTAATAGGTACCAAATCCGCAACTTTGAAACAACATTATAATACGCTGTTGTCCTATGCTTTCAAAATAGAAAATATGGATTTTGCTGATTAGTTTACTACAATCTCACCAGAAATTTTCATTAATGCGTACAGAAAAATGTTAAAAAAAATTAAAACAAAACAAATATGTAATAAAGAATTTTATTGTTAATAATTAAAATCGAGATTTTATATGCAAAAATAGTATTTAGAGAATATAGTTTGTACGCATTTTGTTTCATTTTCTCTACGTGCTTATCTCTGAAACATTAAATAGTATTTTGCAATGATTGCGGAAATTTTAGGCTTCGTAGAATATTAGGATCGGTGTCAATAAGAAAATCAAAATGATCATGTATTCTTCCGATAAATGTCTAAAGAATTCTCATATTATGTTGGCGATTATATTTGCGAGTAGAAAAGTACTCCTTTGTAATAAAAACAAAAGAAAGAAAAATAGTGTACAGTGATCACAACCTTGCTGCATCAAAGCTAAAATATAATAGAACTAAACCGTGTATCGATACAGCTGTTAATGCAGTATACCAAATCACTACGGTACTATTTTAGTAGATTCAGAATGTTATTAATGCAATAATAGTGCTGTATTGCTGTTAATATATTTTTTTAATTGTCTAAAAATTATTAACCGTGATATAGCGACCGCGCTATTCAAGTTATAGTTGCCTATATAATCGAAGCCTACAGCAGATTTCTTTTGTGATTAGGAAATGCAGTTTCATGCTTTGCCTATTTGAAAATAGTTTATTATTATTATTTTTTCTTGGCACCTTATTGGAGTCATATTGAATTCATTTACCGACAAAACACTCCCTGCTGACGCTGGGAAACTATTCCACTTACCATTTTCCAAGCAAAAATACCCTTTCTTTACATCCTCCTAACTACACTCTTCCGTTGAAGTTGTCGGGATACAAAGAACTGTTGTGCTATTTTGCCGAACAAATTGCTTGTTATCAAGGTTTATTGGAATTCTTAAGACAGCAGTGTAATGACTGTATTCCGTATACGTGTATACGAATCACAAACGTATTTGCGATCTTGAATAACTTCCAGGTTGAGAGAAGTAAGAGTTCCGTTCAAAAAAGAAAATATATGCTGATAATGTGATAACAGCAGCGCTATTCCTGCTAGTTTAGGTAAAATAAAATTAATGATGTACAAACACTATCTCTTGAAAAGTTAATAACGTTATTGGAAGTAATCTTTTTACTAAAATAGGAGAATTTTTTCCCCTTTCAGATTTACTCTCACCGCTTTTGAATATAGTGTCGATTTCTGCGGATATCTTAATAAATGGTGTTGTTGCTGATGCCGGTTTGTCAATTTGCAGAGATAACAACTGTAATGGCTGTATAATTCAAGCTGACTTAAAGTTTGCTAATTGTACTTCGGTAAGTATTCATCTAGGAAAATATCTGGCAAATCCATGAATACAAAAATAACGATATTTCGACTGAATAGTATAACATTATACATTGAAACTTCTGATTAAAGTAAAGCACATTCCTTGTAAGTCAAGTTTTTCTTTCTTATGTCAATATTCAGGGAAATCTCAAGGTACAGCTGAAAGTGAATGTCAGATTATTAGGAATCCCTTTACCTTCCTCGACAGTAGACTTATTTATTTTGCCTTGCAGTAAGTATTTTAATTACTTAATTTTAATAGTAAATAATTAGCCGGATATACAGTATATATAAAATATTCTTATTTATTATATGAATATTTTGACTAATTATTCCCTATATTGCATATTGCTGTTTTAAACCAAGATATTAATTACATTAATGAATACTTTTAGTTCATCAGAGGGGGAGATGATTACATCTACGGGTTTGTAAAAAAACAGGGAGTTAAACTTCATATTATTTATGAAAGACGATAATTTAACTACCTAATCTTTATTCTTATACAGTAATACCCTACTTTAGGCCGATTCGCTGATATGACTTTTCCAAAAATGAAAGATGAATTTAATACGACGGTTTTAGTGATGTTACGCTCCAGTTAGTCAGTTGATGCGAAAGTTTGTTTACAACATCGTCGTTGCTCACTGCATTTCTCTTTGTTCTGGTGTTTCGCTGTGAATTATAAACTGTTTATATCTCTTGTTTTATCGTTGTTAATAAGGACACCTAAAATTCAAAGTAAGGGTGTTGTTGCTTCAACGGAAAAGAAGACCGGTATATCTGTTTCATTAGATACTAAGATTAAATTTAGTAACTATACTGTATTGAACACTGAGATAGGTTTAGGCTAAACATACCGCAATACTGTGGTTACAGTTGTTTAAAAACAAAGGTGAAGTTCTTAATTAAACGAAAAGGGTTATACTATTTAATACTATAATTATCCGTAATGCGACGGGCTTATTGCTGAAATGGAAAAGCTTTTCGTGTGTACATCGATATTAAGATAGCGCGTTCTCTTAAGCCAAGATATTCAGACTAAGATTTTCGTGTGGGAAAATTATTCCAAATTTTTCTTTGGTTATCTGACGTAAATAAAGTATTTATTTACGTCAGATAACCAAGGTTAGAGAAGATTAATGGAATAAATGAAGATCAATAGCAAATTCATTGTACTACAAAATTATCTTCTCTCGCAACATAGAATTTAGAGACAATCTCTTCACCTTCCGATGGACTAATCATTTAGTCCAAAACGTGTTACTGGTAGGACTTGTTTGGGTTGATTTAACATGAATCCATATTCATCATATGCCTTTCAATATGATCTGCATATCGTACGCTTTTACAGCATTCATAATTGAGATGCGACACATTTTATACTTGAGATAATGAAGATATTCAATAATAATTACAATAGAAATTACAAGATACTCTATAAATAATCAGTAGAAAAAGGCACATTAAACTGAGACATTAATTTTCGGTGCTATATTAATTTTAAATGTAGAATATTTTAAAATTAAAATATTCTACATTTTAATTGAATTATGTTTTGTAATATTTTGACATGATTGATTGACTAAAATATATTTGTTTATCCACACAGCACCGCCAAGTTAACAAGTTTACATGGCAAACTTGTAATTGGTAATGACTGATCCACCAACTTATGGAGAAGAAAATATTTCTACAAGCTCTAATGAAAACGATGAAAGAAATGTATAACACACTAATTTTTTTGTTTCTATTTTAATTGCACAAAATAAATAACAACATTAATAAAAAAAATGTAGTAATCAATGTTTTCAGTGTTTGTTTTTGTTTCGAAGTCTTTTTAATATACAATACACGATTTATACATTACAAAAATATATATAAAATATAATTTATATAAAACATGAAATCCCAAATTCATTCTGTGCTATCATTGTCTACTCGAAACGAATTGTTAGGAAAACTCCTTTAAACATTAAAAAAACTTATTTCCCAAGCAGAGAAACGAGGACAACAAAAATAGAGCTATGGTGATATAGTAGGGTACAAAAAAACCCACAGAGATAGCTAAAAATATAAAAAGAGAAAAAACCAAACCACCATTGCTTGGAAGAGAGGAGACACAAAGGATAATGGCACCAAAACAGAAAGTATACATAGAACTAAATATTGGAAATATGAAAATACGGTGGAAAATAATAGAAATAAATTCGAAAACTGCTTAAACTAATGGATATAATCGAGAACATGAGATGAAGCTCTCTGAGAGAACAAAAATGAAATATATTGAAAGAAATAACAAAATATAATACAAGAGAGAGAAAAAATAATAATATGAGGAAATCCTATCAGTAACACCCAGACAGTAGGATAATATAAGTGCTTCTGAAAAGAAATCCCTAAATTTGATAGAACGTGATAAACATATTTTACAAATTTTATAGTAATAAATATGCTGCATTTCTATATTTATGTGTTTCAATATCTTCAAGTTCCATTACAAACTCGATACTATAAACAGAGAATTAACAGTGTAAAGTTTAGATTGTATGCAACAAACAGCTGTTATGTTTCTTTTTTCATTCATTTTTTATTTTAAATTGTCCAATTCTAAAAACGAATACGAGATTTTCAAAGCACTTATTTGTTTTCTGGGCATAATGTTTTATGAGGCAGTTATTCGTTCTGTTCTTCTGAAGGATTAGGTTTCCAATTTTTCATTTGACTAAGTCAGAGTTTCCACGTGATTCTGAGTAGATGGCAGTTGTAAGTGTCACTGCTATTGTCTGATATTTTAGGTTCAGAACAGGCTGCCAGTGTTTTTTTTTCCTTAGAGGCAATATTTGGGACAAGACCTATGAAGTGGAATAGAGAGGTAGGAAAGTTTCCCCGTTCGTCGCCGGAAAAGGTTTGCACCCTAGTCAACTACTGTTAGCACCGATTGGTTCATATCAAGGATTGCTGCTGCATCGTCGTTCAATCACAATTTAATTGAAAATTTACACGGAACAGATTTTTAGGCATTCTTTATCTCCTGAATCTACTATTAACAATCGAGGGTTTTCTAATTTCATGAGTTCAATATTGCTTTGATGTCGTGACTTGCCTTAAATTCTTTCAACTAGCACATTTCGTTTTCTAGGAACTCACTTATCCGTACACGATGTGGATGGATATTTATCTGCTGCCAGCTTAAACACTGATGAGCGCTGCAAAGAATTCTTTGTGTATATCTAACAAACACACGTGTATATATTTAGCATCCTGGAAGGGGTCCAATTTGCTGATTTCACTCAGCATCTCTCCGACAGGGGGATGACACTAAGGTTGATTTAATAGTCTTTATTGAAATCGAAAGCAAACTCAGCCTCTGTCTTCAATGTCACTGCATCCTGTTCCTAGATTCATTTCGGAGGGAGAATACGGCATTTGTTTTGACTCTTTCTTTCAGCCCAAATTTGAGATCTTTAGCTGGATATTTCTCTTTGCACTTGTTGATTTTGGTGAACAGGATATTGTAGATAACGTAGTATAGCATGCCTTGATACTTCGATAACTAGGTTACAGTATACCTATTCTGATTCTGCCTTTAACGTTTTACACGAGGCTGTTCGGTAGGTTTCTCAGGATTTGACGCATCGAAATTTCGCCTGTCATTAATATTCGAAAGCGTACCAATTTTTAGCATAGCCGGAAGAGGCAGATCTCTGCTTTTTGATAGGGCTCAGGTTTTCTAAGTCACAAACGGTCTTGCGATCGTAGATCCCTATATGCTCTTTGGTCATATAGATCAAGATCATCAACATCATATAGATATAGAATCGACAGTTTTTTTTGTCAACTGTAAGCATGCCCCTTATTTTATTTTATTTATTTCGTATGATGATATAAAACGGCCATGAGACCCTTACGGGGAGATACGGCACCACCTCAATCCCCCTAATTTTATCCTGGCTCGGGATCGGCATAGCTGACGAATCAGGCCTATGGCTGCTGGGTCTTTAGTATTCCTGACTCACTGTAATCTGTGTGTGTGTGTGTGTGTGTGTTATTCAGGGGATCGGTTTATATGATCTGAGGTACGAAAAAAAACTCTAGTTTCCGGTGGAAAAAACGACTTAGCACCGTATGAGTCTAGCTAACTCACCTTTCGTCGAAAGAGACCAGATAATTTAAAGGTTCCTCACATCATGGACGGGAATCAAACCCAGGACTTTCCGACCAAAGGGTTTCATCTATACCGATTGAGCTACGGAGGTTCTTATTCCTCTGTTTTGGAAGTGAATTGTGCCTCCCTAACTTCCTTCATTGTTAACTATTACGGATTGAGAGCATGAATAGGATAGTCTCCAGGTAGGTTCATTTCTCATTTTAAGTCGAAGGACCTAAAATAGAGTGTTCTTTTCATCCAGGAATTTTTGTTGAGAGCAATATAGTCAGTTACTGTCTATGACTGAATGCGGACTTCCTCATCGGTATATCTGACCTTATAATTATGAGAACTATGGCTACTACTTTATTCCGCGTCTAGGATCCTAGATGGCGGTCACTTCGGTTGCTCTTCTCTGTGTTCGGAGGCGTCGCTGTAAATTCAGTAGCCGTTGCCTCCTTCAGTTGCTTCTTGGAACCCTTTGTGGTTCACAAAAGGTTGTTCTGTCTTTGCGGATGTTTCCCTAGCGTACTGTTGCTACTACTTAGTAGTCTTGATGTTGGAGTCTGCAGTTTCTTTTTCGAGATAGCGGGATTCGTTCAAGCCACCTAAGTTTCAGGAGTTCTCGTAATCTTTGACACAGAACAAGTGTTTTTTTTGTTTTTTTTTAACGAAATCTAGATTGTCTTACATGATACAGTCATCTAATTATTTAAATTTGTGATAAGAAAAGACAATAGAACAGGACAGGAGAAGATACTTAATTTAATTTATTATGGCTGTGTCCTGTGAACGTGTTTGTCAGCAGATAAAGAATACACAAACAATAAAATTGTAAAAAAACGAAATTGCTAGTGATAGATATAAGCAATAACCGATTCAGTTAAGGCTTTCGCTTCAAACATGATCTCCTATCTTAGAAGCGAATTCTAAAAGTGAACAACTCTGCAGATTCTTCACAATAATATGAGGTTGTTATATTTTCCACAAATAATTGTCGGCCTGGTTGGTCGAGTGGTTAGCGTATCAGCTCCCCAGCCAAATGACTGCGGATCCAAATCCCGCTGTGGACATAGATGTTCGTAATTGTCTGTGAAAATACTAATAGCGGTGGTGAGCGGTAGATGGCGTAGTTATAGTTGCGGTTCTTTGGTGGATTGAGTGGTGGAGACAGAGAGTAGAGTGCCCTCCCTCGATGAGTCTTTGAACTCCCTGGAGGTGTCAGATAATAATAAGAATAAGAAGGATGCTCTTCATAAACAACTGCAATTCCTTTTACATGTGCTGCCATCTGGTGAATAAAGGCAAATGAAAATCCATATCATACAAAAAATGCAAAAATAATTATTCACTAAATTTAAGTGATATTACTTAAAAATAAAGAGCCAATAAGCTTCAATTCGGCGATATAAACATCATTTAAATTAAGGGGATATTAAATCCCACATTGTTTTAAAACCGAATACGAAACTCAAAGATTGGAATCCGAGAGTTTCATGCCGAATATATAGTAAACTATAAAAGTATCGGCGATTTCTAGCGTGAGCTAATGCAAGTAGTCCTAGTACATAGTACAATCTCGGGCAACTCGCAGCAAAGGTGGTAAAGTTCTAATCGCTATTCTTGGTATTTTCCATAATGTAAAAACACATTTCCTAGGAATGTGTTTTTACATTATGGAAAATATCAAGAATAGCGATCAGAATTTTACCACCTTTGCTGCGAGTTGCCTGGTATTGTACTACGTACTAGGACTACTTGCATTAGCTGACGCTAGAAATCGCCGATACTTTTATAGTTATATAGTTTTACTATATATTCGGCATGAAACTCTCTGATTCCAATCTTTGAGTTTCGTATTCGGTTTTAAAACAATGTGGGATTTAATATCCCCTTAATTTATATTAAGGGATATTATTCATTTAATGTTGTAATTCAAACAATGAAGGAAATGTATCAATTAATCAATGATACCACACGCAAATTCAAATAAGCAAATATTCTTATATGCCAGACGTGACGTACGTTTTTGTATAGGGGCTATAATCAAAGTCCAGTCTTACACACAGCTATTGAGTACTGAGAAAGAGGGATTTGCAGGTAATGAAGTATGATTCAAATTATCAGTGAGCGGAAATCAGATGTAGAGAAAATAATTTTCATAATTTCTTGCCCTCTGCTTTCATATTTTATCAAAACAACATTTTCATTGTTTTGATAAAATATGTGTACTTATTATCACTGATATGATGTTTCAGTGATAATAAGTGAATGCAAGAGATAATGCAGTAAATGAAATTTTAATAACAACGATTTAATAAATCAGTAATTCAGAAATAGTTATTTTCATTGTCACTAGAGAGCGCTACGTAGCAATTCTCAATTAACATTATGACACTCCTCTGAGTTGTTTTGAACTTGAAAATAAATTACATTAAAAATACAGTTACTGGTTGAAGCTAAATATGCCAAATTATTCACAGTAGAATTTGAAAATTGACACTTTATGTTTATCGGCATATAGCGAAGGAGATATATATTTAGTAACGACGCAGAACATAAAGCCTATTCTTCGTTATTCTTTATCAACGAAGCCAGATATTAACTGGGAGCGCTCTTATGATTGGTGATTAGGATTTCAACTGAGGTGGGGGAGGTGGAGTAGAGCTTTTTTTAATTCAGCAAGAAATTTAACTATTAACGAGGGGTAACGAGAAACACTAATTGAGATATTCCTCACTGATGCGTTTTAATTTAATAACAAGTTATTGATTAAGGGATTTATCGAAAATACATTTACGTACATATTTAGGCTCGAATTTAGGTAAAAGTTAAATAATTGACTGCTTAACCCGCAAACTAGAGAATTAATTAAAACCATTGTTTCCTAGTCGTTCTAGAAAACTTTCGTAATGGACTAAGGATCTCGGAACAGTTCGGATAAAAAAAAAAACGGAGAACACATCAATTAAAGACAAAATATTGACCTCAGATTATTAGTTATTACTTACTGTATTAAAGATAATCAAGGTGTTTAGCTGATTAAAAAAACATGACATTAAGATTCGAAACAATTTTTTTTTCAATACAGTTCCTTCAATAGCTGTACACTGGATGCACTATATACCACCCACACACACATACACAGTTTCATCTCTTCTAAAGTAAATACTGCTCTAAAATATATGTACAGGGTGGCCATAAATTAACTTTCCCTCTTTGGAGGTATCTGTAGCTAAAACTTCAGATACACGGAATGAGACCACATTTTATATTGAGACTTTCGAAGGCACGAGGAGATGAATTCCGCAAAAAAAGATTTAGTATCAAAAGTCGCCAATCGGGGAAATTTTGACGCTGACGGAGTCGAAAGCAGTCAAATATTTGCAGTAAATGCAGGTAAAAGGATTATGCAAATTTCACTGTGCGTACGTGACAGCAGCGCCACCAATTACACTTAAAAAGGGATTGGGAACGTTCAGGTAGTTATTCGAATGACTGACGAATTGTGCTCAATATGCGTCCTACCTCGCCTCAGCATGCTTTACTTGGTAAGTTGTTTTATCTTAAATAGTGCAATGTCGTAGCGGCCCTTCGGGAATTTAGAAGGTTTCATAACCTGCGTACAGGTCTTATGTCAGCTGTAGCACTGATAGCTATGATTAAGAAGTTTGAAGAAACTGGATCACTAGGAGTTAGACCTGGCAGAGGATGGAAAGCAGTGCAAGAAGAGACAGTAACGGACGTTGCTGCTGCGGTGTTCGACGACACAGGGACCAGTACCAGTACGCTTACACCGTCGAAATGTTATTATTCCATTTTATCTGCCTTTAATGTAATTATCCGCTTGTTTTGGGCTCCGTCAGCGCCAAAATTTCCTCTATTGGCGACTTTTGGTACTAAATCTTTTTTCGCGGAAATCATCTCCCCATGCCTTCAAAAGTCTCAATATAAAATTTGGTCTCATTCCATTTATTCGTTTTAGCTACAGATTGCCTCTTCAAAGCATAGGCGATTTTTTCCCACTAGATCATAGATGGGCAGTTCCGATCTAAGCGGCATTCTATGATTGTGTTACGAATAAAGTGATTGTGCTCTTCAGTAAGACCCGTTTTACAGTTAACGTTTTCCTATAAGAGTGCAAAAGCGTATGCATCCTTTTATTCCAATATGAGTGCAAATGCGTATGCATCCTTTTATTGCAATATGAGTAGTGGTTGTGATTTATATATAGCCATATCCACTACAACGAATGGGAATCAGGATAGTTTTCAAATTACTTATTTATTAAGAAATATAATTAAAATTACAAATAAAATTTAGTACATCACAGTTCTTAATTATTATGAGAACATCCAAGGAGTTAAGGAACACATCGAGGAAGGCCGTAAATCACACAAATCAGATGCTGTATCTTCACAATATTAAACAGATTATCGATATCAATTAGTTGTTCTTACCACTACATGTTTCTCTTAAAAAATTTCAATGTTTTAGAAACTCAACCAATAAGCATTGGTTATAACAAAATAACAAAACATGTTTAGCTGATTTATTTCGCTAAAGTATATTAGCAATATTGACGCTATACATTTAAATCAACGAAAGTACGTTTACTCAAATTCCTTTGCTCAACATATCATATTAAACATGTGATGGGTGTGTCGACAACAGTCCATTTTGTGTGTGTGTGTGTGTGTGTGTGTGTGTGTGTGTGTGTGTGGGTGGTCGCAGATATTCCAGGAATCACGGGAACATAGAACAGGGTTCTAGTCACCTACGCAGTCTATATGCGAGAATTAGAGCTTACGTTCACGGAAAAACCAATAATCCAAACAAATTTCTAGAATCAACCTGTTACAGCTAAACCATTAAACATTCCACAATCCACACTGTAAGTGCGTCACTATGAATATTTAGTACTAATTCTATCCAGATGCGAAATATCTGTCATCTCGACAAAAGGCGGAGCAGCTGTGTACGTGCTTTGAAGTTTCTAAATTATCCAGCAACTTCTATAATTTCTTTAGCCCAGAGAACGTATAAGTATATTCCTCAATGCTAATGGAAAATGAAAATATGAAATTATAAAAATGGTAATTTAAAAAAATTATATTTATTGTTTATTTTTATATATATATATATATATATATATATATATATATATATATATATATATATATATACATACACACACACATATATAAATTACTTGATATATAGAAATGAACTAAGATCCGTATATAGGGGTTTTGCGCAAAATGATATACTTTTCAAATTTTTCCCAATGTTGTTTCTGCTAAACAATCTCATTTGGAAACAAAATTCGTAAAAAAATCTTTCCTTTGATTCATCGACAAGAAAGTTCCATTTCCCCCAACCTAATATAAAAAAGTAGTCTGATTATTTTCGTAACAAAGAGAGGAAGGGGAGAGGGGAGAGAGAGAGAGAGAGAGAGAAAGGTTTTGTTCTTATGTCAGTAGCTGAGCAGAAGAAACAACTAAAATTCCAGCCTAGAATGTTTAAGAAAGGAAACTACGGAATGTATTGCATAGCACTGTACATTGCATTACATTAATTAATATACGATAGTCCTAAGCAAAATGAAAATCATTTGCTCATAATATCACATCGTCATTGGATTATATATGTCGACATACTTTCGATTACATTATGCAGCCCATAACAACAGTTAACATGTATGTTATTTAATACATATACAGAGGAGTCACTTTGGTAGTCTTATAAAATAAAAGTTAAATAATTACAAAAATCATATTTGTTAATAAAGTCAACTTTATCTTTAATCTTTTATTAGATATTCAGACTAACTGTAGTTTTCATGCTGATAGTTATCGTTATCATGAAACAATAATTACTGGTAGCAATAATGCTATCATTGGTGTCCTGTGTTCATGTAAGCAATTGTTCGTAATTGTGAAATACTGAGAATTACTATTATTTTTATATTAATAACAAATTGTCATTCTTTAAGCAATGTGGACTAATAATACCCGTTATAAACTATTGAATAATAGCATAATTTTAAGTTTGGTTCTATAATGATAGAGCTCAACAAAGCATCTTTGTATCTAAAGTTAGATATAATCTGATGAATCTTATAACGCTTTTGGCGAAATGTTTAGAATTTATAAACCTGACAAGTTTATATGTGAATTCATAATTCGCATACAAAATTTGTATCAAATGTGTATAGCTAAAGCAATTTACATTTTGTGATAAAGAAACCCTGTTTTTTTATTTGTGCAGTGAAACGAAAAGAGCATGATCATTTTAATCACAGCATGCTGAATAGTAAATGATATTTTGAGGAGAAAGCACTTGGAAATGCAATTATGAATTTATTTCAAGAGTGATTTTATTGCTGAACGTTCCTGAGTAGACAGGAATTTGTTATATAATTTCGTCAATATATATCTGCATCATTTGATTTAGTATTGATAATATTCTGGTGTTATTTTTGTTCCACGTTCTCTCTGCCGTTACTAGGATTAAAACAGGAAGAATTTTATCGCCATGAAGTTAGTTACCTGTGCATTGTGGGAATAAATTCTCTTGGTTGTCATTTACTGAATTATTCATGAACTGATCATTCCCGACGTATATTCAAACGTTTTGAAAGCTAACACCTGCTGTAATCTAGTACTTAGACACGTCATGCGAAAATTTTCAGGCAATAAATTGTCTTTCTAGGGGAGGACCATCCCAGATGTTCAGCTTCTAGTTCGCTTCGTAGAAGTTTAAAACACAACAATAATTATAAGTTGCTTATTTTTGACTTGTAAGTTCATGAAAACTAAACAGATTAAAGATCTAGAAATCTGCACAAACCTTCTGATCTAAAGATAAAAAAAAAGAAACTACCTATATTTATAAACACTTCAAAAACGCATAAGAAATAAATTTAATTTTCAATACTATGTTATTCGATTTGTTCCATTCAACTTTTTTTAAAATTTAATATTAGTCTGAACTTACAGTATACTACCATTTAAGCTGTCTTTTTATCCTAATTATTCAATCTAAACAGTTAATTTTCTACAACGGTATGAGCGCTTTCTGCTGTTCTATGTTAATCTTAGTTGTTTCTAGATCGATCGAACAATCATTTACTGTGTGTGTGTGTGGGGGGGAGAGAGAGAGAGAGAGAGACACAAAGTTCTCTAAACATCATTTACAAAAAAAAAAATAATAATAATGACGAAAACGAAAATTGCCCCTTTAGTTGAACCCTAATGCGATTACAGATCCTACTAAAAAAAAGGATCATTAATTAATTTCTTGTCCCTCCGGTATAGAAATCTGAATAATTAATACCAAGTATTAATGATGTTTCTACAAACAGGAAAAAACTTTGTACTACGTGGATTTCTTGACTAGTAATTGTCCACCTTAAGACAATACGGGAAAGTATAAAATCAGTAATTCGATATTATTCACTATTTTTGTTAAAAATTCAACAGTGTATTCAGTTCACCCAACACTGCGAATTAACATAAAAATCATCTTGTTTTCTTCTCAGATAATGCATACATATACTATAACGAATTTGTTAAATCTCAGCATTTGCTTCTTGATATATCATATGCTTTCATTTCAAACCGAAGATAAGAAGTGAAGTCTCATTTATTAATGCCTCACTACTTAGAACTTCATTATTCTATACCAGTACAACTTGTCCAAACTAGACGTGAAGGAAGCATCCCTTGCAATAAACTGACAGATGACTTAATGTAAAAGTTAGCGCAACTCGAATATCAAAATATGTTGATTCATATCACAGTAAAAGCCTTGAGCACGTGTCACTTTTCCAGAGAGGTAGAATGAATAAATTCCTTTATAATAAACTCTAACTCAGATGCTGCATACTTGCAAAACAAAGTACATGTTCTGTTACTGCAGCATTTACTCTTTTACTATTTATGTTTTTTATATATATTGATGAATATAGCCCCCCCCCCTAGTGTATATATATACTAGGGGGTTTCCTCTTCCCCCCGGCTCCTATGGCGCCCAACCCCCCAGAGTTCCGGGTTGGTAAGCCGGTAAGAAAAAAGTGACATAATATAATTATATAATATAATATAATATAATATATATATATATATATATATATATATATATATATATATATATATATATATATATATATATATATATATATATACATATATGTATGTAGGAAGTATTTTTACCTTGGGTATAAATATGTTAAAGATACCAAGTAATTTTAAACCTGGTTTTACTCCATTTCCCAAGTAAACAAACAGACTAAAAGTCAAGTTTGCGCCTGCAATTGATGCAAGTCTAACTGATCCCACAGGTAGTGCAGGACCAGGGCAACTCGTGGCAAAGGTGGAACAAGCTCCGATCACTAATCTTAATATTTACCCTTAATGCCAAAACACATCTCCAAGAAGGGGATGTATGATGTTTTGTATTAAATTAAAGGCAAGGGGCCACTACCCAGACCGGTTTCGACCTTTATTGAGGTCTCGTCAATGGGAGCTAGGCTAGAAATACCAAGATTTAGTCATACTGAGCTTGTAAGTATTTTGCCAAAACAAGTTACCATAAGGTGTATTAACCTTATTAAATAAAAATCTCTGGAGGAGATATAAATGTAGGAAGTATTTTTACCTTGGGTATAAATATGTTAAAGATACCAAGTAATTTTAAACCTGGTTTTACTCCATTTCCCAAGTAAACAAACAGACTAAAAGTCAAGTTTGCGCCTGCAATTGATGCAAGTCTAACTGATCCCATAGGTAGTGCAGGACCAGGGCAACTCGTGGCAAAGGTGGAACAAGCTCCGATCACTAATCTTAATATTTACCCTTAATGCCAAAACACATCTCCAAGAAGGGGATGTTATTTAATAAGGTTAATACACCTTATGGTAACTTGTTTTGGCGAAATACTTACAAGCTCAGTATGACTAAATCTTGGTATTTCTAGCCTAGCTCCCACTGACGAGACCTCAATAAAGGTCGAAACCGGTCTGGGTAGTGGCCCCTTGCCTTTAATACAAAACATCATACATCCCCTTCTTGGAGATGTGTTTTGGCATTAAGGGTAAATATTAAGATTAGTGATCGGAGCTTGTTCCACCTTTGCCACGAGTTGCCCTGGTCCTGCACTACCTGTGGGATCAGTTAGACTTGCATCAATTGCAGGCGCAAACTTGACTTTTAGTCTGTTTGTTTACTTGGGAAATGGAGTAAAACCAGGTTTAAAATTACTTGGTATCTTTAACATATATATATATATATATATATATATATATATATATATATATATATGTATATATATATAAGATATATATATATATATATAAGACGAGTTAGCCTAGGAAGCAGGATTTTTCTCACACAACAGTCTGGGTTTTCATACCACATACATTCACCTACAATATATATATATAGCATATTCTTATTTTTTATATATTTATATTGATTATTGCTATTTTAAAACGAGATATTAACATTAATGAATACTTTTAGTTCATGAGGACGAGATTTATGTATTTATTATGAATGCATGTGTGTGTGTCCCGAGATTATAATAGTACCGGTTTGCAAAAGAAAGCGGGGAGTTACTATAAGATGCCTTCATGCATACAACGGTTTCAGTGACATAACCCTCCCGTTAATCAGATGAGGCGCAGTTTTCGAGATTGATTGTTTCTTAACAGCAACGTCTTTGCTCGTTGCATCTTTCTTTATTGTAGTGTTTCGCTGTGAATTATAAACTCTTTACGTCTCTTGTTTTATCGTTGTTAATAATGACACGTATAATTAAAAGTAAGGGTGCCGTTACCTCCAAGCAAACGAAGAAGACACGTAAATCAATTATATTAGATACTAAGATTAAATTTAGTAACGTTACTGTATTGAACACTGAGACAGCGTTGTGGTTAAACTTACCTTGCAATAGCGTAGTCACCGTTGGTTAAAGCAAAGGTCAAGTTCTTAGTTAAGTGAAAATAGCTACACTGGTTACTAATACGGTTATCTGTAAGGATCACTGCCTTATTGCCGAAATGTTAAAAGCTTTTCATGGTGGTGTAGACCGATGACACGAAGTTGAGTTCTCTTAAGTAAGGAGAATACTCCAAATAGTTTGGGAAAATTATTCCAAATTTTTCGTTGGAATCATGTGGAATAATTTTGGGATTCAGGACAGAATTCTAGCATAATCAGGAAACAAAAGGAATTGGAAACAATCAGGCGTTTGTTCTTCAACTGCATGCATATATTAGTGGACCCTTGTTCATTTATGCGTTGTAATTTTTATTTATTTATTTTTTTCTGGTGGAAGTGGAGTCTGATATGGTCATCTACTGCAGTGGTCTCCAAACCTTTGTGATCCCATACCCCCCCCCCCCAAGACATCTATTGTAATAAGTATTATAAAGAGGAACTATGCCTTGTATCATCATATAATAATTTAAAACTCTAGATATTTTTACACATTATTTTTATTATTAACATCTCAAAAACATATTTATTACAATATTTAATGTAAACAATGGCCTTGCATTTCTTTCATAATTTCTTGAAATTCTGGTTTGATGGCTTCTGATACTGCGATACGAAGGTCTGGTTCCAGTAGCGTTAATTTTAGTGAATTGTTTTAAGTTGTTAGATTGAGAATTACATGTCTTCAAACAGCGTTGAAAGAATTGTAAAGATTTGTGTTCATGTTCAGGATGTTTAGTTTTTAAGTATCTTACTAATAATGATGGTTTCATACTTCCATTTCAATAGCGTCTCATAACACAATACACATGTAGGACGAGGTTCATAATTGACTATCGTCGATATAATTCTCCATTTCAAGTAGTCTTCTTGATAATTTCGAACTTTCTTGGGCAAGGTTTTGTTAAGTTTCAGATTAATGTTTTTATCACTTAATTTGACTGATAACGAACTTGTTTAAATAGAAGAATCAATCCTATATTTTCCTTGTTTTTCGTCTGATGTAGAAGTGCTATCATGATTATCTTCAATTCGCGGTTCCTTTGGAGGAAATGTTTTTAACCATTTATCCATTTTGTGAGGGTTAATTTGTAAAATTTAAATATAATTCATTTACTATTTATAATATCAAAAACTTTTAAAAAATGTAAGCAATTTTGATAATATTAAATCACTATTTCTAGTGTAAACGTAAAAGTAAGCACAAAAAGGAGTTGGAATCGCACAGAAAAAATATATACTAAAAATCGTTAAACTTACTATTAATAGTCAAATAATTAATACAACTGTGGTGTCGTCTATAGATAGCAGGATAACTAAGCAATTTTCCTTCTCTAGTTGGGCTTGTCAACACTAGGATGCTCTACAAACAATGGCAATGATAAGAAGTAAGATATTTACTCCCTAGTTTTAAAAAACATGACAGCTTTGCCACGGACATTTATGTGTGCAAAGCTGCCCAATATGCGCTACTCGCAAATTTAAGTTTACTGGATCTTTATAACGTCTTTGTCTATGTGAGTTATATATGTTTAAATGATGAGAGAAAGTAATATTCTTTATCTTTAATTAATTACTTAATTTTTTTCCTATCAATATAAAACTTTTTGACGTACCCTCACGTATCGACTCGCGTAACCCCCCGCGGGGTAGTGTACCACATTTTGGAGACCACTGATCTACTGTTATATCTATGGCGAAGATTATTTCAGTATTATAATGTTTGGAACAGTGTAGAAAAGAAAAATCGCATTCAGACTTAAATGCTTAAACTTAAAGCTAAAGTTCTTTTGAGAATTTGGATATCTTAATACTGGTAAGTACAACATATTCGTGGAAACTTAAAACTTATAAAAAACTGAAACTTAAAAAACGCAAAGTCTTATTGAGAATTTGTGTTTTAATAATGAAAATAAGAACACAATCGTCGAGTTATTTTAACTTAGAGATTTAGTATGGTGCAAAGAAGCGAACTAAACTAACGAACTAGTAGGACGAAAAGTAATATCCATTTGTGCGCGTGTCATTCTCATGAAAAGATACTAGAAATCCACAGCACTTTAGTATAACGTGAAGTGGCTGATTAAATAACTGGAAAGTGTCCGCACGTCAGACCATACGTATTGCACTCTCAAAGCTCCTCCTCATTCTCCAGAAGTGGGGGCCTCACTTAACAATGTAAACAATCTATCATCTAAAAACAAACATACATTTAGTCAGCCAGTCGCCATTCATTCACCTACCCATCCATCTAGCCACGATCATCAATGTTGCGTACACGTTACTGAACATATATGCGATATATACCACTAACCTATCCGCCATAAGCACACCCCCATTTGACCAGCCGGTTGTCTCTCTCTCTCTCTCTCTCTTTCCGAAAATTAAGTGTCATTTTCTTCACAAGATCTATACAAATCCGAAGAATGTGTATAAATCCAAAATTGTTCTCAGATACGTAATAGTGCTTCAAAGTATCTAAACAATGCTTTAGACTATCACCACAGACAGATACAATAATTGTCACTCCCTATGTTTGTTACTGATGGTAGTTTCTTTCTGAAGGACAATTTGTATTCGCCTTATGCTTTCTCTGTTGGTATTTTCATGCGCTCTTCTGCTAAACTGGCCTCTCCTTTCCCCACATTTTCTCAATCCCACAATTTGTTAACCCATATTTCTTTACTGCATAAATCCGAGTGCCCTGAATCAACTTCTTAGCATCCTCTTTGATTCCTTTTCTCACTTCTCTGCTTTTGGAACAGACTTTTATGCACACTTTTAATAGGAAATACAATTCCAAGTTCTTTGAAAGAGGATCACAATATGTTTTCTCTTTCTTTTTGTCCTTTGTATGTTTACAGTATATCTATACAATATTCTGATCTTATACTGTTAGTTACTTTCGATGTATTTCCAGCAACAAAACCAAATCTGAAGAAATAGTGACTTCGCATTCATAAATTAATAAATTAATATTGGTTGCATAGCATTTTGATACTTAAGGAAGTCATTTGTGCATGCAGTTTCCGATGATCATAAGTCTCTTCATCTAGATGAATCGGATCCTTTCATTCTGTATCATTTCAGCCGAACAGGGAATATTCCTTATGTTTCTATGCACATGCGGCCCAAGAACACTACTCGTAGATCGACTTGATATTCGTTCTCCTGATAGCTACAACTGTATGATCCAAATATCTTATAGCTACAAAAATTGTTATTCACTTGACCTAACTTAATAACCAATGAAACAACTGATCTTTATCTCATTAATTTTAAATAGTTTTTAATAACTACTGATAGTTAAAATTGTTATACGATGATAATCAACAAGTATAATAGGACATAAAGGCAGAGGAGAGCGACAGGGACTAATGATAGTAGAAAGGCATATAGGCTCAGTAAGTCACACGGTCCAGTTTGCTAATAAGAATAATTCGGAAAAGAAGTGGGAGTCATTGTCTTGAAAAAGAAGAGAGAGAGAGAGAAGACGTGAGCTTTATTGCATGTCCCTTAAATATCAATACTCCATCAGCGAAATCATACAATATATCATCTATTCGAATACAGTGGCGACTAATGTTGTGTTGGAATTGAATTATTACTTTCCCGATTGTGACCTGTTTAATAAATTGTGTAAGCAATCTGTTGCACGCCACATGACTGCTGTTACCTAAAAGATTATTATTATTATTATTATTATTATTATTATTATTATTATTATTGAGCGCTTTTTTTGTATTGCATACATTGAAAAATTCCAAATCATCCCAAAAACACAATACGGCTTTCAAAAAAATAAAGGAATAACACAGAATAGTATTAGTTGTTTTTATTGACCTTAAAAAAAAGCGTTTGATAAACTAAAATACACAAAACTTTGTTGAACAAACTAACACATATCAGAATCGGAGGTCGTCTACTCCAGTGGTTTAAAGCATACATGAAAATCAGAAAGCACATCACATGTATAGGATCAGTGCACGGCAAAGAAATATCGGTAACTTGTGGGGTACCACAAGTAGCTGTTCTATCTCCAATCAATTCAACATACACACACACACATGATATTAGCCATCTTACCCTAAAGAGTAAAATCTTCCAGTACGTAGATGGCACGGCCAAAGCATCCATTCACAACAACACAAATATCGCTTATACAAACATGCAAGACAACATCAATCTGATCACTAACTGAAAACGGCGTATATATAAACGCTGAAAAAATAAAACTAATGATATTCAAAAACCCCCTGACACACTCAGAGAAAATAAATATCTCACTATCCGACATTCAACCTCCCCTACAGAAAGGGCTGATCCTAAAGCCACAACCATCACACAGGCGAAAACAACACGCTATCGCGGACTTCACTTCGATGCTCATCAAAGTTGGAATAGCCATACAAACTATCTACACAACATACTAAGGATAACAGCAAGCAAACTATATCGACTAAAAGACATTGCACAGACATAAAAATACTAATCTATAAAGCATTATGTGAAAACATTTTAAGATATGCAATCACATCATACGCATTCTGCGCAGACTACAAACTTAACAGATTACAATCGTTGCAAAATAAAATGGTAAAACTGATATTCTGGGAACAACCCCACACTTATGCAGGCAGCAAGGAAAGAACACAAAATATTTAAGGTGAAACACTTATGCCACTACATAGTCATGCTGAAACATTACTTCAGTCCAACTTACAGAGTAACCACAACAACCTATCAGATGACAAGTCCACAGTCAACGAGCTACATAACATAGAAGTATAATAATCACTACCGAAAAGTCACCACCCGAAACTTCTACGTACATGAAATGAGAAATATGTACGTATTGACATGATAATCAAACTGCGATTCGACGACAGAAGCCTATGGACCTACAGAGATCTGAAAAACTTGCTATATAGATATTATTGAGAGACTGAAAATTAGAGAGTCTCTCTCTGTGTCTCACACACTAACACGTCATATCTAAATCTAGTCCCCCCCCCCTCCCATTTTCAAAAAAGTTAGACAGTGCTCAAACACTGGTAGTTCGTGGGCGCGTGCATTCGACTCTACACGCTACCCTGGAAAAAGCATATATATATATATATATATATATATATAAGTTTCCAAGTACGTACATATACACATGTAAATCTGGCTCGCGTCGCGTATTGAAACAAAATCACGAAACCACCGCCATCTATCTTTCTCAGATAATCTCGCAGAAGCTTCGAGGAAGAAAGCAAAAATATCACCCAAACAAATTATTATTACTATTATTATTTATATAAAATTATTCCATAACCAATATCCTTAAAATGAAAAAGATGTAAATGAACCATTGTAA
The DNA here is from genome assembly GCF_054136105.1 of Typopeltis vanoorti. Taxonomy (NCBI): domain Eukaryota; kingdom Metazoa; phylum Arthropoda; class Arachnida; order Uropygi; family Thelyphonidae; genus Typopeltis; species Typopeltis vanoorti. Next base: position 113,063,880 of record NC_143553.1, read on the forward strand.
ATGTGCATGTCAAAAAATATATAATATATTATTATTATTAATAATATATATATAATATTATTTACTTGACTTTCTGGACTGAATAATTGCACTGAACAGAAAATGTGATAGCATCTTGAATTGTAATGTGAATATTATATATATGTGATGAGGACAATAAACTTCAAAATGTCAAAAAAAAAATTATTATTATTATATTAGTTATTGATCATGTAAAATATTCTGTTTAATCTTCATTGTTAATATTAGAAGAACATATGTTGTAAACACAAAATATGTAGGCAAAAATGTATTTTTAAAATTTTTGATTGAAACCCAATGTAGAAAATGAACCATATATGTAGCACTTAGTGCTGAATTTTATAAAATTATAAGTTGGAATGTCATTCAAGATGATTATTGTCTATGCGTAAATAATTTAGAAATCGATAAAAATATTAGAAATTTAAAAAAATATTATTATTAGTTCTCACAATCTGTTGCAATTTATTTTTAGGAATATCCAATAAGTGTCACTTTCAGTTGATTTCCAGTTTTGCAGATAATCATACCCTCTTCATAGTTACCTACTTTTCACAGTTTACCTATCAGGGCCTTTATCCACTTCACCAAATTCCAATCTCTCATTAATATTTACACTCTGGTATCTACCTATTGTAAAATATGCGATGAAGCATTAAATTCTATGGAATATAATGCACTGATTTAAAATAAATTAAATTACTGTAAAGTAACCTATTTTATTTGATTTTCATATATCTGCTACCTCTACGCCTCATTTCCATTATCATTCGGTGGATTTCATATAGAAATGACGCGTAGAGACATATGCTAAACATCCATATTTCAAAATACGCCTCATCCTCTACGCCTCACTGCCATTAGAATTTCATTGTTATGCAGATGAGGTGTTGTGTCTTGTTTTGCTGGAGCGGCACATTTTATTTAAAAATACTCATAATAGTGTGGAATATCACAATATCAAGCAGTTAATAAACTATTACTACAATCTCATATTACTACAATATGTAGTAATACGAGAAAGATGTAGAAATAAGGACGCGCTATGATGCAGTAATAAACATTGAACATTCCACCTATTTCTCCATGAAAATGCACGAATAATATAAACTATCGCTGACATATTATCTAGCAAACCAGGCCATCTATCTGAAACATACAGTATTCACTTCACTGTAGAATATACATTTCACCATACTTCCACCTCTCATCCATGTTCACACACTGGTATTTGCCAATCAAATTTATAGAACAACAGCATGCGATAACTCATAGTCATATCACCATGACAACTTAATATATATATTAATGATGATGAAAGATATTCTCTCTCTCTCTCTCTCTCTCTCTCTCTCTCTCCCTCTCTCTCTGTATATCAGTCCTTACAGTCTTGATGAATAGCAAGTAATAAGTCCATAAACTGAGTGAATGATCCTTGATCTACAGATACTTCCGTAAAGATGACACATATCTTCCATTCGAGGAAGAAAGCAGAAATGCCACCCAAACAAATTATTATTACTATTATTATTGGATATATTTATATAAAATTATTCCATAACCAATATTCTTAAAATGAAAAAGATCACAGGTCCATCTAAAGAGACTAGAATGACAGAGAATTCGGCCTAGTTCGAAGTCGGCGTTTTAATTCATCCCACAGATGTTCGGTGGAGTTGAGAACAGGTCATATTATTATTAATTGGATTGCTAATTAGTGAAGCTTTATTAAACAAAATAATCAAAAGAAAGCGTTTTCGCTGCTACAGATTCCAAAGTAGTGCGATTTAAACGCCGCCCAAAGCTGGCGTTACCCCTCTGATGATAAGCTTGTCTTCAGCTAAGCTGTCATGGGAAACCCATGTTCTTAAACTCCCGACGAACAGTTTTCGTGCGGGAATGGCTTGCAGAGGCATTTAAGATATTGGTAGCTAGTGTTTCAACTGATTACAGTCGATTTTGTTTCCCACCAGGCGCTTCAATACTCAACTGTTCCGTTCTATGATTTTAAATAGATTACCTGGCCGCCATTGTGTTGCTTGTTACTTGGCGTTTCCACTTCACAATGACATCAGTACTTAGAGTTGCTACTTAAGGCCGCTACAGCAGGAAAGAAATTTTGCCAATTGAGCCAGGTGGCATTCTATGATAGTGCCATATCTAAAGTCATTGTGAAAGACCCGTTATGTGGTTAAGGTTTGCTTATAAGAATGAAAGAGTGTATGCATCATTTTATTCCTTTTTTGAGCCATAGCTGGGCGCACCCGCGTGTGTGAGTGTTTGGCAGAGAGAGACAGGGAGAGAGCAGTTTCGGTTATTCAAAGTTTCACTTGAACATACAGGCATCCATTACAACGAATGGGGGGGGGGGAGAGTCCTCGGGATATTTTTGATCAGATAGTGTATCATGATAAGACTATTCAACAAAAAGTTTGAAAACATGTTGTTAAATTATTTTTTATTTAGAAATATAATTAGAATTTCAAATAATATGTACTACAATGCAGTACTTAATTATTATGCGAACATCCAAGGAGTAAAGGACTCATCTAAGAAGCCCCTAAATCACGCACACCAGTTGTCGTATCTTCACAATACAGTAATCCCTCGATTAGTGTGCCCAATGCGTTCTTTAAATCAGGCGCATTAATCGAAAACGCACTAATCGAGTATAATAACCTATGGAAAAAAGTATAATTCGTTCCTCAAATTTCTTTTTTTACCTTTTTTTATGAAAGAATTAGGTTATGTCTCGGGGCCAGTTAAAGGAAAACTATGAAGCTGAAAGACAATAAAACATATTAACATATTCAAAATATAAATCTATTATATTGGCGGGCATTCTGTTTCTTTTTTTTCATACAACTGCCTCTTCTGCAAATTTTCCTGCTTCTCTCTTTACAAGAGCCACTCTATAAGCATTGCTACTTAAAACTTTCGGTTGCACGAAAAATATTTGAAATTTGTTTCTGTGAAATCTCTTTGGGCTTGTCAGTAATTAAATTTCTTCATATTCTTCAGAATCCTCCCGCTGTGCATCTAAATTTAGCAGGTCGAAATGAGATTTAATTAATTTAGATTCATTTAGAAAGCCTCTAAATTCATTTGCACAATGTGAAAGAATGTGCTTCCAAATGGATCGCATATTGCTAGCAGTAATTTCATTCAACTTAGAGACTTTATAACTAGGCTGAGATTTCTCTGATTTAGCCAGAAAAGTCTTGGAAGGCATTGGCTTCCAAAAAAAGGCCAGTTTCATTGACATTAAATATTTGTTGGTCACAATATTCCCCTTCTTATACAATTTTCTTCAAGTCTCTGGATAATTTGCTGCCACCTCCTTATCGGCACTTGCAGCTTCGCCTATGATTAGAATATTATGTAGACTATTTCTCAACTCCCCCCCCCCCCAGCACTAACGTGGAATTCTTCTTTTCCACCATTGATAGCCCTTTCTTTCACGGTTGCAAAAAGACTTAATGCTTTTGATTTAATAAGGTCAGTTCTTAGCAGGATCCATTTTTGGTTACAATCTTCGATCCGTGTACAAAGAAGTCTCTCTAATTCAATCATTATAATATTTTGCATTCAGCAACTTTGCTTAAAATTGCTCTTATAGTTGATTCACCCATTTTTGTGCTCTTGTCTTATCTTTGCTCTGGACTCGCCTTGTTCATTTTTCTTTATTATTTCAAGTTTTTCTTCCAACGAGATTACTTTTCGAATCATTTTCACACTTTCACTTTTTTGCTCACTAATCTTTTATTCATGATACAAGGTTGGGAAAATACTTTAAAATAAAACCAAAAAATGTAAGGAAAATAATTGCGAACGAGGTACGAGATATGGTCAGGAAAATGCTATATAATTAGCAGACGAGATAAATTTTGGCGGTAAAAATTTGGAACATAGTATACATAGCGTACATGGAAATAGCATAGTATGCCATTAAAAATAACTTTGTAAAATGTTTTAAATCAGTAACTCAATTATTTCATTCACGTGAGTGATTTTTTAAAATAGTTAGGCATAAAAAATGTATAGATAGAAAATTTTTAAAATCTGCAACATTTATTTTTAAGATGTATATAAGCGCACTAATCGAATTTTGAGTACTGAAAAAAAATGATGCACTAATCGGGGGCGCATTAATCGAGTGATTGCTGTATTAAACTAATTACCGATATCAAGGAGTTTTACTTACCACACATTAGTTCATTCTCTTGATTTTTTAAAAATAAGTATTAAAATCGTAAGTGGTAATAAAAATAAAGTTTTTTTTTAAGATTTTGTTTGTGGTTTCATCTTATGAGGAACTCTGACATTTATTTTTATCATTTTGAAAAAAAAAATAGTACTCATAGTTGTTTTGCAAACTTCAATTCATGAATAGATTCAGAACGAGGCTACGTCAATGATATCGAATAATTATATTAACAAAAAAATAAAATAACCGAAATAAGTTTCCATTTGAAAATATTTAAAATGATATTCAGTATCGTCTGTCATTTTTATTTATTGTGTAGAACGAAAATGATATGTAGAGGACACTAAACAGTTAAAAATAAATAAATTCTATCTATCATAAAATTCAATTGCAGTATTAAAATGACATGTACAAGAACGATAAAAAAGAAATATTACAAAAAATTTTAAATAATTTTTGTTAAAACGTTTAGTTGATTTATCTAGAAATAATGATGTCACAAATTTAAATGAGTAAGCTACAAATCACTGAAACTCGGTGACTCAAAATTGACATATGTGATGCATATGTCGGCAACAGTCTAAAGCGATATAAAGACAGATTGCGCACGCGCAATCTGCCTTTGTGTGTGTGTGTGTGTGTGTGTGTGTGTGTGTGTGTGTGTGTGTGTGTGTGGTGTTTGGCAGAGAGAGACAGGGAGAGAAGAGTGGCAGCTATTCAAAGTTTCACTTGAACATACAGCAGAATTCTAATCACCTACACAGCCTATATTGCGAGAATAGAGCTTACGTTCAGAAGAACCCAACGCCCCCAACTAATTTTTATAATAAACCTGTCAGAGCCACAAGCCAAAATGCATACATCACTATGAATATTTAGTAAGTCTATCTTGATGAGCTGCATCTGTCATATCGACAAGAGGAGTACAAACTGTATATATACTGATACCGAAAAAAATCAGAAGTTTTAAAATATCCAGCTATCTATATATTTATTTTTTTTTAGCGCAGAGGACGTATAATACATTTCTCAATGCTAATTGAAAATGAAAATATGAAGATATAAAAATAATCATTTATAAAATTATATTTAATATTTTGATATATGTAAATCACTTGAGATATCGAAATGAACTAAGTATAGGATATTTTGAGCAAAACGATAATATGTTACAATTTTTTCCCAATAGTGTTTCTGCTAAACAATCTCAGGTGGAAAGTAAATTCGAAAAAATTCGTTATTTTATTTCTGCGACAAGAAAGTTCAATACTTTTTCTTCCTAAAATAAAAACGTACTCTAAGAAAGCTCGAAAGATAAAGAAAATGATATTGTCTTTATGTTATGTTGTGGATACAGCAGTCAGTAGCTATAAAGCAGCAGTGGATACAGCAGTCAACAGATATAAAGGCAGATAAATTATACAACAGTTGTGAGTGTCATGTGGATAGCAGGTGTTATCTTATGAAACCATGGAAAGCTATTGGATATAAGATATTTTTGTCTATGAATTGCGTGTATTCTCCTGCCGGATTACCTGAATGAGGGATGAAAAACTCGAAGTTCCGACAGGAAAACAGGCTCCTCCTTTATATAAGACCGACTAACTCGCTATTTGATTGAAATCTCTCGATAAATGCTCCACAGGTCTTGGTTATACAGGATTCGAACCTAAATTTTACCTGATTAATGGGCTCGTCTAAAGCAAGTGCGCTAGAGAAGCTCAGCATTGTGTATAATTGTTTTGGATAGACTCTTGGTTAGATATTCCGTTAATCGTCATTTAGAGATTAAATATGGAATATATTTTTTCAAGAAAAATCCTTTCGCTAGAATTTCCCTCTCTTAGAGTGAGAGAGCCAGACTCACATGGTGACTAAAATCTTTTATTATCTAAAGACTTACCCAAATACCCATGTCATTGTTGAATACGAATTCAGCTCATGGGTTTAGAGTAAAGATAAAATTTATTATGAAATCTGGGGAACCTAAACGGAAGGAATTAAACAAAATGATATTTCACTATTTATGTTCATGTTATATTTATATGACATGAACATTATTTAATACATATGCAAAGGAGCAATTTTTTGAATGATATAAAATAAAAGCTAAATAATTACTATAACTATTTTTGTTAATAACGTCAACTTAATCTTAATCTTTTATGAGATATTCAGACTAACTATATACCATGTGCAATTATCTCACAAATTTAACTCATTTAAGAAAATATAAATACAGTTGATATTTCATGTTACTGGTAACGATAATGCTATCATTGCAAACTACTATTGTTGTGTTAATAAAAAATCACCATTCTTTTAGTAATGAGCTTTATCAATAACTGTTAATAACTATTGTAAAATAATTTAATTGTCATTTTCGTCCTATAATGATAGAGTTCAACAAAACATCTTTGTATCTAAGGTTACATATAACGCTTGATGAAACTTATATCGCTCTTGAAGAAATTTCGGTAATTTATTTCAGCCTGACAAGTTTTATGTGCGAATTAATAATTAATCAATCACTCATTTGTATCATGCTTAGAGGTTTACAGCTAAAACAGTTTACAATTGGTGATGAAGAAACCCTTCTTCTTTTTTTTTTTAGTTTATACACAAGACAGAAAAATCAGCATGCTCGTTTTAAAATCACAGCTTCTGAGAAATAAATGATACATTGTAGAGAAAGAACGTGGAAATACATATGTAAATTTATCTCAGGAGTGATTTTATTATAGAACGTTCCTGAGAGGAGTTTAGAGTAGAGATGCGTTTGTTACTCCTCCTCTGAAGAACGTCAGTACTTCAGTATTTTTTCATTTAGTTTTGATAACTGTTCTGGTATTATTTTTGTTCCACGTTCTCGCTGCTGTTACTAAGATAAAACAGAAAGAATTTTGTCGCCGCCAGAAATTTGTTACCTGTGCATGGTAAGAATAAATTCCCTTGGTTTTTACTTACTGAATTTTTCATCGACTGATTATTCCAGGCATATACTCGGAGGTTAGAAATCTAACTCATGCTGAATTCTAGAGCTTAGACACTTTGCAAGAGAATTTTCAGGAAATAATTAATCTTTCCAAAATTAGTGTCTAGGGGAGGATCATCCGAGATGTTCAGCTACTTGTCGCCTTCGTAGAAGTTTTAAACACAATAATAATTATACTTTGCTCGTTTTTCACCTGCAACTTCGTGAAAACTAAACAGATTAAGAAGTTTATGAAAATGTTTTTTTTTAGTGTATATTCGGATTATTAGAAGGAATTAATCGTAATCTAGAAATTTGTGAAAATCATCTGATCTCGAAAGAAAAAATAAACTGTCTCTATTCTTCAACTCTTTAAAAAAGCACAGAAAAATAAATGTTTTTTTCAATTCCATGTTATTCGATTTGTTTCTTTCAACTTTTAACAAAATTTGATATTATCCTAAACGTATTGTATACTGCTACTTAAGCTGACTTTTTTATCCTAATAATAGTACGCACGCAGTTAATTTTCTCTAATACCTTGAATGTTTTTGCAGTTGTGTGTTAATCTTAGACTGTAGGTCGATTGGTCAGTCTATCTTTGCGTGTTAGCCACAATGTTCTATAAATATCATTTACAGAAAACAAAAAATTAACGAATGAATATGACCACTTTCAGAGAACCCCCTAATGATATTATAGACCAGGTCTCTTAAAATTACAAACAAAAGATGAGTAATTAATGTCTTATCCCTCCTGTATATAAACACAATTAATTTCAAATAACACTTTCTATAAACAGGAAAAAGCGTTGTAGATAATTTGTTTTCTCTAGAAATCATCCATCTCAACACAATACGGGAAAGTATGAAATCAGTAATTAAAAATAATTCACAATTTTTGCTCCAAATTCAAAACCTCTTGATTTCTATTGACATAATGCATATACTATAAAGAAATTATTAAATCTCAGCTTATGCTTTTTGATATTTAATATAGTTTCATTTCAAATCCAAAATAACTCGTTAAGTCTCATTAAGTCTCAGTGGATGTGGCGTTTGCACACCACCGCGCTAGGCCGCACGAAGGAAGTTTTGGTTTCGAGTCTAGTCGGCGACTAGAGGAAATTTTTCTAAGCCTTTTTTCGACCGGTTCCCGAGTTAGTCGATCTCTGGCACGGGCAAGCAGGTTTTTCCTCCCGGAAACTCGGGTTTTTCGTCCTGTAAATTCAAGAAAATCGACCGTAGAACCCACATTATTTCAGACATTAAATATATTGTGTTAGGGTTAGAGACCACGAGATGGCGGCACATTTGAGCCGCCTCTCTTCACTGCGTACCGCTTAATTAGTGATAGCCTTGGGCCATCTGTCTCTGATTGGGTACCAGTGGAGATTGAACTGCCCACTCAGTCTCCAAAAGTTAGATAGGGCTAAATGGCCTCGCCTACTCCCGTATATACGGGAATAAAAAAGGCGTTAGCTGATTTTTTTTTTTTTTTACTTAGAACTTGATCCAATACCGGTACAGCTTGTCCAAACTAGAGTGAAGGAAATATCACATATGATAAAGTGACAGATGAATAAATTCAAAAATTACTGCAAATGTACTGAAACACGAATAGTAAAATATGTTGATTCATATCACTGTGAAGACCTTGAGCGTATGTGTCGGTTCAGTAGAAGGGAATGAATAAATTATTTATAAACTCTAACTCAGATACTGCATAATTGTGAAATAGACTACGTTTTCTCTTGCTGAAGCATTTACGCTTTTAGAATTTTAATATTATACTGTGCGTTAATAAAACTACATTTAAAAGGTATATAAAATATATATATATATATATATATATATATATATATATATATATATATTCTCCACATTACAAGAGATAGGCTAACTCGCCCTCCACATTAATGGAGGGCGAGTTAGCCTATTTCATGTAGATGAAGCAAGATTTTCTCCATTGAAAAGTCTGGTTGTTCATCCCACATACATCTAAACCGATCAGGGCAGCACACGCAATTTACAGACAAAAACACTAGTGATTGTGGCGATAGATAGCGTTTGGTGTAGATTGTGGATTATGTGGTGGAGACTAAGTTGCGTTGAAGAGTATGGAGTCCTTGGAATCATTGCAAGTGTACATAATATTAATTATATTACAAATATTAATACCTATACATCACTGAATGTGATTAATATTATTATTATTATTGAGATATCACTATGTGTGTAATATATCAATATTTTCTCACTTCATATAGTAGATCTACTACTTCAATGATTAAAGCTGTATTCAAAAGAACTCACTTAAAATGAAAAAAGAAAAGAAAACCTGTACATTCACTAATAGGGCATGTATAAGTTATTTGCATTAATTCCGGTGAATAACAATACGTACATGCCTCTGTTTAAATTTTATGGAAATAGTATATCCTCTGTAAAATAGTATAATCTGCCTTTCTGTTGCCATTTGCATTTCATTTTCATAATGTAACCCAGGCTGTCCATATGTTAGGTGTTCAGATTCACCTTACAACTTAACAAATATCTTTCATTTATTTCAGCAGTGATCTTAGATCACGCAAACGAATAAGTACATCTTTTTTTTTTTTTTTTTTTTTTGAGACTAGGCGTTAAAGCGCATGCAATTTTGAGATCACACAACGCGAGTTTTATCCAGCAGATAAAACTCGCGTTTGGGAGACGGTTTCGAAGGGAAAACCTTTTAGCCAGATCTCCTGTAGAGGGGAGAAGTGTTTTTCCTTCTGTAAAATTTATGTAATAATTGTTTTAGGATGATATCCAGCCAGAACTTTAGGCTGCGACTGAATGTAATCTTGCTAAATCATACTGTACTCAAAAAATTCAACATTTCATTCTTCATTTAGAAATATGTTGATATATGCTGCTTTAAATGCTGAATATAATTTGAAGTATTGAAGAGAACGTAGAATGAGGCAGCAAATACGTAATGCAATTAAAATGAGAATTAACGATCAATGAAAAAAAAAAAAACGCTAAGTGAAATAGTAGTTTGTCGGCAGACAGATACCTTTCATGTCAATATAAAAACGATTTCACTTCGAATATCGAGCTTTATTTCGGCTTCTGCATTCAAATTCCAAGTCTTATAGAGAGCATTCATCTTTGAAAAAACAATAACAACAAATATAAAATATTCCCTTATCGTAAAATAAGGGAAATACTATATATGTTTTAGGTATATTAAAATAAATACGTATCAACGAGAAGGGTACAGCCATTGTTACTAACATCATTTCTTTTTTAATTATTTGTATTTATCAACAGTTTAAAATATTTGCCGTCCTATTGCTCGTGTGTGGTTGGTATATTCGTTCTATCCGACTAACAACTTGCAGGTTAAAATATCACCTGTACTCTGATGTTACTGTGAATGTCTTTCAAGGCGACTTGAATTTACTTGTCGGTGTAAGACGGAAAATCTGTTTAAAGTAGGGGTGAAATGGTTCCATATTTAATTTATATTTAAACAGAAGAGTTTCTGAATTATGTAGCATGAGCGAAATTCATATAGTAAATACTCTACAAATGAACTTATAATTCCCAAGATATTCCGAATAATAATAATAAATATAAATAAATAAATTCGTCGTAAAATACTATTGACAATGTGATTATTTAAATTACTGTGACTAAAATAACTTCAAACTTATCTAAAAAACGTTAACAATATAAAATTTATTTTTCTTTAGTTTATATTTTGAACTCCTATACTATAAAAGTGCGAAAAATAAAAATCAAACTGCACATGAAACAAATAGAATAAAAACAGTCATTTCTGAGATATTTTATTCGACACCAGTATCTTTTTGAAACATTCATTTTCTGTCTTCAATTTAGGCGCTGTTTTTGTTGAATTACCAGACTTACTAGACATATGTGTTGATACTAACTGCTGTGATCTTACCGATCCTGCATGCTTTCTTGGAAACACTATCACGATTTGTGCAAACTTAGGTAAGCGAAAAAAACTAGCCCTAATGTAATACTTTGAGGGTGAAAAAAAAAAAAAAAAATATATATATATATATATATCCAATTGAATCATTTTAGAAGTGCCAAGTGCTGGTATTTGAGAATTTTGTTTTACCATTTAGCCCCAAAATTGCTTGTTCTCAAGGTTTTATTGGAATTTTTAAGACAGGAGGGCGACTACATATTCCTCATATATGTATTTGTAATCGCGCAAATAAAGTGCGGATTGAGACAAGTAAAAATTCATTCGAAAAATAAAATACATCATAATGTGATACCAGTAGCACTGTTCCTGCTGTTTTTTCACAGTGCTATTTTAGTAAAATAAAAACAATAGACATACAAATATTAGACCTTTAAATGTTAGTAGCTTTATTTGAATTAACATTTTACTGAAATATAAAGAATTTTTTTGTTAGTTTCAGAGTTACTCTCAGGTGGTTCGAATATTATAAGGCCTCCCACGCCGATTGTGAGAATCTTAATAAATGGTATTATTGACGCTGATGCCATTGTGTCAGTTTGTGAAGGTGACAATTGTAATGGCTGTTTCATTAAAGCTGAGATAACGCTTCCTTTGGAGTGCACTCCAGTAAGTACTCATCCTGTAAAATATCCTGCTTGTCTATGAATTCAAAAACAACGATTTTTCGACTGAGTATAAACTTATACATTGCAAATTCTTAATATAGAAAACGCGTTCCTTTTAAGTCAAGTTTTTCCCTTACTAATATTTTCTCTCTTATTTGTTTCAGGAATTTCTCAAAGTAGAGTTGGAAGTGACAGGCTTACCTACGATTCCTATTAATCCTCTTCTTCCTGCCCTTTCTACCAGAAGAATAACATTATTGAATATCCCTTGCCGTAAGTATTTTAATGACAGCTAATACTTTTGCTATACTATATATATATATATATATAATTTTTTAACTTGGGAATGCTGCATATTAGGGTTACCAAGTAATTTTATAAGCTTGGTTATTTAACTCCTAATCCCAAGTATGCAAACAATTAAGTTTGCGCCTGAAACATAGTTCTAGTCTAAAGTTGGTACAACACCAGGGCAACTCATTGTAAAGGTTGGTAAAGCTCTGATCACTATTCTTAGTATTTTCCCATAATGTAAAGCACATCTCACTAAAAGATGTATACTGCAATACATTATGGGTAGGGTCACTACCCAGACCGGTTTCAACCTTTTTTGAGGTCTCCTCGGTGAGTAGCTAGACCCTAAATACCAAGGTTTTAGTAATACAGAGCCTTATCAACTTTACCTATACAAGTTGCTACAAGGTGTTTTTATTATTAATAAGAATCTCTGGAGGAGATATAGATGTAATTAATTTTTTAATTACAACTACCCAGCCCGGTCACTACCCAGACCGGTTGAAACCAGTCTGTGTAGTGACCGGTTGAATCCAGTATACATCTTTTAGCGAGATGTGCTTTACATTATGGGAAAATGCTAAGAATAGTGATCAGAGCTTACCCACCTTTACAATGAGTTGCCCTGGTGTTGTACCATCTTTAGACTTGAACTATGTTTCAGGCGCAAACTTAGTTGTTTGCATACTTGGGATTAGGAGTTAAATAACCAAGCTTATAAAATTACTTGGTAACCCTAATATATATATATATATATATATATATATATATATAAGTGAAGGAGCATAATTTAACTTCCTAGCCTTTGCAGTAATGCTACACTTTACGACGATCCGCTAGCATGACGCTTTTCAGGTATGGCAAGTGCACATTCGTGCATAAGAATGGGCACCAGAAATTGATTTACTGCACAGGACAGTTTTAGTAACATAACGCTCCCCTTAATCAACTGATGAGCAGTTTTCGGGATTGTTTTTCGTTGCATCTCTCTTTATTCTCGTGTTTCGTTGTGAATTATAAGCTCTTTATGTCTCTTCTTTTATCGCTGTTAATAATGACACCCAAAATTCAAAGTAGGGGTATGGTCACTTCCAGAGAAAAGAAGCAAACTACATAAATCTATTATATTAGATACCAAGATTAAATTTAGTACGTTATCGTATCGAAAACTGAGACAGATTTTAGGCTAAACTTACCTCGCAATATTGTAGTTACAGTTCTTTAAAACAAAGATAAAGTTATTGGTTAAGTGAAAACGAGCTATACTGTAGTGATAATACTATAGTTATCAGGGAAGGAGATTTATTGAGGAAATGTTAAAGCTTTTCATGGTATAGTTTGATGACAAAAGGTTGGACACTCCAACTCGTTTGGGAAAATTATTCCAAATTGTTTGCTGGTTGCGTGACGTAAATAAATACTTTATTTACGTCATTTACACACGCTGACTACTTCAAAACGTTATTTAACCTTTACATGCATCTATATGTGAAAAAATGCGGTGGGGAGGCAGTGTTTCGGATACGTATTTTTCGTATACGTATACGAAAATACCTATTTTCGTATTTTCTATACTGCTGTACTCTAACGTTTCCCATGGTCGGGGTATGATTGTATAAACATATCCACTATATATTTACTTAAATCAACAACGTTGTTTATCTCTTTTTGATATTTCGTTTTTAAATTAATGACAGCCTACCAAATTCAAAGAGCTTGATTGGCCCCATTCTTGAAACTGATGGATTTATTTTGGAAAAACCTTGGTTTGAATCGTTTCTGGAATCTGAAGGACTGTTATCCGAAATTTTCGACCTAATGTGAGTCACCGGTCTCACAGGATGGTCGCTTTGTAAATTCATCTTTTTTCATGAAAAGAATAAACTCACCAGAAGGAATCAATTTACAGCCGAAATATTACAACCTTGAATAACAACCTTGAATAAGAATAACAACCTTGAAAGGCTAGAGAAGACCAAAGGAAGAAAATGAAGATCAACGACAAATTCATTGTACTACATAATTTTTTTCTCACGTAACATGGAATTCAGTGACAATCTCTTCACCTTCCGATAGACTAATCATTTAGTCGAAAATCATTTAGCTTTGTTACTGGTGGGACCGTTTCAGCTGATTTAACATGAATCCATATTCAACGATTGCCTGTTAATATAATTTCCATCTCGTACAGTTTTACAGCATTGACGTTTGAGATACGAAAACATTTTGTTCATGGGATAATGGAAATATTCAATAAAATTACGTTAGAAATTATAAGCTGTTCAAATAATCAATAGAAAAAAATGAGGCACTAATTTTCGGTGCCATATTAATTATAAAATATTTTACATTTTAATTGAATTACTTTAATAAAATATTTTATATATTTATAGCTTTTATATATTTATATATATTTAGTAATAACTGTAAAAAAAATTTAATAATGTGACATGAATAATGGCTAAAATATATTTATTGTTTATCTTAATTTAGCTTTGCTAAATTAAGAACATTTTACCTGGCAAAGTGGTATGTGGTATTTCAGAGATCCACCACATTATGGAGACGATTTCTGCACACTTTTATGCAAAACAAAGAATGAAGTTGTTTAACTCACTCATTTTATGTTGTATTTTAATTGCACAAAATAAATAATAATATTATTAAAAAAGTATTAAACAATGTTTTCAGTCTTTTTAATGTGCAATACACTTTTTAAATGATAAAATATAAAATTTCAACTTACTTCTGTGTTATCATAACAATATTATCTTTTGGAAAAACGATTTAGTATTAGTATTCAAGGAAACCATTTTGCAAAATGAACCAATTAGTGATATAGATCGCTGAAAAAAAATTTACTGAGTAAGAAAAAAGTAACAGTTCTGAATAGACCTCTCATTTTGAAAGAAAATGAAAGGTCTCTGTTACTCTCTCCATTTCCTATAATCACAGTGGGACAAATAATAAATGGAATTTTTTATTTAATGAAATATAATTTTATAAATAAAAAAGCTTTCTTTATTCTTGAATATACTTAATATAATTGCCCTTCTATTAACAAACAATTGTTCCGACTTTGCTTGAAACATTTCATTATCTGTTAAAATATCAGTTCTGTGTAAAATGAACTTCATTGTCACTAATAATACGCAAATAACTAGAAAATAAACTGAACTAATCTATCCCCTTTCCGAAGGAGAGAAACCAGAAGAAACTGGTTTCTTCCAGTTTCTCCAAAAAACCAGAAAAACAACAACGGCGAGTTATGACGATCCTAGGGTAAAAAAAAAATACCAGAGAGGAATTCCATCTAAAAATATATAAAAGGGAAAACCCAAACAAAAAATTCCTGCAAGCAAGAGAGAAGAAACAATGGAAAAGGCACAGAAACACAAAGAAAGCAATGAACTAAATAATAAGAAATATAAAAATTTAGTGGGGAAAATCATAGATATAAATTAAAAAAATATTTAAAAAATCATTAAAAATATTTTTAAAGATCATTATCTGCTTAAACGAATAAAAAGCACTTTATTAAAATGGATGTAAGCGAGAATAAGAAACACATCTATCTGAGAGAAGAGAAATGAAAGATATTAAAAAAATATTAAAAAATAGTCGTTAGCGTGTCCGCTCTCCAGCGAAAAGGCTGCGGGTTCGAATCCCGCTGTGGGCATGGATGCTTGTGATTGTCTGTGAAAGTGGTGGTGGTGGTGGTGGTGGTGGTGGTGGCGGGAAGTAGATGGCATTGGTGTAGTTGGTGGATTGAGTGGTGGAGACAGAGAGTAGTAGAGTTCTAAAATTGATAAAATTAAGAATAAATCTCCAAAAAAGCCCTCCCTCGATGCGTCTTTGGACTCCCTCGAGGTGTCACATAATAATAATAAATAATAATAAAATAATACGAGAGAGACAGAAAACAATATAAGAAAAACCCATTTCAGTAGCACATCACCATTGGGATAATAAAATGTAAGTTTTACTTTTAGTATTGTTAATATTAGTATTAGTATTATTAGTATAGTTCCTCAGAAAAGTAATCCCTAAATTTGAAAGAATGTGCCAAATATATAATACAACTTTTATCGTAATAAATTTTGTGCATTTCTATATTTATATGTTTCAATATCTTCAGGCTCCATTACAATCACGATACTACAAATACAGAATAAGAGGTATAAGGTTTAGATTTTTTGCAACAAACAGCTGTAATGTTTCTTTCTTTATTCATTTTTTTTTATTTATTTTAAAGTGTCCAACTATAAATACGCGATTTTCAAAGCTCTTATTTGTCTTCTATCCAGAATGTTTTATGATCCGGTATTTGGTTCATTTTCTTCTGGATGATCGAATTTTCAATTTTTTACTTGAAGCAATTAGAGATTTCACGTGTCATTCACTCTGAGCTGATTCACAACGTTTAAGAATATCACGACCAAGGATGTAGTAATATATGGGAGTCACTGGTAGCGCTGAAAGCAGTGCATTTCATTTCATTTTTTTTTTCCCACTCTAGTCACCTGCTGTTAGCACAGATTGCTTCGTATCAAGGACTGATGCTGAATCAGTTTAATCAGCACTTAATTAAAATCTTTACACGGAACAGATTTTTAGGCAATCTTTGATTCCAGTTTTCTGATTTCATGTGTTTTACATTGCTTCGATGTCGCGACGTTACGGTAATTCTTACAACTCGCACATTTCATATTCTATGAACTGACCTATCAGAACACGATGTAGATGAATCTTTGTCTCCTGCGAGCTTAACCATTGATAAGCCCTGCAAAGAATGGTTTCTCTCTCTCTCTCTCTCACACACACACACACACACACACACACACACACACATATATATATATATATATATATATATATATATATATATATATACAGTATATATATATTCAGCATCCTCTCTGAGGACTCTGAATTTGCTGATTTCACTCAGCATCGCTACAAGAGGAGGAAAGCAGTAAGTCTATTTTAGTAGATTTTATTGAACTCTACGGTACACTCCGCCTCTTTCTTCAATACCACTACATCCGGTTCCCAGTTTCACTTCGGAGGGAGAATTAAGGCATTAGTTGTGACTTGGCAGGACATGTCGCTTTGCACTCGATTTTTTGTGAACTGGATATTGTTGTAATCCTTATAGGTAACGAGGTATAGTCTAACTCAGCTAGAGCCTTTGCTGATTACACCTTCAACTTCATACAGCGGGCTATCCAATAAGTTTCCCAGGATATGACGCATCGTAATATCGCTCACATTACTGATGAGAGAGTACCAATTTTTCGCATAACTGGAAGTGGTAGGTTTTTGCTATTTGTTGATAGGCCTCTTGTTTTATAAGTAAGTTATAAACGGTTTCACGATCGTAGATCGTTCTGTGCACTTTGCTGATTTAAAGCAGCAAGAATTATTTGTCTTTTGTCCACTGTAAGCATGCTCTTGATCTTGAAGTTTTAGACAGCAGATTTGGAAGCGAATCCAGCCTTCCTGACTTTCTCCATTGTTAAACCGAATGCATATCATGAACAGCACAGCCTTCAGATAGGTTCATTTCGTATTTCAGATCGAAGATATTGGACATTCTTTTTATCCAGGAACTTTTGCTGTGAGCAAGATAGTCAGTTGAATATATGGCTGAATGCCGACTAACAGGTCGGTATTTCTGACTCTATGATTTTGAGAGTTTTAGCTACTGCCGTATTCCACCCTAAATGTTCACCACTAAGTTTTCTAATTTGTCCCTCAGACGCATCGCTGTAAATGCAGTAGTTGTTGCCTCTTTCCTTTTTTTCTTGGAAGCTGTTGTGACTGACAATATGCCTTTCTGTTTTTGCGTCTTTCTGCCGATAGGACTGTCGCTTCTCCTTAGTGGTCCGCGGTTACACTTATCATGATATTAGGATTCGGTCGAGGTACCTAGTTTTCAGACGTTCTTGTAATCTTTAAAACAGAACAAATGTTTTCTCAAAATCATAAAGTCGGAAATACGACCTGTTAATCGGCATTCAGCCATATATTCAACTGACTATCTTGCTCGCAACAATCAATGCAATCACATTATATCCATTATGGGAAGACTACAGACATAACAGGTTACAATGGTTGCAAAATAAAATGGTAAAATTGATATTCTGGGAACAACCCACACTTATGTTGGTAGCATGGACAGAACACAAAATATTTAAGGTGAAACAATTAAACCACTACACAGTCATGTTAAAACATTACTACAGCCCAACCTATAGAGTAACCAGAACAACATATCAGATAACAAGACCACAGTCAACAAACTACATAACATAAGTACAACAATAACAATGGCAAAGCCACCCGAAACACTTCTACCTACCTGACATGACAAACAAACTGCCGTTCGAAGACCTAGGGAGATAGAGAGAGCTGAAGCAGATGCTATATAAATATAATAGCGAGAATGAAAATTAGAGAAATTCCTGTTTCTCTCTCTCTCTCCCTCCCTCACACACACACACACACACACACACACACACACACACACACACACACACACACACACACACACACACACACACACACACACACACACACACACACACACACACACACACAATCTATAACAAATCCCTCTCATAAAATACCACTACAAGGACACAAACAAACACACCATGTCCAAATCCAACCCTATTTGCAAAAAAAAAAGTTAGACTGTGTAATAGCAGTTGAAGTCTTCCAAGCATGTATCAACACCTGGCTTGGGTTCAGTATAGAAACCACCCCCATCTACTCTCTTCCTCAGATAAGCTCTGCAGAGCTTCGAGGAAGAAATCAGAAATGTCTCCCAAAGAAAGACATTAATACATCATACAGAAAAAAAGAAAAGAAAGAAAAATCTGTACGAATTTCATTTTTTTAAAAAAAAAAGAATTAAGCCTGTTATAAATATGTAATATTATGTGTTGTAAATATGTAATCATAATTTTAATAATAAAAAAAGGATTGAATTTTTAAAAAAATGTAATCAATCTAGTAATCAATTGCATGTAAAGTAAAGTAATGTACAAATCATATGGAATCAAACGCATGTAATGTATGTATCATATGGAATCAAATGTGTGTAATGTACAGGGTGTCCAAAAATTCACGCAAGAAGTAATTTTGATAGAAAGCACAGGTTTTTAAATTAATATTGTAATTTCTTGTTGATTCATAAGTATACAGTATAGGGTTATGCATGGAATAGCATATTGGGTAAATGGCCTCCACGGCTTTGCTGGCACATATGCACTCTTTTGTCGAAATTTTCCATGACCGTTTTTTGCATAAATGTGGCTGAATTTCGTTGATACAGCGCTCAATTTCCTCCTTCAAGGCGTGGGTGGTCGAGGGCTTGTTGGCATAAACCCCAGACTTCAAAAAACTCCAAAGAAAAAAGTCCAACGGCGTTACGTCACATGATCTGGGCGGCCAATTCTGATCACCAAAACGGGAAATTACACAACCAGGAAATGACTCATGCAGTAATTGAATTGTTTCTCGGGCTGTATGGCATGTGGCACCGTCTTGTTGAAAGCACATGTCGTCCTCATCCATATCTTGCAATTTAGGCACAAAAAACTGGATTACCATGTTGCGATAGCGAGCACCATTAACTCTTATTGCCTTACCAGCCACATTTTCGAAGAAGAATGGAATGATGATGCCTTCAGCCCAAATCCGCACCAAACAGTGATACGTTGTAGATGTATTTGTTTCTCAACAATCACTTGTGGATTTTCTGAACCCCAAATGCGACAATTTTGTTGATTAACGAAGCCATCAAGATGAAAATGAGCCTCATCGCTGAAGATGATTTTGTTCGAAAAATAAGCATCCATTTGTTGTTGTTCCATAATCCATTCAAGCGTTCTTCTTTCGTGTAGCGCTCCATTTTTAATAACCCTGAACTGTCAGCTGTCACGCTGTATTTTTTTTCTCGTTGGCAACACTTTACCGCACAAATGGCGCTAAATTTAAATCTTGGGTGAATTTTGGGACACCCTGTATGTATCATGTGTAATCAAATGCATGTATGTACGCAGTGTATGTATCACATGTAATTTAAATATGTAATCATAAATTTTATTTAAAAATTATTATTATTATTATCTAAAAATATTATTAACTTGCAAGTATCGGTTATTTACAACTGTAATGTATTATATATATATATATATATACAGTATATATATATATATATATATACAGTATATATATATATATATATATACAGTATATATATATATATATATATACAGTATATATATATATATATATATATATACAGTATATATATATATATATATATATAGAGAGAGAGAGAGAGAGAGAGAGAGAGAGAGAGAGAGAGAGAGAGAGAGAAAAAAACAGGAGAGAAGATACTTAATTTAATTTTTTATGGCACTAGCTTGTGAAGAAGGTGGTTATCAGCAAGTAAACAATACACGAACAAAGAAATTAAGAAAAGACGAAACTGCTTGTCATAGATATAAGTCGTAATCGATTCAGTAAAGACTCTCGCTTGAAACATTATTTTTCAACTTAAAAGGGAATTCTTGAAGTATACCATTTTGTAGACTGCGCACAATAATATGAGATTTTTACTTAAATATAAAGAGCCAATCGGCTTCATTTCGGCGATATAAACATTAGTTAAATTAAGGGGATATTAAATCCCACATTGTTTTAAAACCGAATAAGAAACTCAACGATTGGTAACTCTCTGATTCCAATCTTTGAGTTTCTTATTCGGTTTTAAAACAATGTGGGATTTAATATCTCCTTAATTTAAATAATGAGATTTTTATATTTTCCACATCGAATGATGATCTTCACACAACTAAAATTCCTTTTCCATGTGCTGCCATCTAGTGAATAAAGGGACATGAAATCATTCATATCATAGAAACTATACGTAAATATAAATATTCACTAAATTTAAATGATAATCACTTATTCATTTCATTTTGAAATGCAAACAGTGAAAGATATATAATAATTAAGCAATGATACCACACACTAATAAAACTAAGCAAATATATGATGAGTCTTTTCACTCTCTTGAGGTGTCTAATAATAATAATAATAATAATAATAATAAATATTCCTATATGCCAGACGTGACGTACGATTTTTGTATAAGGACCATATTCAAAGTCTTTTTTTTTCGCGAACCGCACTGATTCATTCAAGAATAATTAATATTTTTTCCATATCACTTTATAAGTTAAAGGAAGTTTTTATTTTCGTGTTATTACAGTTTTTTTTATTTTCAGGCTAATGCAAAAAAAGCAAATTTCTAACACTTTTATGTGCAACAAATCTATGTCAGTAATTCGTTTATTTTTTTAGATTTTATTAAATCCATAAAAATATGACTTTATTCTAAATTTTTAATATTTACTTTTTTACAAAATATAATTTTTCTTTTAAATATTCACTTTAGAAAATTTACAACGTAAAAAGAACTGCTTCGAACATTAAAATGAATAATAAATCTAATGATACACCTAAAACTGTAATATTCAAAAAGATTGTATTGAAAAGTGCGCAATAACGCATAGTGAAAAAAAGTGAACACCAGGTATATTCAAGGTGTGCTAGGTGTGTTGTGCACACCCACACAGAATAGCAATATCAATTGACTTGTAAAATGTTTCCTGTAGTCGAAAAATGTCCTCTTCACGAATCATTAGGACATATTCAAATACGGACACCTTCGAACCCCTTGAACAGATGTACAGATGGCACAGTGGGTCCAATTCGTAGCGTGGCAGTGGTTTTAAACCACATAGGAGGAGGCGAGGCAGAGTGTGCGCAATAGCACCCAGAAATCAGTGGTGGTGATTGGATATTGTGTCAACCAATCCAACTGAACTTTGTCGTTTGTCATGAGTTGATCATTTTTGTTTTTCTGAGTTTCATATGTTTTGGATGTGTCAAGTTTGAAGTGATGTGTTTATGACACCTATATAGAGAGGCAATTTTCTATAAATTATTTATAACTTTTTTGCCCACATTTACAATGGGAAGCACGGTTGAACTACTGACCGTCATGTTTTATGCCAGATCTTTTAGGGATTGTTTGTTTATAGTCGAAGGTGGTTGGAACTTGTGTATAAACGAATAATTAAAACTAGTTATTTCAGCCTTTGATTCAATACGTCAAAATAATAATTTTCCAAGCGATTAATTTTTTCTGAGTATTATATGACTATTTAAATATCGCATCAAAATTCAAATTATCCGTTTCTCATTCTAGCATTTGCCAATAATAAGTTAATTACATCACAAAGCGTAAACCACTTATGCTTCTCATATAAACAGCGCGTGTGAAGCATTGCTATGTTTGATTTGACCTTTATGCTTTCCATATTTAAAATTATATTAATTGAAAAATAATTTCGCTTTACACTTTCGTACAGCAATCAAAATGCAATCATGGAGTGAAATTGACATGAATTTCGTATAGCCGGTTGTATATTTCGCACGAGAGCACATCCAACCTAAATGGGCACGCAGTGCCACTGGTGAACACATAATGAGATAATTGAGTCTAGTTATTTTAAGATAAAGTTCAAAATTTGGTTGGGAATTTTTTAACCAATTCTCGATTCTGAATCCAGATGCTAATATGATATTCAGTTTCTTTTAAACATTTTATTTGATTTTATGAGTGGAAATTTTGCTTGCAAACATATTCTTGCGGAATATAAAAACACTTTCATGGCATATTTTCTCTATTATTGGAAAAATTTCAGATGAGACAACGTCATAGATATCAAGTACAATTCTTTCATAATACGTATATTTATTTTTAAACTATGCTCTCTCTCTCTCTCTCGCTCTCTGTTGAAGATAAATGATTTCAAGTTCAGCCTAGAATTATAGTTTTCCATCAGAAATAAATCAATTCTTAAAGGTGTTTATGTCTTGTTCATGAGATCTTATATAAGCAGCAAAGCAACTTTCAAACTCGTCAAAATAATTAATTTGAATAAAGAGAGCAACAACGATTCTTTGGGAATATATCTTTCTCTTTAGCTCGGTACAGTATTCCAAGTCAACTACGTCGTTCTGGTATTATTTGAGAATAAGTTGTAATTTATATAACATCAATTTAATCTCGAATAATGTCATTTTACTATACAAATTAGAGACTAATCATCCATGCCCTTGTCGTTTTAAATGTCTAGTATTAAAGGAAAAAAAATGTCTGAGTGAATTATAAGATCATTATAATTCAAAAAGGAGTTTCATTTTGCACGACGCAGTGAATTCCCATAGGAGGTTCAGCGGTATCTATCATTTTCTTCTTTATTCTACCCATAAGGCCTTCTTTCCAATCATATTTTTATACAGTCAATGGACTCTCCATGTTTTTAATCTATCAAGGATCCCATTGATTCCTGGAAGATTTAAATCGTCAACTGCTACAATTTATTACTAATTCCACATTTACAGATATCAAGATATGCTGTGTCATTTACAGTATATTAGTATTTCATCCAGTGGTACACTAAAACTAATTAATAAATTAATTAGTTAAAATAATTAATTACCTAGTTAATTTATTTTAGAAGATGTTAAGCCTCATCTAAAGAGGTTGAACATCCTCTGGATAATCTCAATGATGTTAAAACAAAAGAGAACAAAGAAAAAAAAGAAGAAGAAGTTTAATTTTTCAAATCAGGGAAACCGTCGGAAGAACGAATGCATTTGACAGACGATAATAGATTTGTTACCTTTCCAAAGTTGCCTAAGCCGTAATCACAACCAAACAGACAATGCTGCAAATATTATTAATTGTTTAAATGTAACTGCCGCAAAGTTAGAAAAAAAGAAATTAGTTAAATTTGATGTCAAATATTGCGAGTAAGTTTTATATTCTCTTTGTTGCTAAAGCTGTAATAAGAAAAAATGGTTTAAATATAGTATTTGACTAATAAAAGATCTAGTGTTATCCACTTTCGTTTCGAGAAAAAAATGCGATATATCCAATGAATACAACCAAATCTGTTTTTACCAGTACTAGAAGTGTACCCAAATCTGAGAGTTAGGAGGCATTCCAAGCGGCACCATTATTCTCATCATTTCTCTCCATGCTAAAGTTCAGGAATGAAGATTGTAAAT
Organism: Typopeltis vanoorti; assembly: GCF_054136105.1. Classification (NCBI taxonomy): domain Eukaryota; kingdom Metazoa; phylum Arthropoda; class Arachnida; order Uropygi; family Thelyphonidae; genus Typopeltis; species Typopeltis vanoorti. The sequence goes on from NC_143553.1 coordinate 113,088,154, forward strand.
AGGAAGTGACGGGAAGAAAGAAAGACACAATATTTACTGTAACAAAGATACGTATTGAATTGAAATTTAAGAGTTTAACACGTTTAATTTTAGAGTAAAAAAGTAGCTTCCATTCTAAAATTGGGAAAGTTTCTGATATAAGAAAATTTCTTAATTTAACATTCCCACTAAAAAGTGACAATGTTTTCGGAAAAGGAATGTTGAAATAATCGTAGATTATAACGCGACTTAGAAAAGATTATTATGTGAGTAATTGTGTAGAATGATTGAAAGATAATAGAACGTAGAAATATAAAAATACTAAACAAGTTACATTTGCAATAGTTTTTTTATCCTTTTATCTTAAATTTTTGAACTTGATCATAAACGACTATTAGGTATAAATGGGCATCACATTTTGATTGTCGTAGAATATAATTCAATACCTTTATAAATAAAGAAATAAATTTTATAAATATATAAATACATTTTAAGATAAATAAATAAATAAATTTTAAAATAAATCATCATCATCATGCATATCAAGAATTTAGGCCTAGCGTGGCCTGTTCAGGCCTTAGAGGTCATCGTTTAAGAGGACGTCCTGGTTTTCTTTTTCCTAATGGCGTGTACTTTAAGGCTTGTTTGGTAATCTTTCTGTTTTCATTCTTTGAACGTGTTCCATCCATTTAGGTTATATTTTTTAATTTTTTCTATTACTGGTTCTTGGTTTAATTCTTTCATAATTTCTTTTGTTATCAAATAGGGTATACTTTGCAGTTTTTCTCATAAACTTCATTTTTGCTGTTATTAATCTTTGTTTGTCTTTTTGTTTTATTGTCCAGATTTCACTTCCATACATTAAGACTGGTAGGGCTAATGTATTGTGTACTTTTAGTCTGGTTTGTTTTTGAACTAGGTTTGGTTTAAATATAAGTTAATTACACCTGTTATTTTTAAATATTTTGCAATATTTACGATTTATATTATAGTTATCTATTACTATAATATAAATTTTGTATTAATATAAGTTTTTGATTTTTCTGTTGATATTATCTTTTAAAATAAATATTATATTATTTAATATAAATAAAATATAAATTTTATTATATTATTTAATATAAATAACATTTTATTTATTTATTTTATTTTATTAATTAATTAATTTATTTATTTTAAAATAAATAATACACAAATTTTACACAAATAAATATATAATTTTAAACGATATAAACAAGCGTTTATTAATATATAGAATAAAGTGTACAAGTGTAAAATAATATGAACAATAAACATGAATGTTAATTTTACCTTTCAATGAAAATTGAAAGGTAAAACTAACATTCATGTTTATTGTAATACTTTTATGCAGAGATCTCATATAAATGTATGACTCTTCACGAATTTTAAACAGTGATGTATGTGGATATATAAACGATGATGTATGTGTAATGCACCCAAATATCTAGGCATCACTCATGGAGTTAATATGTTGGAAAACGTACTCTGTTTTTGAAATTTAATCCCGTTCAGTGCTTTATTATGCACTTATTAGACACCTTATACATTCATCTGTCTTAAGAATTCACTAATTTATATCCATTCGAGGGTATATCCATAATTAAAAATTATTAAACTTAATCATTTCATATTATAGTTTGTTTAACATATCTGGAGGTCAAACCATCGTGTTTTTGTAAGGATTATTGCAGTTATATATGTGAAACTGTGTTAGATTCTTGTCCGAGAAGAATGCGGATATTATTAAAAACAATGTATTACAATTGTTAACAATATATGTCCACCCATATTTTATAGCTAGATATAGAAAGAAACTTGAAATATAGAATATAGAAATACAGAAAAAGAAAAACTTCGAATATTTCGAAACAGCTGTCAGGCCACTGAAATCGAATTTAAGAACAAAAAAAAAAAAAAAAAAACATATGGACTCGTGGGCAGAGCTTTAAAGATTCCTTTAAAGAATTCCGAACCAAGGCAACTCAGAACCTAAAGATTTCCTTCTAGTGAATTCTCTCGTAAATTTTCAAAATGATTTTAAGTATCTTTGTACATTTGGCTGTTAAATATAAATGGAGTCATATTATTTCCCATTATATGTCTCTTCTTCTAATATAGCTTGAGATTATTAACCGGAGATTTCTTTGTGATATCTAGCTCCTCCTGTCCAGATATAATAATAATAAAATTAACAACAGGTAGTGTAATAGGCGATATGATGTATAGCTACTGTGATCTGACCTGAATAACATAAAAGATATTTTAGCGTATATTTTCAGCCAAGTGTCATTTCCGTAATGTATATTATCACAAAATCGAAATTTGTTAATCTAACAATAAGAGAAAAATGAATAGAATAAAAAAAAAATTGGTTTCAACGCTGCGATAACAGAACGTTTGACAAAGTTATTTCTTGGACCTCGTCAAATTTTTAAAAATTATTTTGATTCTTATTACACTATATCAAAAACGAAAAATATTCACAATTTTTCAAAAATGTTTTCAAAATTTCTAAGTTTAATTTAGATAAAATAACTGCATTAAATTCCATTTAGTAACCAAAATAGTATATTGGCTATTGGTTATTCGGGCACATGATGGAAAGTTTATTTGAGACAATATAACATGAAAACCTAGACTAACATTTTTCGTAATGCTTAGTAAGAAATTATTATTAATTTCCAATAATGAATTTATCTCGATTTTCTATAAAAAGCAAACTTTTTATATTGTACTGAAATTAGAATTTTATAATGCAAATCATTTTCTGTAATCTTTCAACACTTGCTCAGCCACCATCTATTATTTTCGTGACATTAAAACAGACAGACACAAACAGAGAGAGAGAGATTTTCAGTGAACTTTACTTGGTTACGTCAAATAAATTAACTTGCAAAGCTCACTTTAAAATGTTCATACGGTCAAATTTACGTGACGTTTGTAACTACACGACAAATATAAATGGGCATGTGATAACAGATTGTAAACTCAAATTCTCTTGTTAGAAACACAGAGTATTCTTCATAAAGTGCTGCCATCTATGGATCCCCAAAGGATGCACAAAAGAATTATAATAAACTTACAGAAATAAAGAGAGAATATATTTTAATATTATTATTATTATTATTATTATTATACAATTATTATAGAGGGCGCTGTGTAGGCATACGATCGGCTGCACGGTGGTATAGCTGCTCCCGTTATTTTATAGTATTAAAGTGGTCCTAACTTCTGTATTTAATTAAAATAAAGTGATATAAAGTAATTCTACTTGTCACACTGAAGACAGTGATATATAATTCACCGAAATCGTCAAGTGGAATCCAAATTTTGAATGTGCTGAAAATTGAACAGAGTTCATCGTGGTCACCAATCGGCAAATAACAAAGGACATCGCCATCTTTACAATTGCTCAAGGGAAGAAAGGTAAGTCATGAAGTCCAACAAGTGCCTGAAAGATTTATCGTCCGAAGGAAATCATATAATCTGCAGGAAATGCCTTAGGAATCTTCACTTTACATGTTCCTAAATTTTAGAAACAACATGGCAACTCAAATCCAATGCAAAACGAAAAGAATGGAAGTGCACATACTGCAGACACAACAAAGAAACGCCGCTACTCACGGCGAAACGGATTACATCAGATGCAGAATTGGACGATGAACTGAACACACAAAAAAATATAGGTGAGTCTTATAAATTGAGTTCCGTAAATTTATTACTAGAAAAAGGTTTAGAAAATATAAAAGCCAGCTTAGTAGATCTCGTCCAACAACTATTTGATAAACAGAACGAAAAAAGAATAAAAAAATTAGCGAATATGAAGAGTTTGTTCAATTTAATAATTCAAAAGTCGAAGAAGTCTTACAAACGGTAAAAGACATTAAAACCAGCATTAACGCACTAACTGACAGGCAGCACAAATTGATAAAAGACATCGGAAATCCGTCAAGAATTTAACTCCCTGAAACTACAATACGAAGTTTTAAACCAACAACAACATAAAGAAGACCTTGTCATAAAGGTCCTCCAGAAACTGAATCCACAGAAAATTTCAGAGACGTAGTTGTAAAGTTAGGTAATTCAATTGACATCCCCCTACACATAATAATATTCAGATCATAAATCGGATTCCCAGGAAGAACAAAAAACAAGGCTTGCCATGACCCACACCAGTCATAGCACGTCTGATAAGCAAGGCTACATAGAGAACAATCTCATAAAAGCCAGCAGACTGAAAGAATCAGTTGTCATGGACTAAAAAGCAACTGAGTATTTAACACCTTTCCATCAGAATCTGATGTACCAAGCAAGAAAAGCAAAAACAGAAAAACAATTATCGATATTTGTGGATCAAAGACGGCAAGATACTCCTGAGAAAATCACAAACTTCAAAGTCTATACAAATAAAAAGCTCAGAAGACATAGATAGGCTGCCAGAGTGAAATAAAAGATTCCAATTTAGTTCAAAAAGAAGACCTCAACACAACAAAAATGAATGTGAACCATCAGATAGATGTAATCAGACGAGAATACAATAGCAATGGTACTTTCGACTCGCTTTATGCATGGAAACAACGAAACGTACAAGCGAGAGGACTCTCAATCTTCAATACTGACATCAGAAGCATCCGTAAGCATTGTTATTGTTACAGGCTTATTTGAGGAATTACCGTTATTATTGATATATTGGTCCTAACAGAAGTATCCATAATCATAAGTATCCATAATCAGTCGCTTCGTCATTGGATACTTCTGTATCCAATGACGAAGCGACTGCTTTCTAAATTCCATCACGCCGCCAAACAAAAAGAGCGGGTGGAATATTAATATTTATCAAACATAAATTAATAGCAAAAGAAACTGCCTATCAATTTGAGCATGCTGAACCCCTTTGCCTCGAAATCACTAATACAACAAACAGACAGCATTCCATAATACTAAATGCTATTTATAGGCCACCAAACTTAAAAATGATAAAATTCTTGCACGAACTCAATTGCTGGCTTTCACGCCAAGAAATATGCTCAACCGAATACCTAATGATAATCGGCGTATAGTGCCTAGACACGCTGTCAATGTATATTCTAATACCAGCAATAACATCATGTACTAGAGAAGTAATATTAGGATATACTATCACTGCTTCCTGCCTAGATCATATAAACATCCGAGCCCCACCAAACAGTTACACTGGATCAGTTATAAAATGCAAAGTAGCAGATCATTACTTCACGGCTCAAAACCTGCACACTAAGACAATATCCATGCAATGTCCCACAGAAGATAAGCAACACAAAACAATAATAGACAAAGAAGTAGTCAACCACGAAATAAGAAAAACCAACTGGGAACACATGACATCATATTCAGCAGATATTTTATACAACAACATTAGACTCACAGTGGAAAAAATATATAAGAAAGCTGCAAAGAAAGGCAGAATTCACTCAAAAACAACCCAAAATCTTTGGATGTAACACAAAAGTTAATCCTAGAAATATACAGAAAGCACGCTCTATGGAAAGAATTAAAGCGATATCCAAATAACACAGCTTTAAAAACTGAATATCGAATAACAAGGAAACCATAAAACACAGCTTCATGAAAGACGCAAAACCTATCCAACAAATAGCAAATGACTTTAACCAATACTTTGCAAACTCCATCCAAGAGCTGCACAGAAATAATCCCCCAATTACAAAACGAGATCATCCTCTTGGACCACAATCAAAACAGACATTATGGTTCCCAACCATAAAAGAAGCAGAACTTCTCTCTGTAATAAATCAAATCAAACCAAACAAAGGCCCAGGAATTGATGAATACCTAAGGATATCAAGGAACATGCAACTAGCTTAAGTCATATCCTACTAAAATTAATAAACAAAATAAAACAGGATAGATAACAAGTATGCTAAAGACCGCCAGAATCACACCCATATACAAACATGGAAAAAGAAATTTAATCAGCAATTACAGACCCATAGCAACATTACCAATAATCAATCAAATTATGGAGCCGATCATACTGAAGAAACTCACAGCATACACTGAGATCTTTCATATTATCCCCAAAACACAATATGGTTTTCAGAAAAATAAGGGAACAACATCTCTCTTGGAAGACTTTACAGACGAAATTAATACCTTAGACAAAAACAAAAACGCATCAAACCTTATTAGAAATGCTGAGGCATGTTGGAATAGACGGGCGTCTGCACAGGTGATTTACAAACTACCTCCAAAATAGAAAGCATATCAGACGTATCGGGTCAAACCGAAGTAGAGCTACCAGTAACCTGTGGAGTGCCACAGGGAGCTGTACTCTCCCCAACTCTATTCAACACTTACATGCACGATATTAATCAGCTACCTCTCAAAGCTAAGATCTTCCAGTACGCAGACGATACAGCGATAATATCCATCCATAATAACAAACACAGAGCCCAATCAAATATGCAACATGACATATATGATTGGGCTCTGTTTTTGTTATTATGGATGACAAAACAGAGCCCAATCAAATATGCAACATGACATAACGCTGATCACAGACTGGCTCACGAAAAACTCCATACACCTAAACTCAGATAAGACAAAATTAATGCTATTCAGAAACACATTAACTCGACCAGTTGATAACAAATATATAACCATCCAACATCCACTCTCGAACATAAAAAACACACAGAAAAGCGAAACGACTACACACACTCAAATTGAAACAATACGATACATTGGAATTTACTTCGATGCAGTTATGAACTGGAATAGCCACATAAACCATCTACACAACAAACTCCGAACAATAACTGGCAAACTCTACAGGTTAAAAGACTTAGTTCCCACACACCTAAAAACACTAATATACAAAGCACTATGCCAAAATATACTAAGGTACGCTATAAAAACGTATGGTTTCGATGCACCCTACAAACTAAATAGGTTAATGTCGTTACAGTACAAAATCATAAAACTGATCTTTTGGGGAAAAAGTGAAAATAACGACTTTATATACACTGCAATGTTAGAACACAAAATAGTGACAGCAAAAATTTATGTCACTGTGCAGCTTTGCTAAAACATTATTTTGATGCCAACTACAGGACAGTCAGAAACACATATCGCATAACAAGACCTCAGACAACTGATTATATCACATATAAATACAGAGAGACTAGACTCAGAGAGAGAGAGGGGGGGAGAGGAATTTCTCTAACTTTCATTCTCGTTATAATATTTATATAGCGCCTGTTTCAGCTCTCTGTATGTTTCCTAGGATTCAGTCGTCGAATGGCAGTTTGTTTATCATGTCAGGTAGGTAGACGTTTTGGGTGGCTTTTCGTAGTGATTGTTGTGCTTATATGTTATGTAGTTTGTTGACTGTGGTCTTGTTATTTGATATGTTGTTCTGGTTACTCTATATGTTGGGCTGTAGTAATGTTTTAACATGACTGTGTAGTGGCATAAGTGTTTCACCTTAAATATTATGTGTTCTGTCCATGCTACCAACATAAGTGTGGGTTGTTCCCAGAATATCAGTTTTTATCATTTTATCTTGCAACCGTTGTAACCTGTTAAGTTTGTAGTCTGCTCAGAACGCATATGATGTGATTGTGTATCTTAAAATGTTTTCACATGATGCTTTTTAGATTAGTATTTTTCTGTTCGGAGCAATATCTTTTAATCGATATAGTTTGCTTGCTATTATCCTGAGTTTGTTGTGTAGATAGTTTATGTGGCTATTCCAACTTTAATCAGCATCGAAGTGAAGTTAGAGATAGCGTGTTGTTTTCACCTTTATGATGGTTGTGGTTTTAGGATCTGCGCTTTGTGTATAGGAGGAAGGATGTCGCATAATGAAATACTTGGTTTCTATGGGCAGGGTTTGGGAGTTTTTGAATATCATTAGCTTTGTTTTTCCAGGGTTTATACATATGCCGTTTTGGGTTAGTCAGTTAGTGATCCAAATGATGTCGTGTTGCATATTTGTGTAAGCGATATTTGCGTTGTTCTGAATGGATACTATGGCCGTGTCTTCTGTGTACTGGAAGATTTTACTTTTTTAGGGGAAGATGGCTTATGTTGTGTGGGTATATATGTTAAATAGAATGAGAGAAAGGACAGCTCCTTGCGGTACTCCAGAGGTTACATGTACCTCTTTGCTGTATGCTGATCCTATACGTGTGGTGTGCTGTCTGTTTTTCATGTCTGTTTTTAAACCACTGTAGTAGACGACCACCAATTCCGATATGCGTTAGTTTCATTAACAAGGTTTTGTGTATTAGCGTGTCAAATGCTTTTGTTAGATCAATGAATACCACTAATGTTTTTCTGTTTTTATCCAATGCAGCGTTTATTAGATCTGTGAAATCTTCCAGCAGTGTTGCTGTTCCTTTATGTTTTTGAAAACCATATTGTGTTGAGGATATGATTTGAAATTTTTCAACGTATGTGGAGAGTTTGTAATGCACGATGAGCTCGTGATTTGGTTGATTACAGATAATGTGGCGATGTGTCTATAATTACTTATAATGTTTCTTTTTCCCTGTTTGTATATGGGTGTGATTAATGCAGTCTTTAGTGTTTCAGGTATGTATCCCGTTTCGAAGAATTTATTTAGCAGTTTTTTTTTTATTTAGTATAACTGGACATAGGTTGATTGAGTGTTTCTTGATGTCGTTTGGTCTGATTCTGGCTATTCCTGGTCGTTTGTTATGGTTAATTTGTTGAATTGCAAGAGATAGTTCTTCGTTTATTACTGTGGGGAACCACATCGACTGGGTTGCTCATGGACCTAGTGGAGAATATTTCTTTGTGTGAGGAAAGATTGTTTCTCGTAGTTTTTGGAAAGAATTCATGAAGTGCTGACTAAAATTGTTTTCCAACTATTTGAGGGATTTAGGGTCGCAAGCAAAGCTGTGCTTTATTGTTTCTGAGGTAGTGGTTCTGTATGCATTGTCCAGCATTTCATTAATCAGGTGCCAGGTATCCTTTATGTTGTTCTCAGCTGTTGTTAATTTGTTTCTGTAGTAGTTTATTTTTTCCTTTCTGATCTGTGTTGTTAAGAGATTCCGTTTTCGTTTGAATTCAGCTTGTAAAACGATATTGTTTGGCGACTTCTTAAGTTTTTTCCGTATGGCATCTTTTCTTTTTATGTCTATTAATATGTTGTCTGTTATCCATGGATTCTCTTTAGTTTTGGAGTGTATCTCTATTTTTGTTAATGCTTTGTTACATATTTTATTAAATGTAAGTTTGAGATTATTATATACATCATCAGCAGAGTCTGCATCCAGTATGTTTTCTGATTTCGTCGTTTACTATTGTTTCGTTTAGGATGCTATAATACTGTTTTGTAGTCTAAGTGAGTTTTATCGGTTCTGGTTCTGTATATAACCGTAATGCGGTGAAATAATGGTCTGCCAGTTTGCACGTTATGACGGCTGCTGTGTGGCTCTTTGGAGGGGCCCATATATTTATATGATCAATAGAGTGGTGGTTGTATTTCCGACTATCTCTTCTCATGTATACGACTGTATGGATGGGGTTATGTTATATGCTGATAAGAGGTCTAGGTATTGTTCTGTGTTGTTATTTATGTTACTAGTGTTTATATTCATGTCAACTATTATTATCAAGTATTCTGAGGCGCCTTCTTCCGTGGTTGAAAGCCACCTGTTTAATTCTTCTAGAAATTTGGTACTGCTTAAATAGGGTGGTCTGTGTATTGCGTTTAATATCAAGGAGTTTTCTTGTTTGATGTTTATAATTTCGACATATGTTCTCTGAAAATTCTAATTTATAGTTTATTTTTCTTACTTCTAATTTATGTTTGGTAAATATTATTATACCACCGCCTCATTTTGTTGTCTTCAGTGTTTGTGTTGTTATAAGTTTGGCATTTGGTAGATAGTTGCCTCTTCATTTGTCGTAGATATTTCAGTCAGTATTAAAATGTCTACGTTGTCTATATCTTCCTTCCGATAAGCTTGCAGGGTCAACCAGTATTTTTGAATGCTTCTGATGTTGATATGGAGAATAGATAGACTTTTTTGGGGATAGTCAGTTGTTTCTATTCTGTTGTTGATTTCAGAATGTGCAAGTTATGTTCAGGGGGTGATTGCATCTGCTTGGTGGTCTGCGTTCATGTGGATTGGTATGTTGTTCCATTCTTTACGACTCATCAGGTTTCTTTTCAATGTGGCAGCCTATTCCCACATTAAAGGTCTTCTACGGATTTTATTTTGATTGGCTTTGTATCTTGTGTAGTTAAAAAAAATACAAAATAAAATAATAATAATAATATTTTTTTCACTCAGTCATTCCAACTTTATTATTCATACGTAATATTTATAACACATTACATGAACACAATTGTGCATAACAGATACAAGTACGTAATATTTTTGAATAATAATAATAACAACAATAATAATTAAAAAATTAAATTAAATTAAATTAAAAATTATTATTATTATTTCTCACATTTGGTTACAATTTGATTTTAGGATTATCCAGAACGTGCCAATTTCAGTTGCTTTCTAGTTTCGTAGATAATCATACCCTCCTCAGCGTTACGTAGTTCGCACATTTTACCTATCAAGGCGTTTAACTTGACCCACTTCCGCTCTCTCTCCTCAATGTTTAGACTCCGACATCTGCCTGTTGTAACAACATGCGACACTACATTTGATGAAGTATTAAATTCTAGAGAAGTTGGCAGATAATACAATAAGTTAAAATAACCTACCCATGCAGTGTTTCTATATGAACATATTCTTTGGGAATTTTTTGATATCTGCTATCTAAAAGACATATTTCCTTTAACATTCGGTTGATTTAATATAGAAATGACGCTTAGAGACATATGTTAAATATTCCGATTTCAAAATATGCCTCATCCTCTACGCCTCACTGCCATTATAATTTCATTATAATGCAGATGAGATGTTCAGGATGTTTTATCCGTTCCTTTTGCTGAAACGGCGCCATTGTGTTTACAAATACTCTGAATAGTGTGCTATTTCACAATTTCAAACAGTTTCAGTCAATGTGTAGTACTGCAAGGAAGAAATGGTAGAATTAAGGAAGTGTTATGCATGCAATATTAAACATTGAACATTCTACGTATTTCTCTATGAAAATGCCGACTAATATAACTGTCTATGACTGCTTCTCTAGCTAAGTAAGCCTTCTAACTGAAATATATAGTATTCATTTCACTTCATAATATATATTTCTTCATATTTCCACTTCCTCGTTCTCAACCATGTTCACATAATTGTATTTGCCAATCAAATTTAAAGAACAACAGCATGCGAGAACTTTTTGTTATATGATCACGGTAAATTAATACATGCTGATCAAAGGAATTTTTCGTGAAGTTAGTGTTTCTCTCTCTCTCTCTCTCTCTCTCTCTCTCCCTCTCTCCCTCTCTCTCTGTCTCTCTCTCTTTCTCTCTACCCCCTTTTCACGATATAGTGTAAATGAATAGCAAAAATAAGTCCATAATCTGAGGAACTTGAAATATCCGTTCTGCAGTGAAGATGGCACATAACCTATGGTAAATAGACTGCGTAAATTCGCATAGAACTAAATCTCACTTCAAAGTTAGTATATACACTATCTGATCAAAAATATACGAAAGTATCACTCACTTAAATGAATGACATTAATATCCAGTTGATCGATCTTTTGCTGCTATAACCGTCTTCAGTTTTCTGTGATGGAAATTCCCATTACATTTTGGAACTTTACTGCGGTCAGAATTTCATTCCGACCTTACAGAAAAGCATTAGTGTCGGATACCAATGTAGGATGAAATCAGTTAACACCCATATCATCAAACCATTTCTTCATAGTTCTTAATCTGTGGACGGGAGGATTTTTAATGTTTATAAAGGAAAAGGCCTTGGTGTAACTTCTGCCATGAAATTCGAAACAGAATTGTTTCGAACAATTGTCTAGCATTTCTTGTCATTATATCTCAGAATCCTAACCTGACCTATGAAAAGCAGTCGTAGAAGACGATGTTTCCTCCATCTCTACCATTCTTCACATTTGGCACAACAATCTTGCAGGTATTCTCCTGGCATCTTCTAAACCTAGACTAACTCGGCAAGTCAAAAGAACGCATTTTCTGGGCTGAGACTCCAATAACAGCGCCTTCTACACTCCACCTAACGCTTGGTGTTACTTCGCTGATGTTAAGCTTGTCTTCAGCTGTGTTGTGATGGAAACCCATGTTATCCATTATCCCTTATCCCTTATCCCCCAACGAAGAGTTTTGATGCTGGAGTGTCTTGCAGAGGAATTTAAGGACTTGATAGCTAGTATTTCAACTGACTAGAGGCGATTTGTTTCCCACCAGGCACTTCAGTACTCGGTGCATGCACTCAATGATTTTAAATGAATTACAGAGTCGCGATTGTTTGCTTGCTACTAGACGTTTCCACTTCACAATGACATCAATACTTCGAGCTGATACTTAGATACAACAGGACAGAAATTTAGCCAGTTGAGCTGCTGAAAGGTGACATTCTATGATAGTGCCACATCTAAAGTCATTGTTCTCTTTGGTAAGACCCATTATACAATTTAAGTTTTCTTATAAAAATGCACCAGTATATGCGTCCTTTTTGAGCCGTATCCGGGATGTATAGATACATCCGGTACAACCAAGGTGGATATCGGGATATTTTTGATCAGACAGCATACCATGATAACACCTGTTCAACAAAAATTTCGCATGCCTGTTGTAAAATTAATTTTCCCAAATAAAATTTCTACATCACAGTACTTAATTATTGTGCGAACATGGAAGGATTCAAGTATTCATCGAGGAAGGCCATAAATCACACAAATCAGATGTGGTTTTTCTTCACAATATTATACTGGTTATCGATATCAAAGAGTTTTACTTACTCCCACATGACCTCTTTCTCTTAATTTTTAAAGTCTTAAAAACAATATTTTTTATACTTTGTTTTTGTAGTTTCATATTGTGAGGAAATCTGACATTTATTTTCAACAATTTGAAAGAAAATAGTGTTTCGCAAACATGAATTCCTTAATAAGTGCAAAAAGTGTCAGTAATAATGAAGTCACAGATTTAAATGAACTAAGCTACATCTACTGAGACTCGGTTGCTGAAAATATCACATAGACATGTGAGGCATATGTCGACAACAGTCTATAGTAATATAAAGGCAGATTTATGTGTGTGTGTGTGTGTGTGTGTGTGTGTGTGTGTGTGTGTGTGTGTGTGTGTGTGTGTGTGTGTGTGTGTGTGTGTGACAGAGAGAGCGAGAGACAGTGAGTCATTTGTCGTAGTTGTTCGTGAACACAGAACAGGATTCTAATCACGAACACAGTCTATACACGAGAAGTAGAACTGACATTGCAAAACAGTACAACCAATAAGCCCAACTAATTTTTATGATAAACCTGTTAGAACCACGAACCAAAACTCTTGCGTCAATATGAATATTTAGTAGTGAGGCGAGCTAGATGTGCGACATCTGTATAATTTCTTTAGCGCAGAAAACGTAAGTACATTTATGAATGCTATTCGAAAATGAAAATATAAAAATATTAATATACTAATTTAAAAATAATATTTACGTTTTGTTAAATATAAATCACTTGAGATATAGCAATGAACTGAGAACCGTGTATAGGATGGTTCGCGCAAAATGATATACTTTTCAATTTTTTTCGAATAGCGTTTCTGTAAACAATCTCAATTAGAAAGTAAATGTGACAAATTTCGTTCTTTATTTCCGCGACAAGAAAGTTCAATTTTTTTTTTTAGTTAAAAAAAAAAAGTAGTCTGAGAAAGCGCGATAAACAGAGAAAAGGGTATGGTTCTTGTGACTATAGCTGAGCAGAAAAATCAACTAATATTCCCGCTTAGAATGTTTACGAAGGGAAACTATGAAATGTATTGTATAGCACTGTGCACTAATTAAGTAATATATATATAGTCCTATGCAATATTAAAATCGGTTGCTCAAAATATCACATTGAATATATGTTCACTATATTGAATATGAGATTCATAGTCAACATAACTTCGATTACATTATGTAGCGCATAGAACAGTCAATAGCGATAGAAAGGCAAATAAATGATACAACAGCCGGGAGTCCTATATTGACAGTAGGCCCCATCCTATGAAACCATGTGAAGCTATTGGTTATTATGTATTTTTGCTGTCCATTGCGTGTGTTCTCCTGCTAGTTTTCCTGGATGAGAGATGAAAAACTCCAGTGTCCGACAGAAAACCAGCTCCACCTTCTTATGACACTATTCCCACTATTTCGTCGAACACCCGATAAATCTTCCTACTGCATGGTTATACAAGATTCGAACCTAAGTCTTATAGAGAAACAGAATGAAACAGATTTCTTTTTAGAAGAGAAAAGTCCTTATTTATACAATATGGGGAATCTAAACGAAAGGGAAAAAACTAAATGAAATATCTCCGATTTTCACTGTTTATGTTCTTATTATATGTATATAACATGAACAGTATTTAATACCTATGCTTAGGAGTGACTCTGTGACTGATATAAAATAAAAACTAAATAATTACGATAATCATTTTTGTTATTAACATCGACTTTATTTTAATCTTTTATGAGATATTCAGACTAACTATATACCATATTTCTTACAAATTTAACTCATTTAAGAAAAAATAAGTATGCAGTTCATATTCTACGCTAGTAATTCTCGTTATCATGAAACAATAATCACTGTTAACTGTAATGTTAGCATTACTGTCCTGTGTTTTTGCAAGTAATTGTTCGTATTGTGGCACTGAGAATTACTATTGTTGTAGGTTAATAACAAATTGCCATTCTTTCAGTAATATGTTTTAACAATAAACCTAAAAAACTATTCCATAATAAATTAATCGTCAGTTTGGCTCTCTAATGATACAGCTCAACAAAGCATCTTTGTATCTAAAGTTACATATAATCCTTGATGAAACTTATAATGCTTTTTGATGAAATTTCTATAATTTATTGAAATCTGACAATTTTATATGTCAAGTAATAATCAATCATTTATTTATGTCAAAGGTGTAGAGCTAAAACAGTTTACATGTTGTGATAAAGACGAACTGTTATTATTTTATTTGTATACTGAAACGAAAAGAGCATGATCATTTGAATCACAAAATTCTGATAATTAAATAATATTTTGTGAAGAAAGCACTTGGAAATACATATATGAATTTATCTCAAGAGTGATTTTAACGTTCCTTATAAAAGAGGGGTTTGTTACACCCACTACGTCAGTATAACTGTATCGTTTCCTTTAGCATTGAAAATACTTCGGTATTATTCTTGTTCCACGTACTCTCTGCGGTTAATAGGATAAAACAGAAAGAATTTTATCGCCAGAAAGTTAGTTACCTGTGCATTCTAAGGATAAATTCCCTTGGTTGCCTCAAACTGAATTATTCATGAATTGATTATTCCAGGCATATATGCAAACGTTTCGAAAGCTAACACATGAAGTTAGTGCGTAGACACTTTATGCGGGAATTTTCAGACACAAAATTAAGTCTTTTCAATACTAGTGTCTAGGATCATGCAAGATTAACAGCTGTTAGTGGGCTTATTAAAAGTTTTAAACAATAATAATAACCATTACACGTTTCTTATTTTTGACCCGTAACTTCGTTTAAACTACACAGACTACGAGTTAATGAAAATGATTTCTAGTGTATATTCTTATTACTAGAAAGAAATAGTCATGATCTAGAAATTTGTGAAAAACTTCTGATTTCGATAATCGTCAACTCTTTAAAAACGTACAAAAAAAATTATTTTCAATGCTGTTATTCGATTTGTTCCTTCTAACCTTTTTTTTAAAGTTGATATTAGCCTAAACGTATAGTACACTCCCATTTAAACAGTCTTTTCTATCCTAATTGTTGAATCCACAGAGTTATATTCCTTAATAGGTTGAGTGTTTTTGATTGTGTATTAATCTTATCATGTAAATATCTTTTACAGCAAAAAATTATAACGGATGAAAATGACCACTTTTGAACCCCTAGATTGATAGCATTAGGGGTTCAAAAAACTGTTGAAATTACAAAAAAAAAAAAAAATTATCAATGTCTTATCTCTCCTGTATAGAAAGAGTAATTAATTCCAAGTACTGATCTTTCCATAAACAGGAAAAAGCGTTGTTGATGAATTTTTTTTCGCTAGAAATCGTCCATCTCAAGACAACACTGAAAGGTATAAAATATAAATTACAAAATCAATTTTACTCCAAATTCAAAGACGTTATTAAATTCACAAATTTCTGATCATAATAAGTCATCTTGTTTTTCTATTAAGATAATGAATATATTATAAAGAAATTAGCAAATCTCACCAAATGCTTTCTGATATTTAATATGCTTTCATTTCAAGCCCAGGATAACTCGCGCAGTCTCAATTATTAATGTCTCTCCTTTATTAATATCTCATTTATTATATGCGATGTTTCCTTCACGGCTACTTCGGACAAGTTCTACTTAGAACTTGATTATTCTATACCAAAGCAATTAGCCCAAACTAGCCGTGAAGGAAACATCACATATAATAATCTGGCAGAAGAATAAATGCAAATATTACTCCAAACTTACTGAGACTAGAATATTAAAATATGTTGTTTATATCGTTGAAAGGCCTTGAGCACATGAATCACTTTACGAGGGAGGCAGAATGAATAAATTCATTTATAAATAAACTCTAACTCAGATACTGCATTATTGCAAAATATACCACATGTTCAGTTACTTCAGTTACACACACACAGGTGTGTGTGTGTGTGTGTGTGTGTGCGTGCGTGCGTGTGTGTGTGTGTGTGTGTGTGTGTGTGTGTGTGTGTGTGTGTGTGTGTGTGTGTGTGTGTGTGTGTGTGTGTGTGTGTGTGTGTGTGTGTGTGTGTGTGTGTGTGTGTGTGTGTGTGTGTGTGTGTGTGTGTGTGTGTTAGAATATCTTTACGCATACAACTAGTGTTCAGGTAGAGATTTCTTTTCAATGCACTTCATGGAGTAGACCTAATACTTAAGTAATTAAAGCTGTGTCGAGAGAGAGAAATCAGATAAAATAAAAAAAGAGAGAGAACGCTACATTCTGTAATAAGACATGTATAAGTTTTTTGCTTTAATTCCAATAAATAAGAACACTAATATGCTTCTATTTAAATTTTATAGCACTGTAATACTTTATAACCTATCTTTCTTTTTTTTTTTCTTTTCCAAACTCGCTTGTTTCATTACGATAATGTAAACCGGTCTATTCAGATTCATCCCTAACAACCTAGATCACTTAAAAAACGAATTGGGACTTTTTTGTTTTTGTTTTTTTACATCAAGCATCAAAGTGCATGCATTTTTTGAGAACAGACAACGCGAGATTTATCCTCATCCGGAAAAATCTACATTCAGATCACCGAGCATGTAATAAACCTTTATAAGGGGTTTGAAGGGAAGATGTTTTAGCCGGATATCATATAGAATGAGGAGAAGGCTTTTTCTTTTGTAAAATTGAGATTTATCTTTTCAATGAAAAGCAAACTATATCTAGCCAGAAAAACTTACGCTACGAAAGAACGTAGTAATGCACCAGTCTAGGAGCGTGAGTTCTTCCGATCCTAATTCCAACTAAATGTAATCACGTCATTTAGTGATATTGTTAAATCATGCTGTACTAATAAACTTCAACTGCTTCATTTAGAAATGTGTTGATAAATACTGCAGTATTTTAAATATTGAAGATAATGTTGAAAGAGGTAGAATGAAGGCATTAAATACGTGATGAAATAAAAACAATTGACGATCAATGAAAACAACAACAAGAGGCTAAGTGAAATTGCATTTGTCGGCTGACGGGTGCCTTTTTCGTCAATATAAAAACGATTTCACCTCAATTATGGAGCTTTATTGCGGCTTCTGCATTTCTAGTCTCCAAGTCTTGTAGAGCACATTCATGTTTGGGGGGGGGAATGAAGATTCCATAACAACATAAAATAAATATGAGATAGGGGTATCATTGGTATAACCATTGATACCGAAAGGTATAAGCATTGATACCACCATTTCTTTTTTTTTTTTTTAATTATTTGTCTTTATCAAGAAGTTAGGATGTTTTCCGTCCTGGTGCTCGTGTATGGTTAGTATATTCGTTTTATCCAACTAATAAAATGCAAGCTAAAATATCACAATCGAACATGATGTTATTGTGAATGTCGAAAATCTGCTCAGTCGAGGAATGAAATGGCCTCCATGTTTGGTTTATATTCAGTCAGAAAAGAGAGTTTGATTTATGTAGTATGAGAGAAATTCACATAGAAAATGAACTTATAAAGCCTAAGATATTCCAAATGATAATAAAAAGAATAAATATAAATAAATAAATTCAGTGAGCCATCGTCATAAAATTAAAATGCTAATTGACGAGGTGACGATTTTAATCACTGTGAGAAAAAGACCTTCCCGCTCACATAAAAAACGATTTGCAATATAAACTTTATTTTTATTTAAGATTATATTTTGCACGCATATAATTATAACAATGCAGAAAATAAAAATTGACCTACACATGAAACATTTTCTCGAGTGCCTTTTTACTGGAAATAATGTCATTGTCTCCAGGCATCTTCTTTGTAAGGCTTATTTCCAGTTCACAGTTTAATCATGTATTCGAAGGTTCTCTCAAAATGTTCGCTTCTTTAAGTACCTAATGAAGTCATTTATGTCACCAGCAAATCCAGAGAGGTTAAAGTATTCTAAAAATATTATGAAATGCTGTACTGTTTGCAGATTATTATTTTTATTTTTATTACCCCCGAAGCATCTATGTCCATGAAGCCAAATGTCAGAAATTCTATAAGTTTTGGATTGTCGGGTTTCTAGTATTACGGATGGAAAAAGCAAATTTTCCTGTAAAAAAAAAAAAAAAAAAAAAAAAAAAAAAAAAACAGAATCTCCACCTTCAGATTAAAAGTCCTTATAAAATTTCTCTATTTTTCGGATGAGATTGGGATATATCTTGGAGGAAATGGAAATATATATATATATATATATATATATAAATATATATATATATATTTCAAACTGAAATTCTAAAGAAGAGATGCTAAGCATTTTGCAGTAATAAAATTTTGCATTAAACAGTACTTCTTTGCATGCTAGAATAGGTTACTAAATTAGTCGAGCTAACATTTCGTACAGTTTCAGAATATAGATAAAATATAATACTACATATCTGCGCTGATTTTATGCCAAAGTAATAGGCAATGAAGCATTTTATTTTAATTTTATCTACAAAGGATCGAGTTGAGAAACTAATCGTCGCGAAATATTTACAACAATACTGTGAGGTGATTATTCGAATTTGAATTATATACGGCTATGAGTTGTGGGATTCGGTCTAGAAACAGTTGTCTCATGGGGTCAGTTCTTCATTTACTGATGACATGTTTTCGAAAGAAAGAGCCTTCTCTAATCAAAACGAGACCAATTACCTCATTTTCTTTTGAAACGATTACAAATGTTGTAAATAATTTTAATCAATACTGAATTGAAATCTAGCCTTTCTGGCCAATGAACATTTTGTCTTTTTTGTTACTCCGCTAACGTGCGCTACTGCTGAAAATAATAATGCAGCGCATTATTCGTATATTAATATTAATGTTAAATCCTATCGATCATGTTATTTTTAAGTTTTAATCCCATTTTTGGACACTATTCTTCAATGAATAGTTATGAAATAAATTCTTCAACGAATTTTAGTGAAGAGAACAATTTAGAACTTTACATATCAAAACTCATTTCAAACTGAAATGCTAAAGAAGAGATGCTAAGCATTTTGCAGTAATAATGGCTAATAGAAAAAAAAAAAAAAAAAAAAAAGAATATACGATCGTGTTCTTACACAATAAGCTTACTAGAACGAAAAACGAATTCAATCAGAAATTTTCATTACGCGAAATGGACAGATCTATTTCATTCCGATGTCCATTTAACCGATTTTTTTTCCTATGTAATATATGCTTTACATCGCTTACACATTACGTCACAAACTACCGACCAATCAGTATCATCTATACTTTCTCATCGTTGAAAGGATATTGATTGGTTATAGAAGTATTTGACGTTGTGCGCGTAAATAGAAACTTTAACTGTATGACATCCTGCAAAACATTCGTAGCATTACATTGGATAAGCGTATTCTTTTCTTTTCTTTTTTTTTTTTTTTTGCTATATAAGTCGACACAACTCTCTGAAATTCCCAGTTTTCCGAAAAACTTCAAAAGGCAGGATTTTCAATTAGTTCTCCAAACGCCATGAAGACGGTTTTTACTACAGTGCTTTTCCTGCTCGTCTTTGCAGTTGGAAGTACCGAACATTGTAAGTAAATAAATAATAAATTTTACTTATTAACAAAAGACAGAAGAAAATATTATTTCTGAGATATTTTATTCGACATCAGTATCTTTTTCAAACTGTCTTTTTTGTATTTTGAATTTAGGCGATATTGCTGTTCCAATACCACCTCCAATAGATATATGTATTGATACTAACGGCTGTGATCCTACCGACCTTCAATGTCTTCTTGGAAACATCATCAAGATTTGTGTAAAAGTAGGTAAGCGAAATAATACATTGTCCTAATGTAATAACTTGATAGCGAAAAATAAAATAAAATATACAAATACGATTTTGGTTCAAATAAGTATCAAAATTGTACTTCTTGAAAACATTATTATAATACGATGTTATGTTATGTGTTCAATACAGAAAATAACAATGTTGTTGAAAAATAAAGGGGGAGGGGAGAGGTTCCGAATCGGTAGTTTACTGCAAGTTCACCAGAAATACCGGTTAATGCACACAAAAAATTTAAAAAGATTAAAATAAAACAAAAGTATAGTAAAGAATTTTATTGTGACAATTAAAAACGAGATTTTATTTGGGAAAATAGTATTTAAATAATGTAGTTTGCACTGATTTTTTCTTTATTTTCTCTGCATGTTTATCGTTGTAACATTAAATAGTATCTTGCAATAAATGCTGAACTTTTATGTTTCGTAGAATTTTTGAATCGGAGTCAATAAGTAAGCCAAAATGAATCATCTAATCTTCCGATAAAAGTCTAACGCTCATGTATTGCAAATTCTTTTGTTGACGATTGGATTTGCTCTTAGAAGAACACTCGTTTATAAATTAAAAAAAAAAAAAGGGAAAAAGAAAAGTGTAGAGCGTACACAACTTTGCTACACCAAATCTAAAATAAATCTGAAGCTTGCATCGATGCAGCTGTTACTGCAGTGAACCAAATTACTGCGGCTCTATTTTATAAGATTGGGAATGTCGGTAATTTTTATTCGCATGGATTTTCCTTCCTTTTCTCCCCAGTCCCTATTGGGGCGAGTTGAGCCCCCTCATGGGGGTTAAGTATTTATGGCTATAGATTCGTGTGTGTTCAAGGGGCCGGTTTGCTTGCTTGCGGGATGAAAACCCTCCAGATAAACTGGGGGAAAAACCCCGATATCCACGCCCAAGACATGTTGGTAATGCAATAACAGTATACTGAATTTCTGTGAATGTTTTTAAATTGTTTAAAAATTATAAACCGTACTACACTGAAACCCGTCCTATTCAAGATATTGCTGAATATATAATCGAAGCCTACAGTATGTTGCATTTGTGATATGCGCAGTTGCATAATTTCATGCTGTGCGTATGTCGAGAATAGTGTGTGTATGTGTGTGTGTGTGTGTGTGCGTGCGCGTGCGTGCGTGCGTGCGTGCATAAACTGAATATTTTAGAAGTACAAAGTGCTGGTATTTTAGGATTTTATCTTACTATTTTGTCCCAAAAATTGCTTGTTATCAAGATTTTATTGGAATTTTTAAGACAGTAATCCTAACTGCTTCCACATATGGGTATTTGTACTCTTGCATATATAGTACAGATTAAGAAAACTAAACGTTTTATTCGAAAAATTAAATATATGATGATGTGAATTACAGCAGCACTATTCCTTCTATTTTCTAACAGTGTTATTTTATTAAGGAAAAAAATTAGCACACATGCAAATATTATCCCTTTAAAAGTTAGTAGCGTTATCGGAAGTAGTGTCTTTACTCAAATATAAAGGATCGTTCATTTTTTGTTTCAGAATCTCCAATAGATCTTTGCAGTTTTATATGGTACCCCATAAAACTGATTGTTAACATCTTAATAAATGGTGTTATTGATTTTAATGCCAATGTGTCAGTTTGTGAAGATGGCTGTTTCATTAAAGCTGACGTAAGGCTTCCTTTAGAGTGTCCTTCGGTAAGTATTTATCTAGAAAAATATCCTGCATATCAGTGAATGCAAAAATAACAATTTTTCGACTATATAGTATTAAGCTACACATTGCAAATTCTAATTATAGAAAAACAAGTTCCTTGTAAGTCAGGTTTTCTTTTCTCATATTTCCTCTCTTAATATTTTCAGGAATTTCTAACAGTAGAGTTAGAAGTGAAGCGCGATGAACATTGGCCTTGGCCTTGGCCTTGGCTTGGGATTCCTGTCCCTTCTTTTTCCTTCAGAATACCATTACTGAATATATCTTGCGGTATGTATTTAATTAATTACTTACTTTTAATAGAAACCAATTAGCCGGATGTACAGTGTATACAACATATTCTTATTTATTATATAATTATGTTGAAAGTTGCTATTTTAAACCAAGATGTTAACATTAACGAATGCTTTTCTTTCATGAGAGGGAGATTTATTATCCTGTGTGTGTGTGTGTGTGTGTGTGTGTGTGTGTGTGTGTGTGTGTGTGTGTGTGTGTGTGTGTGTGTGTGTGTGTGTGTGTGTGTGTGTGTGTGTGTGTGTGTGTCGCGAGAGAGAGAGAGAGATATATACCAGTTTGCAATGGAAAGCTGAGAGTTAAACTTTATATTGTTTATTAAAGACCATAATTTAACTTCCTAACCTTCAGACGTATACAGTAATACCTCACTTTACGACGATCTGCTGATATGACGCCTTTCAGTTATGTTCATTGCCCATTTGTTGATATAGATGGGCACTGGGTATTGCATTCGTGATTACGACAGTTTTAGTCATACAACGATTCCATCAATCAGGTGATGCGCAGTTTGTGAGATTGTTTTTCGTTGCATCTCTCTTTATTCTAGTATTTTGCTGTTAATTATAACCTGCTTATAACGCTTTCTTCATCGCTGTTAATATTAATGCCTAAAATTCAAAGTAAGGGTGCGGTTACTTCCAGAGAAAAGAAGAAGACTCGTAAATCTATTACACATTAGATATCAAGATTAAAGTTAGTGGTATTTCTTTATCGAACACTGAGATAGCGTTTTGGCTAAACTTACCTCGCAATACTGTGGTTACAGTTGTTTTAAACAAACATGAAGTTCTTAGTTAAGTGAAAATATCTATACTAGATAATACTACAGTTATTCGTAAGAGCAAAAGCCTTCTTGAAGAAATATTCAAGATTTTCATTGTATAGACTGATGACTATAGTTTGGACACTCCAAGTCGTTTTTGGATATATTATTCCAAATTTTTCGTCGATTATCTGAGGTAAATTCTTTACTTACGTCATTTACACACACACACTGACTGCTTACAAATGTTAGCAAATCATTACATGCATCTAGAATGAAAAAAATGGGGAAAAAGTAATGTTTCGTATACAATGAAATTTGCTACACTGCTGCTGTAAAGTGTCCCATGATTGTATAAACATATCCACTATACAGGGCCGACCATCTCGGGGCTGCAGTGGGTGCAATGCACCCGGGCCCCACGATCGAGTAGGCACAGTCGGTACACATTTGCGGAAACGTATTATATTTCGAATGTTTTTTTTTGTTTGTTTGTTTTGTTTTCCTGTGCCAAAATCATTTGTAGGTAAGAGGTTTTACAATACGTTTATTTCGAATCCTTTAATTTTTATTTTTGAAAAATATTTTAGGGCCCCAAAATGTTTCTTGCATCCGTGTCCCTATATAGAGAAGATCGGCCCTGCCACAATATTTTCTGAAATCAGTAGTGTTTTATCCTCTTTTTTGATATTTTACTTTCAAATTAATGACTGCCTACCAAAACCAAAGAGCTTGATTGGCTCAATTCGTAAATATTATGGACTGATTTTGGAAAGATCTTGGTTCGAACCGTTCATAGAACGTGAAGGACTGTTATCGGGAGTTTTCGACCTGATGTAACTTAGCCGGTTTCACATGATGGTCTATGGTTGCTATTGGAAATTTTTTCCATGAAAAGGGCGAACTCACCAGAGGGAAACATAATTTACAGCCGGAATGTTACAAGGGTCATAAAAATAACAACCTTGAAAGACTAGAGTAGATCAAAGGAAGAAAATGAATATCAATAATAAATTCATTGTACTACACAACTCTTCATCTCACGCAACATAGAATTTATTGGAAATCTCTTCACCCTCCAATAAAATTACAGAAAGTATGCTGGAACTCGTTGGATTTGATTTAACATGAATACGTATTCCTCGAATGCCTTTTAATATAATCTCCATGTCACACTGTTTTACTGCATTGGTATTTGAGATATAACAACATTTGGTCGTATAATGAAAATATTTAATGAAAATTATGTTAGAAATTATAATTAGCTGTATAAATATTCAGTAGAAAAAGCATATTAAATTAAGACAATTTTCAGTGCCATTAATTTTAAAATATTTTACATTTTACTATGAATGACTTTAATAAAATGTTACATTTCAATCGTAATATTAATACTAGTAATAACAATATTTTGTAATAATTTGACATAAATAATTCCTAAAATATATTTATTGTTTATCCATACAGAACAGTAAAATTAACAACTTTTTACCTGGCAAAGCAGTGTGTGGTATTTCAATGATCCACCAACTTACGAAGAAGATTGATTTCTGCACAGTTTTATGCGAAACAACGAATAAAGATGTATAACCCACTCATTTTATGTTTCTATTTTAATTGCACAAAATAAATAACAATATTCATGAAAACGAAGTACTAAACAACGTTTTCAGTGTTTGTTTTCGTTTCAAAATCCGTTTAATATCGATTGCACAATTTATATCATAGAACATAAAATCTGAAGTTTATTCTGGAGAATAAAAACTGGAAAAGAATTGTTATAAAATTCTTTGTTATTAATGGTAAATTAATTTATCTTGCAAAATGAACCTTGCAGTGCAACTGATCCCTGTATAAAAGTTTACCAAGTAAGAGAAAAGAAACTGTTCTGAATCTTCAAGAGAAAACGAAATGTGTATATTACTCTCTCCATTACCTACAAACTCATTGAGGAAGAAACTAATAAATGGAATATTTTTTATTTAATGAAATGTAACTTTCTAAATAAAAATCTTTCTTTACCTTGAATATGCTTAATATAGTAGCCACCATAGTAACAAACATTTCTTCCTACCTTGCGTGAAACATTTCATTATTTATTAAAATATCAGTAATGTGTCTACAGTAAACCTCATTATCATTAACAATACACAAATAACTAATAAATAAACTCGAATAATTCATCGTTCTGTGCAGTTAGTCTAGTTGCTGTGCTCTTCGCAACCATATACCTGGGGAAGGAGTGTCCTAGGTTCGATTCCCGTCGGTGACGTAAGGGGGTGAAGAATCTTCCTCAGCCATAGCCAAGTTAGCCGGTCTTGGACGTGAGCAGCAGGGTTTTTCCTCAGTTTATCCTGGGGGTTTTTCATCCCGCAAAGCAGGCAAACCGGTCTTGAGAACTCAACACTACAGGACATAGGATACAGCAGGTCGTAGGGATGACCACCTTATCTTGTGAACGGTTTGAGGTCCGATGATTAATAAACCCTCTATACCTCAAGGAAGGAAGATGAGATAATTAATCGCTCTTTCCGAAGGAGGGAAATCAGAACAACAAAAATAGTGATTGTGACGATCATAGGATAAAAAAAAAAATAAAAAAAACAGAGAAAAATCGCAGTTAAAAATATATTTAAAGGGAAAATTCAGACAATGAAAAGTTTGAAACTCGATTTGCTACTTATATAAGATCTCATGAACAAGACTTAAACTCAGGTAAGAATCCATTTACTTCTATGGTTGAAATCTATAAGTCCAGTTTGCAACTTGAAATTATTTATCTTCAAGAAAGAGAGAGCAGAGTATAAAATAAATACAGGTATTACGAAAGGAAAAGTCATTGAAATCTACAACGTTCTCTTATCTGACGTTTTTCCAATAATAAGAGAAAATGTCATGAAAGTGTCTATATTGTTCAGGTGAATATGTTTGCAGGCAAACTCCACACATAAAATCAAATAAAACATTTAAAAAGAAACTGAATATCATATGAGCATTACGATTCCGAATCAAGAATTGCCGTTACAAATTTTCGACCAATTTCGAACATCATCTTAAAATAACTATACTCAACAACCTCATCATTTGTTCTCAAGTGGCGTCACGTGCCCATTTACGTTGAGTGTGCTGTGATGTGGCACACGAGAAACCGCGATACGAAATTCATGTCAATTTGACCCTATGATTTTCTTTTTATTGATGTATGAAAATTTAAGAGTGCATACAGCATTAATGCATATCTTAGTAGGTCCAATGCAATTAATTTTAGTATATCTTTTAATACTTTGATTTATCAATTAATATAATTTTGAATATGGGAAGCATAAAGGTCAAATTAACTATAGGTATGCTTCACGCGCCATTTATGTGAGAAGCACAAAGGACTCCTTCGTGGTGAGATTAGATTATCACTGGTACATACTAGAGTGATATAGTATCAAAAATTCAAATTATCAATATATCACTCTGGTACATACTAGAGTGATATATTGATAATTTCAATTTTTGATACGAACTTTAAATACAGCCATTGAATATAATGATACATAATTAAATATAATGATGTATCATTATATTTATTATTCATATTAATGTTCCAAGTAGTTCTTTGTAGAACTGGAAATTTTCTAAATAAAACATATAAAAGCAATGTATTTTATAAAAAATAAAAAATTAAAACCATCAAAAGTAAGTCATAATATTTTACAGTTTTAATACAATTTACAAAAAAAAAAATTGCTGACATATTTTTTGTACATTAAAGTGTTAGACATTTGCATTTTTCAGCCTGAAAATAAAACAAAGAAAAAAAACGTAAGACAAAAATAGAAACTTCGTTTAACTTATAAAGTGATATGGAAAAAATACTAATTTTTCTTAAATGACTCAGTGCGGTTCGCGACAAAAAAAAAAAAAAAAAAATTACTTTGAATATATCGTGTATACAAAAATAGTTCGTAACGTTTGGGATATAGGAATATTTGCTAAGTTTAATTAGTGTGTGTGATATCATTTTAATTGATATATTTCCATCATTTTTTGAATTACAATATGAGATAAATAATATCACTTAAATTTAGTGAAGGTTTATATTTATGTAATTTTTTGCATGTTATGGATTTTCATGTGCCTTTATTCACTAGATAGCAGCACGTAGAAAAAAGAATTTCAGTTGTGTATGAAGAGCATCATTCGTTGTAGAAAATACTGTACAACAATCTGACTGAATTGATCTTCTTCTTCTTCTTCGCGTTATTCCCGCTTCCTATGCAGGGTCCGCGTGTTACTAGATGCGACTACTTGTTAGTACTACTACCAACCGACCCGTCGCCTGGTCTGCCGCTGGGGGGGGATATATTTTTGACTGCAGAGGTGTATGTTCACGGGGCCGGTTTGCCTGTTTGCGGGATGAAAAACGCCAGATAAACTGGCGGGAAAAAACACTACTGACCGCGCCCAAGACCGGCTAACTTGGCTATGCCTCAGGAAGATCCTCAAATTCCTCACGTCTACAACGGGAATCGAACTTGGGACACTCCTTCCCCAGTCATATGGTTGCGAAGCGCAAAGCCACTAGGCTAACCGCGCGGTCAATCTGACTGAATTGATAACAACTAATATCTATGACAAGCGATTTTGTCTTTTTGTGATTCCTTTGTTCGTGTATTCTTTATATGCTGATAACCACCTTCATAAGATACTGCCATAATAAATTAAATTAAGTATCTTCTCATCTGTTCTCTTGTCGTTCTTTTCGAAACTTGAAATAATTAGATGAGTGTACTATGTATGCACACTTGTATCTAGTTTTAAAAAAAAAACAAAAAAACACATCTTATTCTTCCAAAGAGTAGAAGGGCTCCTGGAAACTAGGTGCCTCGAACGAATGCCGCTATCATGAAAAGCGCAACTGCTGATTCTAATACGAGGACAACTAAGGAGTAGCGACAGTCCATTCCGCAAACAGTCCCGAAGTCCCAACAACCTATTTTGAAACACAACGGGTTCCAAGAAGCGACGGAAGGAGGCAACGGCTACTGAATTAACAACGCCTCTGAACGCAGAGATCAGAAACCTACGTGATGATCATTTAGGGTTCTAACGTGGAACAGAGTAGTAAAACAACTCTCAAAATCATAGAGTCAGAAACACCCGCCAAGGAGTCCACATTCAGCCGAAGACTACTTAACTGACTGTCTTACTCTCAACAAAAATTCTTTCATGAAAAGAAGGTTCCATACCATATCTTCGTTTAAATGCGAACTGAACCTATCTACATGAATATCATTCATGTTCTGCATCCGTAGTAGGTAACAATGGAAGAAATTAGCCGAATAAAATTTCAAGATCTGGCGCATGCTTACAGTTGAAAAAAACAAACCATTATTGCTGCTCAAAATCAGCAAAGAGCACAATGGGATCTACGATCGCAAGATCGTCATTGACTTATAAAGCAGAGCGCTATCCACGAAATGCAAAAACCACCTCCAATTATACGAAAAATTGGCACTCGCTCTCTAATTAGTAATGGCAGGCGATATTCAAACGCATTAAGTCTCGTGAAACCTATTAAATAGTCTCGTGTAAGAAGTTGAAGGTTGAATCAGCAAAGGCTCTAGTTGTGATAAACTATATCTCTTTATCTACAAGAGTTGCAACAATATCCAGTTCCCCAAAAATCGGAGTGCAAAGTGACATGCCCGGACAAGGGAGCTCAAAGGCGAAAGAAAGATAATCACAACAAATGCCGTAATTCTGTCCCCGAAGTGAATCTAGGAACCGGATGTAGTGGCATTGAAGAACGAAGCCGAGTGAACCGTAGAGTTCAATAAAGGCTACTAAAATAGCTTTACTGGCAACCCCACCTTGTAGCGATACTTAATAAAATCATCTAATTCCACCTCAGAGAGGGGTCGAATATATATCTATGTTTGTGAGATATATAAACTATTCTTTGCAGTGCTGAAGAATGGTTAAGCTCGCAGCACACAAAGATCCATTCACATCGTGTTCTGATACTTCAGTTCCTAGAAAACGAAATGTGCTAGTTGAAAGAATTAAAGGCAAGGGACGACATCGAAGCAGTATTGAACCCATGAAATCAGAAAACTGTCAACTGTTAATAGTACACCCAGGAATGAAAGACTGCCTAAAAAGCTGTTCCATGTAAAATTTTTAATTAAACGCTGATTGAACCATGATGCAACAGCAGCAATCCTTGATACAAACCAATCTGTGAGTAGCAAGGGTAGATTGCAAAAAAAAAAAAAAAATACTGAAATCCAATGTTTACAGCGCGACCAATAACTCATAAATGTTACTACATCCCTTGTCGACATCGTCTTAATCGTAAATGTTGTGAATCAGCTCAGAGTGGATGTTTTATCTCTAATCAAATCTCAGTTATTTTTCACACGGGATTAGTGCACATTCTCTACCTGCAAAGAAATTGGGGAATTCGTTTTTCCACATCTCTACTAGAATTTCTAGGCGATGCGATGTCCTAACTAATACTTCTAAAGAAAATAAAATTCCGATAACCTGTCCTAAACATGAAACAGCAGACAATAACAGTGGTAATTGCAAATGCCATCCAGGAAACTCTAACTGCAGCAATTAAGAAATTGAAAACCTGATTCTTCAGAAGTAAATGAACCAATAACCAGATCATAAAACATTGTCCCCAGAACACAAATAATTGCTTTAGAAATATCATATTCGTTTTTAGAGTTGGATGCTTTAGAACAAGGGTCGGCAACCAACGGCCCGCATGCGGCCCAAACGTGCATTTCTGGCGATCCATAAAAGGTTGACCATACTTACATGGCATGTGGCCCGTAAAATTTTATCATCAAGGACATTTCAAGAGGAAGTTATCTACTAGTCAAGTGCTAGATGGTTAAGTAGAGGTACTATGCTAAAAATATTTTTTAATTTAAATAAAAAGTTTATATAAACTTTTGTTGGTATTTTTGAAGATTTACAAAACGGAATTTTCAATAAGAATTGTGGATATTGAACCCTTTTAATGTCGACATTGATGACCTACCAAACAGACTACTGATCGAAGTTTTGGAATTGCAACACAATGAAATATTAAAGAACGCATTTTCGTTGAAAATATCCCAAACATTTATCGATGCTTACCAAAAAATTTGAAGGATTAATCAGTTTCGGGAAGTCGCATATGGAAGCACATACATTTTCGAACAAGCTTTTTCTGCCATGAGTTTTAGAAAAAAAATTAATTTTCTTCTTGACTAACTATGAACATTTGCATGCTTCGATTCAAATTTACATCTCAGGTTATAAAGTGGATCTAGATAATTTGGCTAAGGGAAAACAATCAAAAAACGCACATTAAGCAGGGAGACACATATTGCGATGCATAAAACTATATTACTTTGTTTTTACGTGATAATAATTTTTCATTGAGTTTCATTTTCATGCTTGTTTAATATCCCGTACTTGAAATATTTCTGTGTTTTTTAAAAGTTTGATATAATGAAAATTGATACCTTGAGTATTTTATTTTTTCACTCACTATTTTCTATTAATTAAACGCTTGCGGCCCTTTTATTAAAAATAAAAGTTCAATGTGGCCCGTGAGTCTATAAAAGTTGCCAACCCCTGCTTTAGAATTTCAAAAAAATGAATAAAGAAAAAATATAACAGCTGTTTGTTGCATAAAATCTAAGCCTTACACCGATAGTTCTGTATTTGTAGTATGGAGTTTGTAATGGAATCTGAAGACATTAAATAAATTTAGAGAATAAATTAAAAAAATTAGAATAAATTTAGAAATGCAGAAAATTTATTACAATTAAATTTGTAGAATATATTTGTCACATTCTTTTAAATCTAGGGATTGCTTTTCCGGAGGAAATTAAATTTTTATTATCCCAATGATTATGTGGTACTATTATGGTTTTCTTGTATTGTTTTCTGTGTTCTTGTTCTTGTATTATTTTTAATTATACTTTTAAAATATACATATCTTACCTAAATTAAATTAAAGCCTTTCGGTTACGTACTTCAGCAAAGTGCATTTCTACTCTTACCGTATCTTTATATTTTTAATGTAACGAGTAATGAATTCATGCATCAATATTTGTAAGACGTGTCTCTTCTACTAGTATAGTTTGAGATTATTATCCTGAGTTTTCTTTGTGAACAGTTTATCTAGCTCCTCCTGTCCACATATATTAATAATAAAATTAACAAGAGAAAGTATGAAAGGCGATATGATAAATAGCTAATGTGACATGAACAGCATAAAAGATATTTTCTTCAGCGTATATTTTCAGCCAGGTGTCATTTCCGTAATGTATATTATCCCAAAATCGGAATTTCATTAATCTAACAATTAGAGAAAGATGATCAGAATAAATAAAGTTTATTTGTCAGCGCTATGGTGATAGAAGTTTTATAAAGTTATTTCCTTGATCTCGAAAAATTTTTTTAAATTATTTTGGTTCAGATTACACTATATCAAAAACAAAAAATATTCATAAATTTTATTATGAATATTTTTCATAATAAAATTTCTTTTATTATGAAAAATTGTCTTTTCAAATTTGTAATTGAAATTTCGTTATACGTTTCTGTCGAATATCCAGGTTGGGAAATGTATCTGCATTCCATATAATTCAGTCACATAAGCATTTTAGAGTTGTGTATACTTTTAAGGGGACTATGAATATTTTCCAATTAATAATTCATAAGTAATCATATTAAAATTTCAAATTATTGCATTAAATGCTCTTTAGTAACGAGGAACCAAAATAGCATATTGGTTCTTCGTTATTCTTGCCCATAATGGAAAATTTATTTGAATCAATATATTAAGAAACGCCAACCAATAATTTATCTTATGCTTTGCTAATTGATTATGATTACTTCCCAATAACGGATTTATCTCGTTTTTCTATGAAAATCAAACATTTTATATCATATTGTAATCTTTCAACACTCGCTCAGCCATTATCTTTCATATTGATCAGATTAAAACTCACACACACACAAAGAGAGATTGTATGAGCTTTACAAGGTTAAGTCACCAATAATGACGAGCAAAGAAACTGCCGTAAAGCTATAGGTGAGTGTTGAGAGTTCCTTCCTTCGTATACGAGGGGATTTTATGAATCACAACTGAAAATGGCCACAAACTGGTCAAAAATGTAACGCCTTTATAGCATTGTTTGAAGAACTACGGAAAAGCAAGCTTTGAAATTGATTAAAAAAAAATTCAGTTCGATTTTAGTTATAACGAGAGGGATATTTTTATGGGGGTAATCATTTGAATATGAGTTAGCTGATCTTAATAAGGAGGTAGCAGGTTGTTTTTCCGGCCTGTCTGACTAAGCGATTATTGTAACCTGTCTTTAAGCAACAGGTTTGAATTTTACTGCTGTAGACATGGACAGTTGCGATTGGTTTTAGATGGTAAACGAATTTCAACACAATGTGCCAGACCACGTGCACTGCTCTGCAGTCATGAATCGTTCGAAAACTTCATATCTTTAGTCCCTTGAGCAGGGTCCCTGGATGTAAATAATACACAAAATTACAAAATATGCATAACAATTAATAAAAATATAACATAATTATTATTCCTCCCTCAGTTACTAAGTACTCATTATAACTATGCCTTATGAGGAGTCACATAAATACTTTTTTAACAGTTAATAAAAGCCTACATCGAAAGCAGCATCTTTGGTTGCTGCCAAACATCGACTTATGATTTCTGAGGTTTGCTAAACATGACCTCTTTGAATTTTTCCAGCATTATTTTTGCAGCAGAGTTTTCCTGTTCCTAATGTAAAATCCATTCAACTAACAGGTCGACGATGGCAACACTGTATGAAAGATCATACAGTGTTGCCATGTATGAAACAAAATTACCAGTGTATGGAAAAAGGAAAAATAATAAAATTATAAAAATAAAGAGAAAAGAAAGTTTATTATTATTATTATTATTTTAAACTGATGCCTCATTATTAAGGTATCAGGTTAATATCGATTTTTTTTAATTATTTAGAACTGCATTATATCTTCTGCGTATTGTGAAATAACCAATCTCATTACCCAATAAATTAAAGTGACTAATTTTACTTATTTACTTTTCACAATTAGTAAAATTTTTGCCATCTTTTAATATTTCAGAAATACAATTTTAGACTTCATCATTTAGAATTCCATATTCCCTGTTTTAATGTGTTTAAATTGATACATCATTTACAGGAAGTTTAATGTTTGTTATTATAAAACATGTTTCAGAGTCGAAATACAATTTTATTCATACAGACCAGTTTACAATAAAACTTATATTAAAACCTACCAGTTTCGTCAGCTAACTGCCTGGATTTTTCAAGGCGTTTACGGCGATATGAAACTAGTAAATGCAAATTGAAAGGAACATAAAAAACGTTGTAAACCAACTAGTAGCTATGGTTACACGTTTCGCGTGACAGATAGGACTTGTTCTTATTCATTATCACGCATGCGTGTTTGTTGTAGACTTGTAATGTGATTACTGGCTGGCTGTAGTTCAGATTGATTGAGAGAGAGGATCAAGTTTTTCTACGAACTGTTTAGAATTACACCCTGATTTCTGTTGAGGTTTCCGCCGGTTATTGAGACTATTGTGGCTTCCTTAAATAAACGATGCCTGTAGTCGTCATCGAGGTATGGCATGGAGCTGTTTTGCCAATCTATGGTGTGGTTAGAAATGATGTGCTAAGCCGGAAGAGATGCTTCTGTTGTGGTTTACATCACCAACATGTTCTTTTTGTCTAATTTCTAAACTTCGTGAAGTTTGTCCGATGTAGGCAAGACCACAGTAACAGGAAATGTAATATACTCCTGGATATTTGTAGAACGGCACTTTATCTTTTAGGGATCCTAAAACTTGTCTGATGTTGGTGGTTGGTTTGAAGACCACTCTGATGTTATGGGCTCTTAGTATTCTTGCTATTTGATAAGAAATTGACTTGATGAAAGGTATCACTATAGTAGAGATGTGCTGACAGTGGGATTCTTCTTGTCTGGGGTTGTCATTGTATAGACATTTTTTGATGATGTTTCGAGGATATCCATTTTGTGATAATGTGCTGGCTATTAGTGAGAGTTCAGTCTGTGTATCCTCCTCTTCTGATATAAACTTTTTGGCTCTATGTTTCCACATGTGGATAATGCTCAGTTTGTGTGTCTTGTGATGGTTTGAAGTATAATGACGATATCTTCCAGTATCTGTGGGCTTTCTGTAAATTTGCATTTACTAGTTTCATATCTCCGTAAACGCCTTGAAAAAGCCAGACAGTTTACTGGCGAAACTGGTAGGTTTTAATATAAGTTTTATTGTAAACTGGTCTGTATGAATAAAATTGTTTTTCTATTATAAAACGACCAAATATATATAATTTAAATAGGTTTCAGAGTCGTTCAGAAAAGTCTGCTTTATGAAGATAACATTTGATATACTCTAGTGACTGTTTGAAAAAAAAAAGAATCGATGAGGCTAGACTATATTATTTTATACAAAAATGTTCAATAACGAATGTTATTAATATACCAAATTATAATTACGAATATTTCGACTGGCCAGAAACGGAAACAAAAGGGTAGTGATGTTGCTCGTGCAGCGGGTCTTGACTTACAGAAACAGACGTGGTTGAAAAATAAAGACTTTATTGATTTCATTAGAAACAAGGATCTGAAGAGGTGGTTGTTTGACCAGATGTCATCTCCTCGGTCTCTGCTTCATATGAGTCGTATTACTATCAGAAACTTCTTAGGTAAAAAAATGGATAAGGTCTTGCAGGACCTGCAATATCCGACAACATTGAAAACTATCTCAGTCTCAAGGATGATATATTTTGACGGGAACAAGTCTGTAATTCATCTCGGTCACCCAACACTATCTCATGGTTTTACCTAATGTAACTTTATTCTTCTACACTCAAATGAATTTCTTACATATTTTGTACTTTAATCATTTATGATGAAAATAAAGTGTTCTTAGTTGTACTTTGAACTTTTGAATTTCTTATTCACAAAAGAATGTATATCTGTATGAAGTGACTTTTGTGATTTGCAGTGGTTACAATATTATATTTCGGAAACGCATTGGTGCCTGAATAACTAATGACCAACGCTTTCAGCCGATAACATGAAATAACTTAAATTGTAAATATTTAATTCAATGAATCTATCTTTGTTCAAGAAGCTTTTGAATATGTAATTTTTGACCTTAAGATAAATGCTGCCATAATAATGTCTGGTATAATTTTGAATAGCTTTATTGATATGAAGCACATTTTTTTTTTGCTTAGTTGGTTGGTCGCTCAGCCCGACAAAGCAGCACAGATTTAGTTCTTGTAGAATATGTCTTCTTCAAAAACCTCCACGAAAAATAACACAATTGATTACTGCAAAATTCCCGGAAGTAATGCTTTTATTTATTTTTATTTTACACTTCCAATGAGGAATGCGAATACCTCACGATATAATAGACTTCTACACTATGCAAGTTTTGTGTCGAAAAATTGTGTAGGTTTATATGGAATTTTCTTGTAGAGAGTATAGTGTCCTTACATTGCTATCACGGTTTTGCATTTAATGTGCCTTTAAGAAGGGGAGTAGTTAACAGGAGATTTTCGTGCCATCATTCTGTTCATTAAACACTTTAAAATACTTGAGAAAGGATACCTCAATAATAAAAATGAAATGTTAAAATTTATTAAGACTGAAGAAGTAGTACAAATTAAAATATTATACAATAGATGCAACAAGTATTTAGGGCACTAAAAGTGATAATAATACAGATAGTAAAACGTGATATTATTTATATTATTAAAAATATCCTGCATTTAATAATTTTCAAGTGGTAATGCAGAGAGTGGTAGTCAAAGAATATACTTAGGAATAAAGAACAAAACGGAAATAGATTAGAAGGAACTGTACAAAGTGCACAACCAAACCTCCCCCCCCCCCACAGCCATACTTGTAATTATAAAAAAATGCAAATGTAGGCGATACAACTATTAAAAAATTAATAGTGAACAATACGCTATAATATACTCAGAGACATGTAGGGTTTTCTCTTCCATATA
This sequence comes from Typopeltis vanoorti, assembly GCF_054136105.1. NCBI lineage: Eukaryota > Metazoa > Arthropoda > Arachnida > Uropygi > Thelyphonidae > Typopeltis > Typopeltis vanoorti. The sequence continues at coordinate 113,124,705 of NC_143553.1, forward strand.
GTATGTAATTATAATAGAAACGTTTCTTTAATGACAAACAGGTCATAAGTTGAATATTCGAAGAAATTAGTAATGGCTATAGCTAATTATTTCATTTTGTATTCGAAACAAACGAAGAAGATTGTTTTAGTAATTTCCAACCAAACAAGTGATACCATATTGCAATAAAGAATTTACCAATGAATAATGTAAGCATCTTAAAAATACTGAATTGGTAAATTTTTAAAATAATATATTCATAATATACTATATTTTCCCTAATTAATTACGAACCTCAACTTGGTTGTGTAAGTGTCATATGGAAGAGTCATTTTAGGAAGCTCTCAATATGGAGGCCTAAATACTTCACTGTTTTTTTTTTGTTTTGTTTTACTAAACACCATTTACAATTTTGAGAACATTTCGTTTCGTTCCATTTAATAGTTATATTGTGATCTGGTTTATCTCTTAAGGTGAAACAGATGTATTTAGTTTATTGGTTTAATTTTAAGGCTAATATTGCTAAACCATTTATTTTGCTTGAACAATTCATGGTCAATTCTGTATCCAAAATCGTCCAGAATAAATATCCTTTATATTTTTAGTCATTACTGATAATTTAAAAGTAAAAGGTGACATAATTGGTGACGGAAACCTAGCACGGATTCAGTTTCATTGAATAATGTACCTCAATTGGCGAGTGCGCCTGAATGTATTTTTTAAAAAATTAATGGGAAGGCTATTTTAAAATATATATGTACAGTATAATGTCTGTGTGTGTGTAATACGTATGCACCAATGTTGTTAACACGGGAAATCATCACTTTATTTTTATTACATTTCTGGTAACGAGGGCTGTATGCAAAAAGTATGACAGTTTTAAATATCATATATATTTGTTTTTAAAATAAGAGGTTTACTATATTTCAATAAAGATAATTATATTAGATGGTCATGATTGACAAAAGCTATCGAAACCCGCCACACTAAAAGTATTTTATCTACTTTATTTTGATTACTTCTCACGTTTAATATTTTTCTATCATTTATTTTTTAAAAAATAAGGGTAAAATATTGGGAGAAACAGATAATAAACCTTTACGATTTTAACGAGAAAGGTTTAGAAATTTAAATCTTTAACTATTTCTCTCTGTTTCTCTTGCAACGAAGTACTGATAAAAGCCGAGAAACTACATAAAAATGTGAGGATGACTATTTACGCTATCAAAATCATGGATCCAAACATCCAGTTAAATAGAACACAGTTCTCAGTTTTGTAGTAGTACATTCAAACGCTTCTGGAAAAACCCAAAATATGAATAAAATGGAAAGTAAAGAATTGAAGAATAGTTTGCATCTAATCATCATATTCTAGATTCAACGTCCCTTCTAAGGTGTGCATTTGTTCGCCCGCACACTGGTGAAAAAGAAACGCATGATAAAAGGAATAAAGTTGCAAACTTGGATGTCTTGTAATGTCTCAAAGATATCATCGAGATGATTTCACGCGGGGAAGAATTACTCAAAACTTGAAGTAGACCACAGAATTATTGGTATTGCTAGAGAGTTTATATTGGTTTTGCTAGAGAATCTCACATAGCGTTGTATCCAAGCTCTGGAATGTCCTGCTAGTGTGGTAATCACCAAAAATATAAATAATTACAAGAACAAGGGAATAGCCAGACAAAGAAATCGCTATACAGAAAATCAGTTAAAAGTTTCGCTGCAACCATGATCTCCTTTCTCAGAATACAATGCTGACTGAGCGAACTACGCAAATTGTGCAGAACAATATGCGATTGTTAGATTTTCTACAGCGAATAGTGTCTTTTTCACACTGAAATTCCTTGTCCTATGCTGCCATCTGGCGAATAAAAGTTCAACTGAAAGCGATATCACACACACAAAAAAAAAAAAATAAATAAATAAAATAAAGGCAAAGAGTGAAAAACTGTACCAATTAAGCAATGATATCGAACAGTAATTCATTTTGGCAAATATCCCTATATGCCAATAGTTGAAAGATAGAGATGTTTCGCCAGCAGCACTGGGTGATTCCAGAAAAATTAGTGCGTCACATTTTCTATATCTTGTTGTATGTAATAGTAGTTTCTGTTTTTATGTTACAGTTTTTATTTTCAGATTATGTATAAAAATGAGAATTTCTAACACTTTAATTGCAACAAATTTATGTTTTAGATTTTATTACAATTATATTATTTTTGGTTTTTAAAGACTTACTTTTAAAAAAATGCGTTTTAAAAAACATACGTTAAAAACATATTTTTAAACATTTTTTAAAAAACGTTTTCAAGAAAAAAAACATTTTTTCTTTTTTAGTGGAAAATCTTCAAATGAGAGAGCTATGTAGAACCAAGTAGTTCATTTTCGCAGTTATAGTTTTAAAGTATACTTTGGCTTGAATAATCACAAAGATAAGATTATTTGATAATGCATTTAAAAAGTCACATGCATCCTCAAATATTCTTTCATCTCTTTTTCATGAAATCTTATATGAGTAGCAAATTCACTTCTATACTCATCAAAAATTAATTGTAATAAAGAGAGACAATGATTCATTCGAAATAGGTGTTTCTCTCTTAACTCGGTATAACGTGAAGGTGACAACGATATCGTCCTGTTCAATTCAGGATTTAAATAGCAACAACTTATTGTGAAATGATATCATAACCATTCAAATCAAAGACCAATCTTCCTTTCCCTTGTACTTTTAAGTTCAGAGCATTGAAATGTCTATATGAATTACAAGCCACGCCACATTTGGTGGTGTTTTATTGATTTTCCCTTTCCAGTCATAAAAATAGTAATTTAATCATGCAGTTTAAATAAACGAGACAATACTTTGCCACGAGAAGTCATCGCACTGCAAAATGTAAAATTATATCTTAATATGCAGCTTTAATTTCTGAAAGAAACATACAGCGAATGAGGCAAGGTAATCTGATAAAAGTTACATTTGAAATTAAATTGATGACGAGTTGGATCCAATACTTCCCAAAGAGCATTACTGATGCACAATGCAGTAAATTCCAATGATGTTTTTGGTACAATCACTTGTCACTTCTACCAGGTTTTAATATTTAATTCTAAATTTTCAACAGTGTCTGGGATTGACAAATGTTTTCACATGTAGTTTATCCGTGCATACTCAGCTAAATCTTTAAATGGTGATAATTTATCATTAATTCCAAGAATGAAGATAATGAGTTGGGCTTTGCCATTTACATCAATGCAATCATTTAGAACCACAGTAAAGTATTTAATTTCTTTTATGTTTCCCGAAACGTATTCCAACAAACTGCTTCCAATATCTTGTAATCTTCACAAAATTGATTGTTCAGACGAATGTCTTATATCGTTGTTTCTCTAGGTAGGGGTCGCAAACTGGAGTTGCCCGGGCCGAGAACGACCCGCTAAGGCTTCGTATCCGGAATGCGAACTTAATGATTTCTTTACTAAAAATCACGTTTCTAACATCATGCTGGGATTAAAACAGGAAAAAAAACTCAAACTTCTATATGTTTTATTACAGCTTTAAACAAAAGAAAAATTATTACTACAATTCTTTGTACTATGTTTTTATCATCAAGCATCAGTTACAGGTTACCATTGTAATAGGATAGTGTGTTAATAAAAAGTTACCTCAATAACTTAGATTTTTTTTACCCATAACAATGTCTGAATTTAAAGTTAAAAAAAAAAATAGATCAAGAAGGCAGAACTTTTCAAGAAAATGGGAAAAGGTATATTTCTTTGTGGAAGTGAGAAATATTCCAACATGTTTGATATGCAGACAGAGTGACGCCGTGGTGAAAGAATTATGAAACAACCCATAAGAACTGTGATAAATATACAGAAAAGATTCGTGATGACAAACTGAAATGAACTGAAGTTTCAATTAAGGATATTTTCGAAAGTTATCACAACAAGTGATGCTGCTGTTAAATGTAGTTACGTTATAAGTGAAAAACTTGCACGGGCTTCGAAACCTTTAACTAATGAGAATTTATTAAAATTTGTATTTTAAGTGCAGTCAAAATCATAAGGGGTCGGGATTAAGCTTATCAGGAAATACCGTTGCCGAGCGTGTTGAAGATATAACAGAGAACTTCCAGGATATATTGCGTGAAAAAATAGAGTTTTGTTGCGTTTTCCATTGCAGTTGACGAATGTACAGACATTATTAATACTTCACAGTTAGCAATATTTATTCGTGGCGTTGATGACGATATGAATGTGTTTGAAGAAGTACTGGATATAGTGCCTATGTCAGGAACAACGACATAGGCACTATATGACTTATATTTTTGTATTGAGAAAATGCTCATGCGGACTGGAAAAATTAGCAAGTGTGACTACAGATGGCGCTCCTGCTATGGTTGGTGTTAACGTCGGACTTGTTACAAAACTTCAAATGAAAAAGGAAATGTTGTGCAAGGACAAACTTAAATCGTTTTATTGCATAATACACCAAGAGTCACTTTGTGCTAAAAAACTAAAGATGTAACACGTCATGAGTGTAGTAATTAAAACAGTAAACTGGATACGCTCTAGCGCCTTGAATCATCGACAATTCAATGCTTTGTTGATGAATTGGATTCACAATATAGCAGTTAGCTATATTATACGCAGGTTAGGTGACTTAGTCGTGGCGTCATTTTAAAAAGGTTTTTTGATCTCTTAAAAGAAATTGACAGGTTTACTTCATCCAAAGGAAAATTCATTCCTCAGCTCACCGATGAAGATTGCTGCAAAGACTTGGCCTTTTTAGTTGAACATAACGAGCCACGTAAACACTTTGAATACTGCTCTGCAGGGACATAAACAGTTGATATGTCATATGTATGATTCAATTAAGTCATTTCTGGAAAAACTGTACGTTTGATAAACGCAGTTGTCAAAGAATAATTTAGCTCACTTTCCTACACTTAAGTCGATTTCTGGAAATAATAATGATGCTGAAAAGTACATTCCTCAAATTGAAGAATTAAATTGAATTTGAAAAAATATTTTCTAATTTTAACCAGTTTGAAAATGAATTTTCAAATGCACTCGAATGCATGTACCGGTAGCATTTGATATACCCGAGCTAGAAACTTCCATGTCTATACACGTGGTGGCGCGACATCGATAAATGAAACAGAATTCACGGCTCCATCACGTGGCTTCGTCACTTCAAGCACTCGCATATCTTCCCCAACGAACGCCCAAGTCTTTTAAACTCGTTTATTTTTCGCTAATTTTAGCGATGAATTTACACATTTCCTGGACTGATTAACACAGTAGAGTTATATACTAATGTTATAATAAAAAAGCGCAAAGAGTTAAAATGATGAGGGTATTAAAAAGTATTTTTGAAGTGTATTTAATTATAGTTTGGATAATTGTGAAATTAAAACTTTGAACCAAGTCATCTGTCGTTTCCTTCAGTGCATTGCATCACAAACAGCAAAAGAAAAATAACCTGAATCACACTTTATAGCAGATGCACTGGAGTTTTTCAAATGTTTTCGGTTTCTTCTTTTGTTCAACATCAGTGATAATACTGACAAAGTACAAATCTCGCATGCAGCAAATGAGAATAATGGGAATTGAATACAATGAAGTATCATTTTAACTCATCATTGAGATTAAAACAAGAGCTGACCTGGTTCACATAATTTACTTTCAGAGGAGTCATCTGTAATGAATTCGTAGTTGCAGTGAGAAATTATGATAAATAATAACTAAAATAGTTGTTTTGACAAAATATGTTATTTAAGATCACTGATGTGATCTTCGAACCCTGAAAATAGACAATTGTGTTGTCGATAAATAATTATGAATACAGGAATTAATGAAATGAAGGACATTTAATATGTCAGCAATTCAGAAATAGTTCTCTTTACTCTCACTAGATAGAGCTACTGTGAAGTTGCAAATACAGTATAACGTTAGAACACACTTCTGCGTTGTTTCGAACATTAAAAAAAATCTTAAAAATACTGTTGATGCTTGAAACGAAAAATATTAAAATTTCAACCGAATATGCAGACAAAGTTTATTTTACAGTTAATATAAAGAAATAGAGATATAAACTAAAGAAATATAATACAAAAACTATTCTTAGTTGATCTTTATTAACGAAGCAAGATAGTAACAACTGCAAGTGATCTTGTGATTAGTGGCTTCAATTGGAGAAGAGAAGTTCTTTTGTTAAGCTGCCAAGAAAAAATTATTTTAACGGGGGAAAGTGTTTTTTTGAAATACACACCCTGCAACATTTTTACACTGGTCGCTCTTCACACATACTGATCTCTCATTAAATAAATACCGTTCAAAAATATGTATTTCAACAGCACACTATGAGGAAAAAAATTAAACTCACACAATTCAATGAACCAGGAGTAATCACCCCATGACCCTTTTCCCTGAGCGGGTGCCTAAAGTTAATGTTTTTTTTTTTTCGACTTGCGGTTTGTTTCTATTCGATATAAAAATTCATTGGATTCGTGGTTTTATTGGACATGGTATCCTCAACTGCAGTATTAAAATTATGGTTAAGTAATCGATCGAATATTTAACCAAAACCATGCAGAACTGTTGCTGGATAGGCTGCATGAAAATTATTTGTTCAAATATACGCAGTTAACAGCCTTATGTCACAATGCATTGTGTCATTAGACTGTTGCTGCTGCTAAATTTCTCTTGCGTAAAGAGAAAATACTGAGTTCCGTGGAAATGCACAAAGTAGGAAGCAGTCATTATCCAGAATTTTCAGATACCTCTCAGAGTTCAGTATTCGTGGAAGTACAAACAGAGATCCGAAGCCAGATTAGGAATCAGCAACATACAATAAAACTTTTCGAATTTCATAGCTGGGGTTATGTATTCGCCTTTGTTGGAATTCACTGGCATTCGCCGCCACCACACCTGTCTATATGCTCGATAGTTGATACAGAATGATTAAGCGCTCCATAACACAGAATTCCAAGCTTCCGTTCTACTGTACACGATCTTTGCATCACTGAATATGATCCTTCATGTTAGTTCAGGTAATGCGGGGCTTTCAGATTGCAGTTCTACCATGGAGACCCATATTGAGAGCATCGGTTCTGAATGTTTTCCTGCAGATTCGTGTTACAGTCTACGCCCGGAACTCCATATTCAACGTGTCGGCTAACGAATGTAGATTCTACATGCAATTCTTCGTGTTGTCCACTGCGGGTGTACTAGCAGTTGACTCCCTGTGCTTCCATCCCAATTTTTCAACAATTTTCCAAACGGATAGACTTGCAAGATGGCATTATATGACAAATCCTCTTTTGAACTAAGTCAATTCCCTTTTTGCATCCATTTCACCTGGATACAATTGACCTTACTTGGGAGCATCGTATTCCTCCAATTTATATCAGATATAAACACCTAACTGGTTACATGGCACAATGCACTTGTCAGTGGGGATGTTTGTTGACTTGTTTTGAAGCTGTGTATATATACATTGCAAAATCAAAATCAACGAAGCATTGCCTCATTGTATATACATAAGTTTTCACCAAGAAAATCCCTTATGGACCAGGAAAACAAAAAGTGGGCAATTGATCATAGAAATTAGGAAGAAGAAGAAATCACGGATTACATCCTATCTAACAACCTTTTCATGCCAAAGGAGATGACAAGGAGAATATTTGGGGAAGATTGACTATAGTAAAAGAAGCAGAAATGAAATTATAATCTGATTACAAAATGAGAAGTAACATTTGGAAGGAGCGATGAATAAGAAAGTTTAAGGTTGTTAACAGAGTGATGTTTATTCATTCTTGTAGACTGATGGGTTGTCTGTGTTACGTCTTAGTTTAGAGCGAATATCTTGGCAGCCATAACAACGTGATTGGAGGAATCAAATAACAAAAGCCTGTGCAGAAAATTAAGCTACAGAGATTAGTAATGGAACAGATAAGAATGGTTATCAGAATGTAGTAAACTATAATAAATACGACAGTATGGAAGGTAGATTTTCATCCAGCGCACGAGGGAAACCGGAATTCAAGATTCATCGCAATCTGAAATAAGGATATCAGTTTTAGTGAATGCACTCGCCATATTTGTTACTAAAATATTTGTGAAAAATATAGTTTCGGTATTGGAGGTGTATGGTGCAGTGGCGTAGCTAGAGCTGTTGCCGCCCCTCTCAATACACACCAAAAATACTACAAAAAGTCAAAACGACGTATAGGGAAATAAATTAAAACACTGTTTATTTCTGAAGTAAAACTTTAATTTCAACATTCTCTTCTTCTTCTTCTTCCTAACATGGAATTTAGGCCATGTGGCCTGTTTCGGTCTCAAGCCATCTCTTTCTTGGTCTTCCGATTCTTCTTTTTCCACTTATTTTGTATTTTTATAATATTTTTATTTCTATGGTATTTTTTTGCTTTTCTGTTAGCAGAAGAATCGTCGATGACATTGGCGAAGTCCATTTCATAGTAATGTAGGTGAAATTTAATCAAATTTTATTTAGAAAAACTCATCTCACAACTAGCAACACTTACATCAATTGTGGGGAAAATTCGCAGTAGTATTACAAGATTTCGAACTGAGTTCTCGAAACTGTATTTTAGAATTAACTGCAAAAGTTCAAAAAGGTTCAAAGTGCCGCACCCCCTCCCCAGCTACGCCATTGGTATGGTGTAAGTGTAAGATCGAAAGTTGAGGGCCCGTTAGCAATAACAAGTCTGATTTGGATGACTTGCGTTTTGGTGTAGCAAATCAATTGAACTGTGGTTAAGACCAAGCATACTGGTCAAGTGGGCTTTGAAACTTTTTTGCAAGTATTATTATTGTTTGTGAAGTTCTTGTGAATTCTTTAATTTGCATTTTGTTAAATTTTTGAATTTTAGGTTAGATTTCTCTCTCTCTCTCTCTCTCTCTCTCTCTCTCTCTCTTTTTTGTGTGATTGGGATGGGGGGGGGGGCATTTGCGATTATTTTTGAATATACAGCCTATAACTTATTTAGAGTCAAAAATACCAGTAGTATGAGCTAGATAACGTACTTAAGCTAACAAAAGAATAAGATCTGTAATATGTAAAGGGTTCGTGTTTTTAAAAGAAATATTCTTAACTGTAGCAGTAGTAGGAATTGCATCTATATCGTCGAAGCAAATATTGATGTAACATAGTATAACTAAGATGAAAAGCCAAAAGGCTATTTTTTTCTGGCGAGGTTGATATAAGTTAAGGGGATAAAAATCCCCTTACAGATCGTAGTGTTCGATCTTAGTTTCGCTTACTGGCTGAAAAACAATAAGGGGATTTTTATCCCCTTAACTTATTGATGTAACATATCACAATATATTGATTCCTCTAATATTTCGACAGAATAAATTAATATTAGTTCTATTCATTAAATGTAGAGACAGTACAATAATAATTAGTATAACTTTTCTCAATTTATTAAACTATTTTAAAAATATGATATTTGAAAACTAAACTAAAATCAGAAATACTACTGATTCGTCTCTTAGGATCTGTTTAGTTCAGATTATACAAAACAAATCAAGTCAGTCTAAGGATGAACGAACTGAATTTGAAGATGATTGACCAGTTTTGAAAGTGAATTTATTATTTCTATAATACCATCTTGACATTGTTAGTATCCAGAGATGTGTTAGAAGAGCTAATCTCAGGTTGTATGGTCACTTAAACAGAATGGGAGAGGAACGATTGGGAAAAAACTGTTTTCTGCCAGTTTGGCAGGAAGACGACCAGAATAAGACCAAGATATTGGTGGATTAATGCGATAAAAAGTGCCTTAGAAGATGGAAATATAAAATCTGATAATGTTGGAGTCTTGACAGGTAACAGACTGATTTCAAGTATAATTGTAGATAGGAAGTTAGTAATGATGTAAGTTTTTCATGTAGTAATATTATATCTTGTACACCGCTTGAAGGTACATGTCACGAATTTCATGATGATGATGAATTGTCTGAGTTTATGTGGAATTTTCTTGTACCAGAATATAGTGTCTTTACATTCCTATCTAGCGTTTTATAATTAATTTTAATAATTGTAGCTACAATGAATCAATAACAATTTTTAACAATATTGTTTTCTCTGCTGCCTTGTGGGTGTGTAATTATTTATATTTGCCGCAGAGACAATCATTGTTGTGTTAATAATAAAAGTTTATGGTTTCAGTAAAGATTATTCAATAACAATAACATTTTTGATAACAATCTTCCTTGAAATTATTGCTACCTTCATATTGATGATTATTATTACCTTCATATTGATGATTATTATTAACAGCCGAAACAGCATAACTGTTTGTCTGATTGTATAATGACATATCTAAACATAATGCACATGTTTGAATCTAAAATTATGCATAATTCCTTGATGTTACTGATAAAATAACAGTAATTTATTTAAAAACCTCTGACAATTTGTATATTTGAATTAATAAGTGATCCTTTATTTGTATTAAATGTTTAGCACATTTAAAAACACTTATATTTGCGATACAGAAACCATATTATTTCGGAAAAGAAACTGGGATGGCTATTTTAATCACAGCGTCCAAAGAGATAAACGACATTTCCTTTAGAGGGCGCGACAATAGATATATGAATTTATCTCTTTCGTAATTTTACTGTGGCGCGCTTCATTTCGAAAGATGATTTTGTTTCTGCAATCACGTCAGTATTTCTGCATCATTTCATTTTGATAATTCTTCTGATATTATTCATGTTCCATGCTGCGTTAAATAATTCGATAAAACACGAAGCATTTTATCGATAGGAAGTTACTACGTGCATTGTAAGGATAAATTCACTAGTTAGTTATTTGCTGTATTATTCATTAAATGAGTAATTCAAATAATTTTTCGAAAGGTCCCCAAGCTAACTGTTCGGGACGTGCCTACTTCAATACATCACTCTTTGCGAGAATTTTCAGGCAACAATTTAAAGACTTCAGAAAATTATTTTCGCTCCAGGTTCACTTGACTTTTACTGTTATAAATTGTTGCAGTCTTCATTTCTTTCTATCTTCTATAGATTCTTTCTAGTCTCTCTCTCTCGCTCTCTCTCTCTCTCTCTCTCTCTCTCTCTCTCTCTCTCTCTCTCTCCTTAAGGTGAATTTCGTCTGGTAGACGAACAGTTATAACCTTTTTTTTCCTGTATTTAAATTGACCATGACAATGTCGTATGGTTTCCTCCCTCCACGCAAGTCTTTTATCTAATGAGCTGGGAGAAATGACACGTTTTACAAGAATAATACAATGGTCGTAGAAATAGCTGCGTCGACCGTGATTCCAAGCACATCTTCCCTATCTGTACTTTTTATCTTCTTTCTCTTTATTTTCGTTTCTCTCTCGCACTCCATCTTTCTTCCTTTCTAATTAATTTCTCTCCCTTCCTCTCTCTCTCTCTCTCTCTCTCTCTCTGTATATATATATATATATATATGTGTGTGTGTGTGTGTGTGTGTGTGTGTGTGTGTGTGTGTGTGTGTGTGTGTGTGTGTGTGTGTGTGTGTGTGTGTGTGTGTGTGTGTGTGTGTGTGTGTGTTAAAGATACCAAGGTATTTTATATATAAACCTGGTTTTAATCCATTTCCCAAGTAAGTCAAGTTTGCGCCTGCAAGTAGTGCAAGTCTGGGTGACCAGCACGTAGTGCAAGTCCTAGGCAACTCGTGGTAAAGGGGGAATAAGCTCTAATCACTATTCTTGGTATTTACCCTTAATGCAAGGCACATCTACTTGAGGAGATGAAATTGAATTACTTGTCTGTTTGCTTACTTGGGAAAAGGATTAAAACCAAGTTTATATTTAAAATAGCTTGGTATCTTTAACGTATATTATACCCAAGGTAAAAAAACGTTCTATATATATATATATATATATATATATATATATATATATATATTCATTAAATAATTATACGACATTAAATATATATACGAAATTTCCTTTTTTTAATATATACACATATATATATTTTTTTCTCTCTACTCTCTCTCATTGTATTTTCTATTTCTCTCTAATTTCTCACTCTTTGCAGTTCTCCCTTTCTCTCTCTCTCTCTCTCTCTCTCTCTGTCTCGCTCTCGCTCTGATTTCTATTTAATGTTCGACGTTCTGCTTATGTATGCTATTCCGCAATTCTCCTGTAACATCCAAACCACAGCGCATTTGTCATGTGAAATATAGAGGTTTGTTTTCGTTCTTCTCCCTCGGCCTTCACTTACTCCAACATACATAATAATTTTGCCCGTCTACGTACTTTGTTGTGTTGTTATTCCTATTGCTAATGTTTATATTTATGTCACGTATTTACTATCATATATTCTGTGGTGTTTACTTTTGTGCTAGAAAGCCGTCTATTTTATTCTTTAAGACATTTTATGTGTTTAAATCGGGTGGTCTGTAGATGGAATTTAATATGAAGGCGTTCTCTTATTTGGTATTGTTCGCTTTAATACATATATTTTCCCTATATTTTGATTTATATCGTATATCGTGTATTTCTAATTTTGCTTGCTGAATATTATTATATCACTTACTAATTTAGTTTTTCTACAATGCTAGTTGAATGTGTCGCACTGATAATTGTTGCTTCTCCGATTATTGTTGTGTTGTCCTGTGAATACTTCTGTTAATATTAAAATATTTGTGTCGTTAATATCATTCCTCACATCATAATGGAGGCTACGACAGTACATATATGAATGATCATAACGTTGATGTGGAGAATAGACACACTCCTCTTCTTAGGGAACTACTGTTTCCGCTTGGTTGCGGAGTTCGGAAAGTGACAGTACTTATAATCCAGAGTCATTACGTCTGCTCGAAAGGCTGCGTTTGTGTAAATGGGCTTGTTGTTCCATTCATCAAGATGCAGTTTGTATGCCATTTAATGTGGCAGCTTATTAATATCTTGTAGAGATTTTATTTGAATTTGCTGTGCATCTCGTTCCTTTACGAAAAGGTTTAGCATCTCCTACCCAGATTAGTTTTTTTTTTTTTTTTTCAGTTCTTACTCTTCCTTTCTGGTTGAAGGGTATCTAGTAAAATGGTATTAAGGTAATTCGAATTGTGTTCTACTACTACTACTAGTACTAATATTAATAATAATTATAATTGAAAGAACAAATAAGACAGCTGCATTTATTCATGAACATATTTTTCCTAGCAAATACAAATCTTCTACTTCTGATTGATATAATTCAGAAAATATCTCATTTCTATATCAGCACCTCCAGAGACATTTCAATGTGGTTTAGTGAAGAAGTGGTTGCAATACATGCCGAATATCCATTTAATGATTTCTGGGTATTGGTAGTAATTAATTACAGTGGAACCATTTTGAACAAACATAGTCAAACCTCTACTCTAAGATATTATGCTATTAAATTATCAGTGTTCAATATATAATATATCGAAAATACAACATATATCATTCCGTAGCAGTTTGATTTATTATCAAATATAAGTCTAGCGCTTTATAGTTAACTTTTATAATTGTATCTATAATGAATCAATAACAGTTGTTAACAATATTCTTATCTCCGCTGTCTTGTGGATGTGTAATTATTCATATTTGTCACAGAGACTTAGAATTATTGTTATGTTAATAATGATATTAAGGATTTCTCTAAAAATTATTCAATAACAATAAAAATTTCAATAACAATATTCGTTGAAATTATTGCTACCTTCATGTTGATTATCATTAACAGTCGAAACAGCATAACTGTCTGTTTGGTATAATGGCAGATCTAAACATAATGCACATGTCCGAATCTAAAATTATGAATAATACGTTAATGTTACTGATGAAATTTCAGTAATTTATTTAACAAAAATCTGACAATTTGTATATTTGAATTCCTAAATGATCCTTAATTTGTATTAAATGTTAAGCACATTTAAAACAGTTTACATTTGGTGATACAAAACCCATATTATTTCTGAATGGAAAGTGGAATGATTATTTTAATCACAGCGTCCAAAGAGAAAAGCTATACTTCCTAGAGAGGGCGCGACAATAGATATATGAATTTTTCTCTTTCATAATTTTCTGTGGCACGTGTCATTTGGAAAGATGATTTTGTTTCTGCAATCACGTCAGTATATCTGCATCATTTCATTTTCATAATTCTTCTGATATTATTCATGTTCCACGTTCTTTCTGCTGTGTTAAATAATTGGATAAAACAGGAAGAATTTTATCTACAGGAAGATACTACGTGCATTATAAGAATAAATTCGCTCGTTAGTCATTTGCTGCGTTATTCATGAAATAAGTAATTCAAATAAATTTTCAAAATTTGCGCAAGCTTCGTGGCGATGCTTGCTTTAATAAACTCTTTCTGAGAATGTTTAGCCAACAAATTAAAGAATTCAAAAATTTATTTTCTCTTCAGGTTCATTTGATTTTTACTGTTGTAAATTCTTTCTCAATTCATTTTCTCTCTCTCTCTCTCACTCGCTCGCTCTTATCTTTAATTAATGTTCGACGTTCTGCTTATGTATGCTATTCTACAATTCTACTGTAACATCCAAACCACGCCTTTACCATGTACACTTCACTTTCTCCAACATACATAATAATTTAGATTCGTTATGCAAAAAGAGGAGATTAACTGGCAGTTCCGTGTTACAATAATAAACAGACAGCATCCTTTCATATGCGGTAAGAATGAGCTATCTCTAGAATTTCTGCAGAGATAGAACATTCGATTAACTTCTACTTCATCAGAGGGTTACGACAGTTTCTTAGATATTTCTTTAATATCCACTTTAATTATATAGTTTTGCATTGTCGAACTGAAGCCTTTTGGATCTTTATTTTAGTAAATACTTTTACGCACCGATAGAGAGTTCGCTTACGAAAGATGCATTTCTCTGACATTTCAACTTAGTACTAAAGGGAAGGTTTTCTCTCTTAAGGTTTCTGTCTGGTCTATAAGGGGAACCAGCCAGTTCATAACAGCTGTCAGACCAGTTAAATCTTATCAAAATGGACTAATAAAAAGCGAATATGTAGACGCTTGGGCGGCACCTATGTCTTCAATTAATCAGCGCTAATGCTGAGGAATGCATATCTTTAAGCTCTCTTGTCAATTACTTTACGAAACTTACATAGTTTCTACATTAGGCTTGGAAATATTGCTGGAATTAATATCCACTTTACTTATATACTTTTGCATCGCCGGACTTGAATCCTTTTGGCTCTTTATTTTAGTAAAAAAAAAAGTTTTTTATATATTTAAAAACAAACATTCTCTAATACGCGCCTAGTAAAAAACATGAAGGAATATTAAAGAATAAAAGTTCACGTCATACACCCTGATAAAAGTAACAAGTTTGTATTCAAAGTCGTACTTTTATCATTGCTCTCTTTGCCTTGAGTAAATAATTTTTCATATTTTGTCGCTCAGAATTGCTGCTGTAGTGTTAATAATAAATTTTCATTATTTCAATTATAACCTTTATCAGCAATCCTTAAATATAATTGCGCTTTTAGTACAAATGACTATTATTAATAGTCAAGAGAACGTCGTTGTATATTTGGCTCTATAATGATAGAGCAAAATAATATATATCTTTGATTCTAAAAGTATGTACAGTATAATACGTTAGTGTTACTAACCAGAATTTCTACAATTTAATTAATGCCCTTACAATCTATATGTTTGCATGAAAAATTAATTAATTAGTTTAATGATTAGCACAGTTAATGCAATTTCTATTTAGTGATATACAAACTACTTTATTACTATACCGAAATAAAATAGATGGTTATTGTACGCAAAATCTGTGGAGAAATAAGTCAAAATAATGAAAAATTGTAGAGATTGCGAAACAACACATACATGCCATATCTTTCATCCAGACATGTGGCTGGACAAAGAATGTTGCAATATTTATGTGAGGCAATCTGCAGTACTGCATTTATTTCATTTCATAGAATAGCATATGAATAACAATTCCGCATTATCTTCTTCACGTTCTCTCTGGTGTGTTTAATATTTGGATAAAAACAGAAAAATATAATTGGCAGGAAGTTACTACGTGCATTTTACGAATAAATTCGCTAGGCTGTCATTTGCTGCATTATTCATGAATTAATGGTCAACTACATTAGTGGTCAGATACACTTCTTTCTTGGAGAATTTTCAACGAGCAAATAAAGACTTATGAAGATTGTATCATTGTTTCTAGACCTTGCTTGATCGAGTTTTCTAGCTGCTATTCTCTCTGTAGAAAGCTTTAAGTGAAAGCTTTAAGAATACTGATCCGTCGCTTATGATACGAAATAGTATAATTAAAGTTAACACAAATTTCTATGGACTATGTTCTGGGTGGTAAGGGGAAATGATAAGACTTCGAACCATATGGAAAACCACTGACCTCGAAAAATAACTGGCTCTGTTCTTGACTTTTTAAAATCGATAAAAATAAATTGTAGATTTAAAGGTGACGTCACTCGATTAGTCCTCATAATGCAGTTAACCCCTGAACAACGCGGAGGTTACGAGCGCTGATCCCCGCGTTGTTCGAAAATCGGTGTATAATTTTGACTCCTCAAACACTTAACTACTAATGACCGATTACATAAACAGTTCACTAACTTCACATATATTGCATGTTATATGTATTGTACACTGTATTCATACAATAAAATAAGCTAGAAAAAAGAAACTTTTATTAAGAAAATCATAAGGAATTGGAAATACATTTACAGACATATATTGTATTTATCGGTACCATAAGTTTACGTCGTATGTTTGCGAGACGAATCATTTGTCTGTCATTACCTATATCAGTATTTTCTTATCTGATACAAACCACTGTGGATGTCATACGTATTAATAACACTAGACATCAAAAATGAAAAGAACATGTGAAAAATATATTCATATTTATTTATAGGATTTACAGGTATAAAGATTCCTGGATTGAAAACTAAAAATCAGCAGTATGATTGCATTATGGTAGCCTAGTGCGATCGATACGATTGTTTCGCGGTAGTCTAGCCTATACACTAATGAATGAATTGTTATAATAGTTTATGCTAATTAATTAATTTATCTAGATAATAACAGTTATTTTATGAAAATGATTTAATACTGCATTTTCGTTATTTTTTAAGAAATTAACATTTCTCTCGACTGCGAATGGTAATGTGGATGTGTTTTTTGAAAAAAGTGAAACAAAAAGATTTTTTTTTTTTTTCAAATTGTTGAAATTTCTAAAAAAAAATCCAATATATTTCAGGTATAGTTTCTGGGAAATCCAATATATTTATTAAAAAAAAAAAAAAACGAATATAAGCGGAACTGAGCACTTCAAACCGCATTCTTCAAGGATCAACTGTATAATTTTTAAATGACATGAATTTTGTGACCACAATTTCAATCCAAGTAAATTGTCCTTTCGTTAACTTAATTATATGCTTAATTAATATACACAGTTAGGCAGTTCATTTTCTACAGATAGTCTCGTTATTAACATTATGATAACCTGCAACACTGTGTTAATCTTAGTTCCTTATAGCAAACAAACTCTTTCGGAGGCAGAAAGAGTTGTTCTTTTCATAAAAACCGTGTCGCTAACCGAAACATTGTTTGCAATGATGTGATAATGTTACGACAGAACAGGAGACTTCAAATTATTTCCTTATCTTGTTATACAGGAAGAGTGCAGGTTTTGAATGAATTTCTTTTTTCGCAGTCAAAAACCTTACAAGAGGACATGTGTGTGCAGTAATAAAACCCAAGAAGTTTACATGCATCTTTCGTTTTCTTTTGTGCTCCAAACACAAACAAATTAGTTTCAGTCACCAAATTTTCAGAAACTCATAGAGTTCATCCTATATTCTGTTAACCTAGTGCACATACTAGTTTATCGGTTTATACTTTTTCAGATTTAATATACCTTCGTTTGAAAAAGACGATAAAACTGAAGTCTCGTTTATTAATGTCTCGTCACTGTATAGACCATTATTATTCTGCACCAATGCTAGTTTTAGTATAGAGAAACAAATCATCGTCTCATTTCACATCCGACATGTGAATAAATGAAAGAAATTAGTGCGACTCGAATATTAAAATATGTTGAATCATATCATCACGGTAAAGACCTTGAATATACCCACAGTTCGTGAGGTGTAGAATGTATTTATAAATCTATAATATAACATCAGGTCCAAATGCCACATCACTGGGAAACAGATTTAATGTTCTTTTATTTCGAAATTTACTCATCAATTTTGCGATTGTACTCAGTATTATTAACTGCATATGAAATATATATATATATTTTTTTTTTCAGAATTCATTTTACTCGGTTGGAATATTATGAAAAAGTTTTAATGACTGATACCGAGAGATAAAAAGATGACATGATATATTTGAAAAGATACTACTAGTTTACTAGTTTCGTTGAATTGATCAACATCTTCAGGTATCACAATCAAAGAAGAATATAAAGAATTACAGAGACTTAAAATTGTAATAACAGAACAAGTACAAAAAGACAGTAGCGTGTTTGAAAACAAAATGTTTTCAAATATGCTACTGAGAACAAAAAATTTTATTTTCAAACACGCTACTGTGTTTTTGTACTTGTTCTGTTATTACAAATTTAACTGTGCCATGTATGTGACAATACATGGCACAGTGTATTTATTATTATTATTATTATTATTATTATTATTATTATTATTATTATATAATGTTAGCAGCATTATTTTCATATAATTATCATTACAATAGAAAATATTCTCTTTAGGATGGAAAGATATCGGCCAACAAACGAAAGTGTATCAAAATAGACAAGTTTGAAAGAGAGAGAGAGAGAGAGAGAGAGAGAGAAGAAGACTATGAATGGTAATGTGCATGGTAATGGTAGTGGAAACACCCGTCAAGAGGAACAAGTATATGTCTAGTTCTTAAAGAGAACAATAAGAAGAATATTATTTGCAATTTGATTTAAGAAGAAAATGGAAATCACGGATGGAGATGTCATAAACGTTTTTCTAAAATTGAAACAATCGTGTGTGTGTGTGGGGGGGGTGTTCAAAGTCATAGAATATCGGGGTGCTTTCCTATGATTCAGGCTTGATAAGCATCACCAACGTATGATATTAGATAATTCTCTGGCTTTAAATTGGATGTAAAGATGTAAAGTTGATTTAATAATCAAGACTTTGAGATCCTGTCATCAAAGCAAACACATTGTTTTCACTGTGTCAGACAAGTTGTGCCATTTTGACACTTTAATTTTTAACAAGAATATTATTATAAAAAAAAAACCACAGCAAATAGCTTTTAAGTATGAAATAATCTATGAATATCATAAAAAAATTGCGATTTATTTTTAAGAGAAGGAGAAAGCCACTGTACCCATTATGAAATCAACGAAGCAATCAGATGTTCTTAATATGATTCCTATTCTGGTGAAATATAATCATTTTTTTTCCTAACGAAAGAATTAGGAGCTACTTCGTTAGTAAGAAATGGCTCCCAACGCCCATTTCAACAGACCTTGTAAAGTGTGCTGAATACATGTGTATTTATTCTTATCTTACAATAATAAAACAATAACCGACCGGAATCCTTTATCAGTTTTTTTTTATTTTTTTATTTTATTTTACAATTAAAGATGAGTAGCGAGTCTGATACGGAACTGGAGGGTTTTTCAACCGGAAACTCAGGTTTTTGAACTCAAAATCGGTAAACTGAACCCTGAAACCATATCTGCAGATACAGGATACACGCGCTTAGAGGAACAGAAGAACAACAAGCGGGCTCTATTAATGCATAAAAACCCTAATATGGAGAGTCAACTCTATATATATATATATATATATATATATATATATATATATATATATATATATATATATATATATATATATATATATATATATATATATATATATATATATATATATATATATATATATATATATATATATATATATATATATATATTATCATAATTCATTTTTACTCGGTGGGAAATATTATTAAAAAGTTTTAATGACTGATACCGAGAGATAAAGGGATGACACGTTATATTTGAAAAGATTCTACTAGTTTACTAATTTCGATGAATTGATCGACATCTTCAGGTATCACAATCAAAAAAGTATATATAAAATTACAGCGACTTAAAATTGCATTAACAGAAAAAGTACAAAAGATAGTTGCGTGTTTGAAAACAAAATGCGAGCTTGAGTTCCAAATAAACGTAGACTACGCGCTGTCACGAGTGCGCCAATACTGAACAGAGGAAACTTATGCGTCAGAGAGTTTGAAACTTAGGCTATTGTTGATATGGGAAGAATCTAGAGAAATTTCTCTACATTCGACAATCTTTCTCTCGAGCTCATCATAGCACACATGGATGTTAGAAGTTTGAGTCCAGTTCATGTTGGCGGCCTTCGTCTGAGTTAACTGAAAAGAGAACATGGCTAGAGAGAGCACTGGCTCTAGTCCTGTTGTAGGAGATATCTCTATGGTGTTCTTCCAAACGTAGAAGGATGGATTTAGCAGTCTGGCCATAGTATGGCTTCCCACAATGACACCAAATCTTGTAGATTCCTGGAAACTGAGTTGGAAAAACTGTTTTAGTTATATATATATATATAACTAAAATATAACTAAACTGCCGACAACACAATAAAAGCAGCCAAACTCCAGCTAGTTAAAATCTCTTTCACAGCATATGATATCGTTTAAAGCCCAATTCTCGTCTTCCTTATTGATTAGGTTTCTCAGCTGTAGTTAAATAATGTCGTTGCAAGTTTTCTGAAAAATATTCCTTTTCTTTTTCGTTCATTGTTTAATTTTGCTATCTTGCAAGCGACGTATACATGTCGTTTGAAATCACTATCGGGTACTGACATTCGGCAGGTCTGGAAATATGACCGAATCAACTAAGGATAAGACATCAATAAATCGAGGCGTGCGTGCGTGCTTTATACTGTCGGTTTGTCTATTTTGTGAGATGGATAACCAGACATTCCGGAAGAAGCTTTAAACCAACTTTAGCGGTTAATCTGTTTTGCGATAAATTAAAGAAGTAGATCATAATGGTATTGTTATGCTGAATCAAAGGAGTTCACTTTATTTCTCTCTAATAACTAGACCAGTAAATTATTTACTAGGATTGTGCTTATGAAATCAAGGATCGCGCCGATAATCATGAATCCAATTAACGCACCTTTTTGCGAAAAAAATAAATAAATGTTACTCCCTTCCAAAACAGCATTCCAAGAAGGATCGTTCTAATCATAAAACAAGCTGCCATCCTTTTAATAGTGATAAGATGCCCTACTAATGAAAATGAAAAAGCAATATTACATTTATGTAAAATAATAGCAAGCTTACTATAGGAATTAAATTTCAGAATATTTTTATAAAATATTCAGCATACCGGTCGAGTATGGCGCAAAGGCGGCAAGTTTTTGTAATATTAACAATTATTTTAAAACAAAAATATTAAAAAATATATCAGTAATTTGTATTGATAACGGTGAATCGTTTCAAAATTAATAATCTCTTTTGATATACATATCGTTTAAGTATGAAGTACAAACGCCATTCTGATGTTTTATTAAACGAAACAAATTTTACGTTATCTCTATTACTTATTTAGCCGATTATTTCTTATGCGGCAAATAATGTATACCTAAAATTTCTTTAACAGGCTTGTAATCGGTTAACACTAACAAAACCACAAACAAGAAAATCTCACAAATAATCATATAGACTTTACATTTTATACACATTGCAGAAACAAAAAATAGCTACCCTGTTAACTTTCTAGAAGTCACTTCGAATTACTCGTTATTTCTGAATATTGAAATCTCAGGAAATTTCTGCATATTGAACCATTTTAAAGAATGCGTTTCAAGCAATCAATGGTAATGAATTGTATTTCAATCTAAGCGCTATGAACAAAATATTTCGACCGATGTAATAAATGCTTGAAGGAAAAAATCGATAGATTTCGAATAAAATGAATACGTTTCCTCCGATTCGCAAAGCACGTGTATTAAAAATCGTTGTTTTATTCAAGTTCCTGTTCACGAACTATCGACCAATCAATAGCCTCGTCGTGTACTTATTTTGACGTGGTGTGCGCAGAAAACTATAACAGAAAGCTTTGACGCCACGACAGGATTGTTGCAAAACTTTCATAAATGTTTCATTGGTTAATTGATGAATTATTTTTCTGTATAAATCGAAAAATCTCTTAGTAATCACGATGTTTTAGGAAAACGTCAAAGTATAGAACTTCTACGAGATTAACCAAAAGCCATGAAGACCGTTTTGTTTGCAGTGTTCATCCTCCTCATCTCTGCTGTTAGCTGTACCGAAGATTGTAAGTAAATAACTAATTTTGTTTGTAGAAAAAATAATTTAATTTTTTATTTCTGATGGTTTTTTTTTTCAAATATATATATTTGAAAACAAATCGTATATATATATATATATACTTTTTTTTTTTTTCAAAAAGGATTTTGCTATTTTCAATTTAGGTATTATTTCTGCTGGTCTAATAGACGTATGTATTGATACTGGAGACTGTGCTCTTACTGACTGTGATTGTCTTCGTGGAAAGAACATCACTATTTGTGTTAAGTCAGGTAAGTACGAGGAAACTAATCTGGTCTAAATGTAACACGTTGATAATGAAATCTGTTAAATATTTTAATATCTTGAGAACTTATATCCAGAGCTATATATATATATATATATATATATATATATATATATATATATATATATATATATATATATATATATATATATATATATATATATATATATATATATATATATATATATATATATATACTCCGGAAATGGAAGGAGAAATCTATTATGACATATCATCTGTATGTGAAAGCCGCGACCTACTCCCTACCAATTCCCATAAACGATAGGCTAATACAGTATCGCTTGTGCCCTTTTAGAGAATACAATACCATCAGGTGATTTTTATTGTACGTACAATCATTTTACGAATACAAAACTGGGGTTATTTTAGATAGGTTTATAGGCTTCTATTTTGCCAAAGACATCGCATTAGATAGATTTATTGGAGTTTTCATTTGACCAAACTTCATCCCTGTAATAAGTTCTAGTCAAAATTGATCTTGCCATTTATAGTTCGAGTTTTGACTCTAACACCAGTTTCGGGATTTAGCATCTATCACATCATATCAATTACTTTAATTTTTGAATTCATCAATCGTAGCATGATTCCTCTGGATCTCAGATTCACTAATACGTTAATAACGATTGCATGCTCCCCATGTTTGTCATTAATCTATTGGCGCACCAATCTTAATCTTGTTAAAATTGAGAGAGAATAAATTCATCAAACAACAACCAATGGTACCCCTATTCCTCCGATTTCAAACACCTATATTTAAACGAATTACAGATAGCATGTATATAAAGTAATGTGAAATTAAAGGTAATGTTTTAAAAGTAATGTTTATCCTAAGATGTTAAGAAGAATGTCTTTTTTTTTGTTGTTGTTGTTTAGCGTTACTGGATGATCTTTTAGACTTATTGGGCATAATCATAGATTTGGATGCAATAATTAAAGTGCTTAGTTTAGCCGATATACACGCGGACGTTTGTACGACGTCTGACTGTGGTGACTGCCTCATTAAAGCAGTCGTTCAGATTCCTTCTAGTGTAAGTATTCATTTAGAAAAATATTCTCAATTCTCGAATATCTCTGAAGATTCAAATAACAATTTTTGACTATTTTGAATAATTTTCTGTATTTCAAATACTGATTAAAGAAGAATATTACTTATTAATCATTTTGATTTTCATTTTTTTGTTCGAATTTCCAGGGTGCTATCAATATAAAGTTGCAGTTGAATCTCACTATATTAGGAATTCACGTTTCAATTCCGATAATAAACATTTTAGATCTGCTTTGCCGTAAGTATATCAATTATTTAATTTTAATAGAAAAGAATTATGTGTTTTTTTCTAAAAGAATTTATTATATATTACACTTGATTATTATTTGGCATTATATGCGATTAACTATTTGTTATGCATTTTTTTCTTGGAGAGGAATTATAATAGGTGACTGTTTATAAAAGAAAGCAAGCAGTTGGGAGTACAAGGCAGTAATATCACTTCTAATCTTTCTTCCTTTATAATCTTTCTTACTCACTTAAGAAGCGTTATTTTTTTTTTTAATTAAGTCTGTACCAACATTTATAAATGATATATTTTTTTCGAAAGACCTAAGTTCGTATCTTTTTCTAGAGCTTCAATAACCATCATAAAGGTTTTACAACTATAGTTGAGTAAATATATCTCATACGGTGTCTTCAAGGGCTTTCGTTCAAGGAATCTCAGATTTTTCATCGACGCAGAAGAAAACACGTCGTTTATAACCACAGTATCTGAACAGACATAAAAGAATGGATATTATCCTGATATACTAAAATCAGGTCGGTACATAATTGTCTTGAAACTCTTATAACATTAAGGAGAAGATTAATCAAATCGGCTTTACTTCAGAGTAATCTCCTTATTCAGAAGTGCCACTCTCTTGGTGACACTCTCATAAGCTTTCAATTCATTAAATTATCTGAATAAAACAATAAGACTGCTGTGTATCATTGGGATACATTTTTATCGATATTGTGTGGTCTAACATGAATTTCTATTTATTTTATTCCTTGTATTGTAACCTCCAATTTCGTACAGTTTTACTGAATTGACGATTATTTACTTCTGACAATATTCTCTGTTTGTGATAAGTAAATGATAATAAAAATTACATTTGAAATTATAAGAAACTTTATTGCGTAATCAGAAAATACAGCGAGTGAAACAGTGAAAATTACAGTATCCACTTTAGTTCCTATATTCATTCTTACCTATTTTACATATAGCAGCCAGTTTGGTACTAGCAACCGAAAAAAAAACAAAAAAAAAAAACGACTGCATAACATGATGGATGAAAGCAGTCGCATTCAAACCTTTAAGATCCTGTATAGCTTAGTGGAAGTGAACACTCTCCGAAACGCTAGGACACTCGAAAAAAGACCAGCGTTCGATTCTAGTCGCCGACTAGAGCTTTTTCTAATCCGTTCTTCGATTGGTTCCTGAGTTAGTAGATCTATTACGAAGGTAAGCGGATTTTTCTTTCCGTAAACTCAGGAAAAACGGCTGTGAACCCACACCATTTCAGACAATAAATATATAGTTTATTATAACATCAGGGACCAGGAGATAGCAGCACTTGTCTGCAGCTTCACTATATGCCGTTTGTCATTAGCTATGATCTATGGCCCGCTATCTGTGATTGGCTGCGCGTGGAGATTTTGGAAACTGAGCTGATTGGCAGCTCATTTTCCAAAACACACTATAAAAGACGATGGCAGATTTTTTTATTTTGTTTATTTTTTTTATATTTTTGCTTGAATTACTGTAACAAAATATCTTACATTAATAGTGATAATTTCTAAAGTAAATTTTATTGTTTCTTTATACAGTCTAAGTAATGCCTGAAAAATGTGAAAGCGGCACTTCATTTCAAGATTCCCCAAGCTATGAAGAGGATCATGTATCTTTCTACACTCTTTTAAGCAAAATATTAGTCCATATTTGTAGTTGAATCACATTATGTTTCATTTTAAATGCACAAAAACTGGTGAAAGTGCATATAATTATATTAATAAAAAATATTAAGCATTATGTTTGGTATTTGGGTTTTCTTCGTAGTGCCGTTTACAAAATAATATGATGTACATGATTAAACAAAATTCCAAGTTTTTAGTGATCTGAAAATTCTGAGAACTCTTACTTCTAAACTGATAAGGCAGAAAAATTCACATTTTCTTGAATGGAATAATGATAGCTGCCTGTCGGTTACTATTGATGATCGTACATTCACTGACCTTTTTTCGTAATTAAATGTAAACAAAAGTTATAAAGCAATTCTACAATAAATTTGTCGGATTTTTTGTGCGTAAAATTTCCGACAACACAACCTTATATTATATTATAATACTTGCTTCTACTGTTTATTTCATTGGTTATTTTTGTTACAATCCACAGCAGACTACATTCACCCACTTGCATCGTTTATTGTAAGATGATTATTAAGAAAACAGTTTAGTTAATTTTACATGAAACCATGACTTATAGGCAGAAAATTTCTGATGCTCATTGACCCAATGAATTGGATTGCCATACGGGTAGCCATTTTCTCTTCATTACGGCAAGCCTAGTCAAGCTTCACCTACACCTCTAGTCTACTCTTCGTTTAATTAGTAAATTAAACACTGTATATTATTAGATCTTTCTTCTAACGAATGATTTCTTTTGGGTCTCTCAATAATCCTTCTAAAAGAATAGAAAAACAACAAAATTTCAGATTATATATATATATATATATATATATATATATATATATATATATATATATATATATATATATATATATATATATATATATATATATATATATATATATATATTGACAATTCATTTTAACTCGGTTGGAATATTATAGAATACGTTTAATGACTATTACCGAGAGAAAAGATGGCAAGATATATTTAACAAGATACTACTAGTTTACTAGTTTCGTTACAAGAACATCATCAGGTATCATACTCAAAGAAGTATATAAAAAACTACAGAGACTTAACATTGTACTAACAGAACAAATGAAAAACAGTAGCATGTTTGAAAAAATGCAAGTATGAGTTCCATACAAACGAATACTACGCGCTGTCGCCAGTGCTGAATGGAAGCAACGTGTGCGTCCGAGAGATTGTAACTCAGGCTGTTGTTAATATGAGAGGAATCTAGAGAAATTTCTCTTGATTCAACAATCTTTCTTTCCAGTTCATCGTAGCACACATGGATATTAGCAGTTTGAGTCCGGTTTACAATGTGCTGGCGGCCTTCGTCTGAGTTAGCAGAAAAGAGAACGTGGCTAGAGAGAGCGCTAGCTCTAGTTCTGTTATAGGAGATATCTCTACGGTGTTCATCCAAACTTAGAAGGATGGATTTAGCAGTCTGTCCATAATATGGCTTTCCGCAATCACATAAAATCTTGTAGACTCCTGGAAACTGAGTAGGAAGATGTTTCTGTTTATATTTGCAAAGTAATGAACGAAGTTTTGGAAGCGTAGTGTAGCACGTTTTGAAGTTAAATTTCTTGAGAATCTTTGCCAGTTTTGGTGAAAGAGAGCTGATGTAAGGCAAGGAGATGAAGGCTCTTGGGGGAGGGTGATCTTCAGCAGTAGTTGAGTGCCTGGGGGAAAGAAATTTGTCAATCTTCTTTGGAGAGAAGCCATTGTTAATGAACGTTTTTTTAAGAAAACTGAGTTCATTTATAATTTCTGTTTCTTCTGTAAGTAATGATTTGGCTCGGTGGGCTAAAGTGGAAATAATACCACATTTTAGTGGGGGATAATGATGGGAGGAAGCATGAAGGTATCTGTCAGTATGAGTAGGCTTTCTAAAAATTGAGATTTTAATGTTCTCAGCACATCTGGTAAGTTTGAGGTCTAAAAAGGGAAGACAGTTATTCGATTCCAGTTCGAGGGTGAAAGAGATTTTTTCGTGGCATTTGTTTAGGTGGTCTAAAAATAAATAGAGGTTATTGACGCCGTCTTCCCAGATGAGGAAAATATCATCAATATATCGGAACCAGACTTTTGGTTTAAAGTGAAAGGACTTAATAGCTTTTCCTTCAAATTCGTTGAGAAATATATCCGCAAGAATCGGAGAGAGTGGGCTGCCCATAGCCAGACCTGAGTTTTGTAAGTAGATCTTGTTGTCATATTTGAAGTATCCTGACTTTATGCAATGGGAGAGAAGAGCAAAGAGTTTTTTTGATAATTTATTCTTGAGAAGATCGAGGACTTCTTGAGCAGGAACATTTGTAAAGAGAGAAACAATATCAAAACTGGCCATTAAATCTGTTTTTTTTGAGTTTGATGTCCTTGATTTTAGAAACAAAATCTGCAGAGTTTTTAATATGTGAAGAAGAAATTCCAGAAAGATTTCTTAGAAAACTCGCTAGAAATTTGGAGAGATTATAAGTGGGAGAGTGTATGCCCTCAACTATAGGTCTGAGTGGGCAGTTATTTTTGTGAATCTTGGCGAGACCATACAGTCGAAGTATCAAGGGATGAAGCGACCGAAGAGAAAGTCGAATGTTTTTTTGTAACTCTAAGGTGGTTTTTAATAAATTATTAGTTCTATTATGTAGTTCCATCGTAGGGTCATTAGCAATTTCTGAGTAGGTATCACTATTTAAAAGTTCCAAGATTTTATTGTGGTAATCAGACTTGTTCAAGATGACAGTTGCATTCCCTATGTCTGCGGGAATGATAACTATGTTACTATTATCTTTTAAGGACTTGATAGCTTTCCTTTCAGAGTAAGAAATGTTGTCAGGTGGAGGTCTAGCTTTGTTAATACAGAAAATTGCTTCCATACGGAGGAGGTTAGCGTCTTTGTTTGGTAATAAAGAAGCTGCCTTTTCTATCTTTGTTAATTTAAACAAAATAAAACTCATTAGAAAATTTGATTCTCTTAAATATAATCAAGATAGCAAAACTTCTCATTTTGACTCTACCTTTCTAAAAAAAGTTGTCATCAACAAGTCTTCCCATCAATTATCTTTGGCAGAAGAAAGCATACTTGCTAAAGGTCTCAACTTTGTCACTGCTCCTACATCCATCCCTAGAGAACTTCTCTTAACAAAGATAGAAAAGGCAGCTTCTTTATTACCAAACAAAGACGCTAACCTCCTCCGTATGGAAGCAATTTTCTGTATTAACAAAGCTAGACCTCCACCTGACAACATTTCTTACTCTGAAAGGAAAGCTATCAAGTCCTTTAAAGATAATAGTAACATAGATATCATTCCCGCAGACAAAGGGAATGCAACTGTCATCTTGAACAAGTCTGATTACCACAATAAAATCTTGGAACTTTTAAATAGTGATACCTACTCAGAAATTGCTAATGACCCTACGATGGAACTACATAATAGAACTAATAATTTATTAAAAACCACCTTAGAGTTACAAAAAAACATTCGACTTTCTCTTCGGTCGCTTCATCCTTTGATACCTCGAATGTATGGTCTCGCCAAGATTCACAAAAATAACTGCCCACTCAGACCTATAGTTCAGGGCATACACTCTCCCACTTATAATCTCTCCAAATTTCTAGCGAGTTTTCTAAGAAATCTTTCTGGAATTTCTTCTTCACAATTTAAAAACTCTGCAGATTTTGTTTCTAAAATCAAGGACATCAAACTCAAAAAAACAGATTTAATGGCCAGTTTTGATATTGTTTCTCTCTTTACAAATGTTCCTGCTCAAGAAGTCCTCGATCTTCTCAAGAATAAATTATCAAAAAAACTCTTTGCTCTTCTCTCCCATTGCACAAAGTCAGGATACTTCAAATATGACAACAAGATCTACTTACAAAACTCAGGTCTGGCTATGGGCAGCCCACTCTCTCCGATTCTTGCGGATATATTTCTCAACGAATTTGAAGGAAAAGCTATTAAGTCCTTTCACTTTAAACCAAAAGTCTAGTTCCGATATATTGATGATATTTTCCTCATCTGGGAAGACGGCGTCAATAACCTCTATTTATTTTTAGACCACCTAAACAAATGCCACGAAAAAATCTCTTTCACCCTCGAACTGGAATCGAATAACTGTCTTCCCTTTTTAGACCTCAAACTTACCAGATGTGCTGAGAACATTAAAATCTCAATTTTTAGAAAGCCTACTCATACTGACAGATACCTTCATGCTTCCTCCCATCATTAACCCCCACAAAAATGTGGTATTATTTCCACTTTAGCCCACCGAGCCAAATCATTACTTACAGAAGAAACAGAAATTATAGATGAACTCAGTTTTCTTAAAAAAACGTTCATTAACAATGGCTTCTCTCCAAAGAAGATTGACAAATTTCTTTCCCCCAGGCACTCAACTACTGCTGAAGATCACCCTCCCCCAAGAGCCTTCATCTCCTTGCCTTACATCAGCTCTCTTTCACCAAAACTGGCAAAGATTCTCAAGAAATTAAACTTCAAAAGTTGCTACACTACGCTTCCAAAACTTCGTTCATTACTTTGCAAATATAAACAGAAACATCTTCCTACTCAGTTTCCAGGAGTCTACAAGATTTTATGTGATTGCGGAAAGCCATATTATGGACAGACTGCTAAATCCATCCTTCTACGTTTGGATGAACACCGTAGAGATATCTCCTATAACAGGACTAGAGCTAGCGCTCTCTCTAGCCACGTTCTCTTTTCTGCTAACTCAGACGAAGGCCGCCAGCACATTGTAAACTGGACTCAAACTGCTAATATCCATGTGTGCTACGATGAACTGGAAAGAAAGATTGTTGAATCAAGAGAAATTTCTCTAGATTCCTCTCATATTAACAACAGCCTGAGTTACAATCTCTCGGACGCACACGTTGCTTCCATTCAGCACTGGCGACAGCGCGTAGTATTCGTTTGTATGGAACTCATACTTGCATTTTTTCAAACATGCCACTGTTTTTCATATGTTCTGTTAGTACAATGTTAAGTCTGTAGTTTTTTATATACTTCTTTGAGTATGATACCTGATGATGTTCTTGTAACGAAACTAGTAAACTAGTAGAATCTTGTTAAATATATCTTGCCATCTTTTCTCTCGGTAATAGTCATTAATATATATATATATATTCTTCTGTGTGTATATATAAAGTATTTTACCTTGGGAATAATAAATGATAAAGATACCAAGCTATTTTAAACCTGGTTTTACTCCTTTTCCCAAGTAAGCACACAGACAAAAAAGTCAAGTTTGCGCCTGCAAGTGTTGAAAGTCTAGCTGATCCTCTACGGGTTGCAAGACCAAGGCAACTCATGGTAAAAGTAGAATAAGCTCTGATCACTAATCTTAATATTTACCCTTAATGCAAAGGATATCTCCTGGAGGAGATGTATGATGCTTTGTATTAAAGGCAAGGGGCCACTACCCAGACAGGTTTCAACCTTATGAATAAGTAAAGCCGTCTCTAAAAATTCGAACGATCCCTAGGTCACTCAATTGTGGGAGAAAGGCCGTCCATCTCAGCGTTGGCTCCACTCAGTGATGGCCTTCAACCCACCACCACTACCACCGAGCAGAACCGCTCATATTCCGAAGAAAGGCATTCACCGACAAAGCCCCTCACCGGGCCGTGCCGGAAAACACTTTCCTCGGAGACTCAAATTGCTCCCTTAAGGCAAAAATCTTAAGAGAGCGAACTCATAATAGCACCCACCGGTATCGACCTTTATTGAGGTCTCATCAGTGGGAGCCAGGCTAGAAATACCAAGATTTTAGTAATACAGAGCTTATAAGTATTTTACCAGAACAAGTTACCATAAGGTGTTTTAACCTTATTAAATAAAAATCTCAAGAGCAGAAATAAATGTAGAAAGTATTTTACCTTGGGTATAATAAATGTTAAAGATACCAACCTATTTTAAACCTGGTTTTATTCCATTTCCCAAGTAAGCAAGGTCGTCTTGGTCTTGCGCTACGTGCAGGATCAGCTAGACTTGCAACACTTTCAGACGCAAACTTGACTTTTTGGTCTATTTGTTTACTTGGGAAATGGAGTAAAACCAGGTTTAAAATAGCGTAGTATTTTTAACATTTATTATACCCAAGGTAAAATACTTTCTACATTTATATCTCCTCCTGAGATTTTTATTTAATAAGGTTAAAACACCTTATGGTAACTTGTTCTGGTAAAATACTTATAAGCTCTGTATTACTAAAATCTTGGTATTTCTAGCCTGGCTCCCACTGATGAGAACTCAAAAAAGGTTGAAACCGGTGGGGGCTCCATGAGGCTCTGCTTGGGATAGGTTTTTGCCTGTCTCTGATTGGGGCCACTGTTGAGATTATGGCTCTAGTTGGTGGTGGGGTGAGCCTGCCACTGGGTAAAGCCAATATTGAGAAGTTCTTCTCGGTGACGGGGTGAGCCTGTTATTGAGTGGAACAACGCAGAGTTGGGAGACCTTTCGGGATCGTCTTATTTTTAGAGCCCGTTTCACTTTTACATTCAAAAAAGGTTGAAACCGGTGAGATGCTAACATGAGTTTGCTCTCTTAAGGTTTTTGCCTTAAGGGAGCAAGTTCTGCTCGGTATATATATATATATATATATATATATATATATACCAGGATATTCAACAATGACACGTGCGGCGAACTTTTTCCGGTCTGAGGCAAATCGTGCTAATGGAGAAGTAAACTCTGATCACTATCCTTATTATCTCCCCTAATGTAAAGCACATCTCCTTGCAGACATATGATGCTATGCATTAAGGGAAGGGCCACTACCCAGAACGGTTTCGACCTTTATTTATCTCTCGTCAGTGGGAGCCAGACCCTGAGATGCCAAGGTTGAAGTAATGCAGAACTTATAAATATTACCTATACAAAGGTAAGCAGACAAGTAAGTCAAGTTTTCGCCTGAAGTATTTTCAGGTCCCACGCAACTCGTGGTAAAGGTGGAGTATATGTATTTAAAATCTTAAAAGTACGGAGGATTTTTTTTTAGAAATCGATAAAATATTCCATTCAATTTAAATCCATACACATTATCGAGAAATTATTCGGACTGTATAACAAAGGATAATTACCAAACACTTAGCAAAATTATCTGGAATAGCGACTGCTTTAGATATTATACAGAACAGTTTTCTTTAAGAGAAAGTGGGGATATGATAAGTAAATAATTTAAGATTCAAGGACTTCCGAATTCAGGCATAATTTCTGATTACATTAATGAAGAAAAAATTACAAAAAAAAAAAGAGGAAAGCAGAAGCTAGTAGAGAACACGAAATTTGATCAGAATGGTTACTTTAATATGGTTATAACAGTTAAATTACCTAAATTATTCCATTTTTTAGTATTAGGAAAATCAACTTTGACCATCTTGAAACGATTTTCCAGTCAATTCTGCTTAGGGATTAGGAATTCCTGCAATTGAGATTGATGGTTTCTCAACTGAAATATTTAAGGTTAAATAAATTCCAACATCCACCTTCATCTTTTACCATAAATTCCTTTCTGGAATTCTACGAGAATTACCTAAAACATTACGGTAGACTACTAATAATGGAGTGAGTATTGTTTCTGAAACCCTCTTGAAAAGGAGTGATGAGAAAGACTTTTAGATATCGAGCTGGACGAGAATCTCTTCAGTGGCATAAACAAGGTTTCGCCTCAGCATCTTTCAATACTTGAAGCAACAAGAATATTGTCCGGATAGGAGTATATCAATCTGGTTAGGTGTAGGATAAATGCTATTCCTACCAGGGCTCGTACACTCCATGGTATGCATAATTTAGGTATTTCATGTAAGGATAGTTGAGGGTTCAGAGTGGCTATGCACGTATATGTCAAGAATCTATTTTAGAATCGTTTACTTTAGAGTTAAAAGACACGATGGAATAATATCGCCATAAGGAACCAAATAGAACACGAAGGATAAATGGTGAGAAAAGAGCCAAATATCAGAATTGAGGTGGGCATAAGAAAGCCTCATCTTTTGACATCAAGAGATGACACAGTCGTCCTCCTGGATATCAAATTTTGCGAATCAAACCTAGACCGAAATCAGGCAAATGAAAATGTGATAAATTATCATATCTCTAATCCGATATTAAAAGGCACTGTTTAGAAAAAGATAGATCGCTGCCTGCTTTTTTGTCATGACCATCCCAAATAGAGACATGTGCTGTGCAAAATAATATAAGGACGCACATATGTTAGGTGTTAGTGCCCAAGATATCACAAACGTTTCATTCGAGCCTTCAAGGAACTTTGATTACGTAGCAAATGATAAACAGGATACGAACGGAAGGTGCTGATTGGGCTTCGACATATAATTGTAATTTACGCATCAATGATGTCCTTACTACATGTGTGTACGCACATGCCATTGATGTGTGCTAGTTATTGTCCTAGACTTGGGTATTGTAACACGAACAATTAAAAAAAAAATTAATTAAAACTAAAAACCCAGGTGTCTTTATCCTAAATTTTTTACATCCTTCCATGCGACTGACAACAGGCAACGCTTTAATTTGAGAGTATTACAAATGGACAAATTAATTGTTATAATCGCTTATGCGATCATAAACAAGCAGCTGAGAATTCTCATTAGCTTTTTTTTAAGAATAATAAATGAATTATCGTTTGTTTTTCACTAACGAATAAAATCATTATTCAGGAAACAGGTTAAAATTATTTTGCCAGAAAATAGGTTACATTTACAAATTATTAACTTGAGAATAATGCTGGCATAACGTTCTCATTGCTGGAAATTTTACATTACGTTTTGTATTTAGAAAGCATTCAACAATAAAATGATCGTCAAAATGATATTTTATAAGCATGGCATAGTTAAAAATTACGAAAATCCTGTAGTCTATTTTTCATTAAGATTCGCTGGAACTATTGAATGCAGGTGGCGCACCAAACGACGTATTTTTCTCTTCATCATTTCTTCATGCATTTTTTTTTTATCGGCACCAAAATATATTTCGTCGGATGTAGTCACTGGAAATGAAATTAGCAAGTAATATCTTTTTAAATATATATTTATAAGAAAAACATAAGATATTTTTATAAAAATGCTAAATCACCTACACTCCCACTTGTTTACTTTACTAGCATATAATAACGACAAGTTAGTTTTTTTGCGTATACAAATAAACCAAACAGGGATGGTTAATTTATCTGCACTGAACATTAAACAGATCCAGTGTACACCTCTCATAATTATATATTTTTCTCCTTCTTCTTCTTTTTTTTAAGAGTTGCAGGCTGCAATTGTTTGGGAATTCTTATTGAGGGAGACTCTTCTGGAGGACAGAAGTGGACGGAATAAAAGAGAATGAATAAAAGCACGTTCGGTATGTTTGCAGTTGCAGTTCTTATATTAACATGTACAACAGGAAGCGGATGAATGATGAGTGCAAAGTCACTGGGACGGTGACCATGAAAGTATCTGTAGAGCAGAAGAACAAACATATTGCTGAAATTCTGCTCCTGTTACATAAAGATTGAAGAGAATCTGAGAGAAAGAAGGTTATCATCCATGAGCCCAACTGTTCGTCTCTGGACCGCGTAAAGGATTTTGAGGGAAGTTTTAGGTGCATCACCTCCAAACATGTGAGAAGTATTCTAAGCATTGGCGGATTTTGGATTTGTGTGTCTTTGTTTGGATTTGGATTTTTGGATTTACTGGATTAATTTTCTTTAATCCAGTAAACTTGTGAATGAGAAGTTCTAGTTTTCGAAATGTTTTCCCTTTATTCAGATCGAAGTGATTCATGTCTTCTCATTAACTCATTATAATCAATAAAACTGTTCATTTTATATCGGCTGGGATGTGCAGTCAATTATCACAAATAAAAGGAGTTATACTCGTATTTAATCCACTCATCATAACGAACTTCCTGAATCAGCTGCCAAATGCCGATATCACTTCCAAACTATTCTAAACGAAGCATGACACGAGGATAAGAAATGCATATTGAATAATACTTAAGAGGATAAGAAATGCTTATCCTCTTAAGTATTATTCATTCACAAAATAGGTAATTAGTTCCCGTGATCCTTATAATATGAATGATTACAGAAGATGATGAATAAGATTAAACCGATGATTAGAACAGCCTTACGCCCCAAATTAAATAAATAAGAAATATGCATCTTTACTTGTAAGTAATCGTCTTGTTCTGTACGTTAACTTTTGCGATATTGAAAAGTCACCTTTTTTGTAAAACAAAAATATGATTACTGTGATTAAACGATGAATTAAATAATAGCTCAAAAATATATTAATGCTAAAAGCACATTTTTATTTTCATTTCCTCACTTTAATCATCTCATCGCTAATTACCGTACTTTTTTTATCATTTCCACTCTCTTTTTGGCATATTTAATCCAGATATAATTTTGTGTTTCCAATTACACCACCTAGAAATAGTTTCATTAAAGAAATTGAAAATTATCGATAAATTTTAATACGGTATCTTAAAAACCAAATGTCATTAATTCAAATATACCATTGCCTGTTGTTAGAGATAGTTGCCTTATCACATATTCTAAACCAAATGCTTAATAATGCTAGTCTCGTCCTGATTTCAGTACTCTAATTACATTTCCTCAACTACAGTACATGAAAGAACAGTATTTGAAAAACAAACAGTATAAAATCAAAGAATTGCAGCGCCATCTATAAATCAACCAGAGAACTTGATGGCTGTTTTCTAATCAGATATACAAACATTAAAAAAAATCGTTTCACATTTAATTAGTATGAATTTTTGAGGAAATACACTTACGACACCCAAACATATTCTCGTTCTGCTTACGTTATAATATCTATGTAACGTATTTTTTCCATTTCTTCCAAAACATACTAAAATCTTAATGAAAAGTAAGAAGTACAAATTTACAATGGAAAATGGTACATTGAAGTACCGGCCATTAAACTAGTGCTGACACCTGTCAATTGAAAATTAAAAACTAATTTCACATTTCAATTAAAATTAATTGAGATAATATTTCAAGTAAAATTAATTAATTTTTTCATAGTTATATAGATATTTACTACATGAAATATTAAATATTTAAAGCCAATAAAGATTATTGCCCACACCAATAATGACCACACTCAGAAAAATTGTATGATAAACAAAAATTAAATGAAATCAAAGTTTAAAAGAAATATAAAAAGTACTTTAAATCCAAAAATCAATAGATAACATACAGAATATAGAACGCAAAAATAGTCCAAAAGAAAAATTGGCATGCTACAAGAAATATTTAATAATAGCAAATCTGTGTCGTGGTGGCACCAAATCTATAAATGAAACAGAATTCACGACACCATCACGTGGCTTCGTAACTTCAAATTTTCGCATATTTTCCGCAGCGAGGAAAGCAGTCTTTTAAATCTATTTATTTTTCACTGATTTTAGAGATGAATATATGCAGTTCTTGGGCTGATTATCACAGTTCAATTATATACTGATGTTATAATAAAAATACAAAAATGGGAAAAACATATAAAATAATGAGGGATTTAAGAAATATTTTCGGCAGTGTATTTAATTCTAGTTTCGATAATTGCGAAACTAAATCTTGAACCCAGTCATCTGTCGTTTCATTCAGTGCATTGCATCGGACACTGAATTTAATTGAAATGTTTTCGGTTTTGTTCAACATCAGTGATTATTGTATAAATGTCTCAGCTGCTAATGAGAATAATGGGATTCTAATACAGAGTAGTATGGTTTTTAAATTATCAGTGAGAGAAAAGCAAGGGCGTGGCGTGATTATCATATAAAAGTATATGAATTTGTATCCAAAGAAGAAAAAAATATGGAAAAGAAATAATGTGCCTTAAACTGCAGAATATTGTACAGAATATTGTGCGCAACAAATGTAATATACATTATTTCTAAATACATAAATCCTCTGTACGATAAAAATAGAAAAATTGTTAATTTATACATAATGTGTAAACATGCAAAAAATGTCTGTAATAATCATCAATGTTAATATTAATATAATATACGTTGTAAACAAGTATTATTATTTAAACAATATTATGTACATGCACGTATCTGTTAGGAACAATTGTTTTGTGTAATGTATTATATATATATGTATTATATATATGTATTATATAATAAAAGTATGCAATATAGAGTGATTATATCCATTGATATTGTATATATAGAGTGTAAAATTGCAAAGAAACATCTGTAATAATCATCATTATGAATATTATAATAATAACGTTGTAAACAGTTATTGTTATTATTATTATTATTTAAAAAAACTTTATGTACGAGAAAGTATTTGTTATTCATAATTGTGTTCATATAATGTATGTAATTTATCTGAGAAATAATAAAAATTTTAAAAAAAAATAAAATAAGAAAATATATATACATAAATTATTACTATTACTATTAATTATTACTCTCCCTCACACAAGCACACACCTACACCCACAAAACTCATGACGTACCCCTCTCAAAAAACACCACTGCAAGGACACAAATACACAATGTCCAAATCCAACCCTACTTGCAAAAAAAGTTAAACTGTCTAACAGCAGTTGAAGTCTTCCAAGAACGTACCAACAAACAGTAAATTCAACACCTGGCTTGGAACCGGTATAGAAACATAACCACGAAACCACCACCATCTATTATCTCCCTCAGATACACTCTGCAAAGCTTTGGGGAAGAAATCAGAAAAGCCTCCCAAAGAAAAAATTATTATTATTATTATTCTTACGTAACACCTCCAGGTAGCCCAAACACTCATCGAGGGAGGGCACCCACTCCACAACTCTGTCTCCACCACTCAAATCCACCAACTACGATGAACCGCAACAAACATCATCATCCACACCTACTGCCATCTGGAGTCCATCATCACCACTAGGGTTTTAGCAGACAATCACAAACATCCATGCCCCGGCGGATTCGAACCCCAGCCTTTTAGCTGGAAAGCGGATACGCTGATCACTCTGCTAACCAGATCGGCATTTAAGGGTATTAAATAATTAAACGAACGAAATAATTAAATTAAAGAAATAATTATAATAAACAAAATTAAATACCGTTTCTATTACAAATACTTTTGAGCATGTTGTCAACTCAGTTTATCGTATATCTATTTTTTATTTATTATTATTCTTATGAGAATAATATATAGCAGACATTAATAATAAAAAAAATACACTGTAAAACCAATCATAAATTAAAACAGCATGTATATGTACAATAGAAACTAAGAACTCTCACAATATTGTTCGTTGAACATTTGTTTTTAGAAACGTTCTCCACATATTCAAACCCTCGAAAGTATATTTGCCTAATAATCGTTGCTCAAAATAGCACAAACATGTGATTCGTATGTCGATATTACTGCATAACAAGCCAGTGGAGGTAAAAGCAAATGTTTGTATGTGGGGGGGGGGGGAGAATGCGTGCGTGCCTGCGTGTGTGTGAAATGGATGAAAAACTGCTCCATCTGTAGGACAGCGGATTTGGATCTACTATCATTGTCGGACTTTCTTCGTGGGTGCATTGCTGCTAATCTCTTTCAAATACTTCTTTCACAGTACATTTTTCTTTCAGTCCATTCTCTATTTTCACTAAAATATATATCATTCTGTCGCTTTCTTTTCAAATTTATAAATAAAAAGTTTTTTTTTTACTTTTGATTTATCAGAAATCGCAAACATGCGAAGCAATTTTTCAATTATTAGCTTCGTTTTTAGTTTATACGAATCCAATATGCATATAGTATGAACAAAACGTTTGAACTGGTTAAAACATCCCGTTTTTAACATTTCACTCGTATTAAAGGATTTAAAAATACAAAAGAGATTAAATGTTAATATATATTAAACCTTATTAGAAAACATTTTAGATTAGTTAATAACCAACAACAATTTGTTGGTTATTAACTAATATATATATTAACTAATCAGTGAGTCCCATTACAGTGTAAGATACGAATGATTTGTAATCTTATCAGAGAGTTTCGGGGCAAGATTGAAAGTAGAATATTTGAATTTAATCACGGTCTTTGAACTGATGTTATTAAATGGAACTTGCAAGAAACGCACTTCCTTAAAAGTTCATTTAGATTTCTAGTTATTTAAAAATTAATTAGTGAATAGACCTGCACTTATCTGCTACAAGAAAATATAAAATTGATATAAATCAATAAATATTTAAAAAATGTTTCGTGATCCCTAAAGATTTATGTATCCCTTCGAGTACAAGTACCACATTGTGCGAAATAGTATCATTGTGCGTCTTTTCTTTGAATGATTTTCCATTATACTGGGAATATATTTGATTTCTGCGTGTATTTTCACTATTGTTTGGTATACATTTTATTAGATGCGACCTTAAGTTTAATGTACAGAGTATCAGCCAAGTGATGTTATATGAATCAGACTATTTTTCTGAGTTCATCATTTGATTATAACGTATTTGTGCTGTCTTTTATTCTCTAGTCAGGGCTTCTAGTTTAATGCGCAGA
Organism: Typopeltis vanoorti; assembly: GCF_054136105.1. Taxonomy (NCBI): domain Eukaryota; kingdom Metazoa; phylum Arthropoda; class Arachnida; order Uropygi; family Thelyphonidae; genus Typopeltis; species Typopeltis vanoorti. The sequence continues at coordinate 113,164,883 of NC_143553.1, forward strand.
TGTAGTGTAGTGGCATAATAGCCGCTAATGTACATTAATGACGATTGTAAGTATACATCTTTAGAGTAAACTTATGTGGTCAATACAGAAAAGGGTGATTGTATTTTTGACAGTCTCTTCTCTTGTGTATGACCATATAGATTGGGTTGGATCATATACTGACGGCCGCTCTAAATACTGTTTTGTGTTGTTGTTATTCGTATTCCTAATATTATATTTATGTCACATATTTTCTATCATATATTCTGTTTTGCTTGCTAGCTTGTGTTGTAGAAAGCCATCTATTTTATTCATAAAGAAATTTATTGTGTTTAAATCGGGCGGATTGTATATAAAATGTAATATCAAGGAGTTCTGTTGTTTGTTATTGCTCACTTCAGTCCCTGTATTTTCCAAATATTCTAATTTATAGTTGATATCTTGTATTACTAATTTTGCAAACTTAATTTTATTATTCCACTTCATCATTCAGTTTTCCTACAATGCTAGATAACTTTGTGGCTCTGATAATTGTTGCTTCTTCAATTGTTGTTGTATTGTACTGTGGATACTTCTGTTAATACTCATATTAAAATATTTGTGTCGTTAATATCATTCCTCACATAACATTGGAGGCTACGCCAGTGTATATATGAATGCTCCTGACACTGTTGTGGAGAATAAACACTCACTTCCTGCCTTCACTCTGTTGATTCCGCTATACCAAGGAACAACATACCAATCCGTGTGAACGCAGCCCATCGAGCAGACTTAATTACTTAATTACTCTGGAATATGACTACTGTCACTTTCTGAGGAGTTCAGAAAGTGACAGTAGTCATATTCCAGAGTAATTAAGTCTGCTCGATGGGCTGCGTTCACACGGATTGGTATGTTGTTCCTTAGATTAAGATGCAGTTTATACATCTTTTAATGTGGCAGCCTATTAATATCATCTAGGAACTTTATTTGTATTTGCTTTGTGCCTTGTGCCTTTTTAAGGAAACGTTAAGCATCCCTTACTCATAGTATTTTGTTGTTGTTTTTCTGATTTTACTCTTGTTTTCTGATCGAACTTCATCTGGTACAATATTTTAAGTACTCTAGCAGATAAAGTAGATTGTGGTCTTACTACTACTACTGTTAATTTGTTTTCATTTCAAGAGTCAGCCTTAAAAACAGGGGGGAGTGTAAATATTATTTCCTGGAGTATATTGTTTGGCTCATTATTCTGGATGGAGTCATCTGGAATGTCTTCCATAAAAGACGAATCCGCGTCTAGTAAGTTACTAGCTTTGAATCTGTTTCAATTCCTTTTCAACAAAGCCATTACTTATGTCCTTTTCAGAGGGCGAATCTATGTTCACCACTTCATTGTCTTCTCCTGGAAGCTGTCTTAATTTTTCATTTTCAGCTATGTTATCAGATATATCCTTTCCAGAGGATGGTTCCATTTCCACCAAATCCACTCGATTCTCCTGAAGTCTTGCTAAGTTTCTTATTTTCAATGAACAATCTGCATCTTCTTCTTCCGAGTATAAATTTATCTTTGCTGTTTCATTCGGGTCTGCTGCTTGAATATCCAGTTTCGATTTCTTATTCTCTACGAGCCCAGCAACGCATTTTGAGAAAGATGACGAATCTGGTAATTTCTCTGATTCTAAGGTATTAATTATAGAGTCAAAGACCAACGAGGCCAGCAACACTTTTTGAGAAAAATGACGAATCTGTTAATTTCTCTGATTCTAAAATATTAATCCTCCTCCTTTCAATGAGGCCATCTGTTATGTCTTCTCCAGAAGAAGAATTTATCTTTGCAAATACATTGGATTTTCCTGAAATGTTTTCACTTTGGCTATCAGTCCATTCCACTGCCAAAGATAATTTGATATCTGGAAATTCATTAGAGTGTTCTGATGAAAGATTTAGCATAAGTCTCTAATTTTCCAACCCATCTGCAGGAGATGATTAATCTGTGAATTGATTTGACTGATCTCTGAAATATCTGCTCTTGGTCTCCTTTCAATGAGACCGTTAATTACGTCCTCTCCAGAGGAAGACGAATATAAATTTGCAAATTGATAGGCTTTTCTTGAAATATTTCCGAGTAGACTGTCAGTAGTTTCGTTGCCCAAGAATGAATTCGTATTTGTCAACTCATTCGGGTCTTCTGATGGAAGATCTAGCTTAATTTTCTTATTCTCCAAGCCATCAAATGGAGAAGATGAATCTGTGAACTGAGACAATTGATCTTGATTATCTGATGTTGGTCTTCTTTCAACAAGGCCTTCAACTATGTCTTCTACAGAGGATGAATCCATCTTTGGAAATATTTTCACTTCTGCTATTAGTTTCCTCTCCCGAAGATGAATTTGTATTTAGCAATTCATTCGAGCCTTCTGATGGAAGATCTAGCTTAGGTTTCTTATTCTCCAAGCCGTCAACTAGAGAAGATGAAAAATCTGTGAATTGATCTGATTCTACTCTTAGAATACCTGATTTTTTTCTCCTCTCAGTGAGGCCATTAGTTATGTCTTCTGCGGAGGACGAATATATATTTACAATATCTGAAATAATAATAATAATAATAATAATAATAATAATAATAAAAGAAGAAGAAGAAGAAGATCAAATACGAGAGCTGCGTTTATTCATGATATATTTTTTCTAGAAAATACAAATCTAATTCTGCTTGATATAATCAGAAAATATATCATTTCTATATCAGCAACCTACAGAGACATTTCAGTGTGAAAAAGTGGTCGCAATACATGTCAATTTACTGAATTCTCGGAACTGACAATAATTAATTACACAAAAAGTATTTTCTAAAAAAGATAGTCTAACCTCCACTGTAACATATTACGCTATGATCAGAATTCACTATATAATTAAAAGATATTGAAAATACCAATATATCTTGGGCAATTTGATTTATTAAGAAATAAAAGTCTAGCAATTTATAATTAATTTCAATAATTGTAGTTATAGTGAATCAGTAGCACTTGTTAATAATATTGTTAAAAAGTGTTACTGTCTTATTGTTCTGTAATTTTACATGTTCTGCTGTCTTGTCCTTCAGCAATTATTCATATTCTGCCGCAGAATTAGCGTAGTCTTGATAATAACATTTTATGGTTTCATTAAAATTATTCTATAACGATAAAATTTCGATTATAGTCATCCTTAAAATGATTGCTACCTTCATTCTGATGAAGGTAGTAATCATCATTATACAGCCAAAATGTCTGTTCGGCTGCATAACGACATGTCTTAACATAATGCACATGTCCGGATTTAAATTATGAATAATCCGTTAATGTTACTGATGAAATTTCAGTAATTTATTTAAAAAGAAAAAACTGACACTTTGTATATTTCAATTAATAACTGATCCTTTATTTGTATAAAATATTTCACACATTTTAAAGAGTTTACATTAGGTGACACAGAAACCATATTATTTCGGAAAAGAAACTGGGATGGCTATTTTAATCACATCTCCAAAGAGATAAACGAGGTTTCCTAGCGAGGGCACGACAACAGATATATGAATTTATCTCTTTCATAATTTTACTTTGACACGTGTCATCTGGAAAGGTGAATTTGCTTCTGCAATCACTTCAGTATTTTTGCTTCATTTCGTTTAGATAATTCCTCTGATATTATTCATGTTTCTCCTTTATACTGCTGTCCCAAATAACTGGATAAAAACAGGAAGAATTATATCGACAGGAAGTTACGACGTGCATTGTAAGGATAAATTCGCTAGTTAGTCATTTGCTGTATTATTTATTATGCCTGGAAAAGGAGTGTCCTTGGTTTTCGATTCTCGTTGCCGACGTGAGGAGCATAAGGAGTCTTATGCTTTATTATGTCTTATTATGTTATTATGTCTTATTATTATTATAACCAAGACATAACCAAGTTAGCCGGCCTTGGACGTAGACAGCAGGGTTTTTCTCCACAGTTTACCGGGGGTTTTTTCTCCAGTAAGCAGGCAAACCCGGTCCGTGAACACAAGAAGCTACAGCCATAGAATATATACCGGGAGGCACATGGCTAGTCACCTTATCCTCGGGACGTGTACGACTTAGAAGGGCTTAAGATAGCTCTGTAACAGGCCTGTAGGCCTAACACGCATAAGGAAGAAGAAGGCAGTTACTACGTGCATTGTAAGGATAAATTCGCTAGTTAGTCATTTGCTGTATTATTCATGAAATACATAATTCAATCAATTTTTCAAACGTTCCGCAAGCTAACAATTCTAGATGTTGCTTGTTTCGATACGCTCCTTGCGAGAATTTTCAGGCAACAAATTAAAAACTTCAGAAAATTATTTTGGCAACGGGCTCATTATTCAAGATGTCTTGTTAGTATTTCGCTTTGTAAAAGGTTTCAAGAAAAGTAATAAATAAGTCTTACTTCTTTTTAACCATCCATTCGTGAAACCAAAAAAAAAAGTTAATGACAATTAATGAAAAATATCTGGCAAGCAGGAAACAAATCTAGAAAACGTTTGTCATCGAAACAAGCGGTCTGAATTTTGAAGTAAATCTAAACCGATAAAAAATTAAATTGCAATTTCAGTGGTGTGATTTGATTTCTTTTTATCATCTCATTTTTCATTTGGCATTGATCTAAACGGGCAATTTACTGCCAAATAAATGTTCTTTCCAATCGGCTAATAATACTGTCTCAGAGTTAAGCAGACTCCAAAATAAAATGGCAATTCTCCATTATTTTATTAACCTTAGTTTCTAGATCGAGCAATCTATCTATAAACCACGAAAGAGAGATATCAATTGCCAAAACAAAAAAAAAAAAAAAAAAAAAAAACGCATCAGTGTTCAAAGCTTGACCTTCGTTTATCCTCTAATGCTACTATAACTCCGGACTCTTCAAACTACCTTACTTGAAAGTGTACATGTGAGGACATAGGTTAAGTAGTTTATATTTTTTTACTTGCAATAAATAAAAATAAAGTATTCGAATCACCAGAATTCCTGAAAACCATTACGAATTCCCCCTATTTTCTACTGAGATAATGTAAATACGATAAGAACATAATGAAAATATCATCGTACTTCTCTTTGCATACTTTCATCGAAACTTGAATGTATTATTATTACGTAACACCTCCAGGGAGTTCAAAGAATCATCAAGGGAGCAGCTACTCCACAACTCTCTACCAACTACAACTAACTGCAACTACACCAACGTCATCTACCACCACCGCTAGTATTTCCACAGACAATCACAAACTTCCATGCCCACTGCGGGATTCGAACCCTTTTGGATGGAGAGCGGATACGCTAACCACTCGGCCAACCAGACCGTCGATAGTAGTGAAATATACATTATTAATATCTCACCACGTGGTTACACCATAATTATTCTACTAGAAGAAGTGGAACAAACATCCTATTTCATACGTGATATGCGAATAAATGGAAAAATTAGTGAAATTGGAATAATAAAATGCGTTGATTCATTTCAGAGTAAAAACCTTGAACACGCATCGCTCTCCTATCAGGACGATGTAGGATGAATCTTTCATCTGAAATAAATTAATACCCAGGTACTGCATCATTATTAAACAGACTGCATGTTCTTCCATTGCCCTATTTTACTATTGTACTGCGCAATAATAATGACAACGATGCACTCGTGTATGGCAATACACGCGAATAGAAATATTATAGCCACTCATTACTATGTAATATATGAATATTGCGATGTAAAATGTAGTAATATAATAATATTACGAGGTCACATATGAAAATATAATGTAATAATTTGATAATACTACTATATAATATATTAAAATATAATGTAATAAAACATTATTATTATTATTATTATTTAAAAATTTCTTTATGCGTATAACATGGATTTCTATGCATTTATATGTCGTAAATAGATAGATATGACACTAATTTTTACAAATTACTGTAGTTTAAATTCAAAAATATATATTCAACTAATATCCGAACTAATCTTGGCAAACTAATTAACTAATATTAGAGCTAATCTTAGTAATTAGAGTTTCAAGAAGACAATTTATTTACGAAAAGTAAACATAAACATATAAAGTACTCATTAATAGAGTTGAGATATGACATCAGAAGTCGTGTTTCTCTGGCTTGGCTCAGAGAAATCTGCACGCAGATGAAATAGCGACAAAGTCCCATCCTTCAAGACATGGAAGAGGCTTCGTTTTAAGTATCAAACTGTAATACTTGATATAAAATAACTTTAACATATTTTCTCATAATTCTTCTACGGATCATCTGAAATCGGCAACCGGTTTTACAGAGATTGAAAATAACTGCAAAGCGAGGTTCTTCTTCTTTTTTTATTATTATTTTTTTAAATATGGAAAAAATTGTACTTTCATTCATTCGCCTGAAATCAGTTTCGTAGTATCAGCGGTACGTGAACAACGTTTTGAAAACCTATGAAATACCTGAGACGCTGGGTTACAAAATACTCTTATTATCTAAATACTTAAAGTACAGAGAGCGAAACAACAATGTCAAATTCCCGAAAAATGTCGAACATTTACAAGAATAGCTGAGTCGACAGTGATTCCAAACACCTTTTCTCCTTCTGTATTTTTTATTTTCTTTCTCTTTATTTTCGTTTCTATCTCGCTCTGTTTATTTCTTCCCTTCTCCGTAATTTCTGTTCTCTTCTCTGTCTTGATTTCTCTCTCTCTCTCTCTCTCTCTCTCGTCCTCTACACAGTTCGCTCGCACTCATTTTTATTTAAAATTCGACGTTCTGCTTATGTATGCAGTTTCCGCAATTCTGCTGCAACACCCAAGTCACTGCGCAGTTGACATCTGAAAAATACAGTTTTGTTATCGTTCTTTTTCCCTCGGCCTTCACCATATAAACTACACTTTTTCCCACATATTACACACAAAAACAGACAGAATTCTTTAATATTCGAAAAGAATGCACTGTCTGTAGAATTTCTGCAGAAATAGCACATTCAGAGTGCTAGAACAGTTTCTTAGATATTTTAAAACAACCATTCTCTAAACAGGGTTTCTAAAACTTTTCCTACGAGAGAACACTTCATAAATCCTGCAATTTTAACGGAACCCCTTGGTTAGAGTCGAGTATCATCGGTTTCGTATTCAGTGTAAATCTAAGCGCACACTATCGCCGCAGTAGACTGCATCGCATAGCAAAAATGCACCGGCGCACGCTAAAAGCTTGCCGAGCTGCTTCGCATCGCATTGACCTTACTTGTGACCTCACGTTTCCTAGAATAGTACCTCCGTACTTCACTCGCGTACGGAAGTGTGGACAACCGCGGACGACTGAGTCAAGGCGTGCGCACGCTGGCTTTAATAGCATAATCCACACGCAAATTGAGGAGCGTCTGATTTTCAAACATGTCTGAACTAGTCGCAGCATTTAAAACCATTCCAGGCTCATATTAATTTTGATGATTTTTCACCGAACAGTTATTCACTTTCTTCGGAAACATAGTTTGGGAAGTGCTGTTCTAATACACGCCTATTAAAAACATGAAAGAACATTAAAGAATGAAATCGCACGTCATACATCGTAACAAAAGTGACAAGTTTGGATTCCAAGTCGTGCTGTTATAATTGCTCTCTTGACTTTGAGTAATCAATAGTTCACATTGTGTCACACAGAATTGCTGTTGTGTTAATAATAAATTTTCGTTATTTCAATTATAACCTTTAGCAATAATCCTTAAACATCATTGCGCTCTTCGTATAAATGTCTTCTGTTAACAGTCAAAATAACCTTATTGTATATTTAGCTATATAATGATAGAGGAAAACATAATATATGGAGATTTGATTCTAAAAGTATATACAGCAATCCGTCGATGAATGACCCCCCCCCCCATCCCGATTAGTGCGTTTTCGATAAGTGCGTCTTTTTTTTACATACCCAAAGTCGATCAGTGCGCATCTAAAATTCGATTAGTGCGCCTAAATACATCTTAAAAATAAATGTTACAGATTAGAAAAACATTTCTCTGTGTACATTTTTATGGCTAACTATTTTAAAAAACCACTCACCAGGATGAAATAATTTAGTTACCGATTTAAAACATTTCACAAAGTGAATTTTAATGGAATACTACACTATTTCCATGTACACTATCTGAAAAATTTACCGCCAAAATGTAATTCATCTGCTAATTACAGAGCTTTCTGATGATCATATCTCGTCCCTCCTTTGCAACTGTTTTCTTTAATTTTTAATTTAAAGTATTTTCCCAGCTTTTCATGAGTGAATTAGTGAGCAAAACAAGTGGAAGTGTAAACATGATTCGAAAAGTAATCTCATTGGAAGAAAACCTTGGAATAATAAAGAAAAACGAATAAGGCGAGTCCAAAGCAATGATAGGACAAGAACACAAAAATGGGCGAATCAACTATAAGAGCAATTTTAAGCAAAGCTGCTGAATAGAATGTGAAAGGTAAGACTGCTTCAAGTTCATCTTGCATGCAGACCACTCGAAATTAAAGTATTATGAGGATTGAATTAGAGAAACCTCTTTCCACACGGATCGAATATTGTATAGTCAGTTTAACGGATCCTGCTAAACTGACTTTATTCAAACAAAAGCATTAAGTCATTTTACAACCTTGAAAGAAAGAGCTGTCAATGATGGAAAAGAGGAAGAAGAATTCCACTAGTGCTGGATGGTTTGAGCGTTTCAAAAAAGAGAAATAGCCTACCTAATGTTTGAATCACAGGCGAGGCTGCAAGTGCAGATAACGAGGTGACCACAAATTATCCAGTGATTTTGAAGAAAATTGTGGAAGAAGGGGGAAGGGGGACTATTGTGACTAACAGATATTTAATATCAACGAAACCAGTCTTTTTTGGAAGCGCATGCCTTCCATGACTTTTCTGGCCAAATTAGAGAAATCTCAGCCAGCCTGGTTACAAAGTCTCAAAGTCGAATGACATTTCTGCTTGCAATATGCGAGCCATTTAGAATCACATTCTTCCACATTGTGCAAAATGATTTTAGAGGCTTCTCAAATGAATCTAAGTTAATTAAATCTCATTCTGAGAAATTGGGCGATTCTGCCCTCTAAAATGTAGATGCGAAGCGGGAAGATCCTGAAGAATATGAAGAAACTTTAATCACCGACAAGCCCAAAGAGATTTCATAGAAGAAATTTGAAAATGTTCGTACAGTCGAAGTTTATAAGCAGTAATTCTGAGAGGCTGGCCCTGATGAAGAGAGAAGCAGTTAGGGCCATACCGTCAGCAATGTATGCAAGAAACTACTAATGCCCGCCAAACTACGTTGCTCAATTCTTTGTTAAGAAGTAGAATAATAAATTGATATTCTGAATATGTTTTATTGTCTATCAGCTTCATGGTTTCCTTTAACTAGGTCCTGAGATATAACTTAATTGTTTTATAAAAAATAATGGTCAAAAAAGAAATTTGAGAAACGAATTACACTTTTTCCCATAAGTTATTATATTCGATTAGTGGGTTTTCGATTAATGCGCCTGTTTTAAAGAACGCATTAGCAGCATTAATGGAAGGATTGCTGTATATCCGTTGGTGTTACTGACCAGAATTTCTGTGATTTATTTATAACCCTTATAATCTGTATGTTTTAATGCGAAATTAATTATTTATTTAAGGTTGATATTAGCACTATTAATGCACTTTCCATCTACTGATATAGAAACTACATTATTACAATACCGCACTAAAATACGGATTTTATTCAAAATCTGTAGACAAATAAGTCAGAAGTATGAAAAATTGTTGAGAAAGCGAAGCAACACATATGTGCATTACAGCAATATTTAGGTGATGGCAATTCTGTCAATATTGCTGCTAGTTCATTTAATATTAATAGCAATTCCACATTATCTTCTCACGTTCTCTTTGCTGTGTTTAATAATAGTATAAAACAGGGAAAAATATAATTGGCAGGAAGCGACTGCGTGCTTTGTAAGAATAAATTCTGTAGGCTGTTATTTGCTGAATTATTCCTGAGTTAATTAATTCGGGCAAATATTAAAAAAACTTTCGCTAGTCAATACCTGGTAGCGTATGGTGATCAGATACACTTCTTTATGGGAGAATTTTCAAGCAGCCAATTTAGACTCACGAAGACTATATCATTGTTTCTAAACTTTGAATGTTCGAATTTACCAGTTGCAATTCCGCTCTGTAGAAAGTTTTAAGAGTAGTGACCTGTCGCTTGTGATACGGTACATTTTAATTAAAGTTAACGAAAATATTTTATAGACTATGTTCTGGTTAATTAAAGGAAATGTTAAGATATCGAATCGTATGAAAAACCACTGATCTCTTAAAACTGACTGGCTCTGTTTTTTTGTTTTTGACTTCTTAAAATCGATAAAAGTAAATTGTGGATTCAAAGGTTTCACTCGATTTGTCCTCATTGTATAATTTTTAAATAACAAGAATTTTCTGACGACAATTTAGAACCAAGTAAATTGTCTTTTCGTTAGCTTACTTATGTCCGTAATATGTACAGTTAGGCAGTTCATTTTCTCCAACTACTCTCGCTATTAACATTATGATAACTTATAACTGTATTAATCTTAGTTATTATAGCGATCAACTTATTTTTAATATATTTTCTCCCTTTTTTTTTCTATCTTTTTATACAGGAATGAAGTTGGTTTGGGATGAGTTTCTCTTTTCGGAGTTTATATCCTTACAGGACGACATTTGTGGCATAAAACGAGAACTTTACATACTCCTTTCGTTTTCTTTTGTGCTCCAAACACAAAAAAATTAGTTTCAGTCACCAAAATTTCAGAAATCCATAGAATTAATCCTATATTGCATTAAGATACAGCAAATGCTATAAAGAAAAGGTTCAGCTATAGGCTTATATTTTTTCAGATTTAATATACTTTGGTAAATTAATAAACGTCTCGTTTATTAATGTCTCATCACTGTTTAGACCATTATTATTCTGCACCAATGCTAGTTGTCGTATAGAGAAACAAATCATAGTCATTTCGCATCCAACATGGGAATAAATGAAAGAAATTGGTGCGTCTCGAATATTAAAATATGTTTAATCATACCATCACAGTAAAGGTCTTTACTATACCCTCAGTTTGTGCGATGAAGAATGAATTAATAAATCTATAATAGAACATCAAATACAGATGCCACATCACTGCGAAACAGAATAAATGTTCTTTTATTTCTAAATTTACTCATAAATTTTGAGATTGTTCTCGGTATTAACTCTTCCAAGTAAATGACATAATTCCATCTAACATAAAAAAACTCTTATATCACGGTGTCCGCGAATCACTACTCAGATACGGTATAATAGTCTATGCGATCAGATCCAACAGTCACCTAACAAAATTAGAAATACCACATAGAAACATTATATCAACAGTGATTTGTACACCTTATATACAACAGCCAATATCAGCACATGGCGATACGCAGAATCCTGATCATTGAAAATCTGAAACACTACATAATACTACTAAGGAATTAATTTAACATCACCTATCGAAACAACAGAGACACATATCGCATAATACGACCCACAACAAATTTCTACATCCTTACCCTTTCAACACCTCATACGGTTCTTTTGTGAGATCACATCAGATACATACGTTACTCAACAACCTACCAAGAAATTTAAAACACATAGACAACTACAGAACACTAAAAATCGAACTATGCAAAATATACAAACAAAGTTAATATATTATTAACACTAATATACACATCACAAATCGCCAGCATTCAATGCCTACATTTCATTCACAAACAGCAGCAACAACAACAACATAAATAGCAAAGACTAACCCCACTCTCTTCATAAAAGCTCACGGAAGCTTCGTAGTAGGTGGGATTAAATCGCCTCACTCATCTATACGTAATCCTCATAATAATAGACTGGAAATTATGCAACAAAACAGTCAGTACGGTGTATAATAATAATAATGAAGATACAGATATATATATATATATATATATATATATATATATATGAATTTGTATCCAAACCAAAAAAAAATTTTCAAAAGGATTTGTTTAAGGAGGTGCCTTAAACTGCGTACAGAATATTGTACAGAGCATCAAGTGTAATATGCGTTAATTGTAAATATGTAAATACTCTGTACGATGAAAATAGAAAACTTGTTATTTTATACATAATGCGTAAACATGCGAAAAAATGTCTGTAATAATCATCAATGTTAATATTTTGAGAATATACGTTGTAAATAATTATTATTATTTTAAAAAAATATTATGTACGTGCACTTCTCTGTTAGGAACAATTGTTTCGTGTAATGTATTATAAATATTACATATACTGTATACTGTATATAAATTATTATTATTACTATTAATATATGTATGTATTTTATCTGAGACATTATCATAGTATTATTATTATTATTATTATTGTTATCCATAATTCAAAAATTCCGTGTAATCTTCATTGTTAATATTACAAGAACACGTGTTGTAAATATAGATGCAAAAAAAGTATAATTATCAAACTTTTAATTGAAACGCAATGTAGAAAATGCATCAATTAGTGTTGAATTTTGTAAAAATTATTTCAGTTGGAATGTCACTGAAGATGATTATTGTAATTGTGGAAATATTTTAGAAATCAATAAAAATTATCATTATTATTATTATTATTATTATGAAACAATACGATATCTTGGAATTTACTTCGATGCAGATATGAACTGGAATAGCCACATTAACCATCTACACAACAAACTCCGAACAATACGTGGCAAACTCTACAGGTTAAAAGACATAGTTTCCATACGCCTTAAAACACTACTATACAAAGCACTATGCCAAAATATACTAAGATACGCTATAACAACGTATGCTTTCTGTGCACCCTACAAATTAAATAGATTAATGTCGCTACAGTATAAAATGATAAAACTGATATTTTAGGAACAAAGAGAAAATCACGACCTTAAAAACATTGCAATGTCAGAACACAAAATACTGACGGCAAAACATCTATGTCACTATGCAGCTTTGCTGAAACATTATTTCGATTCCAACTACAGGACAGTCAGAAATACATGCCGTATAACAAGACCTCAGACTACTAATTATATCACATATAAATACAATAATCACTACAGAAAGGCCACGCGAAACTTCTACATCCGAGACATGATTAACAAATTACCTTTTGAATACAGAAATCTTAAAAGCTACAATGGCCTGAAAAGAGTTCTAAGGACGTACTACGAACAAGAAACACGCACCCAAAATACCATACAAACTTAACGAAACACAATATATTCGATCAGGCTTCCAGTTCAGCGACGCATCAATACATTCCAAATTATTGTGTGTTGGGGGGGGGGTGCGTGCGAACGCACACACACGCACACACACACACACACACACATACACACGAATTTCTCAATCATAGATATCGTAGCTTACCAACACAACAAAAAAAACAATAAATAATAACCAACTGGTGTTATTCTCAGATAAGCTTACATATAAGCTTCGAAGATGAAAGCAGAGAGATTAGTTCTCATCCAAAATGTATCATATGCAACCAAGTGCATGTAATGTACGTATCACATGTAAACCAAAGTATGTAATGTATGTATTATCTGTAAACAAATGTATGTAATGTAAGTATCATATGTAAACAAATGTAAGTAATGTATCATATGTAAACAAATGTAAGTAATCTATCATATGTAATCAAATGTATGTAATGTATGTTATAACTGTAAGAAACGTCTGCAATATAGAGTGATTATATCCATTGATATTGCATATATAGAGTGTAAAATTGCAAAGAAACATCGGTAATAATCACCATCATGAATATTATAATATATGTTGTAAACAGTCATTGTTATTATTATTATTTTAAAAAAAATTATGTACGAGAAAGTATTTGTTATGCATAATTGTCTTCATATAATGTATGTAATTTATCTGAGAAATAATAAAATGTTAAAAAAATTATTATTATAAAATTTATATAAAACATAAACGAGGCGACAAATAGACAACAATCCATGGATAAATGGCGACATACTAAATAGTATTACTGTAAAAGAAAATCAATGGAAAAAAGTCACCCTGTAACACGCATTTACAGACCTTATACATAAGAACAAGAACAAGTACAATATCATCTCACAAAACCAATACGGCTTTCAGAAAACAAAAAGCACCATTACTTTATTAGAAGACATCGCCGACACAATAAACAAAACTCTCGACAAAAACAAGTACGCGGTCCTTATACTGCTGGACCTAACCAAAGCATTTGATACACTTGAACATGAACACACTACTCACCAAACTATACTGAATAGGTATAAGAGGAACACTGCATACATGGTTCAAGAACTACCTCTCAAACAGAACACAAGTAACAAAATCGGTACATGTCACAGTCGGAGAATACAAATAAAACACGGTGTAACTCAAGGTGCCATATTATCACCCACTCTATTCAACATATACATTAACAGTCTTCATAACATATCCTTAAGAATTCAAATAGTTCAATACGCAGGTGACCCTGCACTACTACTAATCCACACAGACATTATCACATCTCTCTGCAAAGCACAACAAGACCTAAATGAAATCACAACATTCTTCCACCAAAATAGGTACATGTCACAGTCGGAGTATACAAATAAAACACGGTGTACCTCAAGGTGCCATATTATCACCCACTCCATTCAACATATACATTAACGATGTTCATAACATATCTATAAGAAGTCAAATATTTCAATACGCAGATAACACTGCACTACTAGCAATCCACACAGACATTATCACATCTCTCTGCAAAGCACAACAAGACCTAAATGAAATCACAACATTCTTCCACCAAAACGCAATTCTAATCAACAGCACCAAAACACAGATATTGATAATACACAACCTAAGAATCATACGCCCCGCATCACTATCGATACATTGTCACACATAACGCTGCACTAACATCAAATATACCTGCCAATGTTCCGAAATCAAACCTGTAATACACGCAAAATACATCGGTCTCTATATAGATTCTCACCTTAAATGGACAAAACATATAGAATATCTGCACACGAAACTCTGGAGCAACGCAGCAAAACTCTTCCAAGTTAAAGACATTATTTTATCCAACATAAAAAACTCCTATATCACGGTATCTGCGAATCCCTACTCAGATACGAAATAACACTTTATGCAAATACATGAATCAGCCACCTACCAAATTTATGAACATTACACAGGAAAATCGTGTCAACAGTGATCTGTACACCTTACACGCAACAACCAATATCCGACAAGCATATGGCTATACACAGAATTCTGAACATTAAAAACCTGAAACACTACTCGACATTAACGAGATATTATTTCAACATCACCTATCGAAACAACAGCGACTCATATCGTATAACACGATCTACGACAATTCTCTACATCCCCACAACCTTCAACAACACATACGGTTCTTAAGTGAGATCACATCAGATACCCACGCAATTCAACAGCCTACCAAGAAATTTAAAACACTTAGATAACTACAGAACATTACAAAACGAACTCTAGAAAATATACCAACAAAGTTAACATACCATTAACACTAATATACACATCACAAATCACTAGCATCCAATGCCTATATCTCATACATAAACAGTAGCAAGAACTTGAATATTGAAGGCTAAATCACACTCTCTTCACAAAAACTAACCCAAGCTTCGAAGTAGGTGGGATTAACTTGCCTCATTCATCTACCAGTAATCCTTATAAACAAATGCAGAAATTTGTTTGCATAATCACCCTTTCTCAAACTTTGAAAAAAAATTATACAAAAAAATTTTTATAATCTTCATTTTTAATATTAGAACATGTGTTGTAAATACATAATATAAAGGCAGAAAAGTATTATTAAAATGTTTAACTGAAATCCAATGTACAAAATGCAGCACTTAGTGCTGAACTCTGTAAAATTATAAGGTGCAATGTCACACAAGATGATTATTTTATGTATAAATATTTTAGCACTCAATAAATTATCATTATTATTATTTTTAAAAAAATCTGCATGTTGTACTGAATCCTTGTAATGTACAGAAAATATGTCTCACGTACAATATACGTAAATACTCTGTATGATAATAAACCTTGTCACTGTCAAAAAATTTACTACTATTATTATTATTATTATTAACATTATTATATTAATCTCTAGCAATATATGATAGCGTTTTTTTTTTTTTTTTTTTTTTTCAGATAGAGGGCGCCAAAATCAGGACTCTAGTCTTTGTGTTGCTGCCACAATTTTGTTAATGTACACCATGTTGTTTTAGTCTCGCGTATTGTGACAAACAGTGTTTTTGTGCTCTGAAGATGCTGGTTATAATACCAGCGAAATATCAGCATCAAGTTAATAAATTAATTATTTACTTAGTTTCTGTGTTCTATTATACCGTTAAAATAATAAACAACATTATTATATTAATCATTCATTATACAGAAAATTCTGTACAGTTTTCATTGTTAATAATAGAAGAACATGTGTTGTAAATACATAATACAGAGGCAAAAAATATTATTAAAAATTTTAATTGAAATCCAATGTAGAAAATTAACCATATATGCAGAAATTAGTGCTGAATGTTGTAAAAATTATAAGTTGGAATGTCACTCAAGATGATCATTGTATATGTGTAAATATCTTAGAAATCAATAAAATAAATTAAGGGATATTACATCCCATATAGTTTCTTAGCCGAATAAGAAACTCAAAGAGTTTCATGCCAAATATAGTAGAAACTATATATAAAGTTCGGCCGATTCCAAGCGTAAGCAAATACCTGGATACTGCAGCACTGATCCCAAAGGGTAGTGCAAGCTGGGGCAACTCGTGGTAGAAGTGGAGTAAGCTCCGATCACTATTCTTGATATTTGCCCATAATGTGAACTTAGCTCCTAGGAACTGTATTTTTGTTCACATTATGAGAGAAGGTCACTACCCAGACCGGTTTCGACCTTTATTGAGGTCGAATGGGAGTTCATGTCTCTCATCATCGGCCTTTGGAGAATAAAGCATGCTGAGGGTCAGCAAACAGTAAGAGAGGAGAATAATGAAAGATAGAGTAGGATAGTAGGAGGTAAAAGAGGCCTCAGTCAACCTGTGGCTAATTGGTCTGTGACACATATTCTCAATTTATCTGTTAAAAAAAAAAAAAAAGAAAATTTAACCATAAAAATTTTGACTAATAGTTCACTTATAAATTTATCCTTAATAATTTCGTCAGTTATCTATGAAGGAGATCCATTGACCTGTTTTGAAAACAATAATTTCGGTTAGAACTTTTTTTTTTTTTTTTTAAATTACATAAAAATCAAAGGACTTAAGGTCCGGTCAGTTGAACTGAAAGGGAACAAAATAAGGAACTTGCAGACCTGGTACCACTGGGACTTAGAATGGGGTAGAAGACTGGCCCGGGAGATGCCGCTCACAAGGAGCAGCACCGCCTCGCAGTAAGCCTTCGCAGCCCGGGTTCTCAGATCTACTCCCCTTATTTGGAGTAAAGGAAACCGTGCCAGCGAAAGCTTTGTGGCGAGGAAGAACAGAGTGGTTGTTACTTTTTCCTAGGGAGACTTAGGTGGAGTTTTGGAGATACTAAAGAAATATACTGGGCTTGATGCGTCCCTGTATAAGAAAGCATATTTTTGGTGGTTTGCAGTATTTATTCACAAATTTAAAGTCGCCTAGTAGATGTCTCTCTTGCTCAAGAAATTTAGGAAGGTAAAAAAATAAACCTTTCCTTATTCCTGCGTACATTAAATTTGCGTCCCGTACCTGGGATTTTTTCCGTACCTTCCAGATTTGATACTTTAAGACGTTAATTAAAAAAATGGCGAATTTTTGGGTCTTGTTGACTGGTGGCGGGATTTGCAGGTGTATGTCCTCTTCTAGTGATAGCAACGGGATTCCCAGTGCTGTGCTCAGTCTTTGCCAGACGCGTTGGGCTGGTGGGCAAAAATAAAAGAAATGCTCCACCGTTTCCACGCCCCGGCAGACATCACAAAAGGGATCGCACGGACTGGGTACGTACCTAGATTTAACCTGTTTCACCGGGAGCCGCCCATAAGCTATTCGCCAGGCCAGATCCCGATGAAAAGGCTGTCCCCAGCTATTCTTGATGTTTTTAAAGAGAATCTCATTGTTTGTCCCGAGGTTTGGTGTATCACGCCTGGAGAGTTGGAAGAAATCCCAGTATACTGCTTTCGGTTTGTGTGTGAGGATTTCTGTTCCTTTGTCTCTAAGTACTGTGAGTGATTTTACTAGTGTGCGGTACCACTTGGGCACAACCCTTGCACGGGGTCCAGAGTCAGTGTTTAGTCCGTGGTTCCAAAGAGGGGGAGGAAAAGTCCTATAAAATATCTAATTAGGAGGCCTGAAATATGGTTTGGGTTTAAGGCCTTCCGTACGGTTTTGAATGTATTTGCATAAAGCAAGCTTTTGAGATCAGGCAGAGCGTACCCCCTTCTTCATGTTTTAGTTGCAGGTATTGTTTTTTAACCTCATGTTTTTTTTCATTCCAGAAGAAATCTATGAGTTTTTTGGATAATTGGTTTTCTTGTAGCAGTGTGATGCCTGTGATATTGATTGTGTGCATCAGCACTGGGGTAATGATTGTTTTTATCACTGTGGCTCTGCCATAAAAGGAGAAAAAGGTCGGTTTGAATAGACTTACAGGGTGTTCGGGATAAATTTGACAGTTTCGTAAGGAAAAAGAAAATCTTCTTTGTATCTATTAAATTTAATGAATTGACAAAAAAACATTACAGGCAGAGTTAATTACAATACTATCAACAAGATTTACTCAAAATAACCACCATTAGCATCGATCACAGCTTCAATTCTGCTTCGGAACCTCGAACAAGCTGATGCTACAGTCTCCCTGGGAAGGGCCGCAAAAACTGTTTTAATTTTATCCATTAACTGGGCTTTTGTATTACTGGAAGTGCGATTGGTGTCTTTTTCAACTGCGCCCCATACAAAATAATCCATGGGGTTAAGGTCTGGGGAGTTTGGAGGCCAAACATTTGGACTGGTGAAGTCGTAGAAATTTTCAGACAACCATTTTTGACTTTTCCCAGAGGTGTGGCAAGGGGCCGAATCCTGCTGCCATACATACGGCCTACCATTGGCTACCCTTGTTATCCAGGGCTTGACTACAGTTAGCAACTCCACGAACAAAGCCCGAATTCCAATGCCAGGGTTCTTCAACACCTGTTCCTGCAGATTTGCGAGGAATTCTGCTGTACGAACGCAATCAGATCGTCTGCTAGGGATCTTTCTTCTTGCTACATCCTCGTAGTCACCATTGCAAGTCTCTAGTTCATGCCTGATTGTTTTTACTGTATTCAGGGAGCATTGGGCAGCAGTCGTAATATCCTTATTTTGATGGCGGGCACGAATCATCATGATACAAGTTATTCTCTTCCATGATTCAGGTGGGTTCCAGCTATCCATCCTTTCTGACATCTTGTATGTGAATGAAGAAGGGTCCAAACTTTTAAATGAAGAGAAGTGTGTGTTAATACATGTAACTTACGGGAAAATATAATTAATTATAAATATGTCAAATTTATCCCGAACACCCTGTATCTTTTCCGTACTTATTTCCTGTAATTTTTTAACTGGTAAAGCTAGCGACTCAGAAAAGGGAACTCCTAGTATTGTTAGCGGCTGCGTATGCAGCGCTAAACCGTAGGGAAGTCCGCTGTTATGGAAATTTCCAAAATTTTTGATTTTGGTTTTTTGTGCATTAACTCGGAGACCACTGACTATGCTGAAGTTTTGCAGTATGTCAAGATAGATGCAGATAGACTCAGAGTCGCTGAGTGTGGCCACTACATCATCTGCATATGCTACTATTTTGCACTGTTTGGAAACTTGGGGCAGTGGAATACCATTAATTGCAGGGGTGTTCTCTATTCTTTTGATGAGGGGTTCTAATGCTAGGGAAAAGAGAAGGGGGCTTAGTGGGCAGCCTTGTCTAACCCCCTCTCTTTATACGGATTGGTTCTGTCAGAAACCCATTAATAGACAGTTGGGTTGAGGCCCCCGCGTACATATGTTTAATTGTACGCCGAAGTCTCGGGCCTATGCCTACTTTTTTTAGGGTGTCCTGTAAGTACGTGTGGCTGACGCTGTCGAACGCTTTTTCCAGGTCGGTGGAGAGAAGTGCCAGGGGGTATTTTTTTTCCTTGGCCAGTCTGATTAGGTCTCTTAGCAGGAAGAGATTAAATTCCATAGATCTACCTGGGATTCCATAGACCTGTGAACTTGTTATTATGTTTTCTATTCCGCCCTTAATGCGTGTACAGATAATTTTTGCGAAAAGTTTATAGTCTAGGTTAGTTAAGGAGATGAAACGCCAGTTATTTGACAAGGTCCAATCTCGGTCTTTTTTGGGGATAAAGATTGTATAGCTCTTATCGAATTCCTCGGGGATGTTTCCCGAAGTGAGGAATTCGTTAAAGATCTTTACTAGTGCTGGCAGTAAAGGTCCCAGATAGATCTATAGAATTCTATCCCCAGTCCGTCTGGCCCTGGGGTCTTTTTTGTCTTCATCGTTTTGCACGTGGCTTTTATTTCAGCTGCAGTTATCGGCCTATCATGCAGGGCGCTAAGATGCTCGGGAAAACGTTTGACGTCCCACTCACTGAAGTCATCCGTGCCCTGCTGGTCAGCTAAGATGCCGAGATACTGCTGGTGAAAGTGACGGAGTATTTCATGGGTTGAATTTAGAATCTGGCCTTTCTCCTCGATCTGGTAAATCGTTCTTTCATCGTTTGCTGCCACCCAGTTGATGTTTGTCCATTCATCACAGAGTTTCTGTAGCTGGTCGCTAAAAAGACTGGGAAAGGTAGGAGGAAGCCTCCAAGGACCTCTGGCTGTTTCCATAACCTCTGGGAGTGTAATTTTTAAAATGACCAATTTGTGGTCTGTTGACATGTTGTGTGCTGTGGTGTGACGTGTCCTTTGAACATACTGTTCCAAGTTTTGGGATACGTACATCCTATCTAGTCTCGTCGATATCTGGCCGCGGCACCACGTTGTTTCTACCTTCGATGGGTTATTCCTCCTCCAGACATCGACGAGATCAAAATTTACACAGCATATTTTTAGAGCTGCGGTTCCGCCGGTTCCGGAGTTTGCGTTCCTGCCTACTTTGTCCAAACGTGTGTCTTCCACACAATTCCAGTCCCCGGCTACTGTTAGGTGTTCTGCTCCCAAGAGGTAGTTTTCAAGGGCAGAGAAGAAACCGCTTCTGTGGTATGGGCTGTTCGGGGCGTATACTGCAACAAGCCGGATGGTACGGCCACCGTACTTCCAGTCTACCGTTATTAGACGTCCCATGGCGTCCTTCTGGATGTTGAAGAACCCCCCCCGCGATTGGGGGGGAGAATTAGTATCCCCACCCCTCGCGAGTGAGCATCCCCAACGCACCAGTAGCTGGTGACTGGGTAGCTTCTCGAGAAGTTCTCCACGTCCCAATGCTTATAAAAATGGGTTTCTTGAATCAGGAGGATATTAATTTTGTACCTTAACATTAGCTTCCAGACAGTGCTTTGTGCGAAGGGGATGCTTAAACCGTTGGTGTTTAAAGTGGCAATTTTAAAATCCATGTTGGTATTTGGAGGAAGGGGGGGTGTTGTCTGTTTGTTGCTCTACATGTTCCACCTGTGATTCACTATCGGAGCTGTTTGGAATATCCATAACGAGGTCGTTTTGAAATTCCATTTCTATGATGCTATAAATGTCCGTGCTGCAGATATGTGAATGGGGTTCTGCAGGTTGGTCCGCTACTGGGGATAGGTTTCCTGTCTTTGTTACCGCCTCCTCAAGGGGCTGGGTGCCTTCGCGTTGGCTTGTAGTTTGGATGTTGTCCATTTCATCTTCTGACGAGAGTAGGCTGCTTTGTTTAGCCTTTTTGCTTCTTCTGTTTCTGCCTCTCTTGTGCACTTTATTGGGGCGCTGGTTGTTACGACTTCTTCCTCTTTGCTGCGGGTTTCGAAGTTGGCTGTTATTTCCTTGATGTGGCGGGTTGCCCTGGGTGTCTTACCCGTTACGGGTTTCATGGAGGTTGTGTTTTCTGCTAGTGTTTCTTTTTCGGTCTGTTGCCGGAGCTCTGGAAAATCGTTCCCTGATGATACCTCAGGTTTACCGAGGGGTATAGCCCTGATCGGTATTATGGTCCCTCCAGCTGCTTCTGAGAGTGTTCTGTGCGAGCACGTGTCCACTTTATGGGTCAAGTCCCCACATTTAAGACAAGCTTCTGTGCAGTTTACTATTTTGTGCTCTGTTGATTTGCAATTTCTGCACTGTAGTTTTGGGCATTCTGCCCCTAGGTGACCCTCAGAGTTACATCGGAAACACAATCTTTTAACACCCGGGTAGTTAACCATGACCCTTGTTTGGCCCACTAAAATGAAGTTGGGAACTTCCTTTTTCATATCCATCTGTATTTCAATGTCGCCTGTTTTCCAGCCTTTGTAATCAGCATGTTCAAATGCTTTGATACTAATAATATCGCCCCACTGGCTAAAACATTTCTTGACGTTGTCTTCATTCTCCAGGTATTCCAAGGGAAATCTAGTTATTCTTAACGTTTTCCGTAAACTCCCTATTAAATAAGGTTTGATCGTTTGTCCCGCACAGGGGAAACCCTTAATAATTTGCTTCTTGTATGGTCATTTTTGACTACAATTTGGAATCTTTCTTTTGAGTACGGTGTGAAACCGTATATGTTTTCTGCCCCTACTGTATCAATCAGAGCTTTCACTAACGTCCGCTCATCTGAGAGCCGCTTGACTTCGATGCCAAGCGTTCTAGTTCTGGGTAAGAATAA
This sequence comes from Typopeltis vanoorti, assembly GCF_054136105.1. Lineage (NCBI taxonomy): Eukaryota > Metazoa > Arthropoda > Arachnida > Uropygi > Thelyphonidae > Typopeltis > Typopeltis vanoorti. The sequence continues at coordinate 113,187,813 of NC_143553.1, forward strand.
CGGCATTGTTGGGGGAAGACCTAACTACTGGCTGTAGAAGGGGGGGAGGTAAAGGAGGGCGAAGTCGGGGAACGCCCGATGTCCCTCACAACAAGCGAAGAGATACCAGAAGGAATGGGTAAAAGAAAGATTGATTGAGTGTGAGTGACTGAGGTAGTGAGAGTGACTGAGGTAGTGAAGACGATTCAGTGTGTGAGTAGTGAAAGACGATTTGGATTATATTTGGATTACCTACTGTTTAGTTATAGTTAAATAGTGAGTCCTGGAAGTGGGATGAAAACATCGAAGGTAAGTTCCAGCCAATTTCGTATTAGTCTAATCTAGATCCACGACAATGGACAAACCCCTTAACTTCGATGACGTATACAGGGAATTCCTACGGCTAGGAAAACTCCTTAATGACAACTGGCCAGGGAAGGTCAAACTATACGAATCATTTCCCCCTACACCGTTTAACAATGACTCTAAAATAGAAGAACCAGATAACACTGACGACGAAAGTGAGGGAGATATAACCGAGGCGAACATCCCCTCCCTCCCCCCACCAAAAGTTCCCATTCAGGCGAACTCCACTGAAGAACACGCCAGTAAAAGGCGTAGAACAGCTGACACTCAGATGGAAGAAGACACACCTGCACAAGAAGTCCAAGACAAAAGGGAAAAGGTCCCCCCAGTAAACCTACGCGATAAAGACAAATGGACCACGGTGGCACGTAACCTCAGACAACACAAAATAGATTACTCCTGGGCCAAAAACACTGACGAAGGAGTTAAGATTCAACCACAAACGGTCACAGATCACAGGCAAATAACCAAAATAATGGACAACACCAACATTCAGTACCACACCTTCGCTCTCAGCAGCGAAAGAAACCTCAAGGTGGTACTACGAGGGGTAGCTGAAGGCATAACCTCCGAGGAGATCACAACAGACCTCACACAACAAGGCCTAACTCCGATCAAAGTTAGCCGGATGCTCAGATCTGACAAACGGCCAATGCCACTTGTGTTAGTTGAGGTCCACAACACCCAAAAACAAATCTACGATATAACCGCGGTCTGCGGACTTAAAATAACAACCGAACCACTCAGGAAAAGGGCATCAGCAGGGCAATGCCACCGTTGCCAAAAGTTTGGCCACGCCCAAAAGCTGTGCAAAGCTGAATTCAAATGCCTGAAATGTGGAGAAAAACATCAAACCATTACTTGCACAAAACCGAGAACAACACCAGCCAAATGTGCCAACTGTGGAGGACCCCATCCAGCCAACTACAAAGGATGCAGCCACCACCCCAGAAATAGAGGGACTACAAGACCCACCCAACCTCCCCCATTGAAGACCACTCAAAGTATCCTGGCTGACCAGTCATCAAACCAACCAAACCCTAACCAAAAAAGACAGGAAAGAGCTCAACCTCCCCCCAAGACATATGCAGAAGCAGCCCGCCCAAAGGCCACAACACAGGACAACCTTACAAGCTCCAACATCACAGCACTACTGGCTGCCTCGCTAGCAACTATGCTGCAAGAATTCAGCAGAACAAACCCAACTACATCCTCCACAAAGAGATTCCTGCAAGGAACCCACTCCATACTGACAGCACTCAACAATGAATAAAAACAAAGTAAAACCCAACTCACTCTTGATTGCCGCCTGGAATGCCAACGGCCTCACCAACAAGACACTAGAACTACAGGACTTTGCACAAAGACACAACCCAGACATAATGCTGATCAACGAGACCCACCTAAGACCTTCCAGCAACCCAAAAGTGAGAGGATATACGATGTACCGAACGGATAGACTCAGCACCAGAGGGGGAGGCACTGCCATCTACATCAAACCATACCTCCATCACAATGCCATATTCAACCCACAGACTACCCACCTGGAGATTACAGGTATTCAAGTCCACACAAACAACGCTGGAAACATCAAGATATATGCTGCGTACAACTCTCCAAGCAACTCTCTACTGACAGCAGACCTGGATGCCATCCTTGGCACCACTGACCCGACCATCATAGCAGGAGACTTGAACGCCAAACACACAGCATGGTTCAGCACCACAAATAACAGAAGTGGACGCATCCTACACAACTACTCAACACTTAACTCAGCTGTGGTAGCAGGACCCACTGAGCACACTCACTACAGCCCAAATGGAAGATCAGATGTACTCGACATAGCTATCCTTAAAAACATCAGTTACCAATACCAACTGGAGACAATCAATGAATTATCATCTGACCACAACCCAGTCCTGATCAAACTTGGCACACAAGAACAACTGGCTCCCCAGCACACATTCATTTCATGGGACAAGCTTGCAAAAATCCTACCAGAATACATCGGCCCTGCACCCACCATCCGCAAAAAAGAAGAAATAGATGAAGCAGTAAACAATCTAACACACCAAATCAAAAAAGCATTAGAAGCAGTCACCAAAACCACATCCAACCACCCAACCAGATGGCTCCCAGAAAACATCATGGAACTCATCAGAACAAAAAACAAAGCCAGGAAAAGATACCACAACACAAGAGCCCCACAGGACAAGAAAATACTGAACAACTTGACCAACCAAGTCAGAAAAGCACTTCAAAACCACAGGAATCAAGAGTGGGAAAATAAACTCTCATCACTTAACCCAGAAGATCACACAATATGGAAATTTTTGAAGACCCTGCGCACCAAACGCAACCCATTACCCCCCATGCAGACCGCACATGGAACTGCACTGACTGATACAGAAAAAGCAGGAGCAATAGCAGACAACCTAGAAAAGCAATGCAGGCCATCATATGACAACATAAACATCCCCCACATTTATAAAATCCACCAGCTGGTCAAGCGTACATTAAGCCTGACCACAGACAACCCAGGCAGCATCACCCCCACTACCCCAATGGAAATAACCAACATCATAAAACATCTAAATAACAAAAAAGCTCCAGGTCCTGATGGAATCACAAACAGAATCATTAAACTGCTTCCTCGAAAGGCTATTGTGCACCTGGTTAACATAACCAATGCAATACTAAGGATACAACACTTCCCTACTGCATGGAAAGCTGCAGACATCATACCAATTAAAAAGCCAGGAAACAATCCACAACTCCCTCAAAGCTACCGTCCCATCAGCCTTCTATCCAACTTAGGAAAGATTGCTGAAAAAATTATCCTCTCAAGACTACAAGAAGAATCAGACAAACTAGGAATAATACCAAACGAACAGTTTGGCTTCCGCAGTGAACACAGCACAGTGCAACATATACACCGACTGGTGGAGCACATCACACAAAGTTACAACTGGAACCTGCACACAGCTGCGGTGTTCCTGGATGTTGCAAAGGCCTTCGACAAGGTATGGCATCAAGGACTACTCTACAAACTCATACAGGCCAACATACCAACAAACCTCATCAAACTAATAAAATCCTACCTCACTGACAGATCCATGCAGGTAAAAATAAGTGGCACCATCTCAACTAGGCGCAAAATCCTGGCAGGTGTTCCACAGGGTTCCCTGCTGGCCCCCCTACTCGTCACAATATATGTGGCCGACATCCCGCAGAACCCAAGGACCACCATCACAGCCCTATACGCGGACGACACAGCCATAATGACAAGATCTCTCCGCCCACACCTGGCGATCAGTCGTTTACAGGAAACTATCACAGCACTAGAGAAATGGTTCTCGGACTGGAGGATACAAGTAAACCCCCACAAAAGCACAGCTATACTATTCACCAGACGCAAAGCCCTCATCCAAGACGACATTCATCTCCTCGGAAAAAAGATACCTTGGCAGACGGAAGCCAGATACCTAGGAGTACAGCTGGACCATAAACTAAATTTCAACAGCCACATCAAACTCATAGGCACAAAGACGTCCAGAGCCATAGCCCAGCTCTACCCCCTGATCAACCGCAACAGCAAACTGAATACACGCAACAAGCTGCTACTGTACCAGATGGTAATACGACCAGTTATCACATATGCATCCCCTACATGGAGTCACACATCCAAATCCAACATCCTGAAACTACAGAGGATACAAAACAAGTGCCTGCGGATGATCCTGAATGCCCCATGGTTCGTCAGAAACACGCAGATCCATAGAGAAACCAGAACCCCAGACATCCATTCCCTCCTTCAGGACCAAGCCAAAAAATTCTTCAGCAAAGCACACTCTCATCCTAACCCACTGGTCAGACAGGCTTCCAGTTACAGTGAACATGACATTCACAAACATAAAAGACCCAAGGCAATCCTGCTCTCAGCAGAACAGAGCTAACCCAATAGTTCATAAAGTGCGAGCATAAGGCTCACAAACCCCCACTCCCCCATCAAGCTTCTCGACACAGACAAATGTTACTGTTAACTTCTATGGTAGATGGAGTGAGCCCTTGGCTCTTTATCCCTTTATCTCTATTTTACTTGTGGAAGCTGGGTGGGTACTATGCCCGCTCTTGGTGAGCTTTTCTAGAGGTTTTCATTTTAAGATGTCTTTTGGTCTTCTGTGTTTGAAGTGGTCTGTTGGGCTGTAGTTTGATGCCTGTCTTAGTAATTGGTTTCTGTGGTTTTTTGTTATTGTGAAGAATTTTTCTGCGACGGTTTTCATGAGTGTCTTGATGCTTGGCAGATTAGTATCGCGATGAAGTTGAGCGTTTCTGACAAACCAGGGTGCGTTTAGTGCCATCCTGAGACACTTGTTCTGAATTGTTTGCATTTTTTTAATGTTTTTTTCTGTCGTGTGTCCCCAGGCTGGTGAGGCGTAGATTAATTGGGGTCGTATTACCGTCTTGTATATGAGGATTTTGTTATTTTGGTTTAGGAAGCTTTTCCTGTTTAGGAGTGGGTACAGCTGTGCAATGGTCTGGTTGACCTTTGTGATGATGTAGTCGGTGTGCGTCTTTAAATTTAATTTCCTGTCCAGGTGTACTCCTAGATATTTTGCTGATTTCTGCCAGGGGATTATTTTCCCAAACATTTGGATGTTGTCTTCAGGTTGTGTTTTTCTTCTGCTGAATAATACTGCAGTGCTTTTTGTTGGGTTAATGACTATTCGCCATTTGCTGTACCAGCTTTCTAGGGTGTTGGCTGCGATTTGAAGTTTCTTGGTTGCTAGTTTTGGTCTGAGGGATCTGGCTATGATGACTGTGTCATCGGCATAGAGTGCAGTGATGATTGGCGATAAGTTGGGGATGTCTGCCATGTATATGGAGAAGAGTAGAGGAGAGAGTAGGGATCCTTGGGGAACACCGGCCGTTATTTTTCTTTCGGTGGATCTGATTCCTTCTATTTTAATTCTAAATTTTCTGTTATTTAAGAACGACTTGAGGAGTTGGACTAGAGGTGTTGGGATTCCGGCCTTGTGTAGTTTATATAGTAGCCCGTAATGCCAGATCTTGTCAAACGCCTGGGCTATGTCTAAGAAGATTGCTCCTGAGTGTTGGTGCCATTCGTATCCTTGAGTGATATGTTCTATGACTCTGTAGACTTGATGGGTTGTTGAGTGTTCTTTTCTGAAGCCGAATTGTTCATCAGGTATTATGTTGTTGTTTTCTGCTGCTTCCTGGATTCTTACAAGTATGATGTGTTCTGCTATTTTGCCTATGCAAGATAGTAAGCTGATGGGCCTGTAGTTTTGTGGGAATTGTTTGTCCTTTCCTGGTTTAGGGATGAGAAATACGTCTGCTAGTTTCCAGCGTTCTGGGTAATGTCTCAGTCGTAACATGGCGTTGGTGATGGCTACTAGGTGCATGATGCCCTTGCGGGGGAGTAGTTTAAGTGCTATATTCGGGATTCCATCGGGACCTGGGGCTTTCTTGGTTTTTAGTTTTTTGATGACCTGATATATTTCTTTTGGTGACGTGGGTTCTAGATTCTGGATAGGTTTGGTGATCCTGGTTATGTTGCGTACTTGCTTATGGATTTTCTGGATGAAGTTTAGGTCTGCATTGTCATAGTTGGGGCTGCATTGTCTTTCCAAGCTGTCTGCGAAGGCTTCTGCTTTTTCTTCTTCTGTGTATGCTATCTTGTTCTCACCTTTGATTGGGGGGCATGTGCTGTGCTTGGATCGAAGTGACTTCATGATTTTCCATATTTGTTGGCCGTCTGTGTTTAGTTGTTCTATTTTGTTGTTCCATTGTTGGTTGCGATGGTCTTTAAGCGTGTATCTGACTTCGTTTGTTGCTTTGTTCATTGCTTGTTTGTCTGTGGGGTCCATGGTCTTCTGGTATCGTCTTCTCAGTCTGTTCTTTTCTTTGATGAGTTGTTTGATTTCATCTGGGAGTTTATTTGGGGAAGTTCTTATGGTTGTGTTTGTTACAGAGGATATTGCTGTCGCTATTTGTTTTTCAAATGTTGTCACTGCACTTTCCATCTCCTCTGTGTTTGTTATGTGGGGTACTGGGCCAAGATTTTCTTGAAGGGCTGTTGGCAGTTGGTTCCAGTTTACTGTGGTTGTGCTGTCTTTTGTTGGGTCTTGTATGGTGCCCAGCTGTAGAATTATGGGGTTATGGTCTGAGCTTAGCTCGTTTACTGACTGTATTTGGTAGCTGTATGGTATATTTTGTAGTATAGCTATGTCGAGGACATCTGGACGGCCGGTAACTCCATAGTGCGTGGGTTCTGTTGGTCCTATTATTGCCATATTTCTTGTGGTGGCATATGTGTTGAGTATTTTTCCATTGTTATTGGTGTTTCTACTGTTCCAGGTCGGATGTTTGGCATTGAGGTCTCCAGCTATGATTACCGCTTTTCCTGTGTTCAGTGTTTCGTCTAGGTCTCTTTCTAAGAGTTTTTTATTTGGAGGGTTGTAGGCTGCAAATATCATGATACTGCTTGTGTTCTCCATGTGTATTTCAATTCCTGTTATTTCCATATGTTCTGTTTGAGGTCTGGCTATTGCGTTGTGTTTTATGCTCTTCTTAATGAAGATGGCTGTACCTCCTCCTCTTGCATAGGTTCTGTCTGTGCGGTATGTGGTGTAGTTGTTGATTCTTGTCTTGTCACTTGGGCGCAGGTGTGTCTCATTTACTAGGATGATGTCTGCTTGGGTCTCAGTAGCGAATTCTTGTAGTTCTGTTGCTTTGTTGGGTAGTCCATTAGCATTCCAGCTGATGATCTGTAGAGAGTTGGGTTTTCTTTTGCTTTTATCCATTAAGGATTGTAGAGAATAAAATCTGTGTGTGCTTTAGAATGATGTCCTTGGCCTCTTGTGTTGGGTTTGTTTGTCGGAGTTCTGTAAGCATCTCTCCTATGCAGTTTGTTATGTTGAGGAGATTGGTTTTGCTAGTTTGCTGTGGGTGGTTTGTTTTGGGTTTGGAGTCTTCTTGTTGGGTTGGGCTTGCAACTTCTGCATATGTTCTTCCGTTTGTTGTGGAGGCTGTGACTTGTTGGTTGGGTCTATATTCTTGTATCGGCTTGCTACTTTGGGGTTGGAGCTTCATGTTTTGGGGGTGTGTTGTACACCCTCTATAGTTGGCGGGGTGTGGGCCCCCACAGTTAGCACATTTCGCTGGCTGGGTGCGTGGTTTCTTGCATTCGTGGGTGGCGTGTTTTCCTCCGCATTTCACGCATCGGAATTCAGCTTTGCAGCATCGCTGTGCATGACCGAACTTCTGACATCTGTGACATTGTGTTGTTGTTGATTTGCGTCTCAGAGCCTCTACTTTTATGATTAGGTCGCAGATAGATTGTAGGTCGTATATGTCTTTCTGTTCTTTGGAGATTTCGACTAGGATCAAGGGATATGGCGTCTTGTCTGCTCTATGCATTCTGCTTACTTTGATTGGTTTAAATCCCTTGTTATGTAGGTCTGTGATGACTTCTTCTGTTGATATAGTTTCTGTGATTCCCCGTAGTACAACTTTCAGGTGTTTGTCGCTGCTGAGTTGGAAAGTGTGGTATGGTAAGTTGCTGCTATCCAGAAATTTTGTTATGTTTCTGTAATCTGTCGATGTCTTCGGTTGGATGCGTATACCTTCATCTGTGTTTGTTGCTTTGGTAAATGTTATTCCTGTTGTCTTTAGAGAGGTAGCAATCGACATCCAGTGTTCCTTGGCCCTTAGGATTACTGGGGGTATTCTTTCTTTTGTTCCGTTGTCTGTCTCTGTTGTTTTGGGTGTTTCTGTAGTGTTCGATATTTTCCTTTTCTTTTGCACCTTCTGAAATTCGGTGTGTGGTTCTGTTGTCTGGTAGGCGTTGTTTTGTATTGTATGTTCATCTGGTTCAGGTAAATGTGCTAAGTCTTCTTGTGATTCTTCTTCTTTATCGTCCATGATGTCGTCTGTGACTGTTGTGGGTGGGAATGTGTCGTACAGTTTCACCTTCCCTGGCCAGTTGTCGTTCAATAGTTTTCCTAATCTTAGGAATTCTCTATAGACTTCCTCAAATGTTAGGGGCTTATCCATGTTTTGGTAATGCTAATTTAAATAAATAGAAAATGTTCTTCTACTTACCTTAGTAGGTTTTCTCATCACTTACGATATTCCGTTGTATATCCTGTCGTCCTTTTGTAATATGGTTCCAATATTTTTTCGAAATTAGTCCGTAATCCGAATGTGCACTATTCACATTAGTCACAATGTAATCCTCAAAGCAGATGAAAATCCAATGCAATACAGCAATCATCAATCAATGCAATCGTATCAATGGCACAAACAAAACTCGCATGTTGAATCAATCGCAATCAATCCGCAATAATCTGAGTCAATCAATCACACAGACAAATGGGAAAACAAAAAGCATTTTATGCTTCACCCAGCAAATCAGTAACGTTGTTGTTGTTGTTGTTGGGTAAAAGAGCCAATAATAAGAAAAAAGGTCTTACCAACGCCGAGGTACTTCTGTAGAAAGTGAGCATGGAGCTCTCTCTTCGGGCCGCGGGAAATGGATCCTCTTTTGGACTGGTAGGCACAGGTTCTTTCTTCTTCTAGAAAGAAACTATATGGGATGTAATATCCCTTAACTTAAAGAAGTTATATGTCGCCGAATTGAAGCCTTTGGCTCTTCACATATCTAATAATAAAATAAATAAATAAATTAATTAATTAAATTAAATTAATTAAAAAATATTATTATTATTATTATTATTATTATTATTATTATTATTATTATTATTACAGTATATAATGTTAATAACATTATTTTCGTATAATTATCACTACAAAAGAATATAATTTATTTAAGGTGGATAAATATCAACTACTACACAAGGTGGATAGATATACTCCAAGGTGAAAGAGAGAAGAAAGATGAAACGTTAATTAATTGAAGCCGGAAAAGGCAAAGTCTAATAATTCAAATGAAGAGGTACAAGAATATTATTATTTCCAATTTGATTTAAGAATAAAATTGAAATCACAGATGGAGCTGTCATAATTTATTCGTTGATAAACGATTGTAATGTGGCTCATAATGTACATTTCAAAAACTGAAAAAATCAAGCTTTTTTTTGTATGTTCAAAGTCATAGAATTTCTTCGTGCTTTCTACTTTGATTCAGACGGACTTGATTTTATCTCTTTTGTTTCCTCTAGTATGGAGAATATGTACAAATATGTTTCTTCAGTAACTACAGCTTTCTCCAAAAAAAAATAATCTATAAAAATCATAAAATGAATTGCAACTTTTTGAAGAGAAAGCCTCTATCTCCATTATGAAGTGAATCAAGCAATCAGATGTTCTTAATGATTCCTAGTGAAGTAAAATCACTTTTGTTTCCATCGAAAGAATTAGGAGCTACTTCATTTGTAAGAAATAGCTCCCAACGCACATTGTATACCTTGCATATTGTCCTTAATACGTGTGAGTTTATTCTTGTCGCACAGTAATACATTTTTTAAAACAACATACATATTTAAATAACTTCATACGTTCCTTTATTCAAGTATAATAATGAGACGAAGAGACTCTCAGCAAAATGAAAACCACCGAAAGTATAAATTTTGAAGACATTTCAGGAAAGTGATCATTTTACTAAAATACTCATCTTCATTGGAAAGAAATAAAATTATGAATCATTTAGAAAATAAAGGAATTTTTATGCTAATATTATTCATGCCACGGAAATCCCATTTCCAACAAAGGATAATTTATGTATTATTAACGCAAAAGTTATTCTTATATTGTAAGATTGGAAGAGACAGGAACATTAACTGATCATTAACGAAATAGACCTATTAATGACAGGATGCGAGTGCTGTAAAATACTTTCTTTCGTTATTATAGATTGAATTTATCCATAGATTCATATGAATGTTCCATATAAATATTCCATAAATGTATATGGATATTCCATAAATAGAAAAAAATTTCATCTCGAATATCAAGTCACGTTGTAGTTTACGCATTACAGTCTCTACTGCTTAAAGAATATTTATTCTCTTTGGGAAAAAAAAGAGGTCACGAAAATTAGCACCACTGGATGAAATAAATTATCCCTTCATTCTTTACTCCCAGCACTATGGCAATAATTTCGCATATTGCGGTGATGCTGATAAAATTATTTTAAATTGCATTCAGAATATATTGAAGATTCCGAAGGTGCATTCAGAATGTACTTACCATTCCGTGTTCCTATTTGTTAACTTAATACTTATATTTTTTCAATGTTTGCCTTTGTGGTTGATGGACTACATTTTTATAGCAACTCCCCAATTAAGAGGCTGTAAGTTAGTCATTTGCATTTTTTGTAAATGACTATGGATGGGAAATGAATTTCATTACCGGTGTAAAATCAGAACTCTACTAAATGGAGGACTCAAGTGGTTGGAATAAGTTTAACGTTTGGTTTATAGATAAGTCTTTCCGATTACGAGACCATTAGCCCACCAGAAGTACAAATGGAGTTGTACTTCTGGTGGGCTAATGGCTAACTACTGGATGTCAAATGCCTTTAATCGACGAGATCCACATAAAACACTTCTTGGGAGATGAATTTCTGTTGTTGCAATCCTCTTCACCAAATTACGATAAAATTTCATTCATTGATTAATGAATAAAATAAAATGCTCAAATAGATAATAACATTTTATTGCTATTATCGATGTGATCCTTTTAATCGTGATAAAGAAAGGATTGTTTTATATGTAAGAAAGCCAACCGAGCTGAATTAATTTCTATAAGCCCCTTGGTTGGAAAGACGTCTGTTGGATTCCTCTCTATGAGGAGAAGTCCTTTTTCAATTTTTTTTTGCTTCAGTTAGATTTGAAATAGTGGATCTGATATGGAAGTGGAGAATCTTTACCAGGAAACGCAGGTTTCCGCTCTTTAAAACAGAAAAACTGAACCCGTGAACACCTATTTGTAGATATAAAATACACGCCCTTAAACAAACAGAAGAATTGCAAGCGGGATGCATTGATTGCTGAAAAATCCTAATTAAGGAATTCAACTCGTCTTATATGGGTGGGAAATTGGATGGATTATAATGCACGTGCATTATGTAGAAACTAAACTGCCGACAACATAAGAAATAAAACCAGTCAAATTGCAGAGAGCGAGAGAGAGACCAGGTTTCTCTTTCTACAGTTTAATAATGTGGTTCCAAGTTTTTTTTGGTAAAGGTTCCTTTTATTATTTTTTTTCTTCATTGTTTAATTTGTTATCTTCAAGACCAGCGACGTAAACATGTCGAAAATCTATATCTTATACTGGTATTCGGCGTCTCAGGAAATGCTACCGAATCAACTAAGGCTAAGACGTCAATAAATCAAGTCGTAACTGTGCGAGGTTTAGACTGTCGGTTTGTCTGTTTTGTGAGGTGGGTAACACGATATTCTGGAAGGAGGTGATCTAATCTATCTTCAGCGGTTAATCTATTTGGCTTTAAATTAACCAAGAAGTTCATCGTGATGCTGTTATCATGCCGAATGAAATTAGTTCATTATATTTCTCCCTAATAGTGAGAAATATATTATAATTAGGGAGAAATATAATGAAATATAAAGGGACCAGTGGATTATTTACTGCGATCGCGTTTCTGAAATCAAGGTTCTCGCCGATAATCATCGATCGAATTAAAGCACCTTCGTTGCGAAAATGCTTACGAATATTTCTCTCTTCCAAAACAGGATTCTAAACAGAATCGTTCTAATAATAAAACAAGTTGTCATCCTTTTGATAGTGATAAGATCTCCCACTAATGAAAATAAGAAAGAAATATGGTACTTGTTACTTTTATGTAAAAACTTATTAAAAGAATTAAATTTCGGAATATTTTTATAAATTATTCATCATACTGGTACAGGATGGCGAAAAGGTGGCAAGATTTTTGTGATATTAACAATTATTTAAAAACAGCAATAGTTTTAAAATTATTACTAGCAATTTGTAATGATAACGGTGAATCGTTACAAAATTAATAATCTCTTCTGATATATATATATCGTCTAAGTATGAAGAGCAAATGCCAAAACCCCAAATGATATAAATGTATAAATCTACCAAAGATTTGGGAGACAGTCATCCTAAGACCAAATTAATATTTATTACTTTTATTTTATTTTTTTCAAACTTTCTGAGACTGTTATTTGGACTACTATTTCAAAACTTTGAACTACTTTTTTTTTAACCTAGATGGCGCCCTATTAGGACTTGTGTTGCACGCTGCAATTACTTATACTAGCCCCACTGTTAAACTGGATTGTGGTTGTCTCGCATTTGTACCAAACTTTGTTTGTGTGCTCTGAAGATGCTGGATATAATACCAGCGAAATATTAGCTTTTAAGTTAATAAATAGTTATTTTCTTATCCATATGTGTTCATATCAATACCGTTAAATATATTACAACTGGCCAAATGATGTTTTATTAAGCGAAACAAGTGTTACTTAGATTTACTACTCATTTAGCTGATTTGTTCGTATACAACAAGTAATGTGTGCCTAACATTTCTTTGAGACTTGGAATCAGTTAACTAACAAAATCACAAACAAGAAAATCTCTAAATAATCATATATATTTTACCTTTTATGCACATTTCAAAAATTAAAAATAGCTTCCCTGATAACCTTCTAAAATTCACTTCGATTTACACTTATTTATTTCTCACGAATCTTCTGCATATTGAATTATTTTAAAAAATTAGTGAATTGTGTTTCATTCTGATGAACTATGAACAAAATATTTCAACCGATATAATAAATGTTTAAGGGAATAAATCGACAGATTTCGAATAAAACGAATGCATTTCCTCCGATTCACAACGCACATGTATTAATAATCGTTGTTTTATCGAAGTTCCTGTTCATGAACTACCGACCAAAGAATGGCCTCATCGTGTACTTATTTTGACGTAGTGTGCTCAGAAAACAATGACAGAAAGCTTTGACGCCACTGCAGGATTGTTGCAAAACTTTCATAAAATGTTTCATTGGTTAAACGATTAGTTCTTTTTCTATATAAATCGAAAAATCTGTTAGCGATCACAATACTTCAGGAAAACCTCAAAGTATAGAACTTCTACGAGTTTAACAGAAAGCCATAAAGACCGTTCTATTTGCAGTGCTCATCCTCCTCATCTCTGTGTTAGCTGTACCGAAGTCTGTAAGTAAATAACTAATTTATTTTGTAGAAAATATAACTTAAATTTGTTGTTTCTGATGTATATTTTCAAAAAAAAAAAAAAAATATATATATATATACATAGTCTAATAGACATATGTATTGATGCTGAGACTGTGATCTTACAGACGTTGCTTGCCTTCTTGGAAAGAACACTATTTGCATTAAATCAGGTAAGAAAGAGAAAAGTAATCTGGTAGAAACATAACACATTGATAATAAAACCTGGTAAATATTATATATATATATATATATATATATATTTAGGTTTAAAGAACCAAAATTGTGTGTGTATATATATATATATATATATATATATATATATATATATATACACACACAATTTTGGTTCTTTAAACCTAAAATAACCAAAATTGCCTTTTTCTAAACGGAGAAACACAGACACAATTGTGTCTCCGTTTCTTCAAAAATCATCGCATTAGCTAGATTTATTGGAGTTTTTTTCTTTGATCTCCAATAGTAGATCTAACAATGTCCAGTCAAAATTGATCTTGCTGTTTTTAGTTCTTTAGCATTTTGCCTCTTACACCAGTTTCAGGATTTAGCATTTATCACATCGTATCAATTACTTCAATTTTTGAATACACTGATCGTAGTATGATTCGTCTGGGTCTCAGATTCATTAATACGTTAATATCGATTACACGCTCCCCATGTTTGTCATTAATCAATTAGCGTACGAATCTTAATCTTGTCAAAATTGAGAGAAAATATTTTCACTACGGGATTGTACGTCGAAACATCATCAAATAACAATCAATGTTTTCTCTGTTCTTCCTGTTTCAAACATCTATATTTAAATTAAATACAGATAACAATCATATGAAGAATGTAATTTGAAATTAAAAGTAATGTTTTCCCTGAAGTGTTACAAAGAAATATTTTTCCTCTTTAGATTTCCTGGCAAATCTTTTAAAGAGATTCAAAGTCAAGGTGGATGCAGTAATTTCAGTGCTTGGTTTAGCCGATGTAGTAGCAAAAGTTTGTATTCCTGAATGTGATGGATGTCTGATTAAAGCCGTCGTTCGGCTTCCTAATATACTGATGTAAGTATTCATCTAGAAAAATATTCTCAATTTTCGAATATCTGTGAAGACTATAAATTACAATTCTTGACAATGTGGTACAATTTTCTATGTTGAAAATATTGATAATATGAAGTGTACTACTTACAAATCAATTTGTTTTAAATAGCGTGTATGAATTTTCAGGGTCTTCTCATAGTATACTTGAAATTGCGTGTTTTCGTTCCTCTACTTCGATATGTTGACATTCTGACTTTAGTGATTTTAGATCTGTCTTGTCGTAAGTATTTTAATTATTTAATATTAATAGAGAATAATTAGGTGCTTTATACGAACGGATTTGTGTATGTATATTATACTTCAATATTGTTTGAGATTATATGCGATTAACTATTTTTTATGCTTGTTTTTTTCCTGAAGAGGGAATGTAATAAGTGACTGTTTATAAAAGAGTAAAATTCTCGGAAGAAGTATAATTTATACAGAACCATAATTTCACTCCTAACCCTTTCTTCGTACATAATCATTTACATTTAGAAATCAATCTATTCAATCAAATAAATCAATTATATTTGAAATTATGCGATACTTTATTGCACAGTTAGAAAATAAAGTTATTGGAAAAGTTTAATTTACAGAATTCCCGTTTGTTCCGATATTAATTTTTCCCTATTTTATATATCTTAGCAGCGGCGTTGGTACTATCAACCTAAAAAAAAAAAAAATTAATGCTTAAAATTATGGGTTAAAGCTGTCGAATTCAAACCTTTAAGATCCTGTATAACATAGTGGAAGTGGCGTTCGAGCTCTACAGAGCTAGGCCACTCCAAAAAAAAGACCAAACTTCGATTCTAGTTGTCGACTAATGAATTTTTATTTCTAAGCCTGTCTCTTCAAACAATTGTCGTGCCAGTCGAACTGTGACGCTTGCAAATGAGTTTTTCTTCCAGTAAACTCAAGAATATCGACCGTGAACCCTCACTGTTTCAGACAATAAATATATAGTTTATTATGAAATTTTGGGACCACTAGATAGCGTCATTTGTCAGTATTTTCACTGCATGCTGTTTATCATTAGCGATAATCATGGGCAAGTTACCTCTGTTTAACTACGAGTGGAATTTAAAATGCCCACCTCAATCTTCGAAAGTTAGACAGGGTTAAAATGGTTTAGCCTACACCCTATAGAAGAATAAAACACGTTCGTAGAACCTTTTTACATATTTTTGCTTCAATTACTGTATCAAAATATCTGATATCTATAGGAATAAACTCTAAAGTAAATGCTGCTGTTTATTTATACAGCAGTTCCGTAACTGATGCAAGAAAAATGTGGATTCGGAATTTTATTGAGTGATTTCTCCAAGCTTTGAAGAAGACAATATATATTTCTGTACTCTTTTAAGCAAAAGAATGAGTCAATATTTGTAGTTTAATCACATCATGTTTCATTTTAATTACACTGAACTGGTGAAAGTGTATATAATTATATTAATAAAAAATATATAAAGCAATATATTTGATATGTGGTTTTTTTTCCTAGTGTCCTTTTATGAAATAATATAAACTATACGATGAAACGAAATTTCAAGTTTTAATGATCTAAAATTGCAATATTCTTTGCAGCGAAAAATTTGAAAAAACTCTTTGCTTATAAGCCGAATAACGGGAAACATTCACATTTCGTCTTAAATAGAATATTGAAAACTGCCTGTAGGGTACTAATGATGATTTTTGCGTACATTCACCGAAATTTGTTCTTAATAAGTGTAATGAAACAAATGTTATAGTTAATATAGTTAAAGCTAAGTTACAATAAATTTCTCGGATTATTTGTGCTTAAATTTCAGACAAGACAACCTTCCACTATATTATAATACTTTACTTTCTTCTATTATTTATTTCATTGAGCATTTTTGTAACAATCTATGTTACAAAAATCTATGTTACTCTTAATTTATAAGGAAACATACACTTACTACAAAGCCCCAAAGATACAATTTCGAGGACTCATCGAATGGCTCACTATCACTTGCACGTGCATTGTTGATTATAAGATGATTATTAAGAAAATGGTTTAATTAATTTTATGTAAAACTATGTCTTAAAAGTAAATCATTTCTGATGCTCCTTGACGCAATGAGTTTGACAGCCATACGAATCGGGTGGCCATTTCCTCTTCATTACAGCAATGTTTTTCAAGATGCCTAGTCATGCTTCACATACAACTTTAGTCTGCTCTTCCTTTCATTAATAAAATTAAACACTGCATATGATTAAACGTTTCTTCTAACGAATGACTTCTTTTGAGTCTCTCTGTGATTCATCTATAAGAATGAAAAAGCGACAAAATTTTCAGATTAGACATATCATACAAGAAACCGTTTATCTTAAAAGCTGACATCGCAAGGCATCTAATAACCACTCCAGAGGTCAATAGTATGGAGAAGTTAATCTTTTCGAAATATTATCGGCATGATACCGGTGACATTATATGTAATAACCCAGCTGACACACCTTCGACGAGATAATGTCTTACTCTTAATTTATAAGGGAACATACACTTACTGCAAAGCCCCAAAGATACAATTTCGAGGACTCATCGAATGGCTCACTACCACTTTGAATAGATGAGATATAACGCAGTCGTCAGGGCAAAACAAACATGAAGAATAGGCTACACAAAAAAAAAACATTTAATCATGTTTTTTTGTGTGTAGAAGTTTTACGCTTCTGTGTTTATAATACACAGAAGCGTAAAATTTAAGATAAAAAAAAGTTGGTTTCTTCACTCTCACACAGTCACGACACGATTTAATGAAATGCTTTAATCGTAGATTTTATATTATTATCTTTTTAATACTACAGAAGATAATGGTAAAAAGTATATAACAGCTGTTCTCCGTATTAAGATTCTTGCCAAATCTCTGCCAATAGTAAATGCCCAGTGAAAAAAAGTAAACATTCTATGGAAAAAATATTACCTTTTATCTAACCAGTATTTTTTCACAAAGCTATTTATTTATATGTGCATTGTGAGCATGTCTATTACAGTAAATTTCAGAAAGAAAAGTATATATCCTAGCCCTTGTGAAATAACATAAGTGACGTGGATACTGGATCCATCATTATTTCAAAGTCAATTGTTTTTAATTTGACGTGAGAGATTACAAGAATACAATCCTCGGCATCACTGAGTTGCCTTTGTTTATATATTCGGTTTTTTATTAATGCATTTGGTAAAGATTTCACCTCCCTGAAAGCTGTATCGAACTGGTTCTTTCTCTTCAGACAACACTTAAGTAAAGGGTCTGCTCCAAAAGCTAGGCAATCCCCCAGATCAATCTAAACTCAACGAGTGACCCGAAGAATCATTTAACTCAGAAGTTGGTCTTCTGAATGGCAGGCTTACCCTACCACGTAGAAAACCCGCTCAAATTCCAGGAAAAGGCATTCACCGGCCCCCGATAGAGACCACCCCGGAAAACACCAATCCCTTGATGATCAAGAGCTGTCCCAAGACAGCTTCAAACCTTAAGAGAGCAAAAACTCCCGTTCAGTACTGAGGATATCGAAATGTCAGAGATAAGTGAACTCTAGGTCGGTGCGTAGAAGTAATTATTAAAGAAAGAGCTGTAAGGCTCCGTTTCGGAAATGTAGAATTACATATGCAAAGCGAACTCTAAATCCATCATTATTTTAAAGCTAAATGTTTGTAGAACCTATGAAACTTTCTTTCACTTACGAAAAATACATTTCTGTGACATTTTGATTTCCTTAGTACTGATCGAGAGTTTTTGCTCTCTTGAGATTTTTGCCTAGTTTCCAAAGAGATCCAACCAGTTCGAAACAGCTGTCAAGCCAGTGAAATCTTTACCAAATGCACTAATAAAAGGCGAATATATGACCGCTTGGGCAGCGCTCATGTCTTTTAAGTACTGGAAGTTAAGGCAAGTCGAGGATTGTATTCTCGTATGCTCGCAGGTCAACTTGAACTTCCATAATTTCTTCAAACATTCAGCTTTGAAATAATGATTGATTTGGTATCCACTTTGCCTGTGTAATTTTACATCGCCGAAATGAAGCCTTATGACTCTTTAATAATTGATTAGTATAAGATGTCTCATGTCATGTCCCATGCTTAGCATGAGACAAGATATAATAGTTTACTTGGCAATATTCAATTATTGAAATTAGAAACATTACAAGAAGAAAGAAGAAGACAATATTTTCATTCTTAATGTTAGCTTTACTTTCATGTTCTGACCCGTGCCTCATGTCTACACAAAACTATAAGAGTGCTCATTTATCAATACTTAATAGTAGTCTCATTTAGGACTGCATAAAAATAAATACTCCCCTTTGTTATTGAATAAACATTAATCGTTTGAGCAATTAATTAATTTTCCACTACTAACCGAAAAGAAATCCTACAGGAAAAGGACTTATGCCTGGAGGTTATTATTTTCCTGCATTTCCATTCATGAATTAGCATTGTAGACCATTTCATCTACTGATATGACCAAGTCGCATAAGTTGTTCCCTTCTAATCGCAGATATGATTTCGAATTTTAGTTATATTTCGTATCTTATTTCTCTCTTGGACCGGTAAAAGAACTTCGTTTTTGTCTTACTTCGAACTTTATGATGTGGTCAGGTCTGTAGCGCCTCATTTCAAATTCCACTACTTATTTTCATCTTCATTTAAGATGATCCAAGTTTCACTTCCGTATATAAGTACTTAATTAATTAGTATGTCAATCAGGCGTAATCTGTTGGTAATTGTAAGCTTGTTACTTGTCCATAGTGGTTTCAGTTTTTGGAGTGCTGTTGTTACTTTTGCAAATTTGGTTCTAATATCCTATCTTGATATGCCATCTTTATTAAAGAAATGGCCCAGGTAATTAAACTGATCAACTTCTTATATGGTTGTATCTTCAAGTAGTTTTTTTTTTCGTTTCTGTTACAGTACTTCCATCTAGTTGAGATGCACAGATTTTGGCCATTGTTTTTGATTTTCGGTACTTATGGTTAAGCCATATTTTTAATCGTATAAGCTAATCTTGTGGTGAATTCCAAATCGGATTTGTTTTCCGCTAGAATATCAATACCATCAACAAACGTTATATAGTTTATTCTTCTTCCTCCTACCATTACTCCAATATCACAGTTCTCTTGAGCTTCATTTACAACATATGCGATAACATTGGTGATAACTTGCACCCGTGACTCGCTCCGCGCTCCATTGGAAAGGCAGAGCTATAATTCCCCTATTTCGACCATCATTACAGAAGATGAGCACAGAGAATCAGTTTGTCGTATTATTTTGTTGTCTATCCTCTAATGTTGTAGACTTTTGGAAAATGCATTATGCCAAACAGAATCAAATGCTTTCTGTGAGTCAGTAAAATTATTGCACATTACTTTGTTAAACGCAAACAAATGCATAATAATTATAAAGTTAAATTATAACACTAGAATACAAAAATTATAGAAGTCTACTTACCAGAACGAGGTTTACAGCACTTCCGCTGCCGTACAGCAAAGTGCCAAAAAATCCAAAGACACCAAAGTAATAACAAAATTTTTACGCTTGCTCCTTCGATAATCCAAATATGAATTCTTACTGTTCACATTAAACCTGTTTTGAATTGAATTTATCGAATATAGCAGTGTAAACAGTAAAGTTTTTTTTTTATTTCACAGGAAATGGCTTTTTTATTCAAGTATATAAAACAATGAGTTACTAAATTTTGAGGACATCAGAACTTTTTAAGATGATGCCAAAGTTTCAATTAGAATGAAACGTAATGATAGCTTTGAAATTTAACATAAAAATGGTACAAAGCATATGTATAGTGCTGCCATCTGTGAACTGAAAAATTTCCTCAAAATAAAGTTTTTGTGATATTATGAAATTGTGGAAAAACGAAAAATATGAAGTAAATGAAAATAGAAATCCTAAAATAGATCTAAATAGACCTAAAATAAAAAACCGATCCTAAAGAAACTCATTTTGCCAAATATTATCTGCCTAATATAATACGAGAATTACTTAGTCGCTGTAGATCCTTTTCGTTATTATAAAATCAAAAATTACTGCAAAACAAAATCGTATTTCTATGAAATAAAAGAACGTTTTGTTTTATTGAATTAAATATATATATATATATATATATATATATATATATATATACCAAAATACGAATTTACATGAAAAATAACTGATGCGATATGAAAATCGAATAAATTATTATTGGGTGTCAGAATTTCTAAAAGATAAATTGTAAAACGGGAAAGTGCAATAGAAAGTTTACAAACCGAAACTACTCTAAATAAATCTTTTCTTCATGACATAAAAAAAAGATAAATTGATTGGCGCTCTAAAATAGCTACCAATGGAAACAATAATTTTTGTAAGTATCTAATTTTCGTGTAAACAATCTCTTATCTATAACATCGGTAATGAAATAATCTTTACTAAAATTCCGAGTTTGTTGGCGGCCGCATGAATATTTTTTTAGCCCAGTTGAGCTACATAAAGAAATCTCGACTGCTGTTATGACTTTTGAGTTGTTAAGAATGCCGAAAACGCATAACTCATGGATTTAATTAGGATGTGTCGCTTTCTAATTTACATTGTTTAGGCCAAGTCATCAACGCAGAATTGGTATTTTTTGAAGTTAAATATAAAAAAAAAGCGAAACGGTATGTATGTAGCAAACAGGTTGGTTATTACACTATCCATTGGCAACTACGTTCTGTCGCCATCTCGTGATAGGGAATTAAAGTATATCTGAATTTCGAAATATAAAGTCATTAAAATTTCAATTTCCTGCTTCAAATTTATGCTTTCAGGGTTCAATATACCACACTAGTGATAAAAACGAAACATATTTTATCATCAATAGTTTTTTTTTTTATTTCTATATCATAATTTCTAGATAATAAACGATTATCTTACTCGTTTGTAAGATAATCGATTTGGCGAAATATCTGAAAGAAGAATCGTTCTGTGTATTTCCAAATGCTTTAAAACTGGTATAAATCAATATTTGAACATTTAAACTTACGTAGACTACGAAGAAATTCTTGTAAGTAGCAGTGAATTAACAGATGCAAGTATTCGGCACAAAGCGTGCACCGCCAGCAAATCGTAAACATTAAGTAAATTTCAACCTTTTTTAATCTGTTATCTTCTTTAATTCGAAGGTTTTACTGTTTAGTGGTCTTAAAAATTGATTAAAACTTAATGATGCATATAATAGTAATATAAATTTTATATTATCATTATAAATATAAATTTACAATCAAAGATGAAAAAGCTTGTATATTTAAGTTAAAAGATTTATGCAATCTGTAATGTAGATTGTTTGAAGCATCACCGATTACACTGGTGCTGACACCTGTCAACTGAAAGTTAAAAACTAATTTCACCACCAGGAATAGTTAAACTGGTACCGTTAATCTTCTCTGGAAGATAATTACGAAGAAATTATTTGAATGATATTCCTATTAAATTTAAATATTTCAAATAAAATTGGTGGAGATAATATTGCAAGTAAAATTACTTATTTTGTGCATAATTATATACAAATATTGATAACATAAAATATAAAACAAAAGAAAACATAAAATATTCGCTCGAAAATATTTTTCGTGCCAATGTAGAGACAATATATTATATTTTGAGCCAATGAATTATAATATAAAATAAATTGCATAAATAATTATAATATCAAATTGAAGAAAATGATCTGAATTTTAAATCTGTATAAAACTTGTTCAAGAAAGAAATCTGAATTTCTTCTTTCAGGCGAATTCGGCGAATACAAGGTTTTGGCCCTTGGGCATTTTAAATATTTAAATCTAGAAGACTTAAATATTTAGCATGAAAGATTTTAAATATGGTATACAAAGTTCAATTAGAGTGATTTTAAATGTGATGTGTGTGTGTGTGTGTGTGTGTGTGTGTGTGTGTGTGTGTGTGTGTGTGTGTGTGTGTGTGTGTGTGTGTGTGTGTGTGTGTGTGTGTGTGTGTGTGTGTGTGTGTGTGTGTGTGTGTGTGTGTGTGTGTGTGTGTGTGTGTGTGTGTGTGTGTGTGTGTGTGTGTGTGTGTGTGTGTGTGTGTGTGTGTGAATTTAGAACATAGAAAACAAATAAAAATATATCATTTATAAAGTTAATTCATGTCCATGTTTTACACCTTCATCTGAAATCCTTGGTAAACTTAAAAATAGACAAAACTGACATCTGTGTTTATATATCAAAATTATTTATAATTAAATGAAGTAAACTTGAGTGTTTCAAGTTCTTAACATAGATTCATTTCTTATCTTGGTCTTTAGCAGAGAGTACTTTTTATTCGGATATTAAATGGAAGCTTTCCATCAAATAACCCTGGAAGATTCTCGTCTTTTCTAACTACGTATGTATGAAATGAAAACATATTTCAAATAATACGGAACTAAACAAATATCCAATTGTCTCGTAAATTTTCTGGACAGCTCCATTGAGAGATCATTATCCATAAAATAACGTTCTTTGCGAGTCTAATCCTATTGCTAATTTCTTTAAACTGAATTCTTTAACTTCATCACAAGCACAATGTTTGGCAGAACTTTTCCCGCCATTTGGTTTACCCCCCTCCCTCTACCGGTCAGGACGTCTATAGACGTCCAGATAAATCTGGATACGATGAATGCAATCGGTTGAAGGAGCATACTATCTGTTGAAGTTATAAGTGCAATTCGGCCAGCATGTCCATTAGAAGGTGTGATAAACCCTCCTGCTGAAGAGAACAGTTAATCGGATTATCTCACGCTCATAGCTGCATCTCAGTTTTCTATAACAAGGAATGCAGTTCCTCGTTCTATGCTGGGTAACTGAATCCTAGTTATATTGGATAAACAAAAATATAGAAATTATTTTTATTTTCTCTTTTTATTCTACAAAGCAATTTTAATGCCTGGACAAAATAAAGGTTCTTGCATAGTTTCTTCATTTAATATTGCCTTACCTTGGAACACTAATTTCATTTTTATTTATTGTTATTTTTTTGCTAATTTTTTCTGATCGCTTACTCCACAAAACATTTTCTTTGTTCTCGAAAAAAATTAATTCACGATAATTATTTGAAATATTTGAATTATTTTTGAAAAAAAACAGGCTGCGGAGGTTCAAGATTATGTTATATTTTTGTTCAAAATCATGTTTCGAAGAATACTTCACAGATTTCCTGAAGAACCTGCTTGAGCGACTCTGTTTTATAGAGAATAAAATGAAATTCTTTAATCATATCACTATTTTTTTTCTTTATTTTCTTTATATTATAATCTTCTTGGTTTCTCTGTATAATTGGTCATTACAAAATGAAATTAAAGGTAATGACTTAAATTGATATGTATATATTTTTGCTAGTTTAGATATACTAATTGTATCAGATGTTATAATGGCATAAATAGTAAGAAAATAATCATTTACACTTTTCTTCTAAAACACAAAGAAAGGACATTGTAAATTCACCCAATGAAAAATAAAATATTACATATTTTTCTTGTGTTATCTGATTTTTTTTTCTTGTAGTACAAAGAAGAAATCGCTGCCCATAAGATGGTAGAATACAAGAGGGCAAAAATCTGTAGATTGATTACATTATAACTAATTGAGATATGTCAGAAAAAAATTATTTGTGTAAAAGTTCTAGCATCAGCAGATTTATATCTGCTGATGTTAGAACATCAGAAGATGTTATTACTCTTGTATAAATGTTATTACTCTTGTATAAATATTTTTTCTTCCAGTTTAGATACGTGACATTGTCGAAGTAGCTAAACCCAGGGCCGCATTTACCATTAGGTGCATGAGGCGTAAGATGGGGCCTCAGTTTAAAAATTTACTCCTCACAAAGAACAATAAAAAACAGCGTAGTTATAGTTGCAAAATAAAATGCTTATTTTTAAATATTAAATTTCTAACATAAAAACTAGAGGCCGCTGAAAAATTTGTGAGGCTTCCTTCATGTATGTAAGCGTACCATTTCTTTGCTGGACGTATATACACGTCCAGCAAACCTGGATAATATTCTGTCCACCTGCTGAAAGAATATGGATAAAAAGTGTAGTTTGACCGTCATGTCCATCACGCTGAAAAGTACATTTAATTACATTACCTGGAGTACGTAGTAGCTATGTTCTGTGGCCTACAGCAAGAAACGCAGTTGCTTGCCCTTTGCTCGGTAACCGGAATCTAAGTTATATTTAGATTCGGTAACCGGAATCTAAATACCTATGAATATATTCATTTTGCTGCTTGCTTTTATCGTATAATTATAGTTTTTAATGCCAGCGTAAAATAAGAAATCCTTTCATACTTTCTTCACTTCATATTGTATCACTTTGGAAGATCAATGTCACTGTCAATTTTTTTGCTAATTATTTTAATCGCCAATACATTTTAAAATTCTCCAAGAACTTGATTGAAGATAATTATTTTTGTCAAACAATTATTTTATAAATTCATGAAAATCCTAGTCTAAAAATGAATACAGACTCCATCTGTTCCAAATTAAGTTTCCTATTTTATTCATAATCTTAGTTCGAAGGTTAGTTATCATGCGTAAATCTTGAATCATATCATGTAATGCATAATTTTTATAACTTAATCTGTAGGTTTTGCATTTCAACTCTCTTGGTTTCCCCCTAATCACTCACTACAAATCAAAATAAATGACAGTTATGTACATATTTTCGGCTAATTTCGATATTATACGGCAGTTTTGAAGTAGCAATATTTTCCCTACAGTTTATCATTTGAAACATGTGTAGGTGCATGCGTCAAAATGAAATTTTATTTCCAAAATTTTCATAACAGAATTAATTCGCCTTTAATGGCTAACCCATCCCCCAAAAAAAATTATCACACACACACACACACACACACACAAATACTGCTAGATAACATGTGCGCACTTTCTTTTTGTTTGAATTCGTTATTTTTCAAAAGTAATTGTACTGTTGCAGTTTTAAGCAAAAGACAAAGGTGCGGAATCTCTGATAAAATACCATTGGATATAAGTTAAAGGGACTCACAATCGGAAACCCCGAGTAATACAGTTTAACACCATTTGTTGTTCATGAAAAAAAAAAAATAATAATAATAAAAATAAAAAATCGTTTCTAAAATTGAAATGTGCGACCCATATAATTTTATTTTGCAAGGAAAGGGAGCAAAATGTCATATTTATTTCAATAAATATTACTTAAAAATATAAATGTTTGACATAATATTTTCAATGCAAGCAAACATTTTGATTATTTATTTTCGCACATGTGAAATTCGGTTTTATGTGGGATGAGACACAATAAGTAAATTGTGCAGCAAAAAAAAGGGTCAATCCAAGAAATACAGTGCACATAACTACAATAATCTGTTAATGGCGGTGGGGGAGGGTAATTGCATTTTAACAGATAGAATGCTGATGAAACTTCATCAGCATTCCGACTTTTTATTAGCTCAAAGCGATTTTGAGTATATTTGTGAACAAATATATTCAACATAACTTAGCCAGTTTTGCTGTAAAAAGTGCAGCATTTGAAGAAATATTAGCGGCATAATAATAAAATAGCAAAATTCATAATGCTTCAGAATAACTTGATAATTTTGTTAATACCAAATCAAGATGAGACATCTGTAGAAACTATTATTATTATTATTATTATTATTATTATTAGGGTAATTTTAATTATGAACTCTATAAGGATATACTTAATAAATTTGTATTTTTGTGTTTTAAAATAACTAAACTAGTTTCATTTTGTCCCAGATGGTTTTTCGCTGGACTACCTGGACTTTTAGATTATTGTTCTTATCAATATTGTAAAAACTCGATTGTAGCTTAAATATTCCAAAGCAAGTTACATCGATTTTTTACTTAGGTCAAGTCCCATAAGAATATTGTGAAAAATAGCCTTGTTTGTCTCTTATATTTTGGATTAGATATTTTTGTAAATAGCCCTTTGGAAATTAACTTTATATACTTCTTTGATAAGAATATGTTGGAGTGTTAAAAACAAAGGCAATGCTTTTTGCCGGAGCTGTATGTAATAGATCTACATGACAGCATTAGAAAGGTTCCTTATTAAATTTTGTGTGTATGAGAAAGGCTTACAAGCTCTGTATGCAAACACCTCCAGAGTCAGTCAGAAAGGGTCAAACAACTTTCCAGTGGTCGGCAACTTACAATCAAAAGAAGGCACAGAAGAGAACAAAGAGTGGGCCGAACTTAAAACTTAAGATGAAAGAATCATGCCGAATTCATTGGGGATTACAAACCTCATGCGAGGTCTCAGAGAAGGCATAATAAGAGCCAAGCATATATGGCTTCCCGGATCCAGAAATCGCTATACAGAGAGGGCTTCCCGTTTCGAGACATTGCCAGAGAGGAGCTTCCCAGTTGCAGTCTTAAGAGAAGGCTTCAAGTTGCAAAAAGGAGATGTTCCAATCGTCGGAGAAAAGCTTCCAGGCCAGAGAGGAATCCCGGTTGACAGTTGGCGGCAATTCGAATTAATGAAGGCGGCAGAAAAAGGAGGCAGCCCAGGCATTTTTGGTGAGCCCAAGCAGAGGAGAAAAGGTGAGACAATTTACCCGAAGCCCATTCGCTTGGAAGTTTCTCTGTTCGCCATGAGAGAATAACTTTTTGCCGGAGCTGTATATGAGTACCATAGGGTGCAGTTCACAGTCCGCTGTTTTTCCGATGAGATATTTCTGAAGCCAGTTTCCTGAAGGAAGCTCAAGATCTGAGATGAGAGAATTGCCTTAGAACTTTTTGTGCAAGACCTTTGACTGAATGTGCGATACAGGGTTTTTGTAAGTTATATAAAAGTACAGTTCCTCTTATAATGTGTTTTAGTTGGACAATTTAGATTTAGATTAACAGTAACAAGAAGTGTCATTAAGAGATACTATTGGCATATTTGAAGTAGATATACAGTTTGCAAAAGTATCTTAGAGAGTCAGCTAACCTCTTTGGAAGTATATTAGAAGTTTAATGAGTGGAAATTGTAAACAGAGTAAATACGTTTTTGAGTTAAAGAAAGTTTTTGCGATCATTTTGAAACAAGTTCCAGAGAAAACAGAGGTTTTTTTTTGTGTGCTACTGCCATTTGTATTAATTAGTTGGGTAAGAGCAGTTTCTATATCACATAAATAGAGCATTTGAATTTCAAGTTTATTATTATTAATAAATTAAATTGATTTTTCAGTTCATTTTTTTTGTGCATCAAGATTCTAGTCATTTTAGGGTAAAATGTTGAGTAAAAAATGTTGAGTAACGATAACTTGCGAGCATAGCAAGTTATCGTTACTATTTATTGCCTCTATGTTTTAACTAAAGCTGGAATTATTATGCTCATTACTGCAACTTAAAAAAACATCAAAGCTGGAGTTGAATAAATCTTGTAATAAATAAATGTTGTAATTCAATAAATATGATGATTTTTGCTATAATTTTTATTTTTAGTGAGAATATCTTCTGAACTTTACAGTTCATGAAGTTTCAATTTTTACCTTGATTAGCAAGCTTAATTTGATTGCATTTAAATTCTTTAAAAAAACCTTTCATCGCTAAGAAATAGTTTTGCTGCTGTAAATAAAGAAGCGAATTTATTAACAGATAAGACAAAATTTAAAGATGTAAAGGAAAGAAGTTAAAAAACGGAAAAAAAAGAGTGACGAAGTTTTACAATCTAACAATGAAATCATATTATGAAAACATGCGAAAGAAAATTTCCCATGTAATATTTTATTTTGGAAATTAATGAATGAACAAGGGAGCCTGTGTAGCTTTTTTTTTTTTCAATGAACAAAAATTTCGAGATATTAGATATGTTTGACATTTTTTTAAAGGAAAATATAGATCAAGACAAGTACAAGACTAGTATTGATACAATTTTACAAACTTATGGGACTGATATAAGCGCCTCCGTAGCGCAATTGGAAGAACGATGGTACAGTGTGCCCTTCAATTGGAATAGGCCTAAGTTCGATTCTCGTCGCTACGGGAGGAATTTTTATCTGGATGATTTCAATCGAAGGTGAGTTAGCGATATCATACGGAAGTAGCAGGGTTTTTCCTCCTGGATACTCGGGTTTTTCATACCACATACAGACAAATCGGCCCTTCAGAACACACGAAATTTACAGACAAAATTTCGGTGGAGGTGGGCGGTAGATGGCGTTGATGTGAGATGATTCGTAGGAAAGGTTCTGTGTAGTGGTTGAGACAGTTGTAGGTGTCCTCCTGCGATAAGTCTTTGGACTCCTTGGAGGCATCAGGAATAATAATAATAATATTGATCCAGAAAAATTTACTGATGAAGTTAAGCAATTTTTAATAATGATGAAGGAAGAAAATTCTTCTATTAAAAATATGTACAAATTTATAAACGATGGGTTAAGGTCTACTTTTCCGAATGTACAAAGAATTTTAAATATATTTTTGACGATGCCTATTTCAAATGTAAGTGCTGAACGCTCATTTTCAGTGTTGAAACGAATAAAAAATTATTTAATAAGCAACTTGCACCAAAATAAAAACAAGTGACATGTCGTTATTATGCATTGATTCAGATGTAATAGACTCGATCAATTATGATGATATTATAGATATATTTGCTAAAACCAAAGCCAGAAAAAAAAGCTTTTTATTTATTAATTTTTTTATTTAAATTTGAACTGATTTATTTTTTACTTTTTTAAAATGCAAATATATGTATACCAATTTTGTACTGTATTATTAAAATGAGTTATTATGGAAATGTTGACTTTTATTTTCAATAAACTAAAAAAAATGCCTATTTTTGAGGGCCTCATAAAAATCAACAATAAAAAGACGAAATGTGAACTGCATCCTGAATGGAGAACTTACAGAAGAAGCATAATATTTCAGCTATTTAGGCACAATTTTTAGTAAAGTCGGCAAATTTAAAATTTTAAATATGGAAATAGACAACAGAATTAGCAAAGATTGTATGGTAGGAAGGAAAAAGAACAAAATTTCATGGAATTAGAGAAATTATTCAAAACACTAAATCTAGCTGTATACAAGACAGTGTTCGAACCAGTTTTAAAAAAATTATGGATCTGAAAGCTGGTTTAGGAAAAAAAAAAAAAAACACTATCAAAGTCTAGAGACCGCAGATATTAGAGAGAAAGATTAGGAGCGTGAATAGAGGGCATCAATGGCAATATCATATTAAAAACAACGATATGAAGAAAGAACTCAACATTGCTAGCATTGAATAATTTGTTAATCTCACTACATTAGGTTTTTTTTTTAATTTTATTTTATTATTTTTTTTTTACTGTCAGCAGCTCTTATGTCTTATCAATAATAGAAGATATCTCAAAAATGCTAATATTTTGTTGTAAATCAACTTCTTATAACACACTTATTACTACTTCTGTTTTGTCCGAAGACTACAATGAAAATGTCCATGTATCATTAAAGAAACTTTCACTTCAACAGATGCTATAATGCAGAAGCCAGAAAACAGTTGGCTTTGTTTAACACTGAATACAGTTAAAAGACATTTATGTATTACGATGGTAAATAAGTTTGTTCAGTTTATGCGTTAGTAAAAGTTTACGCCTTTGCGAAATTTATCTTCACTGCATTTACTTTTCTTATAGGTATCAATGCAATATCATTTCAATTTTCTAGCGAATAACATTTTCAGCGAATTTTTTCTACAATCAATAGTTTGCGAGATGAATTTTTCTGATTTTTCCTCGCGATGAATTGTTCGGACACGAACATAGCCATACGTAAAAATCGGAAAAAGTAATCATTTGGGAAAATAACTCTTTTACTTAATTATTTATACACAAATATAAATATACGCAAAAGAAGAAATCCATCGGAATCAAATCGGGACTGCGCGGTGGCCACAAGCAGTGGATACGTGCAGTCGCCATAATGTGGAGTTGCTCCATCATGTTGGAAAATGAGGCCCTACGCATTCTCAATCTGGGGAAATACAAATTTCTCTAGCATATTTAGGTATGCCACACTCCTAATCCTCTTCTCATGGAAAAAATCGCTCAACAATGCGATCATGCATGATCGCATTGTTGAGCCATTTTTTCGAACCAACTCGAAAATTCCAGAACAGAAAAATCAACTTTAAGAAACATCTCATCTCTGGAAAATGGAAGACTACAAAAAAACTTGGCATGATTGTATAAAAAAAGTCCTCCATCCTAAACTTATTTTCCACAAAACTGCAGAAACCGAGAAGAGAAAAATTCTACAGCTCATTTAATGAAACTGCTGAAAAGGACTTCAGCATCCTACGTTTATCAAGGATGTCAAGCGCCTTTATCAGGGCGTTTAACCTGAAGGTGAGTTAGCCTGTCTTATACGAGGATGGAAGGTTTTCCTCTCTGAAACTTGGTTTTTTTCTTGCCGAAAAACAAGCGAACCGAATAGGAAAAACACGCAGGGATTTAAGGCCAGTTGCTTCTGCCTTAATTCAAAACAACTCAACCCAATTCCAATTTCCTTTAGGACTGTGTTTTCTAACTGTGATCTGCCGACCACTGGCATCCTTCAAAAGTCGAATAAGATTTCCAACCGCTGCTCATCTAAATATAACACCAGATGAGTATGCTTCTAAAAGGTTTACATGTTTGTTTTTTAAGACTCTTTATTCATCATTCCTTGTTTTATTTTCCTTTCCTAGAGATTATTTTAACCTTTTATTATTTTTTTTAACAAACTGCACCGATCACCTCCTCAAAACCCAGAAATATACCCACACATATACTCATTAGTATTCTTAGCCTATTCCTTCCCTTATTAACTGCAATTACTTGCTTTCGAGGTTATTCGGGAGATAAGTGCATGTGGCACTCCTGTCGTTGAGGAATAACAGAAACAGGAGTAAATAAGTGAAACATGAGTGAAAAATCTTCAGGAATAAATTTTTTTCAAGTTTTCCAATATTTTTACTATGAATTCCTGTATATTTTATTATTATATTGTGAAAAATATTTACATCAAAGAATCAATTTATTATTATTATTAGTAGTAGTAGTAGTAGTAGTAGTAGTAGTAGTAATATTAATGATTAATACTATTTTCCCTCATCCTCCTCAATATAATGATTGTTGGTATAGCAATGCTGCTTTACTAAGGAATAATTACAGAACAATATGGAATCTTATTGTCTTTCTTGTCCGATTTGCCTATTTCCAGGAGGAAAAGCCTAGTCATCTCAGTATTAGGCCTACTAACTTACGTTCAGTAAATTTATTTATTTATTACATTTATTAACGAAAAAATTTTATTTGAATTCCGTATTTGAAACTTTTACAAAAAATTGTCGAACCGTTCCAGTTTTCAGTTCAGCTATATTTGGGGCTACAAAGAAAAATGTCGAAATTATGTATTACAATAACTCGCAGACTTAGCAGAATTCGCAGAAGTTTTCAGAACAAGAAGCTGAATGCACGGTTCAGTTTTAGTTCGTAATGGATTATTTTTATCATGACATTTCCGTAAAGAAATTCCTGAATGATATTAGCAATTTCACTCTGGCTGGATGAAATTTAATGAAATTTTCAATTTCAATCGACTAGACTTATTGTGACAAAATTTGGTAGAACAAATTTCTTAGCCTATTCCTCCCCTTTAACTTATTAACTGCAATTACATGTTTTCGAGGTTATTCGGGAGATAAGTGCATGTGGTACTCCTGTCTTCCCTACAGATAAATCGCTAACTGTACAATGAAGCAGGATGTACACTCACATTAAATGCTCTAAAATGCAAGAAAATAATTATTTCGTTTCAATGACCACTTCCATCTGTTGACTGTATCATGAGTAACGTTCCGCATTGTTACTGAACGTTTTCTAAACAATAGTTTGCAAGAAAAATGACTTTTCGATGAATTATGAAAGAATTCATCGAAAAATTTTCAGTGAATTGTTTTTTCGATGAATTGTCATTCGAGGAATTGGTCATTCGATGAATTGCCTTTTCGACGAATTGCCATTCGTTAAATTGTCGTTCGACGAATTGTTTATTCGGCGAATTGCTTTTTCGATGAATTGCTGTTCGATGAATTGCATTCGATGAATTGTCTTTCGATTAACTGTTTTTCGATGAATTTGCCTATAACCGGAATGCATATTAGAACCCGGTATGAGAATGCATTATTGAGCTTTGGGTACGCGATCATTTTTAATCGCAGAGTGTCGACCACTACTGAGTTCAATATTTC
The DNA here is from genome assembly GCF_054136105.1 of Typopeltis vanoorti. Classification (NCBI taxonomy): domain Eukaryota; kingdom Metazoa; phylum Arthropoda; class Arachnida; order Uropygi; family Thelyphonidae; genus Typopeltis; species Typopeltis vanoorti. The sequence goes on from NC_143553.1 coordinate 113,220,724, forward strand.
ATGTGCTTGTGAGCTGAGTTTTAATTAGTACCTGTGTGCTTGTATGTGTATTAACAAAAAATCGGTAAGTATCGCAGGCTTGGTAAGTTGAGTGGAGAGAGTTTCTACTACTCTCCAATCAAAAACAGAAAAAAAAAAGTGAGGTGATGGATAATAACTTTAGTTGGTAACAGCCTTCTAATAATAAATGGTCGTACCTAGTCTGACACAGCCGTCCTGTTTGTTCTTGACTTAGCTTGCATAGTTTCAAGTTTGGTCTATACAGCAGGGAAGCCAGTTTATCTAACCTTCGGACAGTGCCCAGTAATTGACTGCAGGTTTACGGTCTTTTAACGGTAGAATACAATACACATAATAATAATAATAAATATAATAATAATTTGGTTTTGTTCGGAATGGCGTTTCTGTTGTCTTCCTCTAAGTTTGTGCTGAGATTATTACAGGAAGATATATTGGGAGGGTTTCATGATTTTGCTTTAGTAATCACGGCAAGCAAGGTGTCGATTTAACTGTATATAGATTTATGTAGAAATATGAGTGCATTTTTTCTGGTTAGCATGTAGAAGCGAGTACAAGCGTCCACGGACAACCACTGCATATGCACTAAGGGAAGCACTTTCAGTTGATTCCCTACGCAGGCATCATTTTTCTCCAATTTATACCGGCTACAAGCACTTGACTCGTTAGATAGCACTATGCAGCTTGTCCGTTGGGGTGTATGCTGACTTCTTTCCAAGCAACGTAAGTCTTCTATCAATTGTAGCCCGTATGAGTGCGGATCTTTTCAATGTTCTCAGAATATCAGTGTTACCATTTTATTTTGCAATTATTTTAATCTGTTAAGTATGAGCAGAATGCATCGGATGGAATTGTATGTCTTCAATAATGCCTTATCGATTAGTATTTTTAAGTATGTGGGAATATCTTTAATCGGTATAGTTTGCTTGATATTATCCTTAGTATGTTGTGTAGATAGCTTGTATGGCTATTCCATCTTTGATCAGCATTGAAGTGAAGTCCGAGATAACGTGTTGTTTTCACCTGTGTGATGGTTGTGGTTTTAGGATCAGTGCATTGTGTAGAGGAAGATGGATGCCGGATAGAGAAATATTTAATTTCTGTGGGTTGGGTCTAGAGTCTTTTAAATATTTTAGCTTTGTTTTTTCAGAATTTATATATACGCCGTTTTCAGTTAGCCAGTTGTTAATCAGATTGATATCGCGTTGCATGTTTGTGTACCCTGTGTTTGCCTTGTTGTGAATGGATATGCTGGCCGTGCCGTCTACGTATTTTAAGATCTTCAACCACGTTTTGTGATTGGAGGGATATTTCGGTGCTGTTCTTGGATGGAGTCTGTACAGTATTGGTTAAAGTCATTTGCTAGTTGTTGAATAGATTTTGAGTCTTTCATGAAGCTGTGTTTTATGGTTTCAGAGGCGTAGTATTGGAAGCAGAACCTAGCATTTCGTTTATCAGATACCAGGTTTGTTTCATGTTGTTTTGTGCAGAGGTTAATTTGTCTCTGTAGTAGTTTCTTTTTGCATTTCTTATTTGCTTTGTAATGCGATTCCTTGTTATATTATATTCGGTTTTTAAAGCTGCGTTATTTTGATGTCGCTTTAATTGTTTCCATAGAGCGTCCTTTCTGTATACATATATCTAGGATTAAGTTTTGCGTTAACCAAGGATTTTGGCTTGTTTTTGAACTAATTCTGACCTTCTTTGTAGCTTTCTTATATATTTCCTCCAATGTGAGTTTAATGTTGTTGTATAGGATATCTGTTGAATCTGATGATAGCATGTGTTTCCAGTCGATTTTTCTTATTTCGCGGTCGACTATTTCTTTGTCTATTATTGTTATGTGTTGCTTTTCATAAGTGGAACATTGCACGGATGTTGTTTTAGTGTGCATGTTTAGAGCCGTGAAGTAATGGTCTACTCTTTGCACTTTTTGACTACTGCAGTGTAACTATTTGGTTGTGTCCGCATGTTTATATCATCTAGGCAAGAAGCAGTGACAGTATTTCCGAATATTTCTTCTCTAGTATATGATGTTATGGTTGGTTTTAAGTTATACATGGAAAACATGTCTAGGTATTGTTCGGTGTTGTTGTGGTTTTCGTTTGCAATATTTATATTTATGTCGCCGATTATCATTAGGTATTCGGTTGAGTATAATTCTTGGCGAGAAAGCTAGCAATTGAGTTCGTGCAAGAATTTTATCACGTTAAAGTTTGGTGTGTAAACAGCATTTAGTAGTCGATTGGTGGTATTAATAAAGTGATCATGCTGTGCTTTTTTTAAAAAAAGAATATAATTGTATTGATTCTCCGATTAAACCAGGTTACATGGTGAACTACAAAGATGGAATGATCAACTTAGGAGAATACTATCTTTGGTTCCATTGTATCAGTTACTGAATGGGAAAAATGTGAGCAATGCATGGGAATCTTTGAAAATATGCTTAAATTAGGCATATCTGAATGTATCCATAGGATTCGAAGAATAAATACATTGGGAATGATATGGATGTGTAACTTATTAAGCAAGATATCCCAAAGAAGAAGATGATGTGGAAAGAATATCGTGAGAATAAGAGTGAGAGGAGTTATGAAATGTGTAAAGCTCGGGCCAGAAAAGTAAAGAGTATTGGGAGGAAAGCTAAATCGGAGTATGAAACGAAATTGGCCATGCAAACTAAAGGCAATTTAAAAGAATTTTATTGTTATGCCGTAAGCAAAAGTAAGAGTGAATGTGAAAGAATAACTTTATTGAATGCAGATCATACTCCAGTTTTTGAATTCATGAGTGCTCACATTGCTGAGATATATCATGGTGTGTAGTGTTACTGGTACATTGGATGATGAGTTAGAAGTTCACGTAAATGAGGTTAAGAGCTGTTGCATAATCTGGATAAGAATTTATGAATAGGGACATATGGAACATTAGCCCATTTGATAAGGAATGTTCAGCCGAATTGGCTAGTCCTTTCACATGTTTGTATACCTTGAATCTCAGCTCAGAAATGATACCAAAGAAATAGACGGAATGTATGATAGTTCCATTGCACACGGATGGTGCAAAAACTGATGTGTCAAACTATTGACATATCAATATCTCTGGTGTAAATAGTCAAAATTTTAGAGAAGGTGGTAAGAAGTCGCACAAGAAATGCGTAGACAAACAGGCTGTACTCTGCGAGGAGCAGCATGGGTTTAGTAAAGGAAGATCATGTTTTAGCAATTTGCTCATATTTCATAAGAATGTTACGGCCGAGGTGGATAAAGGGTATGGATACATACATCAATGTTGAATTTTTCTAACTCATTTGATAGGATACCACACAAAAGGCTGTTGCGTAAACTTGAGAATATGGGATTGGGATATGAACTCTTGACTTGAATAAGGGGATGGTTGACAGACAGATATCAAGAAGTGGTATAGGAGTGGCTGTGAATTTGCCAGATTTAAGGTGACCAGTAGTGTAGATCAGATTTCAGTCCTTGGGTTAATATTGTTCAATCTCTACATTAATGACATCAAGCATGGTCTAACATCAGATGTGCAATTATTTGGCGATGATGTGAAGATAGGCAGGGCAATCATTGATAATACTGATATTCAGCGCTTGCAAAATATTTCAATAGTCTGGAAATTTGAGCAAACGAAAATGACAATCAGTTTAATGTTATTCACTTTGGCGTGATTACAGTTCCAGCAGCATATTATACATGGCAGCCATAAAATAACTTTCCCTCTTTGGAGGCATCTGTAGCTAAAATCAATGTAATGAGACCAAATTTTATACTGAGGCTTTTGAAGGTATGGGAGAGATGGTTTCTTCGAAAAAAAAAAAGAGAGATTTAGTACCAAAAGTCGCCGATAGGGGAAATTTTGGCGCTGGTGGAGCCCAAAGCAGTCAAATATTTGCAGTAAACGCAGGTAAAAAGATCATGCAAATTTTACTGTGCATACGTGATAGCAGCGCCACCAATTCCACTTAAAAAGGGATTGGGACCGTTCAGGCAGTTATTTGAATGACTGTCGGGTTATCAGCCAGTTCTTTCCGACGGCATGGCCGACTGGTTTCCCTGGACATCACTTCATGTGACTTTTGGCTGTGGGGGTGTTTGAAATCCGTTGTGTATGTTGGTGGCGTTCCCAACTTGCTTGACTTGAAAGAGAACATAAAAATGGCTGTCCGACTCCTTACGCCTAGCTGTAGAGCATGTCGCACACCCGATGCAATTTGTTCTACGCAAGAAAGGTCAGCACATTGAAAATCGTGTATGTGGTCCAGGAGACCCTGATTCTGATGTATAAAACATTATTTCCTGTGAGTTCAATCACTACATTAATTTCTGTCGCAAGTTGTTGTTTTAGTTTAATTATTATTATTATTATCATCATTGTAACGTGCCACATATCCAGCTGGAATGAGTGATGCGGCTGTCGCTCACACCGTCGAAATGTTATTATTCCATTTTATCTGCCTTTAATGTAATTATCCACTTGTTTTCGGCTCCGCCAGCTTCAAAAGTTCCCCTATCGCGACTTTTGGTACTAAATCTGTTTTTTCGCGGAAATCATCTCCCCATGCCTTCGAAAGTCTCAATATTAAATTTGTTCTCATTCCGTTTATTGGTTTTAGCTACAGATGCCTCCAAAGAGGAAAAGTTATTTTATGGCCACCCTGTATTAGCAGGGTTAAGCTACTAGAAACTGAAGAGGCAAGGGATCTTGGCGTATTAGTGGATAGGAATTTGAAGTTCAAAGGTCACATATGAAAAATTACGAATACAACTCAGAGGATAATTGCGATATTATAGGGAACCCTGGTATGTAAGGATAAGGAAGTCCTTTTGCCTCTTTATAAGGCTTTGATAAGACCACACCTGGATTATTGTGCGCAGTTTGTCCCCGGACTGCACCGAGATAAAGACGCTGTAAAAAGGGTGCAAAGAAGATTTAGAAAGGTTATATTCCGGATTGTGGGATTTAGATTATGAGGACAGATCGTGAGTATATCGATTACAGACTCTGGTTCACAGGAGGTCTGGTTCACATACAAACCCTTGAATGGGTATTATAAGAGAGCATGTGGTGAATTTTTTCTTTAAATGGAAAGTGTGGAGAGAACACGAGGGCATCCATGAAAGTTTGACTTTAGGAGTTGGGAGTGCGTCTAGTGTGAATGAATTTAAGGGAAGGTGTGACAGCTGGTTTGGGTGATTTATAGCCTCCCTCGATGAGTCCTTATTCCCATGAAGGTCTCAGATAATAATAATAATAATAATAATAATAATAATAATAATAATAATAATAATAATAATGGATTCGTTTCATCTTGGTTGATCACTGCTGCATGATTTTATATCTATTTTTCAAGCGTGCCCAACCCAATTAAAAAAGTAAGATATTTGAACTTTAGTGAAGGCTTCTGTGTTAATCTATCCTTTCACGCACCGAACATGATACGCAATATTCCGCAGAGAGTAAAATTCTACTTTTGAAATCGGTGCCGTATTGCAGTAGGCAGCATGGTGTGTCACAACGAACTCCGAAAAAACAAATAGCACTTACATATAGTTCAATTAGTTCAGAAAATTTCCAAATTGCTGAATATACTTCAAAGAATAAGTTACAAGTTATTCGAAATCGCTTAACAAACGAATTTTCTGTCGAACGACAGAATATCTTATATATGCCTCCAATGTCTCACTAGTGTTTCACACTAGTGAGACATTCCTGGCACAAAGTTATTCCCACTGCTGCTGCTGATGCTAATGACGGCCGCTGCGGTCTGGAGTGAATTTGGCTTTCTAATTAGTCCCAAAGATGTTCGGTCGGATTGAGATCTGAACTCTGAACCGGCCAGTCTAAAACTTGAACGTAGTTTTGTGGAAACTAGTCTCGGACACTGCTGAAGTACTTCCACAGCGTCGAAGCATTAATTTTTCCAGGCTATCAAGGAATCCAATAGTGTTCATGGTTTTGTTACGTCCCCTAGTACATCCACTAGTCCACAAGCTGTATCCAACTGAAACACCCCCATACCATTTTCTATCTTCACAAACTTGACAGCTGGAATGATTCATTCCTTGCGTAACCTTTCCCCAGGCAATTTCCAGATCCAAACAAGACCATCAGAGAGAAACATTTGGAAGTGTAATTCGTCGCTCCAAAGAACCCTTTCCCAATAATCTACAGTCCAATAACAGTGTGAAAGACACCAGTCCGAACTTCGTTTGGCGTTGAGGGAGGATGATGTGTGGCTTGTTCGCATCAGATCTGCCGTGGTACCGGACGGCATGCAACGCTCGGCGAACAGTTCTAGTGCTGAGAGATATCCCTGCAGCATTTTTCAGGCTGACGGCGAGATCTGCCACTGATAACTTGCGGGATGCTCGAACAATCCTAGACAGAGCTCGTCGATCTCGGTCATTGAGTATTGCTAGTCTCCCAGGGTTAGAAAAGAGGAATAGATTATATCATGATACTTCTTGACTTTGTTAAGGCTTCTGACAGAATACGGCATGGAAAACTTTGCATAAATTAGAAATAATGGGATTGCAGTATAAAATATTAGCGTGGATAAGAGAACAGTAGACTAACAGATATCAAAAATGTGATTCTTCAAGATATGGGCAACCAGTGGTTTACCATAAGGATGATCAGTGCTTGTCCATGGTCATTCAAACTTTACATTAATGAAAATGGAAGGATTTGACAAGAGAACATATAGCTAATTGCTGATGTCATAAAGATTGGCAGCGTAATCAGTAATGCACTGACATGCAGTACTTGCAGAATGATTTTAAGAGAATGGCATTGTGGGTATGTGAATACCTCTTTCAGTTCACTGTTGTAAATGTAAAGTCACAGAATTTGGTATGATGAGATATCCAATGTCATATTATGTTGGTGAGATTGTGAGAGAAGAAAGTGATCAGGCTAGGGATTTTGGAGTTTTAGTAGATGGAAAGTTAAACCTCCGAATTTATAACTCCATTCATCTGCAGCAAACGGCGCTTTTAGGGGCATCTCACAATTTAGCCATATCTAGTCGAATTGTAGTCGTTTTGATAACGATGGAATTGGACTCATTTGCTACTCAAAGATTTCAATAATCAAAAATAAGAATAATATTTTTAATTATGGTGTATCTAGATTATATTCACAAACTAAGCATTCTCCTAGCATGCCGAGTTCAAATTTATTTATTTATTATTATTATTATTTTATTTTATTTGAAAGTCTGGTACTTGAGGATGTTTAAAACAACACAGGGACGATTTTATGAATTCATTTGAGATTTTTTTGAAATCTGATTTAATCTTATCTCAGAAATTTTTGAAAGGTTTCTCATCTGCCTTTTACTTAAATTGCCTGATTATGGATAAGAGGGTTCTTCTTTGTCTCAATTGTTTTTATCCATTGCAAAAGATAAACACCACAGAACACATGCAATTTACAGATGCTCACACAAATTACCAGCAGTGAATATTACAAACAACTCAATATATTACTTCAATAAGGCGATGCCCTATATAGACCTGATGTTAATTCCATTATCTCGCATTGAGAGATCGCCTTCATAATTATCGCAATCTGATTAAGACCTAAAAATTCATGAGATCTTACACCTCTTCCGGAAATATTAAGCGAAATTCGTGTTTTCATAATATCTTTTTTCCGCTACAAATTGACGTTTCAGTAATTTAGTTGTGTGTGTGTGTGTGTGTGTGTGTTTATATATCACGCATGTTATCAATTATACGTTTCAATAATTCAATAGAATTCATAAAATCATAATTGGCATGACGGGGTAGCTGAAAACATTAGATTTTTGTTGAATAAAAAATATTCTCATTTTCTCAGTCGGCAGCTACTCTGTAACCACCAAAATCTTCTCCCCATGCGCGAGTGGTCACGTGCATTTATTAAGAGTTACTTACATGCGCGTACGGAAAAATATCTCAATAATTTTTATTTCCTAATATTAACATGCGATTAAAATGAACGTCTCTGTGTGTGTTCATTTTATTCATTATTAGAAATAATTTCTCTGAAAATTTTCAATTTTAGTAGGTAGATGTCAGCACCAGTTGAATCGCACTGATGTTTTTCAAATAATTTCCGTTGCAATGAGAATCATAATTATTTTAATGAAAGTATAAAGTATAATGAGCATTATTACGATACTTCCGAAAAACACTATTCAAGGCCAGCGTTTTTGGGAAGCTCGTCATAACTGAGTGGCTGAACTATGAAGGTAATTCGTAGAGGTTGATTGCATGATTTATAAAAAAATCTACATAGACATCCCAAGAAATATAAAATATGACTTACAATAAAACAAATAAAGTCAGATTGATAATAGAAAGCAATATGTAAGATTGATGAAAATTCGTAGTGATTATAAGAAAAATATTTTTAATATCATAAGATTTCGATTTTTTTTATATATTTTAATTCAGTGATGGATTTAAGTTATAGCATAGTAAGGGACTCAACTTAACTAAATAAGTAAATTACACTTAAAGAGAAGAAAGAAAGCTGAAACAATAAAATATACTTGCTACTTTTAAGAAAAAACATTTAAAACGTTTTTGTTGTTTTTCTGATATTTAATCGTAGACTTTCTGTAATATATACAAACATACTGAGCGAAAATTATTCGATATCCTGAATTTCCATATCTCGGAATTATTATCGGACTAAAGTTGCCAAAGCAACTAACACCATGAGGACAGAATTTCTTTTTGTGTCTGCTAATTGTCTAGGTTCATTTTCTTCAAACGTTCTTTATCCATTACTTCTTCTGATAAGAATTCGCTCTTCTTCTTGTAGCAAAAATCTCCGCGATAACTTTTCGAGACCGGGTGAATTAACTTCAGTTTTTTTCAATCTCAAGTAAATGGCAGATCGTCCTCCCAACTATGCGACAGAGACTGGCGCCGTCTATAGGACTGGACATGAACACGTGGAAGAATTTAAAAGGAATAAAAAATTGGATATATTTTTAAAATTATTATCATTAGATCTGTCATTATATCCCTGTTAATATTATTGTCTTCGAAGTAAAGCAATATCATTTGGTTTCGTATTTTTTTTTTTGTAAATATCCACTTGGCTATATCACATTTTACCTCCATTGACAGCATTTCCAGGAGAAAAATGAAACAAGATTTTTAATAACAAGCAGCAGACATGCTGTAAATGAAGAAATATTTTAAATGCTTTTAATAAAATGTAGAAATATCAGAGGGACTGCTAATGGTCAGATTTATTGCTACAGCAAATAAACTCTTTGTTTCAAATAATAGAACTTGAACTTAAATTTAAAATCTAATATCATCCCAGAGGAGTGAGAGCAGAGTCGTGAGGGTTGGCTTTTGTTTTGCAAAGACATCAGCTTGAATTCTGTCTAAGTAGCGAGAAAAGTTGTATATATATATACACACACAGGATATTTTTCTGACCATTCAGGACTCCATAGCAAGGTAGTTTAATCTTTGACTATTTTTTCTGTCGTAGTTCAAAAAATCTCCGGTATGCAACTGGAGGAACTCGAACACTCACCTATCGTTTCCCGTCAGTTTATTTGATCTGTTCTTTATTATCATCGCTGGATTTGTTTTCAACTATTCTCACTAGTAACTTGAGAAACTCTGTCTCTCTCTTTCTCTTCATGTGTAGAACAAAATCGTCTAATTCCTGTCCTGCTTATTTACATTAATTTATCATAAACGCTTTCATCTAATTAAAATGACTTCCTAGCCACCGGACACAGAAGTTTAATCATCCATTACTAATGAAATATCTTACTATGATAGCTGGCGCGTGTAGAAAGACATATAAGTAAAGCATTAGTATTATACCAGATTATAATACCAGGGGTGATCGAAAAAGTTTGGTTTTCATTAAAACTCCATGTATATCCGTTATAGAGAAGTAGTAATAATAATCTCTCAACAAGCGTACCATAATTATAGTCTGGTATTTCTCTTGATTACATTGACTCAAATAGACTACAAGATTTTTAGCAAGAACGATGAATTCTTAGCTCTTGCTACGAACCGTGGGTATTCGCAATAAGAACCAAAATTGTATTTTAGTAAATTTAATAAATTAGTAAATTAAAAATTAAAGTAAAAAAGTATCAGTAAATTAATTAATTAATTACTTTAATTAACTACTTTAATTAATACTTGTAAATATTGACAAATATCACTGGCATATATCTCTGATTTTATATTATTATTAATTTGCTGAATATCATTTTTGACACAGAATACAACAGCAAAATTAAAAAGTAAGTGGTGGAGCAAATGACACGTAGGCTGTTATGCAGTGGTACAACAGTTGGGTTTGATATTATGAATGCATCGGTTCATACTACATCCGCGAACTGAGAACTATGAGAGAGAGAGAGAGATTTGTGTGTAGCTGGGCGTTGTGTATGAGGATGCGATCACAAGCAGTAAGAATTTAGCTAACCAACAAAAACTTTTCCAAGCTTCTCTCAAAAGTATACTATACAGACAATACCTTTACTTTCTTCTATATTCCACTTCAGAAATCATATAAGGTTTCAAGTGTCTTCGATACCTGTCTTCAGATACCAAAACTAACAGTTTCCTTCATATAAACGCTCACTTTATGTGCCGTAAACGTTGCTGTCTGGTCGAAAAACTGTCGATCCTCGAATCTTTCTAGTGTATCACATGCTAATGTCTCTTAATTCTTTAAAATGCCATATCTTATGCCAAACTGTAGTATGTGGCGTATATGAGAATGATAATCATCAGATACGTCACATATTTTTTAATCCTGGCTTTAAAACTTACTCCATGAAAAATTATTCTCACTTTCTCTTCATCAGCAAATACATCACATTCTAAACTTAATTTTCAATATATCACGAACTAACTTATTTATTATTAATTTATAATGCTGTGCGGCATCTATCCCTGTTTAGATTGCTGTAAAGTGTACAAGACTTTCTTACCTTTTGAAGTTCAAAATGCGTGTAATTCAAAATGCTAGCAGAAAAGTTGAAAAGTAAAACCATACCGCATCCCTATGTCACATAAGACTGTTAATGAAGGTACCGGTACGGTGTTACGTTCCGTACCCCCCCGCTTGCAAAAAAGCAGTGTATGAATCGCAGTACGGCAGTAAATTAATTAGCAGGCTTGATTTTTTAAATCATCATCATGATCATTCTTTATCAATCATCAAATCATCAATTTCTAAGTACAAATAATAAATTTTAATAAAAAGAATTAAGCACACAGTATCATACATAAAATAAAAGAATATTTGCACTTAATATGTGTTTATTTATTCATAAGAAAATAAATTAAAATATTTCCAGATTTTTACAACTTCAATATATAACTTGTTATTTATGAACTTGATTATTTGAAGCATCCCCTAGTAAGACATATAAAGTTCATTTAGCTTAATTTCACTACTTTGTCATTATTGTAATCTTTATATGAAAGTTACATAGGAAAGATTGTAAACCTAACGTATTGTGAATGAGCTAGAGGTTAGATAATCCGGAAACCATGCTATTCCTAAGAATAGTCAACAGAAATATTTCAACCATCTGGTTCCTCTAATAAGTACAGTACGTAGTCTCACACTGGGACAATAAAAACCGCATTCTGAAGCCATTGCTAACATCCTTTGCTGCAGAGAGATTTGAACTCACAGCTTATTGGCTGGGACGCTACGACGCTAACCACTTGACCAATGTTGTCAGTGCCCAATTGTTCCCTGTTACTGCGCAGGGTAGTACTGAAGAATCTTTCTCCATTAGTATTGGCTACTTGATTTTACGTTCCACTACCTCAATCGTACTTCTCGCGAGTGCTCATTGTTCATGGCTACAATCTCAATTAGTGGAAAATGCCGCATCATTGTGTGTGTATAGCAGTAAATATATAGTGTAGTGCAAAGATAGGGGAGTTCATCTTACTCTATTGGAAATTTTTTATTCCTTTCAACTTTATTTACAATTTTATTGTTTTTATTTAATTTTTATGCTGCAGTATTAGCAATACAAGAAAAGATCTCCAGTTCTCTCTGGCAAACGAAATTAATATTTATTCCACTGTGTGATGCCTTACGATATGCAATGCAAGGATGATATGTAATCTGCACAGTCAATAAGGGTTCTGAAGATTATATTTCTTTCAGTATTTAATACACATCTTTGCTCATTATATAAAATCAAGTAAACTAAATATTTATTGAAAAATAACTTTTAAGGTTATATCACTGTCGATAAAAAATAACTTGAGAAATATGGTCCCGTAATGCCTGTCCGGACCCAATCCTCCACTACTATAGAACAGTAATAAAGCGAGTAAGTTCCAAATAGTAATTTCTTTATTTAAGAAAGAAAGCGCTAAACTAAATATACAAGACAGTGCTCAAACCAACGTTATCTTATAGATCTGAGAGTAGGGTTAGCAGTAAAACACTTGATCGAAGGCTGGAAACCACAGATTTGAGAATTCTGAGAAAGATGAATGAAGAGATGACAGCGAGTCAGATTAGAAGAGTCGTTAGGGTATTTACTCTCCTGCCATGAGGCTGCGGGTTCGAATCTCGTCATGGATATGGATGTTTGTCACTCTCCTACTAATTCTATGCGGAAAGGGTTTCTTCCACCAATCACGTCTTTACTCCCTACTTCACGGGAGTTATCAGACAACGTCCAGTGACGGCAGATGTGAATAATAACAGATGGTAATAATGGCACAATCATATTTGGGATATCAGAACGAACTTTACATTTTTTTTTTTCGAGAGAAATATAAGATTTGATAATTAGGAGTCTTGACAGGTAACAGATTAATTTTGAGGAAAATTGTTGATCAGAAGTTAGTAATGATTTGACTTTTTTCATGAAGTAAACTTATAATATCCTATACACTTCTGATGGTGTTTCTCAGGAATTTGATGATGATGATACTGAAGAAAATATGTTATGACTAAATAATGATCATCCTTCTTAGTTGGAGAAATGAAGCATCTCCGCTACTCTTTTACCTCATAAACATCATTTGCTCAATTCGAAACGACAATCTTCGATTGTTGTTCAATTCGAAACGACAATCTTCGATTGTTGTTTCGAATTGAGCAAATGATGTTTATGAGGTAGTAAACGATTTTCATTATCAACTGTGAGAAGACCTAAGTGTTTATTTGAGGTTTGAAATGTATAAAAAAAGTTCCGTGTTTGCTCTTCAAGATGAGATTCCTAGATAATTCAATTCTAACTCTACTGTAAGTTTCAGATGTGCTATAGATTATGAACTGTTCTCAGAGTGACTCACATATTAAAAAAGAAAATAAAAATAAAATAAAAAGTGGAAGATCTACAAATTCGACCCGCACTGGAGGATTCACAACACCTTTTAAACGTGACTGTAGAATGCTACGAAGGATAATAAGATACGTTGAATGTCTAGTTCCGGACATCAACAAAAACACGAGTTTGCACTACAAGCTTGCAACGTCGTTTTCAGTGGTGTAAAGAGCAAGTATAATGAGACGTGGAAGCTTTGAAAGCTGTGTTATGGAGCGACAAATCATGCTACACCATGTACCTCCGCCACACCCACACCTGCGAGCAGATGACAGGTGTGGGTGTGGCGGAGGCCCCGTGACCGTTTCTCACAAGAGTGTGTAACCTGAACTATGAAGTTGGTGGTGTGATGGTATGTCCTATATTTCCTGGACTGGCAAGGACCTGGGTTTATAATATTACGAACATTGAATACTCCATGCTTTGTGACGATTCCACGGAAATAATCATTGCATCTTTCAGCATGACAATGCACGGTGTCAAATGGCCGCTGCTAAAAGAACATGAGGATCAACATATTTGACTGGCCTCCCCAGATCCCTGATCTCCTGTTGAACATTATGGATTCAACTGGAGCATCGAGTGAGGTCAAGTGATGTTCATCCGACAACAGTCCCGGATCTGATTTCTGGCCCACAAGATGAATGCTCCAAAATTCCCATTGATCGCTATTGTACAGTCATAGTAGTGAAAGGAGCTACTACATCTTATTTAGGAGGGTTTCATGGTTGACTATTCCTCACCAGTGGTGCTTCCAGAGTGGGGGATAAGGGGCCTGGCACCCCCCAAAGAAAAAGTAAAATAAAATAAAAAAAATACACTAGAAGAATTTCCAGAAATGTTTCCCTAATTAAACTTATTTTTTCATTTTTTATTTATGTTGCGTCGTGTCTTCTATTTCTATACTACTTATGAATTAGCGGTCATATAAGGTGGGAATACTCGGGAATCACGGCCGCTGTGAACACAAGACAAAAAGTAGTGCTCGGGCAGACCGAGCGCTACTTCGTTCGCCTTGCGTTTGCTCGATCCGGGCTGGAGGAGATCACAGGTATCATGTATTGGCGATCATTGCAGGTGCTCAGTCATAAATCGTATGCGATGCGTAGTGTATATTCTCAAATCGTGTATTTAACTCGCTCCCCCTCCCAAGATTAAATCCTGAGAGCGCCACTGTTCCTAACCCTATAGTGTCCGTTGACTTCCTTCCAAGCAGTGTATATACATGTGTATGTACGGAACGCATGTGCGAATAACTTGTAGAACTAACAATATTCAGAGCGAAGGCTCACTGGTTACTTGTTAAATAACTTACATTGATACTTACTGAGAAGTATTTAGAATTTTTTTTTTTTTAATCTAAACCATCAAAACTTTTATTGAAAACTGTCTTACCATTTTGATTAGTTGATTTAACAAAAACAAGTTTTATCACGAAATGGATTTCCTCACAATTTCAGAGTAAAGTTTTAGAATTACGAGATTTTCTTCAGTTAGCTGCAAAATGTTAAAAATGAACATATTGTGCTCACTTGATCAATAAGCCTCCCTTCAACACAGATTACATCTCCAATAATAATACCAGCATGGTCAGTTCTGTATAAATAAATAAATAACTGAAAGGATATTACATCTACCCTCGCTCGCAAACACGCAGAGAGAGAGAGAGAGAGAGAGAGAGAGAGAGAATTACATCATAAACTGAATAAAGGAATTCGACATTTAAAGTAATCGCAGTATCGAATTTAAATTTAACCTAAGTTGTAGTTAAAGGGAATACAGTTTAATGGGTCGTTAAGTATCAAAAATTATAGCAGATAAAAAAAAAAAATCTAAATGAAATTAAATGTAAAAATAAATTGAATTTTTTTTTCATTCTACAGTGACACAATGAAACTAGAACCGTTCATATATTCATTATAAATGTGAGATTATATGTGAGATAATATCCCTCAATCACACTCCCCCCCCACACACACATGTAGTGTTTTTATATCTAATTGTGGGGTGAATTTTGATTGTCTTCTTTTTCGATTTATGAAGTGTTGTTCAAATTCGATCCTAGCCATAACGATAATTAAGTGTGAGGAACCCAATTCATCAAAACCCTTAGAGAATGAAAACAAAGGATTGCAAAAAGATTTCGAGATTAATTTATGGACATGTCTTTTACAAGATCCAAAAAGATGAATATACAACACTGGCAGTATACTATACTGTACTCCACTTTATCTGAATAAAAATATACTATATTACGCGATAATATATTATACTCAAATAATACTATACTATATATTACAGTATACTATGCTGTAGTACAGGACACTCTATTACACTGTAGATTATGTACTCGAATGCTAGGAGCAGAAATCTTTATAATTTTTTCTGGATATCTTAGAATTAGAAATTCTTCTCGTCCTCTAAAATTGATTTATTATATTCGATACATTTAGCAATGCTGTGTTATGTTTATTATTATTATTATTATTATTATTATTATTATTATTATTATTATTATTATTATTATTATTATTATTATTAAGAGATACCTTCAGGGCGTCAGGGACTCATTAATGGAGTCAGCACACTACACACTTCAGCAACCATACTTATTCTTGAATTCATTCACACTGCTAGCACTCACAACATCCAATGGCAATCCACGCCAATCACGCGCCACACAATGAGAGAAAATTTAGTCCTCATCCCCTTCTTAGCAGCTTCTTCTTCCTCTTTTCTTAATAATAATCCCATATACTAAGGACACACGCAAAACAAATAATATATGTGAGATATAAGAGCAATGAACTGCTAAAAACACAAATAATATAAAAAGATAAAATCTCGAGAAGAAAAGTTAAATACAAAAAAATGTATAGATTTATTTATATAATCATCACTGTCTTTTTAAATATGTAATTAATAATTTAAAAGATTAAAATAACAAATTATTTTTGTTTTGAAATTATTAGTGGTTTTTATATTTTACATAAAACACAAAAACGATAAATATCATCACAAATTCCAAACAGGTGTTGTGATTAACATATTTGTTCAGACCTAGTTTTGAATCGGCCTTTAGCGCGTGTCATACTAAGGTGAAATATATAACAAATTATCCTTCAGAAATCCTACTGCCCGTCATGAGAGTTACTGAGAAGATTCTCGATATTCACAGGGCAATTGGAAAGCAGTTTATGATTCATCATAAATTGCTATTTATGATAAATCAAGAACGTAATGAAGATCATAAAATTTATCGAGTATTACCAGAGGGTGTCTGGAAATTCTGATAAACACTTCTTCATGTGCCTTTACCCATCTATTTTGGGTCGGCGTTTTACATGATGCAACTTCGCGTTATATTGCGAAGTATTAGGAACCAGATGCCAAGCAAGCGTTTTGCGACAGTCAATTTCCGCCATGATAATGATGTGACCTAGTTGAGTACGTGCTTTGTGAAGAGAAGAGAAGAGAAGCATGAGGGAAAGAGCTTCCCTTTAGTTACAGGTACAACTAAACAGATTATTACTCGTGTATAGGTATGGACTTTTGTTCCAGAAAACAGAAGTAGTAGTATTAGAAGAAAATGGACAACATACGTAATTAGAAGATGTAATATTGGCTAACATAAAACTCGGTTTCTTTGGCTGTGAATTCAACGAACCAATACAGCTTCTGTGCTATCATATATTAGTAAAGCGAAAATATTCTTTCCTTCTCCTGTTCACCAATTAATTTTTTTCACAGGCAACTTTACAGACTATTCAGCTGGTACAACTGATAGAGTCTATGCTTTTACTGAAAACTCTATAAATACATATGAATTATTCAATTGTTCGAATTATAAAATTTTCATTCACACTATACCAATAGTAACAAGATGTAATAGCATTTAATAAGGCACAATCCAAAGAAAATTTCCTCTGCATTTTGCTTTTTATTTATTTTATTTAATTTGTTAGTTCATTAAGTATTTTTATCGAATTATTTCGGCATCAATATTGCTTGGAAATGGAAACGAGAGATCTGCATTGCCGCAGATTTTCGAACACAAACATTGATATATATAATTAGTCACATTACTCTTAATGGGAACCATCATAGACCTATAAACAGTAGGTTTGTGAATAATTAAATAAAAAAATAATGATATAATTAAAATCTATAATTTATAATTATTGTGTTTGCTCATATTTTGTACATTCTTAGTTTCCAGTGGGGTGGGCATCTTAAATTAAGTGCAGTAGTTAAAAACTGTTCAATTCAACAGTTTTTAAAAACGTTTCACGTTGAACGTTTCTCGGAAAAAATATTTACTCAATCATACAACCAATATTTTTCAAAACATAAATAATACCTGTCGGAACGTTTAGCGTAGTGGCTATGCGCTTCACAACCATACGCCTGGAGAAGGAGTGTCCTAGGTTCGATTCCCATCGACGACGTGAGGAGCTTAAGGATCTTTCTCAGCCATAAGCAAGTAGTCGGTCTTGGGCGTAGCCAGCAGCTTCCCCCTCCCCAGTTTTTCATCCCACCAGCAGGCAAACTGGGCAAGTGAACACACAGGCTACTGCAATAGGATGTACGGCAAGGAAGGCAACGGGAAACCACCTTGCTCATAGTCATTTCCCTAGTAGGTGACGTATATATAGCTGCCCCCAAACAGCTTATAGGCTATTTAGGGGCAGCTGGAAAGGCTATAACCACAAACAACAACAAATAATGCCTAACATACGTCTTAATTCTTGCTCACTAGAAAGAAATATCGCAACAAAATTTTCTTTATTTTAAAATATTTCTGATTAATAGTTTTTCTCTTCAAAATCGTGTTTATGGGAATTCGTGTTTTACTAAGAAAATACAAACAATCAGTACATGAGTCATCGCATGTTTCGTTTCTTGCGATGTAATTTTTGTTATCAGGTTGAATATGAAATAATTTTGAAGATCGGATTAAAATACCAGGATTGATCGATGAATGTAGAGTCATAGAAAACATATTACAATAGTCAGGAATGTCACCTGGTATAGTATTTTTGTTTCAATAACTGCTGCAATTTTACGGTGTTAGTAGGGTTAATATGGAAGGCATAAAAAGAAGAAGAAATAACAGCTAATATTTTCAGAACAAGAAAGAATTCGAATAAAGTTACTAAATCTAGAGGAATGAGTAATCGAGTTATGCTAAAGAGGTTACTAAGTATATTGAAATGAATAAACGGATAGCGTACAAGAGTAAGCTAAGGTAGCAGCAATGAATGATAAATAGAAACGCTCTGTTTAATAATCAAAATTGTTCTTAAGAATATTTGAAAAGGAGGACGTTTGCGCCATACGGGTGGAAGAACACTAGAAAATGGTCAAATGAATTTCATCTACTCTCGAAATCAGACAACACCCGCCTGTCGTATCTTCCTAATCTTAGGAGGCTCTGTCATTTCCTTGCACATTGTCGTTGACTTAAGATGTGTTTCTGACTCAAACCAAGATAACTTCGCCGTGTTCAGGTCTCCTCAACGGGTATTTCAGAATACCTATTTTGTCTGGTCCGTAGTCGATTTGCTATTTACTGTTGTAGAGTTAATGCTTGAATTAGAAGAGTGAACATTTTAATGTCTCTGTTTAATAGTTTTTATTATTATTATTATTATTATTATTATTTATTATTATTATTATTATTATTATTATTATTATTATTATTATTATTATTATTATTATTATTATTATTATTATTATTATTATTATTATTATCCCATGGTATTATTACACCAGATCATAGAGATCAAGTTCATATATTTATGCAGCACGTTTTCTGGGTTATATAAATTAAACGCTCGTGTTTATATTATATAATATAAACACGAGCGTTTAATTTCCGCTGCATGCATTTTTTGTACATACTTGTATGGAAACTGGGCATATGAATTAGCATCACTAATCCTCTCTCGTTCTAAGAAGTCTCTCTTCCTTTCCCTTACCCCCCCCCCCCACACGTTTAACTTCCTTTGTACTCAATTTCTATAATACTGTGCATATGGAGTAACATCACTAATCATCTCGCAATACAGAAAGTCCATTGAAAATATAGAGAAATAACTTAGCACTTATTCATAGTTTTAATACTAACTGATGCACGCACGCGACACGCGCACCCACGCGCACACACACACAAGGATCACTGTGTCTGTGAGAGAGTGGGAAAAGAAAAAAAAAATCGAAGTATTATTTGCGATTTTCTTTTGTTTTTCTTTTTTTTTTTAAGGTCTTCAATTTTTTGTAATTTGAATATAAAATTTGATATTTTTTTTAAAAACAATAGTAAGTAGCCCTCATATTCTCTTTTTTTATATGGGTTGCCGATCATATTTCGAAATTTACAAATGACTGTTTAAAATTATCCTTTTCAGCCATACATTTACATAACATATTGATTACCCAACAAGTGGTGGTTTGTGGATTATATGTTCAAAAAATTAATATCACCAGCAGATAGAAATTGGATAGAATACGTAGCTCTCTTTCACTTGGGAAAAAGATGGGCGTGTTTCGCTATTATACGCATAGAAAACAGTCAATACAATAACAGCAATGACATCATTTCTATTTTAAGACCTCTGAAGGCCTCCAGAGACTAGGGTTTCAGAGAGAGTACTCTGTCATTTCGAGTATTAAATTCGAATTTTGTAAAATGCGTAGCAGAAATGCATCTCTCTCTCTCTCTCTCTCTCTCTCTCTCACCCACCCACCCACACCTACACACACGCACGCACGCACACACACGCGCACACACACACACACACACACACACACACACACACACACACACACACACACACACACACACACACACACACACACACACACACAAGGATCACTGTGTCTGTGAGAGAGTGGGAAAAGAGAAAAAAATTCGAAGTATTATTTGTGGTTTTCTTTTGTATTATTTATTTATTTTTTTACGGTCTTCAATTTTTTGTAATTTGAATATAAAATTTGATAATTTTTTTTAAAATAATAGTAAGTAACCCTTATATTTTCTTTTTTTATATGGGTTGTATCATATTTCGAAATTTACAAATGGCTGTTTAAAATTATCCTGTTCAGACATACAATTACATGACATATTGATTACTCAACAAGTGGTGGTTTGTGGATTATATGTTAAAAAAATTAATATCACCAGCAGGTAGAAATTGGACAGAATACGTAGCGCTCTTTAACTTGGGAAAAGTACGGGAGTGTTTCGTTATTATACGCATAGAAAACAGTGAATACAATAACAGCGATGACATCATTTCTATTTTAAGGACCTCTGAAGGTCTCCAGAGACTAGGGTTTCAGAGAGAGAGAGAGTACTCTGTCATCGAGTATTATGAAATTCGAATTTTGTGAAATACGTAGCAGAAATACATCTCTCTCTCTCTCTCTCTCTCTCTCTCTCTCTCTCTCTCTCTCTCTCTCTCTCTCTCTCTCTCTCTCTCTCTCCCCACACACACACACACACAACAGCAGCAGCAGCAAAGAACAATAAAAGGACTGTGAGAAATAAGGTGGCATTAGCGAAATCGACTCAACTAGATATTTCAGATCAAAATCCAAAGAAAACCGGCCTTGCTGCAACATCTTTTGAGAATACCTTAAATAATACGAAAATGGGAAACATATCAGTAAATAAGACTAAAAATACCTATTAAAGCGATACGCGCGTTAAGCCTAGTGGCTATGCGCTTCGGAACCATATGCGTGGGAAATGAGTGGGTGGGCTCGAATCCCGTCGCCGACGTGAGGAGCTTAGGATCTTTCTCAGTGATAGCAAAGTTAGCTGGTTTTTGGCGTGGACAGCAGATTTTTCTCCCCAGTTTATCTGTTACAGAGTAACAGGTCAGTAGGCCCCCAGTTACAGAGTAACAGGTCAGTAGGCCCCCAGTTACAGAGTAACAGGCCAGTGGGCTTTAAGCCCTTATACGTCGTATAAGGCATACTATAAACTAAGGCCTACTGGCCTGTTACAGAGTAAATTGATTCGTTATATAAATACCAAAATAGTAAAATGTATATTTCACCGATGAACCTCCATGCCTAGAAAGTGTTTAATATCATCCAAGAAAACTTTATTTTAACGGGGGGAAGTATTTTTTTGAAATACACACCCTGCAACATTTTTACACTGGTCGCTATTCACACATACTGATCTCTCATAAAATAAATACAGTTCTAAAATATGCATTTCAACAGCACACTATGAGGAAAAAAATTAAACTCACACAATTCAATGAACCAGGAGTAATCACCCCATGACTCTTTTTCCTGAGCGCGTGCCTAAGGTTAATGTTTTTTTCTTTTCTTTCAGACTTGTGGTTTGTTTCTATTCGATAAAAAAATTAGTTGGATTCGTGTTTTTATTGGACATGGTATCCTCAACTGCAGTATTAAAATTATGGTTAAGTAATCGATTGAATACTTAACCAAAACCATGCAGAACTGTTGCTGGATGGGCTGCTTAAAAATAATTTGTTCAAACATATGCAGTTACAGCAGCAGCAGCCTTATGACACAATGCATTGTGACATAAGGCTGCTGCTGCTGCTGCTGCTAAATTTCTCTTGCGTAAAGAGAAAATACTCAGTTCCGTGGAAATGCACAAAGTAGGAAGCAATGCATCGTCCAAAATTTTCAGAAACCTCTCAGAATTCAGTATTCGTGGAACTACAAACAGAGATACGAAGCCAGATCAGGAAACAGCAACATATAATCACACGTTTGGAATTTCCTAGTTGTGGTTATGTATTCGCCTTTGTTGGAATTCACTGGCATTCGCCGCCACCACACCTGTCTATATGCTCGGTAGTTGATGCAGAGTGATTAAGCGCTCCATAACACAGAATTCCAAGCTTCCGTTCTACTGTACACGATCTTTGCATCACTGAATATGACGCTCCATGTTGGTTCGGGTAATCCGGGGCTTGCAGATTGTAGTTCTACCATGGAGACCGATATTGAGAGGATCGGTTCTGAATGTTTTCCTGCTGATTCGTGTTCCAGTCTACGCCCGGAACTCCATATTCAACATGTTGGCTAACGAATGTAGATTCTACAAGCAATCCTTTGTGTCTACTGCGGGTGTACTAGCAGTTGACTCCCTGTGCTTCCATCCAAATTTTTCAACAATTTTCCAAACGGATAGACTTGCAACATGGCATTATATGACAACTCCTCTTTTGAACTAAGTCAATTCCTTTTTTGCACCCATTTCACCAGGATACAATTGACCTTACTTGGGAACATCGTATTCTCCAATTTATATCAGATATAAACACCTAACTCGTTACATGGCACAATGCACCTTGTCAATTGGGGATGTTTGTTGACTTGTTTTGAAGCTGTGTATATATACATTGCAAAATGAAAATCAACGAAGCATTGCCTCATTGTTTTTCACCAAGAAAATCCCTTATGGACCAGGAAAACAAAAAGTGGGCAATTGATCATAAAAATGAAGAGTAGAAGAAGAAGAAGAAATTACGGATGCCATCCTATCTAACAACCTTTTCAGGTCAAAGGAGATGACAAGGAGAATATCTGGGGAAGAGTGTTCTATAGTAAAAGAAGCAGAAATGAGATTATAATTTGATTACAAAATGAGAAGTAACATTTGGAAGGAGTGATGAATAAGAAAGTTTAAGGTTGTTAACAGAGTGATGTTTATTCATTCTTGTAGATTGATGGGCTGTCTGTGTTACGTCTTAGTTTAGAGCGAATACCTTGGCAGCCATAACAATGTGATTGGAGGAATCAAATAACAAAAGCCTGTGCAGAAAATTAAGCTACACAGATTAGTAATCGAACAGGTAAGCATGGTTATCAGGATGTAATAAGCTATAAGAAATACGACAGTATGAAAAGTAGATTTTCATCCAGCGCACGAGGGAAACCGGAATTCAAGATTCATCGCAATCTGAAATAATGATGTCAGTTTTAGTGGATGCACTCGCCATATTTGTTACTGAAGTATTTGTGAAAAATATAGTTTCGGTATTGGAGGTGTATAGTACAGTGGTGTAGCTGTTGCCGCCCCTCTCAATACACACCAAAAATACTACCAAAAGTCAAAACGACGTACAGGGAAATAAATTAAAACACTGTTTATTTTTTAAGTAAAACTTTAATTGCAACATTCTAAAATGTTATTTTTCTTGCTTTTCTGTTAGCAGAATTGTAGATGACATTTGCGAAGTCTATTTCATGGTAATGTAGGTCAAATTTAATCAGATTTTATTTAGAAAAACTCCTCTCACAACTAGCAACACTTACAGTAATTGTGAGGAAAATTCTCAGTAGTATTACAATATTTCGAACTGAGTTCTCGAAACTCTATTTTAGAATTAACTGCAAAAGTTTAAAAAGGTTCAAAGTGCCGCCCGAGGCGGACTTCCCCCTCCGCACCCCTCAACGCCACTGGTATGGTGTAACTGTGAAGCTCGAAAGTTGAGGGGGCGGTAGCAATAACTAGATTGATTTGGATCACTTGCGTGATGGTGTAGCAAATCATTTGAACTGTGGTTAAGACCAAACATACTGGTCAAGTGGACATTGAAACTTTTTTGCAAGTATTATTATTGTTTGTGAATTCTTTTAGTTTGCATTTTGTTATATTTTTGAATTTTAGGTTAGATTTCTCTCTCTTTTTTTTTTTTTTTGTGTGTGTGGGGGGGGGTGGCATTTGCGATTATTATGAATATACAGCCTATAACTTATTTAGAGTCAAAAATACCAGTAGTCTGAGCTAGATAACATACTTAAGCTAAAAAAAGAATAAGATTTGCGTGCTGTTATATTTCAATTGTTATTTCAATTTGTACTTTTACCATTGCCTCTTGGCTTTAAGTGATTAATTTTTCACATTGTGTCCAAATTACTGAGGTTGTGTTAATAATAAATTTTCATTATCTCAGTCATTACCTTCAGCAATAATCCTTCAATGTCATTGAGCTATTCATGCAAATGACTACTGTTAACAGTCAAAACGACGTTATTGAAAATTTTCCTCTATATTAAATAGCAAAATAATATATATCTTTGATTCTAAAAGTATATATAATATACAATTCTGTATGTTTGAATGAGAAATTAATTATTTATTTATGTTTGATGATTAGCACAATTAATACAGTTTCGGGATTTAGAAACGACATCATCACTATACCGAAATAAAATACGGATGGTTATTTTAATCAAAATAACCAGAGAAATAAATCACAATAATGAAAAATTGTACATAAGACAACACATATGTGTTATGTCTTCCATCCAACCACATGGCTGGATGAAAGATATAGCAATATTTATGTGATGGCAATTCTGTCATTATTACTATATTTTCCATTGATATGAATAATTACGCACTATATTCTTCACGTTCTGTCTGCTGTGTTTAATAATTGGATAAAACAGAATAATATAATTGGGAGGAAATTACTATGTGCATTGTACACAATAAATTCTCTAGGCTGTCATTTAAAAACATTTCGAGTTTTTCAGCAGCTATTCCGCTCTATACAAAGCTTTAAGAATAGTGATCTGTCGCTTATGATACGAAATAGTATAATTAAACTTAACGAAAATGTTTTATAGAAAATGTTCTGGTTAATAAAAGGAAAAGTTAAGATTTCGAACTATATGAAAAACCACTGATCTCGTAAAAATAACTGTCTCTGTTTTTTCCTTTTTAAAATCGCTAAAATAAATTGTAGATTCAAAGGTGACGTCACTTGATTTGTCCTTATAATATAATTTTTAAATAACATGAATAATGTGACGACAATTCAGAACCAAGTAAATTGTCTTTTCGTTAGCTTAATTATTTACTTATCATGCATAATTGGGCAGTACAATTTCTCCAGACAGTTTCCCTATTAACATTATGATATCCTGCAACTGTGTCAATCTTAGTTCCGACATCGATAAATGAAAGAGAAATCACGACACCATCACGTGTCTTTGTAACTTCAATACTCTCGCATATATCCGTAACGAGCGCCATTATTTTAAATTTCTTTATTTTCACTTATTTTAGCGATGAATACACGAAGTTCTACACTACATCAGTTTTATACTAATGTTATAATAAAAATACAAAAAACGGAAAAATAAATAAAATAATGAAGGAATAAAGAAAAATTTTCTGAAGTGCATTTAATTATAATTCTGATAATTTCAAAATTAGAATTTTGAACCAAGTCATCTGTCGTTTCGTTCAGTCATGGTACACCATAATGTGAATTAAAAACTGCCATAGCGTCGACCTTACATTACATCACAAACAGTGAAAGAAAAAAAAAAACTAAATAACAGTTTATAGCAAATGCACTGAAATTTTTCAAATATTTTTGGTTTCTTCTTTTGTTCAACATCCGTGATTATATTGAGTAATTAAAAACCTCGCATGCAGCTAACAAGAATAAATGGGATTCGAATACAATGAAGTATTATTTTTAACTCACTGTGAGATTAAAACAAGGGTGTGGCATGGTTGTCATAATTTACTTTCAGATAAGTAATCCGTAATTAATTCGTATTTGCAATGAGAAATTATGAAAGGTAAAATTGTTCTTTTAATAAAATATGTTATTTAAAATCACTGATGCTTCGAATCCTGAAACTAGACAATCGTACTTTCGATAGATAATTATAAATACAAGAATTAATAAAGTGAGTGGCATTTTAATAACGACGATTACAATATTGGCTAGAAAAATTTATTTAAACCGGGAAACGTGTACTTATATATTGTTATTACTACTATAATAGTAGTTATAATAATGATATTATAGTAGTAATAACAATATATAAGGACACCAGTTTAGCAATTCGTTAGTTGAGGTATATGTAAGTTCGGTTCACTTAAAACCTTGATATTCCAGGTCTACCTACTCACTGATGAAACCTCAAAAAAGGTTGAAACCGGTCTGGGTAGTGATCTCTTCTCATAATGTAAAACAGTAATACAACTCCTAGGAGCTGCGTTTTACATTATGAGAGAATATTAAGGACAGTGATGGAACTTGCTCCACCTTTGCTCCGAGTTGCCCTAGTGTTGTACTACCCAAGTGATTACTTACATTTGGGCTCGCCGATAGTTTTTTCGGCATGAAACTCTAGGATTCCATGGATTTCGATCCGAGTTTCGTACCAAGCTGTAGAATAATACGGGATGTACCATCTCCCTTAAAATTATCTGTGGGATAAATTGGAGCGTCATTAAGGTCTGGGATTTTCTCCACACAACTCCTTATACCTCCAGGACCAAAAGTGACATTGACTGCTGTCGAATGCTTGTGGAAAGTTTGCCCCGTAGGACTGCTGCAGTAATCGGAACGAAAGGTGTTCTACATCGTATTAAGGTGGGCGCGATTGCTGTTTGTTCTTCGCACTATGGTGTCCGTTGATTTCTTTCCAAACAATATATATAGTTTTTTCTTAAATGGCTAGAAAGCTTGACTATGCAGTTGAATTCTTTGGTTTTGAGAAATATTAAACTGATTATCGATAACATCAACTCAGATTTCCAGAACCACCCTGCAATATTTGTACCCACATTTGAATATTTTTTTTTTCTTCTAGAAATATTTCAATAAATTTCAATTTCCCGAATCGCTGTAGAAAGTGGTTACTTCAAGGGTATTAAATAATTAAACGAACGAAAGAATTATATTAAGGAAATAGTCAAAATAAATGAACTTTAAATAACTTTTCCATTAAAAATAGTTTTCAGTATGCTGCCAACTCAGTTTATCGTATATTTATTTTTAATTATTATTATTATGAAGGAGAATAATGTGTAGCAGACATTAATTGAAAGAAATGTAGTCGATATCAATCATGTTATTAAATTAAAACGGCACATACAACTATGTGCGGTTTCAGAAACTAATGATTCTCACAATACTTCAGAAACTAATAACTCTTAAAATAGTTTTCATTGTATATTTGCTTTACGAAACGTACTCCACATATTCAAACCGACGAAACTACATTTACCTAATAATCTTTGCTGAAAAATAGCACAAACATGTGATTCGTATGTCGACGTTACTTCGATTGCGTCATGTACTGGATAATAAATCAATCCAGGTAAAAGCAGGTGTGTGTGTGTGTGTGTGTGTGTGTGTGTGTGTGTGTGTGTGTGTGTGTGTGTGTGTGTGTGTGTGTGTGTGTGTGTGTGTGTGTGTGTGTGTGTGTGCGCGCGCGCGCGCGCGCGTGCGTGCGTGCGTGCGAAGTGGATGAAGAAATGTATCCTCTGTAGAACAGGGGATTTGGATTCTATCATCATTCTCTCACTTTTTCGTGTTGTTGTTTGTCCTTGTTGGTAATATCCTTCATGTACTTAGGATTCGGCTGTGGAAATTAAAGGCCAGATGGATCAAGAACATATCCATCTACTGCTAAACAGCAAAAGCTAATGATGTGTCAATAAATGCAGACGTTCTGACAAGCTGAAGCATAATCTAATTCAAACCTGATCTTCAAGACCATGCACGTACAACATTCCGTTATCCTGACCACGTTATTGCCAGGACATTCGGCGACGTTTACATTATTCTGTGGCGCTTACTTTTGTTCTAGAAAGCCGTCTATTTTATTCTTTAAGACATTTTACGGTGTTTAAATCGGGTGGTCTGTAGATGGAATTTAATATGAAGGAGTTCTCTTATTTGGTATTGTTCACTTTAATGCATATATTTCCCCTATATTTTGATTTATATCGTATATCGTGTATTTCTGATTTTGCTTGCTGAATATTATTATATCACTTCCTAATTTAGTTTTTCTACAATGCTAGTTGAATGTGTGGCTCTGATAATTGTTGCTTCTCCGACTATTGTTGTGTTGTCCTGTGAATACTTCTGTTAATATTAAAATATTTGTGTCGTTAATATCATTCCTCACATCATAATGGAGGCTACGACAGTATATATGAATGATCATAACGTTGATGTGGAGAATAGACACTCTTTTTCTCAGGGAACTACTGTTTCCGCTTGTTTTCGGAGTTCAGAAAGTGACAGTACTTATATTCCCGAGTCATTACGTCTGCTCGAAAGGCTGCGTTTGTGTAAATGGGCATGTTGTTCCATTCATTAATATGCAGTTTGTATGCCATTTAATGTGGCAGCTTATTAATATCTTGTAGAGATTTTATTTGAATTTGCTTCGCATCTTGTGCCTTTTACGAAAACGTTTAGCATCTCCTACCCATGTTAGTTTTTTTTTTCATTTTCAGTTCTTACTCTTCCTTTCTGGTTGAAGGGTATCTAGTAAACTGGTATTAAGGTAATTTGAATTGTGTTCTACTACTACTACTAGTACTAATATTAATAATAATAATTGAAATAACAAATAAGACAGCTGCATTTATTCATGAACATATTTTTCCTAGCAAATGCAAATCTTCTACTTCTGGTTGATATAATTCAGAAAATATCTCATTTCTATATCAGCACCTCCAGAGACATTTCAATGTGGTTTAGTAAAGAAGAGGTTGCAATACATGTCGAATATCCATTTAATGATTTCTGGGTATTGGTAGTAATTAATTACACTGGAACCATTTTGAACAAACATAGTCAAACCTCTACTCTAAAATATTATGCTATGACATTATCAGAGTTCAATATATAATATATCGAAAATACAACATATATCAGGCCGTAGCAGTTTGATTTATTATCAAATATAACTCTAGCGCTTTATAGTTAACTTTTATAATTGTATCTATAATGAATCAATAACAGTTGTTAACAATATTCTTATCTCCGCTGTCTTGTGGATGTGTAATTATTCATATTCGCCACAGAGACTTAGAATTATTGTTATGTTAATAATGATATCTAGGGTTTCTCTAAAAATTATTCAATAACAATAAAAATTTCAATAACAATATTCGTTGAAATTATTGCTACCTTCATGTTGCTTATCATTAACAGTCGAAACAGCATAACTGTCTGTTTGGTATAATGGTAGATCTAAATATAATGCACATGTCCGAATCTCAAATTATGAATAATCCGTTAATGTTACTGATGAAATTTCAGTAATTTATTTAACAAAAATCTGACAATTTGTATATTTGAATTCCTAAATGATCCTTAATTTGTATTAAATGTTTTAGCACATTTAAAATAGTTTACATTTGGTGATACAAAACCCATATTATTTCTGAATGGAAAGTGGAATGATTATTTTAATCACAGCGTCCAAAGAGAAAAGCTATACTTTCTAGAGAGGGCGCGACAATAGATATATGAATGTTTCTCTTTCATAATTTTCTGTGGCACCTGTCATTTGGAAAGATGATTTTGTTTCTGCAATCACGTCAGTATTTCTGCATCATTTCATTTTGATATTTCTGATAATATTCATGTTCCACGTTCTTTCTGCTGTGTTAAATAATTGGATAAAACCGGAAGAATTTTATCGATAGGAAGATACTACGTGCATTGTAAGAATAAATTCGCTCGTTAGTCATTTGTTGCGTTATTCATGAAATAAGTAATTCAAATAAATTTTCAAAATTTCCGCAAGCTAACTCTTCGATACGATGCTTGCTTTAATACACTCTTTCCGAGATTTTCAGCCAACAAATTAAAGAATTCAGAAATTTATTTTTTTTCAGGTTCATTTGATTTTTACTGTTGTAAATTCTTGCTCTGTTCATTACTTCTATCTTTTATAGATTCTCTCTCTCTCACTCTCTCTCTCACACACACACACTCGCTCGCTCTGATCTTTATTTAATGTTCGACGTTCTGCTTATGTATTCTATTCCGCAATTCTACTGTAACATCCAAACCACGCCTTTACCATGTACACTTCAATTTCTCCAACATGCATAATAATTTATATTCGGTATGCAGAAAGAGGAGATTAACTGGCAGTTCCGTGTTACAATAATAAACAGACAGCATCCTTTCATATGCGGTAAGAATGAGCTATCTCTAGAATTTCTACAGAGATAGAACATTCAATTAACTTCTACTTCATCAGAGGGTTACAACAGTTTCTTAGATATTTCTTTAATATCCACTTTAATTATATAGTTTTGCATTGTCGAACTGAAGCCTTTTGGATCTTTATTTTAGTAAATACGTTTACGCACCGATAGAGAGTTCGCTTACGAAAGATGCATTTCTCTGACATTTCAACTTAGTACTAAAGGGGAGGTTTTCTCTCTTAAGGTTTCTGTCTGGTCTATAAGGAGAACCAGCCAGTTCGTAACAGCTGTCAGACAAGTTAAATCTTATCAAAATGGACTAATAAAAAGCGAATATGTAGAGGCTTGGGCGGCGCCTATGTCTTCAATTAATCAGCGCTAATGCTGAGGAGTGTATTCCCTTAAGTTCTTAAAGTAAGTAAGCTTGTCACTTACTTTACGAAACTTTCATAGTTTCTACATTAGGCTTGGAAATATTGCTGGATTTAATATCCACTTTACTTATATACTTTTGCATCGCCGGACTTGAATCCTTTTGGCTCTTTATTTTGGTAAAAAAAAAGTTTTTTATATATTTAAAAACAAACATTCTCTAGTACGCGCCTAGTAAAAAACATGAAGGAATATTAAAGAATAAAGTGCACGTCATACACCCTGATAAAAGTAACAAGTTTGTATTCAAAGTCTTACTTTTATCATTGCTCTCTTTGCCTTGAGTAAATAATTTTTCATATTTTGTCGCTCAGAATTGCTGCTGTAGTGTTAATAATAAATTTGCATTATTTCGCTTATAACCTTTATCAGCAATCCTTAAATATAATTGCGCTTTTAGAACAAATGATTATTATTAATAGTCAAGAGAACGTCGTTGTATATTTGGCTCTATAATGATAGAGCAAAATAATATATATCTTTGATTCTAAAAGTATGTACAGTATAATACGTTAGTGTTGCAAACCAGAATTTCTGCAATTTAATTAAAACGCTTACAATCTATATGTTTGCATGAAAAATTAATTAATTAGTTTAATGATTAGCACAGTTAATGCAGTTTCCATTTAGTGATATACAAACTACTTTATTACTATACCGAAATAAAATAGATGGTTATTGTAAGCAAAATCTGTGGAGAAATAAGTCAAAATAATGAAAAATTATAGAGATTGCGAAACAACACATACATGCCATATCTTTCATCCAGACATGTGGCTGGACAAAGAATGTTGCAATATTTATGTGAGGCAATTCTGCAGTACTGCATTTATTTCATTTCATAGAATAGCATATGAATAACAATTCCGCATTATCTTCTTCACGTTCTCTCTGGTGTGTTTAATATTTGGATAAAAACAGAAAAATATAATTGGCAGGAAGTTGCTACGTGCATTTTACGAATAAATTCGCTAGGCTGTCATTTGCTGAATTATTCATGAATTAATGGTCAGATACATTTGTGGTCAGATACACTTCTTTCTTGGAGAATTTTCAACCAGCAAATGAACACTTATGAAGATTGTATCATTGTTTCTAGACCTTGCTTGATCGAGTTTTCTAGCTGCTATTCTCTCTGTAGAAAGCTTTAAGTGAAAGCTATAAGAATACTGATCCGTCGCTTATGATACGAAATAGTATAATTAAAGTTAACACAAATTCCTATGGACTATGTTCTGGTTGATAAGGGGAAATGATAAGACTTCGAACCATATGGAAAACCACTGATCTCGAAAAATAACTGGCTCTGTTCTTGACTTTTTAAAATCGATAAAAATAAATTATAGATTTAAAGGTGACGTCACTCGATTAGTCCTCATAATGCAGTTAACCCCTGAACAACGCGGAGGTTAGGAGCGCCGATCCCCCCGTTGTTCGAAAAG
The DNA here is from genome assembly GCF_054136105.1 of Typopeltis vanoorti. Taxonomy (NCBI): domain Eukaryota; kingdom Metazoa; phylum Arthropoda; class Arachnida; order Uropygi; family Thelyphonidae; genus Typopeltis; species Typopeltis vanoorti. The sequence goes on from NC_143553.1 coordinate 113,252,981, forward strand.
CGGTGTATAATTTTGACTCCTCAAACACTTAACTACTAATGACCGATTACATAAACAGTTGACTAACACATATATTGCATGTTATATGTATTACACACTGTATTCATACAATAAAGTAAGCTAGAAAAAAGAAACTTTTATTAAGAAAATCATAAGGAATTGGAAATACATTTACAGACATATATTGTATTTATCGATACCATAAGTTTACGTCGTATGATTGCGAGACGAATTGTTTGTCTATAATTACCTATATCAGTATTTTCTTATATGATACAAACCACTGTAGATGTCATACGTATTAATAACACTAGACATCAAAAATGAAAAGAAAATGTGAAAAAGATATTCATATTTATTTACAGGTATAAAGATTCATGGATTGATAACTAAGAAACAGCAGTATGATTGCATTATGGTAGTCTAGTGTAATCGATACGATTGCTTCGCGTTAGTCTAGCCTATACACTAATGAATGAATCGTTATAATATTTTATGCTAATTAATTAATTTATCTAGATAATAACAGTTATTTTATGCAGATGATTTAATACTGCATATTTTCGTATTTTCTTAAGGAATTAACATTTCTCTCGTCTGCGAATGGTAATGTGGATGTGTTTTTTGAAAAAAAAAATTGAAACAATCGCAGACGCAGTTCGTCTGCGAGGTTTTTTTTTTTTTAAATTGTCGAAATTTCTAAAAAAAATTCCATTATATTTTAGGTATAGTTTCTGGGAAATCCAATATATACAATATATTTATTTAAAAAAAAACAAAAAACAAATATAAGTGGAACTAAGCAGTTCAAACCCGCATTCTTCAAGGGTCAACTGTATAATTTTTGAATGACATGAATTTTGTGAGCACAATTTAAAACCAAGTAAATTGTCTTTTCGTTAACTTAATTATATGCTTAATTGATATTAGGCAGTTCATTTTCTCCAGATAGTCTCGTTATTAACATTATGATAACCTTCAACTGTGTTAATCTTAGTTCCTTATAGCGAACAAACACTTTGGGAGGCAGAAAGAGTTGTTCTTTTCATAAAAACCGTGTCGCTAACCGAAACATTACTTGCAATGAAATGATAATGTTACGATAGAAAAGGAGACTTCAAATTATTTCCTTATCTTTTTATACAGGAATAGTGTAGGTTTTGAATGAATTTCTTTTTTCGGAGTCAAAAACCTTACAAGACGACATGTGTGTAGCAATAAAACACAAGAAGTTTACATGCATCTTTCGTTTTCTTTTGTGCTCCAAACACAAACAAATTAGTTTCAGTCACCAAATTTTCAGAAACTCATAGAGTTCATCCTATATTCTGTTAACATAGTGCAAATGCTATAAATAAATAGTTTAACTATCGGCTTATACTTTTTCAGATTTAATATACCTTCGTTTGAAACAAACGATAAAACTGAAGTCTCGTTTATTAATGTCTCATCAGTGTTTAGACCATTATTATTCGGCACCATTGCTAGTTGTCGTATAGAGACACAAATCATCGTCTCATTTCACATCCGACATGTGAATAAATGAAAGAAATTAGTGCGACTCGAATATTAAAATATGTTGAATCATATCATCACAGTAAAGACCTTGAATATACCCACAGTTCGTGAGGAGTAGAATGAATTTATAAATCTATAATAAAACATCAGGTCCAAATGCCACATCACTGGGAAACAGATTAAATGTTCTTTTATTTCGAAATTTACACATCAAGTTTGCGATTGTAGTCAGTATTATTAACTGCATATGAAATATATAATACATATATATATATATATATAATCAAAGACTGTACATTATGTAACAATAATATATTATATTATATTATATTATATTATATTATATTATATTATATTATATTATATTAAAACTTTAATATAATTAAAGTTTTAATATAATATAATATAATAATATAATATAATAATATAATATAATTTAATATAATTAATAGTAATAATTTAATAAATTATTACTATTACCATTAATTATTACTCTCCTTCACACACACATGACAAAACCATACCCACAAAACCTATGACAAACCCCTCTTAAAACACCCCCAAGGACACAAACACGCAATGTCCAAATCCAACCCTACTTGCAAAAAAATGTTAATATACCATTAGCACTAAGATACATATCACAAATCACCAGCATCCAATGCCTACATCCCATCCATAAACAGTAACAATAACATAAATAGTGAAGGCTAATCCCACTCTCTTCATAAAAGCTACCCAAAGCTTCGAAGAAGGTGTGATTAAACCGCCTCATTTATCTACACGTAATCCTCATAATCAAAGACTGTACATTATGTAACAAAATAGTCAGTACGATGTATAATAATAATGAAGATACCGATATAAAAAAGCATATGAATTTGTATCCAAAGAAAAAAAAATATTGAAAAGAAATAATTGGCTGAAACTGCGTACAGAATATTGTACGCATCAAATGTAATATGCATTAATTGTAAATAAGTTAATACTCTGTACGTAAATACTTTCTATATATATATATATATATATATATATATATATATATATATATAGAAAGTATTTTACCTTAGGTATAATAAATTTTAAATATATCAAGCTATTTTAAATCTGGTTTTACTCAATATCCCAAGTAATCGAGCAAACAGACAAGAAAGTCAAGTTTGCGCCTGTATGTATTGCAAGTCTGGTTACTTGGGTATATATATAATGTTTATATATATATATTATTATTATATATATATATATATATATATATATATATATATATATATATATATATATATTCATCAAAGCTTGATTTCCTTCCTTAGTTTTAAGAAAACGCTGGTTATATTCCACTAATACGAGCCCTACCCAATAGCCTATGAGTTGTGGAAATACTTTCTGAAAATGAAAGCTGTGCCGAACAAAGCGGCCTTTTGCAGCTGCCCAATTTTTAATCCATCTAACTCGAGTGCTTCTAGATGTTTTTTTCAATGTTTAGGGATGGCGCCTAAAGCAGCTATTATTATTGGGACAACTTTCGTTTTCTTTTGCCAGATTCGTTCAACTTCGATTTGAAAATCGCGATATTTTGTAATTTTTTCATTTTCTTTGTTGTTAATCCGAGTATCTCCTGGTACTGATATTTCGATAAACTTAACATCCTTGTTTTCACTTTTTTCAACCACTGTAATATCGGGTGTATTACATTCCAAGCTTTTGTCAGTCTGGATTTTAAAATCCTAGAGTATTTTAGCTTTTTCATTCTCAACCACTTTCTGGTGAAATTTATGCTTCCAATAGTCTTTAGATACTTCAAACACATACTTTTTATATAAATGCCAGTGTATTATCTTAGCTACGTTATCATGCCTTTTACGGTACTCAATTTGTGCGATTTTGGTGCATCAACTTATAATGTGGTCTACCGTTTCTTCCTAGTTTTTTTTTTTTTTTTTGCACAATCTACATTTACTGTCTTCTTGAATTTTTTGTATTTTTACCTTCATAACGTTGGTTTTAATGGCCTGTTCTTGTGCTGCAAAAATTACATATTCTGTTTCTTTTTTTAGTGCTCCATTTCTCAACCCTTTCTAGGTGAAGTTGCAGTCAGCGCTGTCTTCTATGCTGTGAAGGTATTTTCCATGCAATGCCTTATTTTTCCATCTTTCAGTTCTCATTTTTACTTGGTTGGTTTTGTATTCAAATTTTGTCTCCATGGGTTTAAATAAACCCTCTTTCCTTATCTCAATTAGACATTTTTCCGTTGTTTGTTGCAGATAATTTAAATTTCGTTTTTCTTCTTGAATAACTTGCTTCACTTGTAATAATCATCTACCTCCTTTTCTGCGTGATAGATATAGGCTATCAATGTCACTGCGAGGATTGAAGGCATGGTGCTTTGTCATTAATTTTCGAGTTTTTCGATCTAAATCTTCCATCTCTAGTTGGTCCATTCAACAATGCCTGCTGAATATCTCAGAACAGGTATGGCCCAGGAATTAATTGCTTTTATCAAATTTCCGGCATTAAGCATTGACTTAAGGAGCTTTCTTAATCGTCTTATGTATTCTGCTCTAGTTCTTTCTTTGATCTTATTGTGCAGAATTTGTGATACTTCTAAAATTCCCAAATATTTGTAGCTGTCTTCGAATTTTATTGCCTTGATTACTTCACCACTGAGCAGCTTGATTTCGTTTAAAAAAAAAATATTATTATTATTAAATTATTCTTATATTATATTAAAAATTATTATTATATATTTATTAAATTATTATTAAATTATTATATTATAAATTATTATTATATTATTATAAAAATATTATTATTACTAGTAATATACATTATTACTATTACTATTAATTATTACTCCCCCCCACACACAAAACCTCTAACAAACTCCTCTAAAACTACCACTACAAGGACACAAACACACAACGTCCAAATGCAACCCTACTTGCAAAAAAAAGTTAAACTGTGTAAAAGCATTTGAAGTCTTCCAAGCACGCACCAACAAACAGTAAAATCAACACCTGGCTTGCAACCGGTATAGAAACCTAACCACGAAACCACCGCCATCAATTATCTCCCTGAGATACACTCTGCAAAGCTTTGAGGTAGAAATCAGATAAGTCTCCCAAAGAAACAATTATCATTATTATTTAAATTAAGGGGATATTAAATCCCACATTGCTTTAAAACCGAATAACAAACTCAAAGATTGGAATCAGAGAGTTTCATGCCGAATAAAGTAATGTTTATATCGCCGAATTGAAGCCTATTGTCTTTTTATATTTAAGTAATTAACATTATTATTTTTTTATTATTTTTATTATTATTATAATAATAAAATAGTGAAATTCACTTCGAACATGCGGAAACACTAATTTTGGAAATCACAAATAGCCACAATATTATCAAATACACAATAAGCACAATATACAGATCCCAGATAATAATCCACTCATTTTTCTTCACGAGTTAGAAACATGGCTAAGCGGCATCGAACCCTGTACAACACACACACAGGCTCATCCTAATAGGAGATATTAACATAAATACGCTTGACCACGCTTCTTCAACCACTAACACATATCTAGATATACTAAATCAATACAACATAAACCATACCATTAACTCCCCAACAAGAGAAGAAATACTGAATAACTCACTAACACAATCATGCATTGATCATATCAACATACGAGCTCACATCCATACATATACATCATCAGTAATTAACGTAAAAATTGCCGATCACTACTTGTCTCAACTTCGTTTTATTACGTTTCCTAACCCCCCCCCCCCTCCCACCACGACAAAAGTCAACAAAACTCGATCATACTAAAGAGCATTGTCGATAATCAAGTGAAATATACAGACTGGAATTCCCTACTTAAAATAAAAGATCCTGTAACATTATACGAGAATTTTCAACTAAAGTTCACAGAAATATACAAAAAAAGCAACAAAACCTACACAAATGAGCCGACAAAAAGACAACAATCCATGGATAAATGACGACATACTAAATACTATTACTGTAAAAAAAATCTATGGAAAAAACGTAAAAAGTCACCCAGTACACACATTTATAAACGTTATACTAAAACACAAGAAATCAACTAACAACAAAAAATCGTAGGGCAAAATGACGCTACTATTTCCAAAAATTCATGGAATATAACGACAACATTAAGAAAACATGGGCTGCACTCAACGAAATAGTAACTAAAAAAAGGAAACTTCAGCACAAGATTTTATTCCAAAAAGCTTCGGTCAGAACACAAACCAAGAGGAACTAACAGACTCATTCAACCATGCTTTCACAAACAACATCACACAACTCAAAAAAGACAAACTACCAACGATCAACAAGAAACTACCGACACAAAGTCAACAAAAAACGATGTAATTTCCACCCGTAACAAAACAGGAACTATAAGAAGCAATCCTACAACTAAAACCAAAGCCCACTCCAGGAATAGACAACATAAGACTCACAGACCTTATAACACACTTTGAACAAATAAATCCAATACTTTTGAAACTCGTGAACACAGTGTTCGACACAGGCATTATTCCACAACAAATAAAAACTGCAGTAATTACGCCAATATACAAAAACGGCAAAAAAAACGATACCCAGAGCTACAGACCAATAGCTACACTACCAGTCATCATAGAAATTCTAGAAAGAATAGCACACACCAGACTACAGAACTATTTACAGAAGTACAACATCATCTCACAAAACCAATACTGCTTTTAGAAAACAAAAAGCACCATCACTTTATTCGAAGACATTGCCGACACAATAAACGAAGCTGTCCACAAAAACAAGTACGATATCCTTATACTGCTGGACCTAACCAAAACATTTGATACACTTGAACATGACATACTACTCACCAAACTATACTCAATAAGTATAAGTGGAACACTGCATACATGGTTCAAGAACTACCTCTCAAACAGAACATAAGTAACAAAAATAGGTACATGTCACAGTCGGAGTATACAAATAAAACACGGTGTACCTCAAAGTGCCATATTATCACCCACTCTATTCAACTGTACATTACCGATGTTCATAACATATCCATAAGAAATCAAATATTTCAATACGCAGATGACACTGCACTATTAGCAATCAATCCACACAGACATTAACACAGCTCTCTGCAAAGCACAAGAAGACCTAAACGAAATCACAACATACTTCCACCAAAACGCAATTCTAATCAACGGCACCAAAACACATATGTTAATAAAACATAACCCAAGAATCATACGCCCCGCATCACTATCGATACATTGTCATACATGCATTAACAACAAAAATACCTGCCAATATTCCGAAATCAAAGCTGTAATACACGCAAAATACCTCTGTCTTTATATAGATTTCCACCTTAAATGGACAAAACATATAGAATACCTATACACCAAACTCCGGATCATCGCAGCAAAACTCTTTCAAGTTAAAGACATTATTCCATCCAACATAAAAAAACACTCCTGTATCACGGTATCTGCGAATCCCTACTCAGATACGGAATAACATTCTATGCAAATACATCAAACAGCCACCTAACAAAATTATAAACATTTCACAGGAAAATCTTGTCAACAGTCATCTGGACACCTTACAAGCAACAACGAATATCCGACAAGCACATGGCGATACACAGAACAAGGCAACAAGCCATTTTTATTTTTGATAAAAATCTCAGGAGGAGATATAGATGTAAATTAGTTTTTTACCTTGGGTAATGTATATTAGGGTTACCAAGCCATTTTATAAACTTAGGTAACAAAACTAATTTACATCTATATCTCCTCCAGAGATTCTTATTAAAAATAAAAACACGTTGCAGCAACTTCTATAGGTAAAGTTGATAAGGCTCTGTATTACTAAAATTTTGGTATTTAGGGTCTAGCTACTCACTGAGGAGACCTCAAAAAAGGTTGAAACCGGTCTGGGTAGTGACCCCAGCCATAATGTATTGCAGTATACATATTTTAGTGAGATGTGCTTTACATTATGGAAAATACTAAGAATAGTGATCAGAACTTTACCCACCTTTACTATGCATTGCACCATCTTTAGACTTGAACTACATTCAGGCGCAAACTTAACTGTTTGCTTACTTGGGATTAGGAGTAAAATAACTAAGTTTATAAAATGGCTTAGTAACCCTAATATACATTACCCAAGGTAAAAACAATAATTTATATATATATATATATATATATATATATATATATATATATATATATATATATATATATATATATATATATATATATATATATATATATATATATATATATATATATATATACAGTATTAAACATATTTATATATTGTTCGTATGAATGATCATATTATGTATGTATGTACATATGATCATATTTTCAAACTTTGAAAAAAAACTTTACATTTCATCATGCAATGTTACAGTTTACATAATGTGTTAACTCTAAGAATAGTACACGTAAATTATGGTGGTATTATCACTGTTACTAATAATACAAGAATCCTGTTATAGCATTGCACAGTATACAAATTATAATGATATTAATTAGAAATTGTTCTTGAATCACATGAAAGAAAATGTAGTATCATTGCTTAAAAACTATACCACATGTACGCAATTTATCAGAGACAAAATAAAGTATTAAAGTATAAAATAAATAAATATATGTATGTAATTTATCTGAGATATTATCATATTATTATCATCCATTATTCAAAAATTCCGTGTAATCTTCATTGTTAATATTAGAAGAACACGTGTTGTAAATTTAGATGCAAAAACGTATTACTATCAAAAATTTTAATTAAAATGCAATGTAGAAAATGAATCACATATGCAGCACTGATTGCTGAATTTTGTAAAAATTACAAGTTGGAATATCACTAACGATGATTATTGTAATTGTGTAAATATTTTAGAAATCAATAAAAAAGTATTATTATTATTATTATTATTATTATTATTATTATTATTATTATTATTATTATTACTGTATATAATTTTAATAACATTACTTTCGTATAATTATCACTATAATAGAATATAATGGATTTAGGAGATAGATATCGACTACCACACGTGGTGGATAGATATACTCCAAGGTGAAAGAGAGAAGAAAGATGAAAAGTTAATTAATTGAGGTAGCAATTATTAAACATTTACCGGAAAAAGCAACTGTCTATAATTGTAGTGAAGAAGTAGAAGAATATTATTATTTGCAATTTGATTTGAAAATGAAATGGAAATCACGGATGGAGATGTCATAATTTATTCGTTGATAAAAGATTGTAATGTGGCTCATAATGTACATTTCTAAAACTCAAAAAAAAATCAAGATTTGTGTGTGTTCATAGTCATAGAATTTCGTGGTGCTATCTGGTATGGTTCAGACGGACTTGACTTTTATTTCTTTTGTTTCCTCTAAAATGAAGAATATATGCAAATATGGTTCTTCAGTAACTACAGCTTTCTCTAAGAAAAATAATCTATAAAAATCATAAAATTAATTGTAATTTTTTAAAGAGAAAGCCTCTATCTCCATTATGAAACGAATCAAGCAATCAGATGTTCTTAATGATTCCTAGTGAAGTAAAATCACTTTTTTTCCATCGAAAGAATTAGGTGCTACTTCATTTGTAAGAAATAGCTCCCACCGCCGATTGCAGACCTTGTATATCGTCCTTAATACGTATGGGTTTATTCTTGTCGCACAATAATACAAATTTTAAAACAAGATACATATTTTAAATAACTACACACGTTCCTTTATTCAAGTATAATAATGAGACCTAGAAAAGGGAAAAAAAACTCGGCAAAATGAAAACAACCGAAATTGTAAATTTTGAAGAAATTTCACGAAAGTGATCATTTTACTAAAATATTCATCTTCATTGGAAAGAAATAAAATTATGAATCATTTAGAAAATAAAGGAATTTTTATGCTAATATCATTCATGCCAAGGAAATCCGATTTCCAACAAAGGACAATTTATTCTTAACGCAAAATGTATTCTTATATTGGAGTATTGGAAGAGACAGGAACAATTAACTGATTATTAACGAAATAGGCCTATTCATGACAGGAGACGAGTTTTGTAAAAATACTTTCTTTCGTTATTATAGATTGAATTTATCGAAGATTTATAGAAATATTCCATCTGGAATACCAAGAGTGAAATTGTAGTTTAGGCATTACAGTCTCTACTACTGAAAGAATATTTATTCTCTTTGAAAAAAGAAATAAAAAGTCCCGAAAAGTAACACCACTGGATGAAATAAATCGTCCCTTCATTCTTTACTACTAACACTATGGCAATAATTTCGCATATTGCGGTGATGCTGATAAAATTATTTTAAATTGCATTCAGAATATATTTAAGATTCCGAAGATTCTGAAGATGCATTCAGAATGTACTTACCATTTCGTGTTCCTATTTGTTAACTTAATACTTATATTTTCTCGATGTTTGCCTTTCTAGTTGATGGACTCGTTTTCATTAACAACTCCCCAGTTAAGAGGCTGTAAATTAGTCATTTACATTTTTTGTAAATGACTATGGATGGGAGATGAATTTCATTACCGGTGTAAAATCAGAACTCTACTAAATGGAGAACTCCAGTAGTTGGAATAAGTTTAAAATTTGGTTTATAGAGCAGTCTTTCCGATTACGCACCCATTAGCCCGCCTGAAGTACAAATGGAGTTGAACTACTGGATGTCAAGTGCCTTTCATCGACGAGATCCACATAAAACACTTTTTGGGAGATGAATTTCTATTGTTGCATTAATTCTCTTCACCAAATTACGATAAAATCTCATTCATTAAATAACGAATAAAACAAAATGCTCACACTGATAATAGCATTTTATTACTATTATCGATGTGATTCTTTTAATCGTGATAAAGAAAGGAATGTTTTAAATGTGAGAAAGCCTCCCTACTGAATGAATTTCTATAAGCCCTTTGGTTGGAAAGACGTCTGTTGAATTCCTTTCTATGAGGAGAAGTCCTTTTTCAATTTTTTTTGTTTCAGTTAGAATTGAAATAGTGGATCTGATATAGAAGTAGAGGATCTTTACCGAAAAACGCAGGTTTCCGTTCTTCAAAACAGAAAACCTGAACCCGTGAACACCTACATATCTGTAGATATAAAATACACGCCCTTTAAAAAACAGAAGAATGGCAAGCGGGATGCATTAATTGCCGAAAAACTCTAATTAGGGAATTCAACTCGCCTTAGATGGGTGGGAATTGGATGGATTATAATGCACGTGAATTATGTAAAAACTAAACTAAACAACACAAAAAATAAAAGCTGTCAAATTGCAGAGAGAGACAGAGAGAGAGAGAGAGAGAGACCAGGTTTCTCTTTCTGTAGTTTAATAATGTGATTCCAAGGTTTTTTGGAAAAGGTTCCTTTTATTATTTCTTTTCTTCATTGTTTAATTTGTTATCTTCAAGACCAGCGACGTATACATGTCTAAAATCACTATCTTATAGTGATTTTAGACATGATTTTAGATTCGACGGCTCAGGAAATGCTACCGAATCAACTAAGGCTAAGACGTCAATAAATCAAGTCGTAACTGTGCGTGCTTTAGACTCTCGGTTTGTCTGTTTTGCAAGGTGGGTAACACGATATTCTGGAAGGAGATGATCTAATCTATCTTCAGCGGTTAATCTATTTGGCTTTAAATTAACCAAGAAATTCATTTCATTCGGCATGATAACACATCATCGTGATGGTGTTATCATGCCGAATGAAATGAGTTCACTATATTTCTCCCTAATAACTAGATGTTAAGGGACCAGTGGATTATTTACTGCGATCGCGTTTCTGAAATCAAGGTTCTCGCCGATAATCATCGATCGAATTAAAGCACCTTCGTTGCGAAAATGTTTACGAATATTGCTCCCTTCCAGGACAGGATTCCAAACAGAATCATATATTCTAATCATAACACAAGTTGTCATCCTTTTAATGAAAAGAATAATAAAAATAAGAAAGAAATGTGTTACTTGTTACTTTTATGTAAAAAACTTATTAAAGGAATTAAATTTCTGAATATTTTTATAAATTATTCATCATACTGGTATAGAATGGCGAAAGGGTGGCAAGTTGTTTGTGATATTTAACAATTATTTAAAAACAGAAATAGTTTTAAAAAAATTGCTAGTAATTTGTAATGATAATGGTGAATCGTTACAAAATTAACAATCACTTCTAATATACATATCGTGAAAGTATGAAGAGCAAATGCCAAAAGACCAAATGATGTTTTACTAAGCGAAACAGGTGTTACTTAGCTCTACTACTCGTTTAGTCGAATTTTTCGTATACAACAAGTCATGTGTGCCTAACATTTCTTTGAGACTTGGAATCAGTTAACTAACAAAATCACAAACAAGAAAATCTCTCAAATAATCATATAGATTTTACCTTTTATACACAATTCAGAAACAAAAAATAGCTTAACTGATAACCTTTTAAGATTCACTTCGATTTACTCTTATTTTATTTCAACCGATATAATAAATGTTTATGGGAATAAATCGACAGATTTCGAATAAAATTAACGCATTTCCTCCGATTCACAAAGCACGTGTATTAACAATCGTTGTTTTATTCAAGTTCCTGTTCACGAACTACCGACCAATGAATGGCCTCATCGTGTACTTTTTTTGACGTAGTGTGCGCAGAAAACAATGACAGAAAGCTTTGACGCCACTGCAGGATTGTTGCAAAACTTTCATAAAATGTTTCATTGGTTAAACGATTACTTCTTTTTCTATATAAATCGAAAAATCTGTTAGCAATCACAATACTTCAGGAAAACCTCAAAGTGTAGAACTTCTACGAGTTTAACCGAAAGCTATGAAGACCGTTCTATTTGCAGTGCTCATCCTCTTCATCTCTGCTGTTAGCTGTACCGAAGTTTGTAAGTAAATAACTAATTTATTTTGTAGAAAATATAACTTAAATTTGTTCTTTCTGATGTATATTTTCAAATATATATATATGTTTGTACCATTTTTTGAAAAAGGATTTTGTTATTTTCAATTTAGGCAGTATTTCTCCTAGTCTAATAGACATATGTATTGATGCTGGAGACTGTGATCTTACAGACGTTGCTTGCCTTCTTGGAAAGAACATCACTATTTGTATTAAATCAGGTAAGAAAGAGAAAACTAATCTGGTAGAAACGTAACACATTGATAATAAAATCTGGTAAATATTTTATATATATTTTTTTTTAAATTATATATATATAAATACAATGTGATCAGGAGATTTTTAACTACATACAATCAATTTAGGGATACACAATTGTGGTTCTTTAAACCTAAAATAACCAATATTGTGTATTCCTAAATGGAGACACAATTATGTCTCCGTTTTTCCAAAAATCATCGCATTTGGTAGATTTATTGCAGTATTCTTTGATCTACAGTCGTAGCTGTAACAATGTCCAGTCAAAATTCATCTTGCTGTTTTTAGTTCGTCAGCATTTTGTCTCTTACACCAGTTTCAGGATTGAGCATTTATCACATTGTATCAATTATTTTAATTTTTGAATACACCGATCGTAAGATGATTCTTCTGGGTCTCAGATTCATTAATACGTTAATATCAATTGCACGCTCCCCATGTTTGTCATTAATCAATTGGCGTACGAATCCTAATATTTTTAAAATTGAGAGAAAAAAGTTTCACTAAGGGATTCTGCGTCGCAACATCATCAAATAAAATCAATGGTATCTCTGTTCTTCCTGTTTCAAACACCTATATTTAAATAAAATATAGATAAGAATCATATGAAGAATGTGATTTGAAATAAAAGGCAATGTTTTCCCTGAAGTGTTACGAAGAAATATTTTTTCTCTTTAGAATTACTGGCAAATCTTTCAAAGATATTGAAACTCAAGTTGGATGCAGTAATTTCAGTGCCTGGTTTAGCCGATGTAGTAGCAAAAGTTTGTATACCTGCATGTGATGGATGTCTGATTAAAGTCGTCGTTCAGCTTCCTAGAACATGTACTAATGTAAGTATTCATCTAGAAAAATATTCTCAATTTTCGAATATCTGTGAAGACTATAAATTAAAATTCTTGACTATGTGATACAGTTTTCTATATTGCAAATATTGATAATAAAAAGTGTACTACTTACAAATCAATGTGTTTTAAATATCGTGTATAATTTCCAGGGTCGTCTCACAGTATACCTGACATTGCGTGTCTATATACTTAATATTCCTGTTGACATTCTGACTTTAGTGATTTTAGATCTGCCTTGTCGTAAGTATTTTAATTATTTAATATTAATAGAGAATAATTAGGTGCTTTTTACGAAAGGATTTCTTTATGTGTATAATACTTCACTATTGTTTGAGATTATATGCGATTAACTATTTTTTATGTTTTTTTTTTTCCGAAGAGGGATTATAATAAGTGACTGTTTATAAAAGAGTGTAAAAACCTCGGAAGAAGTATAATTTATACAGAACCATAATTTCACTCCTAACCCTTTTTTCGTACATAATCATTTACATTTAAAAATCAATCAATTCAACCAAATAAATCAAGTACATTTGAAATTATACGATACGTTATTGCACAGTTAGAAAATAAAGTGATAGAAAAGTTTAAATTACAGAATTCCCGTTAGTTCCAATATTAATTTTATCCTATTTTACATATCTTAGCAGCGGCGTTGATACAATCAACCAAAAAAAAAAAATTAATGCTTAAAATATGGGTTAAAGCTGTCGAATTCAAACCTTTAAGATCATGTATAGCATAGTGGAAGTTGTTTGCGCTCTACAGCTCTAGGCTGCCACCTAAAAAACAGACCAAACTTCGATTCTAGTTGTCGAGTAGAGAATTTTTATTTCTAAGCCTGTTTCTTCAAACAGTTCTCGTGTCAGTCGATCTCTGGCGCGTGCAAATGGGTTTTTCCTCCCGTAAACTCAAGAAAATCGACCATGAACCCACCCGATTTCAGACAATAAATATATAGTTTATTATGATATTATATGACCACGAGATAGCAGCACTTGTCTGTAGTTTCACTGATGCCGTTTATCATTAGCGATAAACGGCAAGCTATCTCTGATTGGCTACGAGTGGAATTTAAAATGCCCACCTCAGTCTGCAAAAGTTAGATTGGGTTAAAACGGTTTAGCCTACACCCCACAGGAAAATAAAACACGTTCGCGGAGCTTTTGTACATATTATTGCAACAATTACTGTAACAAAATATCTGATATCAATAGGAATAAATTCTGAAGTAAATGTTGCTGTTTCTTTATACAGCCCTCCGCTGACTGACGCCAGAAAAACGTGGATTTGGAATTTCTTTTCAATGATTTCTCCAAGCTTTGAAGAAGACAATATATATTTCTGTACTCTTTTAAGCAAAAGAATGAGTCAATATTTGTAGTTGAATCACATTATGTTTCATTTTAATTGCACAAAACTGGTGAAAGTGTATATAATTATATTAATAAAAAATATATGAAGCAATATGTTTGATATTTGGTGTTTTTTTCGTAGTACCCTTTATGAAATAATATGAACTATATGATGAAGCGAAATTCCAAGTTTTAGCGTAAATTTTCAGACAACACCACCTTCCACTATATTATAATACTTTACTTTCTTCTACTATTTATTTCATTGAGCATTTTTGTAACAATCCAATGAAGACTACATTCACTCACGTGCATCGTTCATTATAAGACGATTATTAAGAAAATGGTTTAATTAATTTCAGGTAAAACTATGTCTTATAGGCAAATCATTTCTGATGCTCCTTGACGCAATGAGTTTGACAGTCATACGAATCTGGTGGCCATTTCCTCTTCGTTACAGCAACGTTTGTCAAAGATGACTAGTCATGCTTCACATACAACTTTAGTCTGCTCTTCCTTTCATTAAAAAATATTAAATATTAAACACTGCATATGATTAGACATTTCTTCTAACGAATGATTTCTTTTGAGTCGCTCTGAGATCCATCTAGAAGAATGAAAAAACGAAAACATTTTCAGATTAGACATATCGTACAAGAAATCGCTTATCTTAAAAGCTGGGCATCTAATAACCACTGCGGAGGTCAATAGTATGGAGAAGTTAAACTTTTGGAAATATTATCGACATTATATGTACTAACTCTGCTGACACTTTCGACGAGATAATGTCTTACTCTTAATTTATAAGGGAACATACTCTTACTGCAAAGACCCAAAGATACAATATCGAGGACTCATCGAATGGCTCACTACCACTTAGAATAAATGAGGCATCACGTAGATGTCAGGGCAAAACAAGCATGAAGAATAGGCTACACAAAAAAACATTTAATCATGCTTGCAACTACGTGAAATCTCTGAAGAGAAGAATGATCTATCCGATGATTTCTTTCAGAATCATATAATACAAACAGGCGTAAAATTTAAGATAAATTTTACTCTCACACAGTCACGGGACGATTTAATGAAATGCTTTAATTCTTAGATATTATATTATTATCTTTTTAATACTACAGAACATAACGGTAAAAAATAGATAATAGCTGTTCTCCGCATTAAGATTCTTGAAAAATCTCTGCCAAAAATAAATGCACAGTGAAAAAAAAGTAAACATTCTAAAAATATATATATATCTTTTATCTAACCGGTATTTTTTCACAAAGTTATTTATTTATGGTGCATTGTGAGCATGCCTATTACAGTTAATTTCAGAAAGAAAATTATATATCCTAGCCCTTGTGAAATAACATAAGCGGCGTGGATACTAAGTCCATCATTATTTCAAAGTCGGTTGTTTTTAATTTGACGTGAGAGCTTACAAGAATACAATCCTCGGCGTCCCCGAGTTGCCTTAGCTTATATATTCGCTTTTTATTAATGCATTTGGTAAACGTTTCACTGGCCTGACAGCTGAGTCGAACTGGTTCTTTCTCTTCAGACAACACTACATAAGTAAAGGGTCTGCTCCAAAAAGTAGGCAATCCCACGAGATCAATCTAAACCCAACGAGTGACCCGAAGAATCGTTTAACTCACAAGATGGTCTACTCAATGGCAGGCTTACCCGATCACCTAGAAGAACCGCTCATATTCCAGGGAAAGGCATTCGCCAGCACGGCCCCGATAGAGACCATCCCGGGAAACACCAATCTCGTGATGCTCAAGAGTTATTCCAAGACAGAAACCTTAAGACAGCAAAAACTCTCGTTCAATACTAAGAATATCGAAATGTCAGAGACAAGTGAACTCTAGGTCGGTGCGTCGAACCGATGTTTGTAGAACCTATGAAAGTTTCCTTTACTCACGAAAAATATATTTCTATGACATTTTGGTTTCCTTAGTACTGATCGAGAGTTTTTGCTCTCTTAAGATTTTTGCCTAGTTTCCGAAGAGAACCAACCAGTTCGAAACGGCTGTCAGGCCAGTGAAATCTTTACCAAATGCACTAATAAACGTCGAATATATGACCGCTTGGGCAGCGCTCATGTCTTTTAAGTAATGCAAGTTAAGGCAACTCGAGGATGCCGAGGTTTTTATTCGCGTAAGCTCGCAATTCAACTTAAACTTCAGAATTTCTACGAAGATTCCGGTTTGAAATAATGATGGATTTAGTATCCACTTTGTCCGTGTAATTTTACATCGCCGAAATGAAGCCTTGTGGCTGTTTAGTAATTGCTTGGAAAATAATTCTGATTATAATTCTAAATAATATTAAGACAAGATATAATAGTTTATCCGGAAATATTCAATTGTTGAAATTAGAAACATTACAAGAAGAAAGAATTCCAATTATCATCGAGTGAAGTATGTTTACACACACACACACACACACACACACACACACACACACACACACACACACATACAAATGTCTGTCCATTGGACTTGAAGAAATGATTGTCTTCGATATTTTCTTTCTTAATGTTAGCTTTACTTTCATGTTCTGACCTGTGCCTCATGTCTACGCAAAACTATAAGAGTGCTCATTTATCAATACTTAACAGTAGTCTCATTTAGGGCTGCATAAAATTAAATACTCCACTTTTTTATTGAAGAAACATTAATCGAAACATCAATTAAATTTCCACTACTGGAAAAGAAATCCTACAGGAACGAAACAACATGAAGTATGCTTATGACTGGAGATTATTATTTTTCTGCATGCAGTTCGACGTATGCAAGAAAATTATCTTCGTAGTTCAGTTTCTAATAACCCTCCTCTTTCATTGGAATTAATCCGGTTCTAATTGGTCTTCAACTGCAAGAATCTCTGCAGGCACTTCTCAACTGACTATATTAGCTGTTTTCATGCGTAGAAAGCAAAACTCTAAAGTAAACCTAGAAAATAATAAATAAAATAAACATACTCAGCAGACATTCCGCTCTCGCCTCATACCGTGAGTTTCTTCAGCCGCAGTACAAACAACATGACAACTCAACCGATTTGTTGTCATTTCTATCATTCATTTCTATCCTCAACTGCAACTCAGATACAAACATATTTGCCGTATTCTTCTCATTTTGTTCCATACAGCTTAAGTTACGAATTAAATTTTCAGACAACATAAATATAAGTGGTTTTTAGCAAAGATGTTGATCAGTGGAATCATTTCTTTGGAGGATGTTCAGAAATTCCAATCAACTATTGAAATAAAACAAACTGAATTAAATTTTCCAAAAAATTATATTCCGACTTAATTTTATATTCATGTGTAAGCAAAGCTGCGCGTGAAAAAAAAAACTAGCTCACAGTATGGTCGAGATGATCGGAACTATGTCAAAGGAATGTAAATAAAAATTTGCAAAAGAAATAATACTGACTCTGATTCTTCCAATATTCCAATTCGGATCTAAGAAGAATTTTAATTCTGTCTTAAAAATGAGAAATGCTTCCTGCCTATTATGGATTATAAACAAAAAACATTTATTATTATTAGTGATCACATTTTCATAAGAAAAATATAAAACAGACGGGTATAAAATAAAAACTTCAAACTTTGTGATGTGGTCAGGGTATATTTAGGAGACGTCTATAGCGCCTCATTTCAAATTCCAACGAGTTATTTCCATCTTCATTTAAGATGATCCAAGTTTCACTTCCGTAAAGAAGTACTTAATTAATTAGTATGTCAATCAGGCGTAATCTGTTGGTAATTATAAGCTTGTTACTTGTCCATAGTGGTTTCAGTTTTTGGAGTGCTGTTATTACTTTTGCAAATTTGGTTCTAATATGCTATATTGATAAGCCATCTTTATTAAAGAAATGGCCCAGGTAATTAAACTGATCAACTTCTTATATGGGTGTATCCTCAAGTAGTTTTTTTTTTTCGTTTCTGTTACAGCACTTCCATCTTGTTGAGATGCACAGATTTTGATCATTATTTTTGATTTTCGGGTACTTATGGTTAAGCCATATTTTTAATCGTATAAGCTAATCTTGTGGTGAATTCCCGAAGATCGGATTTGTTTTCCGCTAGAATATCAATATCATCAGCAAACTTTATATGGTTTATTCTTCTTCCTCCTACCATTACTCCAATAACACAGTTCTCTAGAGCTTCGTTTACAACATATTCGATAACATTGGTGATTAATTGCACCCGTGACTCGCTCCGCGCTTCATTGGAAAGGGAGGGCTATAGTTCCCCTTAATTTCGACCATCATTTCAGAAGATGAGCACAGAGATTCAGTTAGTCGTATTATTTTGTTGTCTATCCCGTAACGTTGTAGACTTTTGGAAAATGCATTATGCCAAACAGAATCAAATGCTTTCTATAAGTCAGTAAAATTATTCCACATTACTTTGTTAAACGCAAACAAATGCATTATAATTATAAGGCTAAATTATAAGTCTAGAATACAAAAATCATAGAAGTCTACTTACCAGAACGAGGTTTACAGCACTGCAGCACAGCGAAGTGCCAAAAAATCCAAAGACACCAAAGTAATAACTAAACTTTTACGCTCGCTCCTTTGATAATCCAAATATGAATTCGTACTGTTCACATTAAACGTGTTTTGAATTCAGTTTATCGAATATAGCAGTGTAAACAGTGAACTTCTTTTATTTCACAGGAAATGGTTTTTTTATTCAAGTATATAAAACAATGAGTTACTAAATTTTGAGGACATCAGAACTTTTTAAGATGATGCCAGTTTCAATTAGAATGAAACGTAATGATAGCTTTGAAATTTACCATAAAAATGGTACAAAGCATATGTATAGTGCTGCTATCTGTGAACTGAAAAATTTCCACAAAATAAAGTTTTTGTAATATTATGAAATTGTGGAAAAACGAAAAATATGAAGTAAATGAAAATAGAAATCCTAAAATAGATCTAAATAGACCTAAAATAAAAAATAGATCCTGAAGAAACTAATTTTGTCAAAAATTATCTGCCTAATATAATACGAGAATTACTTAGTCGCTCTAGATCCTTTTCGTTATTATAAAATCCAAAATTACTGCAAAACAAAATCGTATTTCTATGAAATAAAAGAACGTTTTGTTTTATTGAATTAAAGCTGATCGATGAATATGTATATATTGATTGTTATTGTATATTAAAATAAAAACATTGGGTACTATTAATAAGAAAGTAGATTCAAAAAACGAACGTAACAGTAATGTTGATACACTGCTATCTTTAACTAACGGTTGTTATACGTACAAATATTTAATGTAAGCTATCCAAGAAGTAATTAACCCTCTAATAATTAGCAAAATACGAATTTACATGAAAAATAACTGATGCGATATGAAAATCGAATTAATTATTATTGGGTGTCAGAATATCTAAAAGATAAATTGTAAAACGGGAAAGTACAATAGAAAGTTTACAAACCGAAACTACTCTAAATAAATCTTTTCTTCATGACATAAAAAAAAGATAAATTGATTGGCGCTCTAAAATAGCTACCAATGGAAACAGTAATTTTTTGTAAGCATCTAATTTTCGTGTAAACAATCTCTTATCTATAACATCAACAATGAAATAATCTTTACTAAAATTCCAAGTTTGTTGGCGGCCGCATGAATATTTTCTTTTAGCCTAGTTGAGCTACATAAAGAAATCTCGACTGCTGTTATGACTTTTGAGTTGTTAAGAATGCCGAAAACACATAACGCATGGATTTAATTAGGATGTATCGCTTTCTAATTTACATTGTTTAGGCCAAGTCTTCAACGCAAAATTGGTATTTTTTAAAGTTAAATTTTAAAAAAAAGCGAAACAGTATGTATGTAGCAAACAGGTTGGTTGTTACACTATCAATTGGCAACTGCGTTCTGTCGCCATCTCGTGATAGGGAATTAAAGTATATCTGAATTTCGAAATATAAACATAAATTTCGAAATATAAAGTCATTAAAATTTCAATTTCTTGCTTCAAATTTATGCTTTCAGGGTTCAATATACCACACTAGTGATAAAAACGAAACACATTTTATCATCCATAGTTTTTTTTTAATTTTTTATTTCCATATTATAATTTCTAGATAATAAACGATTATCTTACTCGTTTGTAAGATAATCGTTTTGGCGAAATATCTGAAAGAAGAATCGTTCTGTGTATTTCCAAATGCTTTAAAACTAATATAAATCAATATTTGAACATTTAAACATTTAAACTTACGTATACTACAAAGAAATTATTGTAAGTAGCACTGGATTAACAGATGCAAGAATTCGGCACAAAGCGTGCACCGCAAATCGTAAACATTAAGTAAATTTTAACCTTTTTTAATCTGTATTGTCTTTAATTCGAAGGTTTTACCATTTAGTGGTCTTAAAAATTGACTAAAAACTTAATGATGCATGTAATGAAAATATAAATTTTATATTATCATTATAAATGTAAATTTACAATGAAAGATGAAAAACCTTGTATATTTAAGTTAAAAGATTTATGCAACCTGGAATGTAGATTGTTTGAAGCATCAGCGATTACACTGGTGCTGACACCTCTCAACTGAAAGTTAAAAACTAATTTCACCACCAGGAATAGTTAAAGTGGTACCAATAGTTAATCTTCTCGGGAAGATAATTACGAAGAAATTATTTGAATGATATTCCTATTAAATATTTCAAATAAAATTGGTGGAGATAATATTTCAAGTAAAATTACTTATTTTGTGCATAATTATATACAAATATTGATAACATAAAATATAAAACAAAAAAAACATGAAATATTGACTCGAAAATATTTTTCGAGCCAATATAGAGACACTATATTATATTTTAAGCCAATAAATCATAATATAAAATAAATTGCATACATAATTATAATATCAAATTGAAGAAAATGATCTGAATTTGAAATCTGTATAAAACTTGTTCAAGAAAGGAATCCGAATTTCTTCTTTCAGCGAATTCGGCGAATACAAGGTTTTGGCCCTTGGGCATTTTAAATATTTAAATCTAGAAGACTTAAATATTTAGCATGAAAGATTTTAAATATGGTATACAAAGTTCACTAAGAGTGATTTTAATTGTGATGTGTGTGTGTGTGTGTGTGTGTGTGTGTGTGTGTGTGTGTGTGTGTGTGTGTGTGTGTGTGTGTGTGTGTGTGTGTGTGTGTGTGTGTGTGTGTGTGTGTGTGTGTGTGTGTGTGTGTGTGTGTGTGTGTGTGTGTGTGTGTGTGTGTGTGTGTGTGTGTGTGTGTGTGTGTGTGTGTGTGTGTGAATTTAGAACATAGAAAACAAATAAAAATATATCATTTATAAAGTTAATTCATGTCCATGCTTTACACCTTCATCTGAGATCCTTGGTAAACTTAAAAATAGACAAAACTGACATCTGTGTTTATATATCAAAATTATTTATAATTAAATGAAGTAAACTTGAGTGCTTCAGGTTCTTAACATAGATTCATTTCTTCTCTTGGTCTTTAGCAGAGAGTACTTTTTATTCGGATATTAAATGGAAGCTTTCCATCAAATAACCTTGGAAGAGTCTCGTCTTTTCTAACTACGTATGTATGAAATGAAAACATATTTCAATTAAGATTTCTCAGTATTAATCAGGAAATGTTCAGTTTCTGCCACATTTAAGCATAATAATCTACAGATAAGTGTTCCTAGTTGCATTAATAGCAATTATTATTATTATTATTATTATTATTATTATTATTATTATTATTATTATTATTATTATTATTATTATTATTATTATTATTATTTGACACCTCCATGGAGTCTAATGACTCATCGAGGGAGGACACCTGCTCTACAACTCCATCTTTCAAACACCATTCAATCATCAACTGACCGCAACTACTCCAACACCATCCACCGTCGACCACCACTGGTATTTCCACAGACAATCACAAACATCCAAATATTAAAAAAAAGTTTTATACTGTATTTAATACGGTTCGTGTTTGTTAACTTATGCATAAGATCTTTTAATTTCTTTTAATCCTTTTTTCAGACAAACCTTTATGTATGTGTTATGCAGAATACACTGTCATTAAAACACAGAAAATAATTAATTTGACAGCTCAGTTTAATTATGATATGTGCCTTGAAAATTTGAACTTAAAATCATTACTTCAACGTCTTGAGAACAAGTGAGGTGACTATTCGTCTTAAATTATTTGAAGTATGTAAATTAGTGGAAGCATCAGCAAGAGATGGATGCAAGGCGTATGTGTGCACACATACGCCTTGCATCCATCATTACACACACACACACACACACACACACACACACACACACACACACACACACACACACACACACACACACACACACACATTTAAAAGAATTCTTAGTGAACTTTGTATATATGTAGCTAGTTACCATATTTAAAATCTTTCATGCTAAATATTTAAGTCTTCTAGATTTAAATATTTAAAATGCCCAAGGGCCAATACCTTGTATTCGCCGTTTAATGTCAGATTTCTTTGTTGAATAAGTTTTATACAGATTTCAAATTCAGATTATTTTCTTCAATTTGATATTATAATTATTTATGCAATTTATTTTATATTATAATTTATTGGCTCAAAATATAATGTATTGTCTCTATATTGGCTCAAAATATAATGTATTGTCTCTATATTGGCTCGAAAAAAATTTTCAAGCCAAAATTATTATTATTAAAATTATGAAAACAATAATATAAATGGAGTACCGCTTCATATGTAATTTACATGGAATAACGATTAATTTAATATTAATACAATCTCTTTTCCAATTTTAAATGCCTGTTGCTGTTCTTCACGTCGAAATTTCTGGAACATAAAACTACGTAGACAGTTGAAGCAAACAAATAATTTAATAGCTTAAATTATCTATTTACAGCCAACGTTTTACTACCTTACACTAGCATTATCAGAGGCAATTTAACACTATACAATCAGTGAAGACAAACCAAAATGTCCTGTAAAACATTTTTACGTGCGTAGAGGTTGACAGTGGAGCTTTTCCTGGTGATTCCTGTTGTTACTGTTAATTACGTTAGTCCTCTTGTTAATGCAGATGCCACTTTGGTCAGGAGAAAAGAAGACAAAAAATATATCCGGAATGGAGAACCAAAAAAGCGTACTATCTCAACATTCCATAGAGAAAGACCATTTCATAAGATGGAAGAAAATCAGGTCATTTTACAAATTCCGGTTCAAATTCCTGAACGGTTAACTGCAACAGAACGGAGGATATGATTTTAAACAGATTTTTGCACACGGTCCTCTCTATCCATCAGCATTAACCACAGGAATCACGACGAAGAGTGCCGCTGTCGTCCTCTACGCATGTATCTGTCTTTGTTATCCAGGTTATTTTAGTTTGTGTCTTCACTGAGGTGTGGTATTAAATTTCCTCTGATAATGCTAGCTTAAGAATTTGTTGTTTCAAGGATACTTGCGACATAAGACTGAATGATATAATCACGTAATCACAAGAAAGATATTTATTTAACCAAATATTTCGGTCTGGAAATAGCAGACCGAAATATTTGGCTATAGATATTTGGCTATACGGTAAGTAGGAGAATCAATACAATCTACTATTGGACGAAGAGGATAGTCAATCTTATGCATTTTTGGAAGGCCTTGAGTCCTTGAGAAAAAATAATCACCTCGTTATCACTAAAGCTGACAAGGGAAAAGCAACAGTAGTTATGGACTCAGCAAATTACAGAAGAAAACTTTCTCTTTTGCTTCGAGATCGCTCCACTTATCAAGAAATTGATTATAATCCAACCAACAGACAACTAAAGAAATTAAATTCTCTCCTTGATGAAGTCATCAGTTTGGATAAAGACACAATTGAAAGACTTAAAACTCATTTTTTTGCAAGACCTCCTAGATTTTATGGCCTTCCAAAAATCCATAATATTGACTATCCTCTTCGTCCAATAGTAGATTGTATTGATTCTCCTACTTACCGTATAGCCAAATATCTAGCTAAATTATTGAAATCTTACATTGGCAACTCTAATTCTTTTTTAAAAAACTCCTCAGATTTCTTAGAAAAATTAAAAAATGTCTCATTACAACCTACAGATCTTATGGTTAGTTTTGATATTGAATCTTTATATACCAATGTACCTCTCAAGGAAACTTTAAAATTACTTGCTGACATCTTTCCTCAAGATATTATAAAACTATTCGATTTCGTAATACATTCTGGATATTTCGTATGTCAAAACAAATTTTATAGCCAAGTAGAAGGAACGGCCATGGGAACTCCTCTTTCTCCGGCTTCAGCCAACGTTTATTTAGAACATTTAGAAAAAGTCCTCTTCGCATCTATTTTCCCTCAACCATCTTTTTGGGTAAGATATATAGATGACATATTTACTATTTGGCCTCAAAGCAAAAACGCTTTACCTTCCTTTTTAAACAGTATTAATTCCTTGAATCATCACATAAAGTTTACTATGGAATTAGAAGAAAACAACCAGTTATCTTTTTTAGACGTTCTCCTCATCCGATCACCTTCAAATATTCTTACAACTACAGTATACAGGAAACCAACATTCACAGGTCGTTATATTCTTAAAGAATCAGCCCATCAACCATGTGAAAAAACAGGAATTATAAAATGCCTCATCAGAAGAGCCAAAACTAATTGTTCTACTTTTGATTATCTACAGAAAGAACTTTCTACTATCCAACAACACATGAAACTCAATGGCTTTTCTGAAAAAAGTACTCAACGTCTTCTCAATTCTTATAATCCTCCACAAAACAACAAAGTTTCAACACGTCGAGTGCCTATCCCTTATATCTCCGGTATTTCAGAACCTATCGCAAGAATTTTAAAGAAATATGATTTATCAACTACGTATTCACCTATTAACAAATTGTCTTCTCATTTTCCTTCTCCTAAAGACAAACCCTCAATTTTATCTCTTCCTGGAGTTTATCAAATTCCGTGCAACTGTCATCTCTCTTATTTTGGACAAACTGGACGTTCTCTTGAAAAAAGAATCCAAGAACATCAATCATCCATTCTTCACAACAAACCTGAAAAGTCTGAATTGGCTCAACACGGGATTGAAACTGACCACAGCATCCTTTGGTCCAAGCCTCGCCTCTTACATAGATCCCGTTATAGGTTCGAACGTTTATTCAAGGAAAGCGTGGAGGCCTTGCTCCATCGCCCCAACCTGAATCATAATGACTGTATATCTATATCAAAAATCTGGGAAAGTCTAATCAAGATTACTCATTAATTAATTTTTTTTTTAATAGCAAATTCAATCATGTTTCTACTTCAAAATATTCCGTTTCATACTTAGTGATATAACATCACGCGGCGTATTCTAATTTTAACGATCTATTGTTAGTATTCTAGCTTGTATTTTTTAAGCTGTTCTTGTAATACCACTGACGATGGTCTGCTATTTCCAGACCGAAATATTTGGTTAAATAAATATCTTTCTTGTGATTACGTGATTATATCATTCAATGCTAGCTTAAGCTTCCGAAACGTCGGCTGTAATTAATTAACTTATGCTAGTAAGTTATTTGCTTGCATTCAAATGTCTAAGTAGTTTAATTTTGCACAAACTTGACATGAATAACAATTTGGTTTTGACTATCTTAAGAAATAAAGTAAAAACAAATAATAATAATAATAATAAACTTACTTAGGAAATGCAACGAAATTGGGATGGTTTGCTGCACTGGGAAAAATTTAACGCTCACTCAGATAATATTATCTGAGTGAGCGTTAAAGTTATTTGTCAAGTACTAATTTATAAATTTGTCAAATGCTAAGTGACACTAAATTTAAAACGCATGTCTTAGTTTTCTATAAGTAATATTCGCTGTTGTAAGAGATATGATGCATGCAGGATAAAATAGTCAACGAATACGCACTGGACATTTGAAAAACCGAACGAGTAATTTAATATTACAGTCCGTGCAACATCTTGTTCAAAGAGGTCAAATGATACTTGAAGGTCATCCACTTTCACATTCGCAGTGAAGCCTGTGCTAAGCACAGATAGCAATTCTGCAAGTAGTGATAAAATGAAGGAATCAGATTCCATATCATTTAGTAAGATTATATAAGAGAAAAATATCACTAACAGAAAAACGCTATGAATGAGATCGTTTTTAATGATGTGTTTGTTTTTTTGCCCATTACATATTACTATACTTTAATTTTAGTTTGCGATCCTCACTTATTGCGAAAGGTAGCTGTGTTGAAATCCACCATCCTCTGATGGTGGAAAGCCTTTGCCAGGAAAGGCTTTCCATCATCACTAATCCGTTTCAGAGAATGAGGTGGTTCAAAAATTTCTTTCTCATTCATGTGTTTTCTTTGCAAAAATTTCATTTGTTAGCCATTGACGAATCTTCACAGACTATTAATTGAAACTCAGACATCTTCGAGTATAGTAAGGAAATGGCGGGTAATACGGAATATAATGTTTCACATAAAACGGTATTTCGTATTATTGGAAGTTTCTCTGTTTGTCTCTAAAATCGCAATATATTTGCTGATCAATGTCATCTATTCTTGCTTAAAAGTTCTGTCCTTACTAAATGTTTTGAAATAAATTTTTGCAGGCTACAGTACTCTTTTGTATCCAATTTTAGATTTGTTTATAATAAAAATGACTTGACAACCTTCATATTTCAAATACTAAATTCACTAAATCTGAGAACATTGAGATCAGTACGCTTTTATTTCTACAAAAAGTTTGCGTAGTGTTTGAGATAACAATTAGCTAGAAATATTTGCATAAGCGAAATTACCTTGACTACATCCGTTTTACTTCCCTGAGAGTGCCATTAGGCTGGCTGCAGAACGAATTAAACAAATCGCTACATCAACACAGGTTTTATCTTCTATAAAAATTCCATAGCAACTGTTCATATGAATTCAGCACAGGAATTGCAAATTAGAGAACAGTATCACTTCTTCCTCTCTCATTCCTTTTACTGTTGTATTCTGGAACAGACACCCATCTTTTTTCCAGGTAATACAATACACGGTCTTGAAGTCAACCATGAACAAATTTCACTTTCCCAACACTCTATACATCCCTGGAATAGGAAAACAGATATTAATTCATCCACTATTTCATCCACTTTCACAACAAAAAAAGTTAAAAGTAAATGAAAGGTTGAGGCACTGGTTTTAGTTGTTCATTAACTAAAGCCAAAGGCACTGGCTTTAGTCAATGAACAACTAAAGGCAGTGCCCGTCTATATATGGTCCACTCGACCAAACTTAATAAGCAACTTTACTAGACGATTAAAAAAAACCAAGTGTTAATTTAAATAACTGGGATTAATTGTGCGGAGGATAACATTTTGTGCGGAGGATAACAGCACAAAAAAAAATGATACGTAAAAAAACATCACCACCTCAACGAACCCATTCAAAAACAAACAAAAAAAAAACAATAACATGAAATGAAATGCCACATAACCAGGAACAAATGAAAAAGGCTTACCCAAATGAACCTAAGAAAAGAAACCATTTAAGTAACCTGAATTTAGTTGCAATTGTCAATTGTAAAACAACTCTATAACTCTCTAAAAAAATTTGTTTGATAATGCTTCAAACTCATCTAAGAATGTAAACTTCCACAATGTAAGAACTGGTCATTAACGTCCAATTTAATATTAGTCTTCCCTAGAAATAACACGATATGTATAGATATACAAGCGTTAAGTGAAATACGCATTAGTTAACTTGACGTTTACCGATATTTTCTCGTTAATTAAGATATATTTCATTATAGTGTTCATTATAATCGATCAGGCTGATTTATCTTATACTCTGGAAAAAATACTTTTCATAAATCAAATGTGATCACTGCTGAAACTGCGATGATTTACGACACAATAATGAATATACTCATATTTGCTATATAACAGGAGTGGGCAAGTCCTTTGGTAATAAGAGCCTTATATAATACATTTCTGAATGTTCAAGAGCTGCAGAAAATATTATTTTAAAATTGTATTTATAAATAATTTGTATTTATAAATAACTCACCAAAGAAGGATATGTTTAATCTCTACTCGTTGAAGGCTTTGATTGAGTCTTCATTTGTGCAGTTAATAGTTTAAAATCTGGCTGGTAGGATGTTAAAGCTGTTCTAAGAAGCTCCGTGAGGTGGCTGTTAGTGAGGATATCCCGATGTTATGTTTTGACTTGACAAATTTCATTGCAGAAAAGAGAGATTCGCAGCAGTAAGTTGTCCCAAAAACAGAGAGTAGTCGGAAGCCAGTTTTCTGAAGATTGGGATACTTTACTTCTGGGATTTGTTTCCAAAAGTCAGTTACAGATGAGCCTTTATGTACTTGCTTCAACACACATCTTCTTGTAGCTCAATAAGTTATGTCTCTGTAGAGGCAGCATCTGCGGTAAAAGCTGCAAGAACAGGACATCCATCTTTGATGACATCAATCACAAAAGGATTCACAAGAAATTCAAAACATGGCTTTAACTTTTTAAGTTTCTCAAACCTATTCTCAAAATCATTACAAACTGTTTTTATGTTTCCTTCGTATTGTTTCAGTTTCCTGTGTTTAATTTAATCATCAGGAAAAGCAGTTATTCTTAATTTAAAGTTGGAAAAGTGCTAAAATTTCTTTGATGCGAGATCTCTTTGAAAATTCAGATGCAAACTTTTTATGATTACATTCATGGTGGCACATTAAATTACTGGCTTTAAAGTGGCTGATGGTTGTACGAGTGATAAGACACAGAGCCTTTTTCACCCTTAACAGTAAAAGCAAAAACGTCTTTCCATTGTTGGTTAAACACTCTTTTCTTGTTCGTATTTCCGTTTTATACTCTTCTGTTGCTCAGTCATTATAAACAAGGCTTTTATAACTTTGACTAAAATCAATCTTAAGTATTTATTAATCAGAAAAGTACTTATTTATACTAAACTTCACTAGTTATGTTCCGATACCAAAAGCGCGTAACTTGTGTGTACTGAATGAAGAGTGATGACCAGAGTCCAGGCAACGGAGGCGCAGGTAATGCAGCGATCATAGTAGTCGCTTTTGGAACTAATTTTGCCTGGAGCGACGCAGGCCATGAAATGTCGAAACACTTTTTACCAACTAAATACGATAATAAAATCCACGTTAACGACCCTTTTGACCAGTACCATTTAAAAGCTAAAAATGTAAAGTTTCAAAATATATGTTTTTACTTATCTTTAAAGCATTTACGAAATAAAATGTTCTAATATTGGCACAGAGCCTGTGTAGCTCAGTGGATGTGGCGTTTGCATACCACCGCGCTTGGCTGTACGAAGGAAGACGTCATTTCGAGTCTAGTCGGCGACTAGAGGAAATTTTTCTAAGCCTTTTTTCGACCGGTTCCCGAGTTAGTCGATCTCTGGCACGGTCAAGCAGGTTTTTCCTTCCGGAAACTCGGGTTTTTCGTCCCGTAAACTCAAGAAAATCGACCGTAGAACCCACATTATTTCAGACATTAAATATATTGTGTTAGAGTTAGGGACCACGAGATGGCGGCACATTTGAGTCGTCTCTCTTCACTGCGTACCGCTTAATTAGTGATAGCTTTG
Organism: Typopeltis vanoorti; assembly: GCF_054136105.1. Lineage (NCBI taxonomy): Eukaryota > Metazoa > Arthropoda > Arachnida > Uropygi > Thelyphonidae > Typopeltis > Typopeltis vanoorti. The sequence continues at coordinate 113,283,580 of NC_143553.1, forward strand.
GGCCATCTGTCTCTGATTGGGTACCAGTGGAGATTGAACTGCCCACTCAGTCTCCAAAAGCTAGATAGGGCTAAATGGCCTCGCCTACTCCCGTATACGTAAATAAAAAGGCGTTAGCTGATTTTTTTTTTTAATATTGGCACATACTATACTACTATAGATCAGTGTTTCTCAACCTGTGATCCGCGACGATGGGACAGATGGTCCTCAGGCAGACTTAAATTAATTAAATAAAAATATATATATAAATAATTATCCAAACAAATTAAAATTGAACAAGTAAGTAAAAATTATTGAAATCAAATGGAGAATTTAAAAAAAAATCAATAAATAGCGTCAGAATGTTCAAAGGCGGAAGCAATAAAACTATATTGTTGTTCACTTCACCCCTCTTTTATTACTCGTCATTCTGGCAATACAATAATTTGTAGCGGTAGAATGACGAATAATAAGAGGGGATGAAGTGAACAACAATATCGTTTTATTGCTTCCACCTTCCCTTGCTGTTTTGTCAGATTTGAAGTGAACATGTGTTATTCACATAAACAACAACCAATTGCTTGTTGTTTATTGATTTTTATTATTGAAGGTTTCCTTCCTTCATCCAAGGCTTGGTATACCTTCAGAAGTGCTAAATGATACTTGGACAAAGTGTGTCGTAAGTTAATCCCAGTATTTATATATATTTTTGGAAACGCTTTTTAATAAGAGAAAAGGGCTTAGAACTAGGACTTTGAAAAGAAGAGCAAATGAAACAGTGCTAACCTTAATTGTGATACACGTGTTGTAACAGCTAGTAAATCTGATACTATTAAAATAGAAGAAACAAGCAGTTCAAAGAAAAAATACAGCAGGAAATATAACAGTTCATATTTATAATTTGGGTTTACTTGGTGTGGAGATGAAAGCGAACAGAAACCTCGATGTGTTTTGTGTTATGAAGTGTTGTCGAACGAGTGCATGAAACCTGCGAAACTCCCACGACATTTAGAAACTAAACATTGTGATGTGAAAAATAAGCAAATTGAAAACAAAAAGCCAATTTCCGCGACGCCTAGCGACATTAAATCATGGGAAAGATGTAGTTTCTGCCATGGGTTCGATTAATAGCATGGCACTGGTCTTAAGTTTGCTCATAGTGAAAACAGGGAAACCTCATTCTATCGGGGAAATTTACTACTTCCAGCTATAAAAGATGTGTTAAAAACCATGCTTGGCAAAAGTTACTAAAAGATGTTGATTTCACTCCTCTTTCAATAACACTGTAGGACACAGAATTAATAATATGGCAGGTGACGTAGAATCTCAGTTAATCGAAAGAGTTAAGAAGAGCCTTTATTATGCGTTACAAATAGACGAGACTACTGATGTTACAAATGATGCGCAGTTAATATGCTACGTAAGATATGACCACGATAACAATATTCATGACGATATTCTGTTTTGTAGAACTTTGTCATCCCGAACAACTGGAGAAGAAATATTTCACACTCTCAATAATTACATAATACACAAAGGGATCCGCTGGGGAAAATGCATGGGATTCTGTTCGGATGGAGCTCGGCCCTTACAGGCAGGCATAGTGGTGTTGTTTCTATGGTCAAGGAAGTAGCTCCGTATATGAATTGGATACATTATTTCATACATAGAGAAAGATTGGCCTCCAAAGGAATGGCACTAGAATTTAAAACTGTGGTACAACGCTGTAAAGCTAGTTAATTTTACTAAGGCTCGACCGTTAAATAACAGGTTATTTTCAGTACTCTGGGATGAAATGGGCAGTGAATATATACAACTTTTGCTTCATTCTGAAATTCGCTGCTTTCCCGGGGCAAAGTACTAACAAGATCATTTCAATTAAGACAAGAAGTTTTATTGTTTGTAAATGAAAGTAATTTTAATTTTGCATCACTCCTTGTTGACGAAGCATGGTTAACAACGCTATCCTATCTTTCAGACATTTTTTGTTGAAATTCAATAAACTAAATCTCTCCCTTCAGGGAAAATCTTTAACTGTTCTTGATGCATACGACAAAATAAAGGCATTCAAGAGAAGAAGAAAAAAAAACTGGTGTTGTGCAATACTTATGTAAGAGATAGATAATTTTCACCTTTTACAACATTGGAATCCTTTTTAGTGGAAAATGATCTTTTTGTTGATTCCGAGTTTCTGGAAAGGGTTTGTCACCACCTCAAAACTCTGAAACAGAATTTTGAAACGTATTTTTCCAAATAACGTTTATAAGAAATTTCTGTGGGTTCGAGATCTATTTCCAGCTTATAGTCATAAAACGACCTTTCGTTAATGAAAAAAGAACAGCTAATTGAGCTTTCAAGTGACAGTGGGCTTAAAATGCAATTCCGTGATCTGGGTTTGATTCGATTCTGGATCTCGCCTTAAGTGAGAAGTGAATTTCTCAAATTATCTGAAGAAGCATTGAAAATTGTTATACAGTTTTCTACAACCTATCTTTCTGAGAAAGGATTTTCATCACTCCTTTAAATAAAAACAAAATACAGCAATCGTTATAGTGTGTGGATAATATTGGTCAACTTCGACTGAAGTTGACCAATATTGAGCCAGATATCCAGCAACTCTGCAAATGTCGAGAAGCTGAACCATCTCATTAAAAGTAAGTAGTAACATAATTATATCATATTATTTGTTTGGACTATAGTTTCCGATTATTCACGTTACTACTTTTGGAATTAATCCATTTCCAAAATCGGGGATGAAACGAAAGTTACGCAAAGTGACGTCACTGTGAGGCTCAGTTCTGCTGGCTTCTCATACGGTCGCTTGCGGGAATATGAGACCGAGCACACCGAATCCGTCGCATGCAGACAACAACATCCGTACGGTCATGGATTGTACAGAAACACACATCACAACGTAACGAACACAGGACGCATATAAATAAAACCACCACACGATTAATGAATCTGCCAGATTTACGATGACCACTGTTGTGCCTCTGGATGAAACAGGATGGATATAATCAAAACCACCATCATAACACGATTAGTACAAATAACATGCGTACAGTATATACGGCATACGGTCGTTAGCGGGAAAATGTGCCGGACCACCTGGATTGCACTTTGCGACTGACATTGTGGGTTGGACTGTTTATAGATATTGGGAAGGACCTCACATAACAGGATGTTTTACATTTTTTTCGCTGGTCATGGAAAACTCGTCAGGAAAATGGGGCGATTCGTATCTGCCGGAAGTGTGTGTGTGTGTGTGTGGAGGGGAATTATGGTTTCGGGATGTTCTGAGTGAATTTTTTGGGCATCAGCAGGGGATGGTTTTGAAAGGACAAGGGACATGATGGAATCCATGGATGTCAAGTTCGTATTCAGTATTATGTTGAATGGAGTAAGATAAGAACAACTTTTTCCTTCGTCTCACAACGCACACTTAGCGAATGGAATAGTTTACATGTCGCAGGTCGAATCAGAGAGTGAGTGAAGATAAAAGTCGTTTTGGGGCCAGCTTCATGAGTATGGGTAGATGAATGGAGATAACAAATAACATTTACAGATACCACGCTATTTTAAACCTGGAATTTTCCGTTTAATATTTTCGGACCGGGGTTGACCGCAGATAACTGAAAGCACGGATAGCGAACCCACGGACAAGGTGGGGGGGATACGTTATTTTTAATTTTAATTGCGTGCTATGATTTTCATTTGTGCATCGGTAGCGTATATAAGCAGATAATAAAAGCACAACAGCAGGGTTTTTATATTGACGAGGAATACAAATATTCTGCAATGATGCCTTACTATATTTCATTATTGAACATCAGTTTTTCTAATAGATATGCAGAGGTTGCGATGTCTTTACAGTTGAATTGATGAGTTCAACTGCAAGAACCGTGTATGTGACATGAGAAGCGAATTAGCTTTATTAACATTAGAAATCGATTTTTCTGAAAACACATAAGAGAGTGTTTTAGATAGTGAACATGAAAGTATTTAGTAATTTTAATTTCAAATTTAAAAATACTAGACAAAAATGCTGTATTTGTACAGGTCTATTCGTATAGTATTGTAATAAATGTGCGTTTGTTTCAAATAACAATTAGCGTTAATTATTTAAATCATCCAAATAACTTCGTACGTAATAAAAAATGCAAATCAATTTTGCTTTTAAATTTTAAAATCGAAAATAAGTTTAAACCAAAGCATCCTATCCTCTGAAGTGTTCCTATCCAGAAAGTTGGCTATTTTCTCATATTCCTATCCTTTCTTTCTGCATAGTTTGTCCCTGCCATTCCTTTATGGCATACCAACACAAATTTTGAATTTGCTTTTCATATGCTGTTACGCTTTTACAATAACTAATTAATGAATTCATAACTGAGGCAAATTAAAACTAGTTTGCTTCACGTCATCATTATCATCTTCTTCTTCTTCGTCTTCACCGCTTCCTGAATAGATCATGCAGAATAGCCTGTCAGGTGATTTGCCTTCATATAAGCCTAAGCAATGCTATGAAATGGAGGTTAATCTTGGGTATATATTGTGTATATCAATTGAATGCGTGCATTCTCTAGTTGGTTTGTCATGCGGATGAAAGTTCAAGACACCCATATGAAAACAGTTAACTTACTTTTAGCAGAAAATGCCCAATAATAAATCTTCGCGTTCAAGATGAGATTCAAATTCAGGTCTTACTATTCAAAGAATCGCTGTTATCGACTGAGATATGAAGGCACAAAATTAAAAATCTCTACACTCTAGACGAGTAACTATAATCTGATTGCTTCATACTCATGGGAAGATTCCAATGTTACTTAGAATAAAATTGAACATAAGATGCAAAGAAAAAAGCAAAACAAAAACAACAACAAAAACGCCGTATTGTAATGTTTTCAGAAACATAAAAACATGCTAGAATTAAGCCAAAGTTATAAGTGCTATGTACTGTTCCATAGAATTTTCGTTAAATAATGATGTTATTATTTGAAATAATTTATAATTTATGATCATTCACAAAATATTGTGAAGCTTTATAAGCTTGTATGATAAAATGAACATGCAAATGATAAATCATTTTACTTTTCATGTACATGTCAATTCTAGTATATTTTCCAGTTTATCAAACATCTCATATAAATGTAAGAGCAAGGATATGAATAAACTTTACAAATATTACGTATTTTGTTTTTCTCTGGTTCACTAGGCTAACTAACTATCTAACGATATATAGTTTTGTTTACCTAATAACCGTATGTCTAAACTTCACCGTTAATATAAATGGTGAAGTGTGCATACCTGCATACTTCACTAACCAGTATGCAGGGACATACATACATATATATATATATATATATGATCATTCACAAAATATTGTGAAGCTTTATAAGCTTGTATGATAAAATGAACATGCAAAATTAAATTTTCTTTGCGTAGAAAATTCTGGTAAATACCTAGAAAAAAATTATATTAAAGCAACTGATACAACCACAAGAAAGAGCATATACTTGTAGCAGATTTATCCTCCTATGTTCTTTCATATGGATATATCAGTTGCTTTAATATAACTTTTGTTCTACGTGTTTATCAGAACTCTCTCGTGTGTGTGTTTTATATATATATATATATATATATATATATATATATATATATATATATATATATATATATATATATATATACTTTATCTTCTGATATACTTTATCTTCATGTTTTTTTTTTCATTTTCCCCCTACCCGTGAGTTATAGTGATTTTTCTCTTTCTTCCTTAATTTATGGAAACCGGTATATATTATTTGCTTTACTTCTACTAGCGGATAAAAACGAATTTTTAGATTTTAAAATGTGCTCGGTTTATTTACCTCGACTCCCTGCGGCTTATCCTTCATTAGATGTTATCAGAGATAAAATAATAATTATAATAATAAGTAAATAAGCAAAACAGATCCTCTTCCGGTTCACTTTCGATGGCATATGGAATTTTTAATCTCTAGTTATATTCTATTATTTTCATTCGCTCATCGGTCAAGTACAAAAACGGATAATTAAAGTACTATAGAATCCCGAGTTTGTATTGACACTGAAACAGATATTCTGCGTTGACCCCTTATTATATATCATCCTACGTCTTTCTATTGGAACCGGTTGTAACATCGACGCGAAGTTTATGAAGGTATTATTGCTTTAGAAGAATATCCTAGAAGACACTAGTATTCCTTTATACCTATTAAATCAAGGTGAACAAAACCATAAAGTAGCTGCTCTTCATCATTTAAAAAAAATAAAATATCTTGCTAAATGCGAAATCCATTCTCTCATTCTAAGGTATCACTATCAGTTATACCGTGTGCATGAAAATAAATGATCACAAAAGTCTATACCAGTGGTTCCCAAAGTGAGTGGTACCGCCCCCCTGGTGGGCGGTGGGATTACCCAAAGGGGAGCTAAGAGGCAAGCAGGCAGCAGGGAGGGAGGGCGCTGAAGGTGTGCTGCAAAATGCTGAAATGTGCAATAATTAACTGCTCTTCTTTGATTATTATTATTGTTGTTGTTGTTTCCAAGACAATTTTAATTGTTTTCCATGTTGTTGTTTTCCAAGACATTTTCCGAGTTCTTTTTGTTGATAATTTCTGAAGTGGTCCTTTTTTACCTTAATAGTATTGAGTGTGTTATAATATATTTTCCCATATTCTTGTTTACTGAACAAATATGTGAAGCTTTTAGCTATGTAAGTGTCGTGTCACAGCTTGGCAAATTATGAAGGTAAAGATAAAGATTATTATTATTTACAAAAACTACTTTCAAATATATATGTACGCTTATTTCTGCATGTTCCAGAATAGAAATCGCAGATGCAGATACGTCAAAGAAAAAATGTAGGCAGTATAGCATTGAATACCTAAAATATGGATGCATACCAGCATCAACAAACCAGCAGCTGCCAATGTGCCTTTTATGTAAAAGGGTCTTCTCTAATGAGGCTATGACAATAATTGAACATTTGAAGAATGTGCATCCTGAGAAGGCAAGTAGATCAATGATTTACTTTCGTTGGAAGTTCCAGATTAGGTAATAAATCCATTTTCCGATACTGAGGTAGTGGGAGCCATGGAGGAAGAACTAATTGAGCTACAAAATGACTTTGAGCTGAAGCCAAAATTTAAGAAAACTCTGCTTGTTGTTCTTCACTGTGGGGAGTGGTTAAGAAGCTCCTCGTTGCATTTCCAACATCACGTGGTTTTAGTGTGGTCATGCAACTTCTTTCAAAACGAAGAAATAGACACCGGATATTGAAAAAGAGAGCCTTAAGGCTTCACTTCGGCGATGCAAAATTATTCAAATTAAGTGGATATTGAATCCAACATTATTTCAAAGCTGAATAGAGAAACAACAAGAGTTTCGTGTCGAATATAGAAACTATAAAAGTTTCGGCGGATCCAAGCGTAAGCAAATCTTTCATGATAGGGGAAACTTGTAGTAAAGATGGAGTAAGCTCTGATCACTATACTTAGTATTTCCCGCAATGTAAAAGACATCTCCTAGTGGACATGTATAACATCATACATGTCCACTAGGAGAATAAACAAACTTTTTCAATTTTACTCAATCCTTTTTCCAAGGTAAAAAAACTTTCAACTTCTTTATCTCATGCAGAGATTTTTATTATTAAGGTAAAGCACCTTTTGTCTACTTGTATATGAGATATATATGATTTCTGCATTATTTCAACCTTGGTATATCCCCAGGTCTGGCTACCACTGAAGAGACCTCAATAAAGTCGAAACCTGTCTGGGTAGTGATCCTTCCTATTATGGATTGCATTATATACGCCTGAAAGGGGGTTTGCTTTGCATTATGGGATACATACTAAGGCAAGTGATTATGGAGTCATTAGCCGCTAAGCCAAATTGCCTCCTACGTCATAAAAAGTTTGCAAAACACTGATGTGAATGTTTGGCTAAGTGATATTGCATTTTACTATAAATCTGTGCAGTAGCTGAGACGTGAATATATTTCACACGCAAAACTTTGTTTTGCTTACTTGGGAAAAGGATTAAATCCAAGTATAAATTTTTTTGGCATGTTTAACATATATATATATATATATACATTCATGAATACTCGGCAAAAGGGCTCTACATCGACATTCATTCCACAAGAAACTTATTCATTCCATATAGAATATTTAAGAAGTAGAATGTGAAATACAATATACGAAATATAATCATCTATCTTGAAAAAGACAAAGTTAAATCTCCTTCAGTATTTCCCAGGAGTATTTTAATGACATTACAAGTAAAGATAAGCGAACGGAAATATCAGATTGATAGCGCGATTGACCGCCTGACGTACTCGTATAATATCTCATTTTATATTCTGTATTTGTTTTAACCTATATTAATTATTTCCTCTGTGTGTGTGTGTGTGTGTGTGTGTGTGTGTGTGTGTGTGTGTGTGTGTGTGTGTGTGTGTGTGTGTGTGTGTGTGTGTGTGTGTGTGTGTGTGTGTGTGTGTGTGTGTGTGTGTGTGTGTGTTGCATCTAATACCAGAAGTGGTAATAGATGTAACACACCTAATAAACTTGAATAAATTTCACTAATGTAACATTAGTGAAACTATTGGTATTTATATGTAGAGGTGATCAGAATTTTAATTTATTTATTTTTATAGCGTTTGGATATATTATTATTAATGCAAATGATCAAATCTTTTCTCAAATCATTACTTAAATCAGATCAAAGATCAAATTATTTCTTAAAGACAAAAACTTTAACTGAATGTATAATTTGTTTTATCTATACAGCTGATGACCGGCTCTCATTGGGACCTTCATGATAAACTTACACTTTGATGAACAATTAATTTCTTTTGCGATTTCCTTGAAGATGAAGATATGAAATGCAGCTATATATCCGATAAATGAATATATGCTCAATTTCGAAGTATATATAACCTAATAATAAATAACGTCCAGATTTATTCACATGCCAGTCTATGTAGATTTTTTCTTTTGAAATTAGCATTGTAAATGAATGTATTATCAATGACTTTAATAAAATTTTAAAACAATATTTTTTATTTCAACTTCGAACATTTATATTAACGTGTATATTTTTGTATGCCTTAATGCATAATTATTGAAGTCAAATCTGTGAAACAATAATCTCTTTGACATCCGGAAATATCACTATTGACGGTGATATCACTATTTTGACGATAGAAAAAGTTGTTTTGATCCTTTTCAGTATAAATGATTCTGAAATAAAACAGCAACTTGACGCTTTGATTACTCATTTATCTAGTGGGACAGTGGTTCTCAACCTTTGTGAGACCGCGGTCCGGTAAATTCTTTTTTTATAAGACGAGGGTCCGGTTCCAACACATTTACCATTTTGTTTTTAAATTTCATACATTAAACTGACGTAAGTATTAATAATTAATTATGGCATAATCATAAAGAGTATTAATGCACTTATGTATACGATGTGGCATGTTGACAAATATAATATTAGATTTAAATTAGTTATGAATCATTGGACTAATGAAATCTTGTAGTATATATTGTAGTTTCCTCAGGCTAACGTCATTAAATTAATTTGTACTGATTTTCATTGATATATCCCATCCTGATCACCAAATTTTTTAATATTATTAGAAGTACTCACGAGTGAATACAGACTTTTTCTTCTGTGTACTGGTAGTTTTCCCCCTCCTTTTGTACATCCTGGAAATCTCTCTGTAAGCTTGAGGTGGATGAATCACTACTTGTTGCGTCACAAACATCTTCAATACGAGATTTCTTAACACCAAAATTAAACAAAGTCCCTTGTCTCTTATTCTTATTAAAATTTAAATCTGTAGACCAATTACTTTTAAAAAAATAACGGCACTTGGGTTTCGAAACAAGTACTTACACACTGCAATGCGAACTTGCGAAGAAACAGTATATTACAAGATTTGAGAATCGGATGCAGACCGGCTTGATCTTCTATTCCAGGGGAAAAATTTTCTTTATACTTCTTTGCTGATTGTCACTGACATTTGCTACATTTGACAGATGCTATTTCGTTCAGTTTTGAGAACAGAGGATTTGCCGCCCATTGTTGTTGTAATCGGCTTGCAGGCAATTTTTATGACCAGTCATAAACAGAAGTATTCCCTTTCCCGATTGTTGAAAGATTTCGATGTCTGAAAATTTACACATTCTAGAATATTATTCTCCTCAGAATATTTCCATTATAAAATATTTATTCATGAAAAATGCTTGGAAAACTAAAATGACAAATTCTAGAACTTTTCGCAACCCGATATAACTGATGCCAGGGTCCGGTACCAGGCCGCGGCCGCGGTTGAGAAATACTACAGTGGATAATATGGTAAAAATTCGAATGATATTATAAACCATAAGTCTAATTTGGTCTGAAGTATTGAAAACACATTTTATATCTCGCCATCCTTGGCTTCCACATCGGTTCCGAAATGCGTGAGGTACCAAAATAGTCTGGAAATTTTGTCGCGCTAATCTCAAGCCAGTCTTCATTCTTCTCTTCTGGCATCATATTTCTTCAAATAGAGAAAATGACCTGAGTTATCAGATTCAAGAAAGTGAGCCTTGTAATGGTCTTGTAGTGATGCGGCCCATGACAAAGAAGAAATTAATTTTTAATTGTGCATGTCATGGGCCGCATCATTACATTGCATAATAATTACATAATTGCATAATAATTACATGAATTAATTATAAATAAAATGTCATTCTTAGAAAAAAAAATCTTATCATGCCATATTAAAGAACCCAATGAAGTTGTACGCTGGCATGAGATCCTTACTTAATTCTGAATAAATACATTTAGTGGCTACTGATCAATAAATTATCAACTTTTTTTCCTCTTCAAAATATAAATGCTCTCTCTCTCTCTCTCTCTCTCTCTCTCTCTCTTTCTCCCTCCCTGGTGTATACCAAGTTCTTTGTGGTTGCCATCTATCCTACTTTGAACAAACTGGACGCTTAATACAAGAACATCGGTTCTATATTTACTACAGGAAATCAGATAACTCTAATTTGGCTCAACACGGGATAGACACAGACCACAATGTTCTTTGATCTGAAATTCGCTTACTTTGTCGGTACATTGAACATTTGTATAAAGAGAGTGCTGTGTCCTTGGTCACCGCCAGAACTTGAATTGGAACGACTGGCTATCTTTATCTGAAATATGGGAAAGTCTTATCAGAATAACTGATCAATAAAGTTTTTTTACAGCTATCGATGATTAACCTAAGTTTCCTCAGGTACATCATTACGCTGTTGTATATATAACATCAAAGTTAAGGATGCAAAGTCCAACTCTACCTCTCCGTGGTACACCCTGGGGTGTTGGGAATCTTAAACATTATCGGACCTGGACCCAACACCACTAACAGAGCTCTGGAGAACACTTCAGAATCCTAGTCAGGAGAAGTGTATATGCCACTACAGAAAACGATGCCACTACTGCAACAACAGAAACGGCCTTGAGTCCTGCGCGGCCCACACTCACCTTTCTACAGCGAAGGTAAGGGCACCGAGTGAGGCCAGGGGTGCTAAGAATCTTGCAGATGAAAACAGGCCGCCTCTTAAATCTATGAAAATGGAAATTGGTACCCTCAATACTCGAACTGTGGGAAGAGACTACAGAATAGATTTATTAATCAAAGAACTAACTAATATGAACTTACATATCCTGCTATTGAATAAAACAAAAACATTGAAATAACTGACAGCAAGATGGTACAATGGCTCACAAATACTCCCCGGAACATCCTCAAACAATGGCAAACAAGGCGGAGTGGGCCTCATTGCTAAATCTAAGCTCACCAAGTTGATAATTTCTTGTGACATCATATCTGAAAGAATAGGTGTACTCCTAATTGGAATTGGGAACAATATAGCAATAAAATTAATATCCTGCTACACTCCAACATCTGTAGCTGGTAATATAGAAATAGAAAATTTTTACATGAATCTTGAACAGGCATTAAATTACAAGCCAACATACATATTTATTGGTGGTGACTTTAATGCCAAAATAGGATGCGGAAAAGAAAACGAAACGTTTATAGGTACAAAGGGCCTGGGAGAAAGAAATAGAAGAGGAGAGAGATTGACTGAATTTGCTGCAACAACTCTTTATCATGAACATATTTTTCAACAAACCCCCAGTAAGAAGATGAAGTTGACAATCACCAAATGGAGACGCAAAATGAAATCGACTACATTGTAATAGCCTGTAAAAGACTGGTACAAAATGTTGGTACAATAGGCAAAATATACTTCAACATAGATTCTGACCACAGGCTCCTCAGAGCCATTATAGGTATAGACCACAAAAAAGAACAACATACCAGGGCAACATCAAACCACAAAAGACAACCCAAACAAATAGACTACCACAAGTTCAGGAAGTACATAGAAGAGGCCGAGTGGACTATTAATAACTGTTACATAAATGATGACTATATTGACTTTATTAATAAATTGACTTTATTAATATGCATGAAAAATCAGAAATTCTTCTGAAACAAAAGAAAAGAGAACGACTTTCACCTCAGACTATAGAATTACTAAAACAAAGAAAAGAACTGAAGAAATCTCAACGAATTTTCAAGAATACAAATATTATCTGTCAGTTACTAAGGAAAAGAATTCCAGAAGAATACAAAGCTTTCAGAATATAGAAACTAAAAGAAGAGAAGACCTAGAAAAACCAGCCTGAATGAAATAGAGAAAGACTTAAATTTAAACCGTCAATTCCATCTGCTTTACAGGATCAAAATGGAGAATAACATACTAATAGAATAAGGATAGAAGAAATTGTGCAGAATTTTTATAATGATCTCTATGCAACTAAGCGCCGAGTTTCAGAACCTATCATTCCAAAACCAAGCAATATACCAGATGTACTTCCAGAAGAAATAGAACATGCCCTTAAGAAAATGGGTAAAGGTAAAGCCCCAGGACTTGATCATGTTAAGGCTGAAGAAATCCAACAAGGTGGACCAATCATATTCAAAGCCTTCGCTGCCAGATTCACGTGGTACTTTACTTCAAAGTAAGAAAGATTCCAGAGGAACGGAAGACCTCATAAACCATACTTCTATTCAGAAAAGGGAACAAGGAAGACAAAAAAAACTATCGTCCAATCTGTCTACTCTATCAAATATATAAAATCATGAACAGAGTAATACGGAACAGAAACCAAAACACTCTCGAAGACAACTCCAGCAGAGAGCAGGCAGGATTCAGAAGAGGCTTCTCCACAATGGATCATATCCAAGTCATTTCACAACTAACAGAAAAATGCAGAGATTACCGAATCCCTCTATGTTTCCTCTTTATTGATTTTAGAAAAGCATTTCATATCACAGAACAAACACAATGCGGTCATAGGTGGATTACTGGAAATAAATGTGGATCCTACTTACATCCACATGATAAAAAAAATTAATTCTCTATGACAAAAATAAAATGGATTTTTGTTATAGTAAATTTAACAAAAATCAGACCACACAAATAACCCTATTTGATCAACCTATAAATATAGATATAAAGAGAGGGGGGTCCGCCAAGGCGATGTGATCTTCCCAAATTTATTTACCAGCACTTTAGAACACATTCTGAAAAAAATAGACCTAAACGTAGGAATAAGCACAGATGGTGAAAAACTACAAATCTTATGTTTGCAGATCATCTATTACTGATATCCCACAACCCAAAAGACCTAGAAGAAATGCGTGAAAAATTATACACAAAGTTATATACAAAGAGCAGTTTGGTAGCTTAGAAATGAATCTAGAAAAAATAAAATGGTTTGAAAACATCTAAATAAGTGACAGTCACCTATGTATTAATAACATCCCTATAGTATAAGTCGACTCCTTCAATTACTTGGGGCAAACAATAAAAATGAATAATGATTTATCTGAAGAACTAGCAAAAAGAAAGAAAACCTGCATGGCTATCATTCAACAGACTAAAAGAAACACTTACTGATACAAATCTTGACATCTATGCGAAGGCAAAACCCTTTAATAGTGACATTCTTCCATCACTCACATATGGATCGTAAATATGGAACACGGCAAGAAAAGAAGAAGAGACTCTCATAATAACTCAGCGTGATAACGCAGCTTGAAAGAGATCAGGCATAAAAGATGTGGTAACTGCAGTAAGTAAAAGCAAGATGAGATGGTCAGGTCACATAGTCAGATTCAGGGATAACAGATGGACATTAGAATATTCAACTGGCAACCAAGAATAAAGAGAAACCCAGGAAGACCAGCTATAAGATGGGAAGATCCATTAGTGAAATCTATGGGTATAACATGCTCAAGATCGAGATCGTTGGAGGCATCTTTTGTGACCTGCACTCATGGAGAAATTCTTGTAATAAACTGTCGTTGCCACCTAAGATGGCTTGTAATTTTCAGACCTAAATACTTGGCTTTATCTATATAAATAGTATTGCTTATTCCTTGTGTTTTCGCGTAAATAATTAACAGTAAACATAACACTGTCTTCACGACTCACCTGAATGAGTTTGGAGTTTACTATTATCAAAAAAAAAAATTAAAAATTAAAAAAATTAAAAAGATTACAAAATAATAGGAACTTCTCAAAACCAAACATCAATATTGACAAAGTTGTTATCAACAAATCTTCTTATATACTTTCAGATGTAGAAAAAAAGCATCCTTAGTAAAGGTCTAAACTTTATTCCTTCCCCAAAATTAATACCAAAGGAGACACTACTTACAAAAATAGAAAAAGCTACTTCTTTTCTCCCTCCACAAGATGCAAATCTTCTACGTATTGAATCTATCTTTATTATCAATAACGCAAAACCACCTGCAGACAACATTACTTCAACTGAACGCAAAGCTATTAAAAGTTTAAAAAACAACAAAGACATAATCATCCTCCCTGCAGATAAAGGCAATGCAACAGTCATCCTTAACTCTGAAGATTACCAGAATAAAATGCTTGAATTACTTAATAATGATACCTACTCAATATTCGAGAGAGATCCAACTCGTGAACTTCAAAATCGTACAAACAACTTATTAAAAACAACAACTGAATTATCCCGAAACGTTCGTTTATCGCTACGCTCTCTCCATCCGTTAATTCCTCGCATATATGGTGTTCCTAAAATTCATAAAGCCATTATGTTCTCTTTACGCCATACGCCCAATTGTAGAAGGTATCAATTTTCCTACGTACAATCTTTCAAAATATCTTGCCAAATACCTAAAAGGTTTTTCAGGCAAGTCACCATCCTTTATCAAGAACACTACAGAATTTGTTACATACATCAAGGATATTACAGTTAATGAAGATGACATCATGGCTAGCTTGGACATAACGTCTTTGTTCACTAATGTCCCAACAGATAAAGTCCTAACATTACTCAAGGACAAGTTATCTAAAAAAATGTTAGCCTTGCTTACACATTGCATCAGGTCCGGTTACTTCAAATTTCAAGATAATATATACAAAAAAACCATGGACTGGCTATGGGTAATCCTTTATCCCCTGTACTCGCAAATACTTAGAGGATTTTGAAACCAAGGCTATCTCTTCCTTTATTTTAACACCTAAAGTTTGGAAACGTTATGTGGATGATGTCTTCATTGTTTGGAGCCATGGGCATGAATCCTTTATGGTTTTCCTCGAACATCTCAATAGCCGACATCAAAGTATTAAGTTTACTGCCGAGCTTGAAACGGATAATTCCTTGCCTTTTCTTGATGTCAAACTGACTCGCTCTTCTGGTAAACTCAAAATATCGATATATAGAAAGCCCACACATACCAACAGATATCTTCACAGTCAGTCCCATCATTTCCCTCCTCATAAGCTTGGAATAATTTCCACATTGGGACATAGAGCCCGTTCTCTCCTTGATGATCCAAATGAACTTCTTACAGAAAAAAACCATCTGAAAGCTTCTTTCGAAGTTAATGGATATTCCAAGAAAATGATTGAAAAATTCATTCTTAATCCTCCTAGACATCACTCAGAAGAAACAAATAGATTCAAAGGCAATATATCTATTCCTTAAGTTTCTCCAAATGTTTGTACTGTTTATGCGCATAGGTAGGTGACATGAGTTGGAGTTCTAACTAATAGTCCATAGTTCTGTGAAACAAGTGTTGCAACAAAATACGTACTGATTATAACTGATTATTTGGAAAGGATGAAAAGGATAAGTACACGTTAGTCCAGTTGATCAAATGTATTCCGCCAGGAGATGAAGTTGAATATTGATGACCAGGTCTATCTTTACTAGGAGATAAGTGCATTGGACAACAGTTTCACTTTTTGAACGGGCTGCGTATAGTCAAGCTAAGTTGCTGAAAAGTATATTACAATAAATAAAAGTCGTAGAATTGCGAAACATAAGTTTCGATCATTATGTGGATAATGCCATTAAAACCAGAAGACTTGCCAGGATCCAAGATATTTCTGATGATATCCTACTTTTACGCCAATAGCGGAACAGAATGTGATGTGTTCCTTTATAAAAGTTCTTCTCGTCTTAGACTTGATGTAAACCCTGAATTTTCCAATGAAAGGGGAATCGTTAATGCCGATGGAGCTGTATTTCAACCCGAAAGTTATATATGTGGTAATGTCAAAATGTGAAAGAAGTGAACGGACTGCAATACAAACTATAAAGATAAAATAATCTATGTCATTTCAGTGGAAAGGATTCTTAATCCCTCCTTCTCAAATAAAAAGTTGAATTTCGATTCGAATGTTTTTATTTTTATTTCCATATATTTTTATTTATTCGTTTTATTTAAATGATATTTATTAGATTATTTATGTTTCATTTTATTTTTTTAAATATTAATTACTTAAACATTTTATTTAAATATTATTTAATTTCGGTCTATGAAGAGAACTCTTCCAGTAAAGCAGAGAGCACAGCCATAACAAAACTGGCCGATTTCATTATAATAGGAAAAATACAGAAAATCACAGTATTTTCCCTATCAGTTAACTACGCACTTTTATTTTATTCTAGCATGTTTAATTATAGTGCTTTGGAAAAGGTATGTCTTCTAATCGAGTAATTATAACATGTTAATATAACTGGATGTGGCTGGCGTCTGTTAACTACATGCATTTTGTAGAGGGAGGAGTGCTGGTTACAAAATGACCCAGAAAAACCTGAGTTTTTCTGGGTCATTTTGCCAACAGAAGAGCAAATAATACGACGAATCAACCTGCTAATGCGCTATTGTTGAAGGATTTTGACGTGAATAGCGTCGAAAATGTATTAACACTGTTGTACCTAGATTAGTACAGTGATTAGACTAACGATTTCATAATCTGAAAACTCTACTGTAGAGAATAAAAATGGAAGATCCAGGTCTCTAATCAGCAGGGTTTACTTCACACTTTGAGATACCTTGTCTTAATGAGATTCGCCCTGCCAGCAGTGGGATTGCAACCACTCAGACCCACAAGTGCATAACATGATTTCATCAAACAGTTTTTTTTAAGTTATATTTAAGGAATAAGCATTAAAAATAGCGTTATTGAAATTCAGACATTCAGACACATTGGCTGCATGACAACAAAATATTTTATCATATAATCCAGGTGACAGAAGTTACTCGGTATTTTTTACTTTCGAATATTTTTACTTTCCGTTAAATATTCGAATCAGTTAGTGTCGGTATCATTTGAAAAGTTATTTTAGGCATTTAACGCACAAACTTCTCTTATCGAGTGAAATCAATGCGTGTACAAAATTTTAAATTATAGGAAACTTAGAGGATCGAATATTAAATGTCGATATTATGTTTATGGATACTGTTGTTTTAAAAATAGATAGAATATGTTTGAATGTTGTGCGCGCGTGTATGTGTATGTGAGAGAGACAGAGAGAGAAAGAGAGCGAGAGAGAGAGAGAGAGAGAGAGAGAGAGAGAGAGACTGCGAATAATGGATACAAAAGAGGGCGGAAGCAAAATAGGTATAAGAACACCCGTGAACGGACACACCAAGGAACAGAGACATACGACGTAATAAATAATAGCATATCTGTGACTGACAACGATTAAAATACATATTTCGATATCCAGTGACAATGGCAATACACATTTGAAAAGTAGTGCTTACAGTTCAGTTGACCGGCTGTCGGTTTACACCATCAATCTATAAATGTAAACAATGAAAACGGAAATGAAAAGAATCCAATGAAGATTTACAAATATCGCTATTGTTTTGACATGAATAGAAATCTCTCCACTTGAGTGATGCAAACAAAAATTAAGTAACGTTGATGTTCAGTTGAAAGATAAATGGATTCGGAAAACCGTTTCGAAAAAGCTTCATTTGGTTCTAGTTTTAATTTTAAAAATAATGTATATTATACTCTTAAGTCAGTATTTCCCAAATGTTCAGTATCCACTTTCAAAATTTTATAAAACAGCGTCGTATTCTATTCCCCCCCCCCCACACACACACACCCGTCTCAGATAAAGGCAGGATGGAAGAAGTTATAATCGAATTTTTTTCTTACGCTCATCTTTCGCCAGAAGGACATTATAAGAATTTTGGAAAACACGTTTACCAATATGTTTTCTGGTCTTGATTGTGATCCTTCCATGCGTAGATATATATGTTCCACCATTGATATACATTCTGTGACGTCTTTACAGTTTCTCTATATATCCAACCTTTGTTCTCCATTATAGAAGCGAGCCATAATTAGTATATTCTGCCGAATTCTGAAAATAAGTTTGGGATCAGCTAACATACGAGGGTAGTCTGACAAGTTCTTGTCTTAACAAAAAAACGAATTTATAATTTCAAAATTATTGTTATTTTTCAACAAATCTCCCTTAAGACTAATACATTTATTCCAGCGATGCTCCAGCGCCATTATCCCTTCCCTGTAGTGGTTCTCAGTAAGATCTGCAAAATACCCCTCTACAGCTGCAATCACCTCTTGATTCGAAAAGAAACGCATACCAGCAAGGAAGAGTTTTAGTTTTGGTGAGAGACAGAAGTCAGAGGGAGCCAAATCTGGGGAATAGGAAGGATGTTCCAAAATTCATTGTGCAGATCCCTTAATTTTCCCATTGCCAAAAACACCTTTCTGGGCATGTGCATTATTCTGATGAAAGATCATTTTTTTCTTCTGCAAACCGAATCTTTTTTCACGAATATTTTCGTCTAGTCTGGTTAAAATATCAAAATAATATTCTCCGATTATTGTTTTACCCTTTTCAAGATAATTAATAAATAAAATGCCTTTAGCATCCCATAACACCGATGCCTTGACCTTTCCTGCTGACGGAACCGACTTTGTCTTCTTTGGCGCTCAACCGGCCTCTGTTCACTATTTTGACTGCTGTTTGGATTCTGGTGTGTAATGGTGAATCCACGTCTCATCCATAGTAGTAAACCGACACACAAAATCAGTTTGTTTCTTGTTAAAACGCTCCAAGCACTGTTCAGATATTTTTCATGCGAGTGCATTTTTGATCTGCTGTGAGCAAGAGCGGTACGCATCTTGCGCAAAGCTTTTCCATTTGCAATTCTTCATGCAAAATATATCCTACACGTTATTTTGAAATACCTATAGTCTCAGCAATTTCATGCACTTTGACTGGTCGGTCATCCAATACCATGTCGTGCACTTGACCAATGATTTCTGGTGTTGTTACACTTTTTTGGACGTCCTTCACGTGGATCATCTTCAAGATTGTTACGGTCACATTTAAACTGGTATGGCCACATTTAATCCCTTTATTCGACATCATAAACTTTTATGAACTTCGAATGAATTTCTTTTGGCGTTAAACCTTCTATTACAACTAATTTTATAACCGCACGATACTCAATTTTATCCATTTCAAGGGATACAGACAACACTTTTGCTTCAGACAGCTGTATAAAACAAACTACTTGATAGAATGACTTGCAATTTGATATGGATGCACCAACAGATGTACTAACTTATAAAATGAAATCGCTTATCGATAGTGTTGCTATCTATAATAGAGGGCAAGAACTTTGCAAACCACCCTCGTACTTTAGCTCTGTCTCCTTCGTTTCGAATCTCTCAACAATACTGAGAAGATTATTTCTTCACTACTTGCTAGTTCATCAATTAATCACTGGAAATTAATATGAATATTGTGGTTATTGATCCACAATGGCTCTCAGAGGTATCGATGCTCCTTCTTATAAAAGGCAAAGGAATTATTGCAGAAACTCGTATAGTTGTTAATGGCATTTCTAGTGCATTTAACGCTTCTAATATGAATACCAGCTTCACAAAATGTCTCATCGTGTACCTTCTGCAGCTGAATCACGGTTTTCCTTTCAGGTAATTCACTATGTGTCCTGTCTGATGCTCTCTCTCTCTCTCTCTTTCTTGATTTCTGTAACAAGGCAGGAGTTATATTGAGCTCCGTACTTTAATACATGCTTTCTTCTTCCTTCCTCGTATCCTCCTATAAAAAAGTGACCTTCGTAACTAATCTCAAATCGTATTCATTGTTTTTCCTGATGAAAATTCACTACTTTCCTCTCCTTCGAGTGATGATCTTGGGATCTTGGAATCCAGACCTTAGCATCCTACATAACCGTTAATTTGGACGCCAGTATCTTTATTGTGTCGTATAAAGACGGCTTAGTCGACTTACATGATACCGATGTAATGTTCTCAGGTTTGCAGGAAAGTTCTGATTCTGTCCAGCAAGTATCAGTTAATTCCAACATTTACAGACCCTTTCTTGATAGTTGGAATTACTGCCCAAGCAACTGTGAGAATAGTATATCAAGATTGTTAATTTGATGTGTTTTCTGGCATTTTTATCATGGGAGAGCTGAATGATAAATAATCAGAAAACTCGTTTCAAGAGATTAAAAAGAACTTTTTCAAGTCAGTTTAGAGATACAGTAAATGAAGTGGTAATTTCCTCCAGGTGATGAAATTGATCTATCGTTTAAGAGCATTCGGAAAAATACAGCCGACCATCTATGCTTATGGTGAAACCACTGCCTGTTGGATGTAAGAGAGGTGATATCTCAATCAAATCCAAAATGCATTGATTTTTCCCATTATACTGCAATATTAATAACAAGGCAACGCAGCGAGGTGGGTGATAGAATGCAGCACATTTATTATAAATATAGAATTATTACATTTGATTCACTCATTGACAACAGATTTTATGTCAACTAGTGACTCTCCTTCCTTTAAGAGTATTTAGCCCAAGTGGCTTTTGCTGGTCTCATACTATCCCATTTGCGGTCCTGCATTTTTTTTTACTCTTTATATTTTGCTATTTCGGTAGCCTATTGGTTCATATTCTTAGCATATAGTAAATTAAATCAATTTATTTCTTATTTTTTCCATTTTTTGTAAGGCTCGTGTTCTGCATTTATTTATTTGTATAGTTTTACCTCAACTATAGAAAACACACTGGTTGTTTGAAAAATTTTATTTCTGTTGATTTGTTCTTTGTAGATGAATTGTTTCCTTTCGTGCACTACAATCATCACATAATTATAATATATTATACAATATCCATATTCTTCTTAATCTCTTTTAGCTACACTGAAAACGGATATAATAGAAAGAATGGGCACCACTTTCCCACAACATTGGAAGAAAAGGGTACTTAATTATTCATCGTGCACGTCAAAATGCACCGAAAGACGATAATCGCAGTATATAGTATTAAGTAAATGAGATGAAGTTTACGGACTTCTTTCATGGCTGTTATTTTTATGATTTTCCAAATTTACTAATTTGGCAAATCATTCCCCTGCTGTTTGTAGAGACATTTAGTTGGAAACGTAATCTAAACTGTTTTATTTTATTGTCATTTTTAAATTTTTTTGTCTCTTTGCTATCGACAGTTCCTGACATTATATCTGAATAGTTGCAAAACTCGTTCATATATTTACGTACGATAATACATTCTCAGTGAATTTGCTACTTTAGTGGTGCGTCACTATTAAAGGACTTTGAACAGTCATCGAGATGCAATTAAGTCAAACGAGCCGAAGTGTTTCCACCTAGATGGTCCAAACCCAATGCAAATTATCATCCCATTAAGAGGAGCTATATCCAGCCATATTGTGCTTGGAATATACTCATTCAGATGTTTGAATCTGTATTCGAAACGCTATATTTATCTGAGATCCTATTTTATGATTCAGTTAGCTCATCTTATGGGTAAATCCACTTTAATCCATAGAGAGTTTTGAAGCGATTATAAATTTGAATTCGAAACAATTTATTTTACCTTTTCACTGTTTAAAAAACAATCTATAAATAAATTGATATTTATATCTGCCCAAGTGACATCGTAGTTAATGTTGCTAATCGCTGAATTAATACTATCATGATTTCATTGACGAAGCGACTGAGTAGCCACTAATCGCTATTATAATGATCAGTAGCATTATATTCATTACAGTAGCGATGATCAGCACAAAAAATCCAGTTGCGTATTCTTAGGCACCTGAAAATGGAAATAATATTTCCAAACTCTTACAATGAATTTTTTGAACATTATAAAACAGTCGTAGATATTTAACTTATGAAAGATGAAGGTTTGAAAATAAATGTTAATCAGTTTGTCTTCATCTCTTGATGATAAACAAATCTTATGGTCAGAAATGGATTAATCAATCATATATTATATGAAGATGAGATAGAGGACAGGACCGTTTTGACACCATATTTCCAATCATTTGGGAGAAAATGAATAAAACTGCATGTGATAAGGGTTTTAGAAAATTCAAAATAACAAATTTCTTCAGAGAAACTATACTTTCTACTGGGAATATTTACATAATTTAAGAGAGCATGCACTTGTAATTCATTGAATAATGAAAACATGTCATGAGAAAAGCAACGTTATTATTCCATATCTCAGACTTTAACTATTCAGGCAGTCGATTCCGTTTAAAACTAAATTATTTCCGTCTATTTTATTATGTAATGATTTTGAGAATCATTGACGAATTCACTTGACCTTGATATGTTTTGTTTTGTTTTCTATCTTGGAAAAACCTTAGGTTTAGTTCTTTTAAGTAAGTTGCAGAATCAGAGCAACAGTACTTACCCAAATCGGGTTCCAAATTAATGACCAGTAGGTTTTCTAGAAAACCATAAACCATCAATCAGATCATACAAGCTTTAAAACTAAGCTAAGATAATGAATAGTGAATTAAATCGCTCATGGAAAAGCCACGTAATCCTGTTACTTGATATAGATTACTTGTAATTTAAGTTAAGGGGATAATAAATCCCTCATCTTATAATAATAAATCAATCTATAATAAAGAGCCAAGAGGCTCTTTATTATAGATTACTTGTATTATTATAAGATGCAGTAATGTTCCTCCACATATAACGTTCCCTTTAAATTCTATATGGAATGCATAATTTTGATATTGTTATTTGTTTGATAGCAATATTGAAATAAATGTTCCATAACTTTCCATACAAATATAATTTTTATTGTGTCAGTTTCTCATTCTTTTCTTTTTTTTTTGCCGCTTTTTACAACGACTTCAATCCCTTCTCTTCTCTTCAGTAAGCATATTAACAGATTGCTTCTTTTTCCCACTGCATTGAAAGCGAATAAAAGAAAAATCCAAATTACTTGATGACAGCGCGATTGACAAAATGACATAGAATGAATTGCATTTTGTTCTATTCAACATTGGTTTTATCCTATTTAACTCTCTCTTTCTCTATCTATCTGTCTGTCTCTCTAGTGTGTGTGTGTGTGTGTGTGTGTGTGTGTGTGTGTGTGTGTGTGTGTGTGTGTGTGTGTGTGTGTGTGTGTGTGTGTGTGTGTGTGTGTGTGTGTGTGTGTGTGTGTGTGTGTGTGTGTGTGTGTGTGGACATGGCAGTTGAAATACAGCGCGTCAAACAAACTGGCATTTAGGAAATAACTAAATAATGAGAATCTTTAGCAATGGTCAAAAATTCGATATATAGGCGGAGCTAACGAAAATTGGAACCGCTTCCTACGTCATGAACATATTGCAACAGATTAATGATAGTGTTTCATTGGCTAAGAATTATCATCTTTTACTATATAAATCTAACTAATGGCGTTTATAATCGCATCTTGGTCAAATCTGGGTGAAGTTCCTCTATGACTACAACCATGAAGGCTTTTGCAATTACAGCTCTTTTGACCGTTCTATTTGCGCTTGGTTGTTATGGAGACTGTGAGTATTAAATCGATCTTTGTTTGTAATTTATAATATAAAATTCCATTTTGTTGTTAATGTTCTCATTACTGTTTATGAAACATTAACTTTGCATTCTTTATTTTACTTTAGGCACTTTTCTGATAGATTTGCCCTTTTTAAAAGTAAGCGCTTCTGTTAACGGATGTGATATTCTTAATACCTCTTGCGTGCTTACACAAGGATCAAACATCTCACTGTGCGTTAATTCAAGTAAGCAAACAGAGTGCAGTGATTTAAGAGTTTGAATTACTTAAAATGATTGGAAAAGTAACGCAGATAAATTCTTTATTAATTTGTTGAAATTCACATTGTAGAATTAGTAATTTGAGGAAATCATTATTTCTAAATATTTTATGTAAACTTGAATAGTCCACATAGCAACAGATTTCATGAGTTTGATAATATATATCCTGTGGCACATTATTTTTCATCGTCATCATTAGAAGGTTATGTCATATCATCATTATCTTCATCATCAGCAACATCATTATGTGATAGATGATTTTCAGCCTCCCGTTTGTGGAAGCTTAACTGTTTTATTTGTATTCTATTCTATTCGATGCTCAGCAAATCGCGAACTTATCTAGTGAAGTTACTTCGACTACGAACTTTTCCATTAATGCTGTTTTTACATTAAAGGTTTATGACGCCATGCAAAATGATATGCAATTATTTTCTTTGAAATATTTTGGTAAATAATTATATTTTTGTTCACTATCATATCCGATATTTTGTCCCTTTTTTATAGCATTCATGTTGGATTATACCATGAACTCGGAGATAAATATAACACACCTTGTTTGTAAAAGAGAATTGAAATATGCGAGATTCGGTGTGAAAAAAGTTTGCAGAAGTAAATCGAGAAACATTTTGACTCACATTTTAATACAATACACTAATTTAGTTTAATTTCTGACCAAAAAATTTGTTTTCCAGATTATTTATTTTTATTTATTTCATTTTCGTACCCATACACTGTACTAACGTACTATAGCTTGATCAACCAACCTCTCGTGTATGGACTCAACATTAAAAAATAAATAAATAAAAAGAAATAGCTTTAGAACGTAGGCGATTCTATAGAACACGACCCTTATTTTTCTGATTAGTATCTACAGCAAATGGTCAAGTCTAATCCGCTCAAGGTCTTCTCAGTCGTTCAAACTCATCCAACTGAATGTCATTGCCACTCTAAAAATAGCACTGGATTTTAATTTTGAGATATTTCTTGCAAATTGTCCCACCATTCAAATTTTTATTGTAGAAGACTACATGCAACATATTATGCATGCAAATGTCGGCACATTTAGTATGCACTTAAAGCACAAAAATTTTGGTAATAATGAACGCTTAATGCAGTTCGGCACATATAACGACATATTAGCTATGAGATCATTAACAAAAAACTATGAGGCTTACGTTTTTCTGCTCTTCTTTTTTGCTTATGAAGTGCCATTGTAGAAGTGCAGATAAATATTTCCTCTATATAGGAAAACTACGTCTCTCTATATATAGGAAAGAGTCAAGAGCACATTTCCATACTCTTTTGTTCAAAGTTCTGATGAATAAAAAAAATCAACCTAAAGGCTTGTGAATTAAGAAATTTTACAAAAATGTTCTTAATTCACAAGCGATAGGCGTTTCAAAACGCCTATCATTTCAGAGGAGAAAATACCACCAAAAACACTTATAGAAAGAATTCAGCTACTTCCAGCTAAAACATATTTGTAATAAAAGGCTTTGAATAACTGACAAAGGCTTTCTGACAATACTACTGGCATTTGTTCCTTCATATATTTCCACACCTTTCATCACATTCATCACAGAAAATATAAAGCACTTTCTTTTGCAATCGGATAATAAGTGACGAAACAACTCGTCTTTAGTAGTGACAGTTAAACTGTGGCATTATATAATCGGCCTTTCATCCAAATTTTATTTAAACATGTCCTTCAATAAATGACGGTTCATACATAGGTATTTTATTTATGACTTTTGTTTTCTGTAATGCTATTAAATATTCATAATTCTAATATCAAACGTCATTTCTTCACCTCAGCACTGATGGAAGGACTTCTATGGATGTATCCAAGCTTCGACGTAAAAGTCAAAATGGACGGCGTACCAATTCCAGTATCATTCGAAGTTTGTAATAGAAACTGCACCGACTGTAATTTAAAATTATTCCTTCGACTTTTCGAATGTCCTGTGAGTATGCCTTGACTACTCATATCCTTCATATCCTTCACTGAACCTATATTATTTCTACTGAAGAAATTTTTTTCTTCTACTTCTTCTTTTTGATAATTAGTTAAATGTACAATATATTTTTTATTACAGGGTCGTCCGGTTACTTTAGAAATATTCTTAACGTTCACCCAGGTATTTTTTGGTTTATTCCCAATAATACAATCATTTCCAATTTCGTTTCAACTTCCAGCAATTTGTCGCTTGTAAGTAACTTTATTGTTTTTAACATAGTTTTTTTTCCTTCTGTTATATTAACCGAACTTAATCCCCATGCTGTATTGAACATATATCATAATATATGATAATATATAAATAAGAATAAGAATAATGTACTTTACTATCATGATAATAATCTACGTTATTCTTGTTATTATTAATCAAAATCTAATTTTCGTTTTTTTATTAAGTTGATCTAGAAGAAATAGTGTTAAAAATTATAAATTATAAACTGATCGATGCTGACTGAAATAAAAATCATGTCTCGTGAAAGTTAATATTGGACTTTTTTAATGTACTTTTCTTTTTCTTTTTTCTTTTTCTTTTTTTTTTTTTTTTTGATAATTGAAATGAAATTTTCTTTCATTTCATAATGTTACAAATAGGCGAATGATATCTTAGTTTATTGACCGTTATGATCAGGGATCGCAAATTATACAAAATACTGCTCGTTCAAAACTGCTTGCGAAGACCCTCCGTTCCATTTCAACCTTCTGCAGTTATTTAGCCCAACTAGTTAATATGAGTTTCATAATGTAATTAGTACTGCAGCATGGTCGAAAATTTCTTTGTGTGATATCTTTTCGAAGAAGGAAAGGTCAACAAATAATAAGAAGAGAAAGAACAGTAAAGACATTAGTTGTTTAAAATTAAAAAAAAAAAAACATACTTATATTAATTTTTAAAAAGGATAATAACTGGATATATACTGGTGATGGACCAATGTCTCGCAAAGGATCAATCACGTGGCCCCCAGCACGCAAGCGCATACAAATAATTTCCGTCGAACAGTGAGCAAGAACAACTGCCTTTAATCAGGGAGCACGACAAAACTGCCTAATGGTAATGGTGATACCCCCCCCCCCCCCATATCCATCAAAGAAGTTATCGTGGCGGCGTTGTTTGTTATTCTTTCTCAAAAAAAAAAAAAGCTCAAAATATTTAAATCTGAGAGGAATTAGAGATGAATTAAGAAATTAAGAAATTAGCTCATCAGAAATTGCAATTGCATCATCGAAATTTACTATTTCTTAGTTTGCAAACTTCATAAGAATTTTTGAATTTTCTTAGATGTTTGGATTTTTGTCATTATAAATTAACTTGATTATGTGCAATATGTGTAGATATTTGCTTCAACTGCAATTCACAAAAAGAAAATAATTCAATAAATATGATTCTTGAGTATTGCATAGGAATTGTAATAAATGTAAAATAACTCTTTTTTAGTCAGAAATATTAGTGATACATATATATAAACAATCAGTCCTTTCCTGAATTAGTTAATGATAAATATCTTAGTTGAAAATGTATTATTTTCTTTTTTAAGGTGAAACTAGAATCCGTCACTGACTCACATGGAAAACCTGCATTTCAAATGAATAACTTCATGCTTGAAGACAGAGAAACTGAATTAATCTATGAAAGCACAAAGAATGCACCATTTATTGCACTTAAATTACAGATATTTCCAGATTTATTTACATGCTAACCTTTCTTTAACGTTAATAAAACATTGTAAGAATGCAAAAGCAGAAACATGAATAAAATTTGCAAATGATATTTTTTTCTGTTTATGTCCAAATTTTTATACAAAATATATAAAACTACACACACACACACACACACACACACACACACACACACACACACACACACACACACACACACACACACTATTGATCACGCTTCCCACGAAAGGGCCAGCATGCCATCATGCAGTTTTGTATATATTACAAGTTTCTTTCTTCCTTTATGTTTTTTCATTTCTTTTGATGGGAGGTCTTTAAGTTTTTATTTCTTAAGTTTAAAAATCCACATTCGACAGATTCATGTTATCTTCTTTGTTATTGGTGCTATTCTTGTCCCGTTTCGATTATTGGATATCTATTTCTATGCTCACATATTTATTTTTCATCGTCAAAATTCTTCTAAATTTTATACTTCCGTTTTAATCAAGTCCGGCACCAAATACCACGTCACCTCTTACTTCAAAAATACATATCCAGTTTGTCTTTTTCGCACTCGTTTATTAAGAAATTTAATTAGTTAGAACATAATTTTAGCCTTTAAAACGCTATAAAAGTTTTGTAATTTTTTATAATCTCTCTAAAATAAGAGTTACATGAAAAAAAATCAGGAAATTATAAGCGTAGGGATATCTCCTAATTACATCTGCTTAAACTACTCACTGATACTCTTAAAATCTCACTGAATATGCATACTACTCTTGAGGAAAGAAAAAAAAAAAACAGTTCCACTCTGGTTCAAAAACTTCTGAGTATCAATGGAAATCTTCCCATTGATACCTATCTAATGTAGATATTTTGTCATTATCTAATAATGTGTCTGTTGAATCACACACTCATCAATGTTATTTTTCTTCCCATTTCCTTGCTAAATATATGTAATATGTACACTATTTTCAATCTTTGTATTTTTCTTTTCAAATAGTAAGGATATACAAACAACTACAACAAACAAAAACGGTCCAGATGGATTTCTGTTCAAACAAAAAACGATCAAGGTGGATTTCTGTTCCTCCCTCTCTTGTCAAATTGTTGATGGAAAATTTAAGATAGCAGTTCTATGTAAAAGCACTTTTGCATCTTCTCTTTAGAGGCATTGAACTGAACTTTACATCTTCTATTTAGTGGCAATATACCTTCTTTTCATACATACATACATACATATTCCTTGTTTGGAAAGAAAATAAACTATACTAGAATTATTATTATATTCCCACTTCCTCAATACATCTCCTCAAAAAAAATGTCGCGATTTATCGAGTTGCTTGCTGTGTTGTTCAGAATATTGATGACATCGAATTGTTAACATACCTGAGAAAATTTACAATAGAATATGGAGAACACTTTGGCATTATTATATGCAGGATACTGAAGGCGATATATTTCTGCAAGCTTACCAAGTGTATAAATAAAGTACATACACAAGCAAAAAAATAAACAAACAAAATAAATTAATTAATGAAAATAAATGTATTAAAAATATAAATTTATTAGCTCGCCCAACGTCCTAACGTACGAGATGGTTACAGCATTGCGTCGGCGGGAGTTACATAAAACATCCTTCCATGTTAAATACTGCACGAAACAAGAAAAAAAAATTCGAGTGAGTTATTAGTCCTCTTTTGAGTAATAGGCTTTCATCTAGAATGATTCCAAAAGAACAACTTGCTATTGTACTTAACATGATTTTGTTTTTCATTTTAGGATTATATATAACATATGAACATATGTGTATGTGGGGGGTGAAGGGGTGTACATAGTATCGATATTATATATGATTTCATATTACACATGTATATTATATATTACATATATAATATATGTAAATATAGTACATATGTATATAGCGACTGCTTTCTGGTCATTCCAAAAATTACCGAACCTTCAGTGATATCTTACAATATATTGTTCCCTTCGGTAAACATTAGGACAAAGTGGATGAAATCCGAAAAAGTAAACATTGCTCACTCATAAAAGATAAGCTAATGAGATTTAACTGCGTATATGACATCTTTCAGTCAGTTGTTCACCGGCACCACTATGCGTTACATATTTTATGTTGCTTCCACCCACCAAAGATTATTTGAAACCTATAGTACATTTTCTACCGTAGGTGAGCTAAGGAACCCTGTTCTAGATACTAAACATGGAGCTTTTTCAAGCCACATCAGGCCTCCAGTAAGCAGGACGGTGGTCTCGCAACTGGTGATGTAATTTATCTTCCAACTAAAGAAAACATATAATGCCCACGGAGGGATTCGAATCTGCAGCCTGACGATTAGAGAGCGTGTACACTCTCTATTAGTTATTTATTAGAAGAAAATTCATGTCGCGTCTTTTTTATAAAGAATGTAATGGGATCATACATTCTTTATAAAAAATGTAAATTAGAATATTTAGAAAATACAGGGACTGAAGTGAGCAATAACAAACAAGAGAACGCCTTGATATTAAATTTTATCTACAATCCACCCGATTTAAACACCGTAAATTTCTTTATGAATAAAACAGATGGCTTTCTACAACACAAGCTAGCAAGCAAAACAGAATATATGATAGAAAATATGTGACGTAAATATAATATCAGGAATACGAATAACAATAACACAAAACACCACTTAGAGCGGCCGTCAGTATATAATCCAACCCTATCTGTACGGTCATACACAAGAGAAGAGACTGTCGAAAATACAATCACCCTTTTCTGTATTGACCACATAAGCTTACTGTAAAGATGTATACTTACAACCACCTTTAATGCAAATTAGCAAGCTATTATGCCACTGCACTACACTGACTAGAGAATAAAAGACAGCACAAATACGTTATTATCAAATATATTGTGAATGATGAACTCCGAAAAATAGTTTGGATTCACATAGCGTCACTCGGCTGATACTCTGTACACTAATCTTAAAGTCGCATCTAATAAAATGTATACCAAACAATAGTGAAAATACAAATACACGCAGAAATTGAATATAATCCCAGTATAATGGAAAATCATTCAAAGAAAAGACGCACAATGATACTATTTTGCACAATGTGGTACTTGTACTCGAAGGGATACATAAATCTTAAGGGATCACGAAACATTTTTTAAATATTTATTGATTTATGTCAATTTTATATTTTCTTCTAGCAGATAAGTGCAGGCCTATTCACTAATTAATTTTTAAATAACTAGAAATCTAAATGAACTTTTAAGGAAGTGTGTTTCTTGCAAATACCGTTTAATAACATCAGTTCAAACACAGTGATTAAATTCAAATATTCTAGTTGAGTTACATTTTGTGCTATTTTGAGCAACGATTATTAGGCAAATCTACTTTCGCGGGTTTGAATATGTGGAGAACGTTTCTAAAAACAAATATTCAACGAACAATATTGTGAGAGTTCTTAGTTTCTATTGTACATGTACATGCTGATTTAATTTTATGATTGCTTATACATTGTATTTTTTATTATTAATGTCTGCTATATATTATTCTCATACGAATAATAATAAATAAATAAATAGATATACGGTAAACTGAGTTGACAACATGCTCAAAAGTATTGGTAGTAGAAACGGTATTTAAATTCGTTTATTTTAATTATTTCTTTAATTTAATTATTTCGTTCGTTTAATTATTCATTTAAGTTACACTTAAATGCCGAGCTGATTGGCAGAGTGGTCAGCATATCCGCTTTCCAGCTAAAAGGCTGCGAGTTTGAATCTCCTTGGGCAAGGATGTTTTTGATTATCTGCGAAAACACTAGTCGTGATGAAGGACTCGAGATGGCGGTGGTGTGGATGATGATGGTAGTCGCAGTTCATTCTAGTTGGTGGATTTGAGTGGTGGAGACAAAGTTGTGGAGTGGGTGCCCTCCCTCGATGAGTCTTTGTGCTTCCTGGAGGTGTTGCGTAACAATAATAATAATAATAATAATAATAATAATAATAATAATAAATAGCCACCTTCTGCAGCGATTGGAAGTTGAGATTGGTTTAAAAAGTTTTTCGAAGGAAAGAAATTCAGAGGTGGCAAATGCAAATACTACAGGGTTGTATTATTACTTGCAAATAAAGGTTCACTGTTAAGTTGAGGAATATTCGTGGCTTATCCACAGTTCGATTGATTTGTGCACCATCATACGCCATCCAAATCAGTCTTGTTATTACTAACGGAACTTCAGTTTTCGATCTTCACAGTTACACTATCCACCCCATACACCGAAACTGTACTTTTCGAAAATCCTTTAATAACAAATATGGCTTGTGCATTCACTAAAACTGACATCCATACTTCAGATTAGACTGAATCTTGAATTCCCGTTTCTCCCGTTTAATCTTCCGTATGTGAAAATTTACTTTCCAAGCTTTTCGTATTCATTACCACTTACTACATTCTGATAAACACTCTCACCTCTTCGATTACCTCTATTTGTAGCTTGATTTTCAGAATAGGCTTTGATATTTGATTCCAATAATGAAATTGTAAGAGATGCAAGGTATATGTGTAAGGTTGCCAAATAGCATGGCATCCGTCATTTCTTCTTCCTCTTCAACTTTACGTTTTTATGTTCCATTGGCCTCTTTCTGTTTTCCAGGTCCAAAAGGGATTTCCTTGATGAAACCGTATGTACATTTTCAATGATACAATTTTGGAGCATTGTATATAGACACTGCTTCAGGTCCATGGCCAAGGTGCATCGTACGGTGTAACGAATCAGGTGTTTGCCTTCCATATAAATTGGAAGAATATGATGATCCCAAGTAAGGGCAATTGTATCCAAGTGGAATAGCTGCAAGAATTGAATTGACGGAGTTCAAAAGAGGAGATGTGATTGGATCCCAGGTTGCAAAACTGTTTGAAAAACGTTTGAGAAATTGGGCCATTCCAAGTCAGCAATCTGTGATACCACACTGAGTCGTAAGCGCAGGTAGACTGCAATTAGCATTTGTAGCGACTACAAATGCTAATTTCAGTGAACAACCTACCACACTCAAGGGACGTGGTGGCAGGTTGCTACGAATGATTGCATGAACAAATATATGAACAAATTATTTCTGTGCAGATTTTGGTTAAGCAATCAAACAATTGTTTAACCATAACTTTAATACTTCAGTCGATGATACCATGTCGAAGAAAAACACGAATACAAAGATATTTTATATCGAATAGAAACAATCAGCAAAGACTGAAAGAAAAAAATGTTAACCTTAGTCACCTGCTTAGAGAAACGCTTCATGGGGTGATGACGCTTCATTTGTGTGAGATTATTATTTTTTTATGTTTTATGTTTGTTTTCCATGCTTTCGAAATACATATTTTAGAGCTGTATGTATTTTATGAGAGTTGCAGGATGTGTATTTAAATAAATTACTTGCCCCCGCCCGCACCGATGAAATAAATTTTTCTTGTCAGCTTAACAAAAGCTCTTCTGTTCTCTACATGAAACCACTAATTACATGAGCATTTTCAGTTGTTGATATCCTGCTTCATCAATGAACAACGACGAAGAATAGTTTTGAATTCTTTTTCTTAAATAAATAAATAAATACATAAATAAATAAATAAATATATATATATATATATATATTTATTATTTTAAATATATATATATTATATATATATATATATATATATTATTTTAAATATATATATTATATTATATATATATATATATATTATTTTAAATATATATATTATATTATATATATATATATACATAATATTCATCAAAGCTTGATTTGCTTCCCCAGTCTTAAGAAAAGGCTGGTTGTATTCCACTAATTCGAGCAAGTTGTCGGAAATACTTTCTGAAAAGGAAAGCTGTGCCGAACAAAGCGGCCTTTTGCAGCTGCCCAATTTTTAATCCATCTAACTCGAGTGCTTCTAGATGTTTTTTCAATGTTTTAGGGATGGCGCCTAAAGCACCTATTATTATGGGAACAACTTTCGTTTTCTTTTGCCAGATTCGTGAAACTTCGATTTGCAAATCGCGATATTTTGTAATTTTTTCATTTTCTTTGTTGTCAATCCGACTATTTCCTGGTACCGATATTTCGATAAACTTAACACCCTTGTTTTCACTTTTTTCAACCACTATGATATTGGGTGTGTTACATTCCAAGCTTTTGTCAGGCTGGATTTTGAAATCCCAGAGTATTTTAGCTTTTTCATTCTCAACCACTTTCTGGTGAACTTTGTGCTTCCAATAGTCTTTAGATACTTCAAACCCATACTTTTTACATAAATGCCAGTGGATTATCTTGGCTACGTTATCATGCCTTTCACGGTACTCAGTTTGTGCGATTTTGCTGCACCCACTTATAATGTGATTTACCGTTTCTTCCTTTTCTTTGCACAATCTACATTTACTGTCTAATATGTATGTATATATATATATATTTATTTATTTATATATATATAAATATATATTTATATTTTAGAGATGGAGCCCCTAATGCACCTATTATTATGGGAACAACGTCCGTTTTCTTTTGTTAGATTCGTTCAACTTCGATTTGCAAATCGCGATATTTTGTAATATTTTCATTTTCTTTGTCATCAATCCGACTATTTCCTGGCACTGATATTTCGATAAACCTAACACCCTTGTTTTCACTTTTTACGACATTGTGTGTGTGTGTGTGTGTGTGTGTGTGTGTGTGTGTGTGTGTGTGTGTGTGTGTGTGTGTGTGTGTGTGTGTGTGTGTGTGTGTGTGTGTGTGTGTGTGTGTGTGTGTGTGTGTGTGTGTGTAACTTGCACTACTTTGCGGGTCTCTGGGAGACCCGCAAAGTAGTGCAAGTGTTAGGCAACTCGTGGTAAAGGTGGAATAAGCTCTGATCACTATTCTTGATATTTACCCTTAATGCAAAGCACATCTCCTTGAGGAGGTGTAGGATACTATGCATTAAAGGCAATGGGCCACTACTTGCAGGCGCAAACTTGACTTACTTTTCTGTTTACTTACTTAGGATATGGATTAAAACCAGGTTTAAAATTGCTTGGTATCTTTAAAATGCATATATATATATATATATATATATATATATATTATTTATTTATTTATTTATTTATTTATTTATTTATATTTTACGGATGACGCCTAAAGCATCTATTATTATGGGAACAACTTTCGTTTTCTTTTGTCAGATTCGTTCAAATTCGACTTGCAAATCACGATACTTTGTAATATTTTCATTTTCTTTGTCATCAATCCAACTATCTCCTGGTACTATATAATTACAATTGTAGAAAGTTTTTGTATCTTGGGTATGATATATGTTAAAGATACCGAGCTGTTTTAAATATAAACCTGGTTTTTTACTCCGTTTCCCCAAGTAAGCAAACAGACAAGTCAGTCAAGTTTGCGCATAGTTATTATTTCTCATTATAAATTTACTTTATAGCAACACAATTCTAAAGAATCTTCCACTATAATTTTTGAGAATAGGACTGGTTGTGTGACGACTAGGGGCATACATGGAAGCTGGGCAAGAATGTGGTTAACAAGGGTGTTAGAGTTAGGTTTTTACTTGGAGCGTGGTAAATTAGTGGAATAAGCTTGCAGAGTCTGTTGTGGGTGCTATGACAGTGAATGAGTTCAAGGCAAGGTATGATAGATACTGTGTGACTGTCGAATAGTTGTTCTTGATATGATGTTAGGACCTCCCTCGTTGAGACTGTCGACTCCTTGGAGTTGCCCGAAATAATAATAATAATAATAATAATAATAATAATAATAATAATAATAATAATAATAATTATTGAATTATAGACACAGAAATACACAAGTCTTGATGCACTTGGTTTTAGTTATCCACTAATTCCTTATTTTCTTCTATGTATTAACATCGGTTCTGCACTATTTTTCACTGCAACTACGATTTCATTACAGATTACTCATCTGAAAGTAAATTATGATAATTACGCCACGCCCTTGCTTTTCTCTCACTGATAATTTAAAAATCATACTACTCTGCATTAGAATCCAAAAATACAATACAATATTGTATTTTTGGATTTTTAAATTTAAATGTTTAAATATTTAAATATTTTATATTTGTTTATGCATTTTATTTTATATTATAACTTATTGGCTATATATTGGCTTTAAATATTTAACATTTAATGTTATTAATATCTATATAACTTTGAAAAATAATTAATTTTACTTGAAATATTATCTCAATTAATTGTAATTGAAATGTGAAATAGGAATATCATTCAAATAATTTAATATCGATTAATAATATCTTCGCAATTATTTTCCCCAGAAGTTAAACTATTGGTACCAGTTTAACTAATCCTAGTGGTGAAATTAGTTTTTAACTTTCAGTTGACAGGTGTCATCACCAGTGTAATCGGTGATGCTTCAAATAATCCACATTCCAGGTTGCATAAATCTTTTGACTTAAACATACAAGCTTTTTCATCTTTCATTGTAAATTGATATTTATAATGATAATATAAAATTCATATTATCATTATATGCATCATTAAATTTTTAGTCAATATTTCAGACCACCAAATGGTAAAACCTTCGAATTAAAGAAGATACAGTTTAAAAAAAGGTTAAAATGCTTAGCTTTTGTGCCAAATTCTTGCATCAGTTAATCCAATGCTACTTACACGAATTTCTTCGTAGTGTACGTAATTTTAAATGTTTAGATATTGATTTATATTAGTTTAAAAGCATTCGAAAATACACAGAACGATTCTAATTTCAGGTATTTCGTCTGGAGTGACTAATGTAATCGTTTATTATCTAGCAATTATAATTATGGATATTAAAATAAAATAAAATAAAACAATTGACGATTAAATGTGTTTTGTTTTTATCGCTAGTGTGGTCTTTTGAACCCTGAAAGCATAACTTTGAAGCAGGAAATTGAGATTTTAATAACTATATATTTCGAAATTTATATCTATATTTTAAAATTCAGATATAATTCAATTCAGCATCACCAGATGGCAACAGAATACAGTTGCCAATTTATAGTGTAACAACCAACCTGTTTGCTACATACATACCGTTTCGCTTTTTTTTTTTTTAATTTTAAAAAATACCAATTCTGCGTTGAAGGCTTGAAGGTCTATGCAATATAAATTAGAAAGCGATGTATTCTAAATAAATCCATACGTTTATGTTTTTCGACATTCTTAACGATTCAAAAGTCATAACAGCAGTCGAGATTTCTTTATGTATCTCAACTAAAAGAAAATATTCATGCGGCCACCACCAAACCCGAATTTTTATTGAAGATTACTCCATTGTTGATGTTATAGATAGGAGATTGTTTACTCGAAAATTAGGTGCTTACAAAACATTGATGTTTCCAATGGTAGCTATTTTAGAGCGCCATTTAATTTATTTCTTTATGTCGAAAAGGTTCGTTTAGAATACCTACTCACTGATGAGACCTCAAAAAAGGTTGAAACTGCTCTGGGCAGTGACCTCTCCTCATAATGTAATGACAGTATTACATCTCCTAGGAGCTGTGTTTTACATTACGAGAGAATATCAAGAATAGTTAGGGAGCTTGCTCCACCTTTGCTTCGAATTGCCTTCGCCGATAGTTTTACGGTATTGAAACTCATAGATCGTAGTTCTCGATCTTTAGTTTCACTTACTGGCTATATAACAACATAGGATTTTTATCCATTTAATATCTATTAAATTGCCAGAAAACTAGCCGTTTGGCTTTTCATTTTAATTAAACTTCTCTATGTTGAAGAGTCGAGTAGCGCTGGTAGTAATAAAAGCGATATTAATTACCAGTAGTTTATTAATATCACTAGTAATACCAGTGATAGTAATAGTAATAGTAATATAATAATATATACTATATTATACATACAATAAACACTGTAACTATAAAATAAACAATCTAAAACTCACATAAGCGTCTTTTTTTGCTTCTATTATAATTACGTAATAGTAAAATAGAGGTGGTCGATAAAAAGTCAAGAAACTCTTCAAGGGGTCGACGGACAAATAACTTTGGCGACCCCTGATCTACACAACAAACTCCGAACAATAAGTCGCAAACTGTACAGGTTAAAAGATATAGTTCCCATACGCCTAAAAACACTAATATACAAAGCACTATTCCAAAATATACTAAGATACGCCATAACAATATATGCGTTCTGTGCACCCTACATACTAAATAAATTAATCTCGTTACAGTACAAAATGATAAAACTGATGTTTTGGGAACAAAGAGACAATTACGATTTTATATACTGCAATGTCTGTATATATACACTGCAAAACACTGACAGCAAAATATTTATGTCACTATGTAGCCTTCCTAAAACATTATTTCGATGCCAACTACAGGACAGTCAGAAATACATACCTTATAACAAGACCTCAGACAACTAATTATATCACATGTAAATATAATAATCCCTACGGAAAGGCCACATGAAACTTCTATATCCCAGACATGATAAACAAATTACCTTTTGAATACAGAAACCTTACAAACTAGAATAGCCTGAAAAGAGCTCTAAGGACATACTATGAACAAGAAATGCGCACCCAAATTACCATACAAACTTAATGAAACACAATATATTCGTTCAGGCTTCCAGTTCAGTGACACATCAAGACAGTCCAAGTTGTTGTGTGTGTGTGTGTGTGTGTGTGCGCGCGCGCGCGCGCCGAAATTTCTCAATCATAGATTTCGTAGCTTCCTAACACTTCCAAACCAATAAATAATAACTAACTGGTGTCATCGTGAGATAAGCTTACAAATAAGCTTCAGGGTTGAAAGTTGAAAAATTATATCTCATCCAAGACAAAAAAAAAAAAAAAAAAAAAGATAAAGTATGTATCATATGTAACCAGATGCATGTAAAGTACGCATCACATGAAACCCAATGTATGTAATGTATGTATTATATGTAAACAAATGTACGTAATGTAAGTATCGTATGTAAACAAATGTAAATAATGTTGTATCATATGTAATCAAATGTATGTAATGTATGTAATGTAATAAAAAAATAAAAAATAAAAATATTATTATTATTACTATTCCTAGGAAAAGACATAATTCCATCTAATATAAAAACTCTTATATTACGGTGTTTGCGAATCACTACTCAGATACGGTATAACAGTCTATGGGATCAGATCCAACAGTCACCTAACAAAATTAGAACAACAGTGATTTGTACACCTTATACACAACAGCCAATATCCAACCAGCACATGGCGATGCACAGAATCCTGAGCATTGAAAATCTGAAACACTCCATAATACTACTAAGGAATTAATTCAACATCACCTATCGAAACAACAGAGACAGACACATATTGTATAACAGGAACCACAACAACTCTGTACATCCTTACACCCTTCAACAACTCATACGGTTCTTTTGTGAGATCACATCTGATACCCACGTTACTCAACAACCTACCAAGAAATTTAAAACACATAGACAACTACAGAACAATAAAACGCGAACAGTAGAAAATATACCAACAAAGTGAATATGCCATTAACACTAAGATACATATCACAAATCACCAGCATCCAATGCCTACATCCCATCCATAAACAGTAACAACAACATAAATAGTGAAGGCTAATCCTACTCTCTTCATAAAAGCTATCTCACGCTTCGAAGTAGGTGGGATTAAACCAGCTCATTTATCTACACGTAATCCTCATAATCAAAGACTGTACATTATGTAACAAAATAGTCAGTACGGTGTATAATAATAATGAAGATACCGATATAAAAAACCATATGAATTTGTATCCAAAGGAAAAAAAATATTGAAAAGAAATAAGTTGGCTGAAACTGCGTACAGAATATTGTACGCATCAAGTGTAATATGCATTAATTGTAAATATGTAAATACTCTGTACAATGAAAATAGAAAAATTGTTATTTTATACATAATGTGTAAACATGCCTTTAATAATCATCAATGTTAATATTATAATATGGTTTCACTCTATTTCCCAAGTAAGCAAACAGACCAGAAAGTCAAGTTTGCGACTGCAAGTATTGCAAGTCTGGGTTCATCAAAGCTTGATTTGCTTCCTCAGTCTTAAGAAAAGGCTGGTTATATTCCACTAATTCGAGCCCTACCCAATGGCCTATGAATTGTGGAAATACTTTCTGAAAATGAAAGCTGTGGCGAACAAAGCGGCCTTTTGCAGCTGCCCAATTTTTAATCCATCTAACTCGAGTGCTTCTAGATGGATTTTCAATGTTTTAGGGATGGCGCCTAAAGCACCTATTATTATGGGAGCAACGTTCGTTTTCTTTTGCCAGATTCGTTCAAAACCATGATTTGCAAATCGCGATATTTTATAATTTTTTTCATTTTTTGTTGTTATTCCGAGTATCTCCTGGTACTGATATTTCGATCAACTTAACACCCTTGTTTTCACTTTTTTCAACCACTCGGGTGTGTTACATTCCAAGCTTTTGTCAGTCTTGATTTTGAAATCCCAGAGTATTTTAGCTTTTTCATTCTCAACCACTTTCTGGTGAACTTTATGCTTCCAATAGTCTTTAGATACTTCAACCCATACTTTTTACATAAATGCCAGTGGATTATCTTAGCTACGTTATCATGTCTTTTACGGTACTCAATTTGTGGGATTTTGCTCCATCCACTTATAAAATGGTCTACCGTTTCTTCCTTTTTTTTACACAATCTACATTTACTGTCTTCTTGAATTTGTTGTATTATTGCCTTCATAACGTTAGTTTTAATGGCCTGTTCTTGTGCTGCAAAAATTACCGATTCTGTTTCTTTCTTTAGTGCTCCATTTCTCAACCATTGCCAGGTCAAGTTGCTGTCAGCGCTGCCCTCTATGCCGTGAAGGTATTTTCCATGCAATGCCTTATTTTTCCATCTTTCAATTCTCACTTTTACTTGGTTGGTTTTGTATTCCAATTTTGTTTCCATGGGTTTAAATAAACCCTCTTTCCTTACCTCAATTAGACATTTTCCCGTTGTTTGTTGCAGATAATCATTTAAATTTCGTTTTTCTTCTTCAATAACTTACTCCACTTGTAATAATCCTCTACCTCATTTTTTGCGTGATAGTTATAGCCTATCAATGTCAGTGCGAAGATTGAGGGCATGGTGCATTGTCATTAATTTTCGAGTTTTTCGATCTAAATCTTCCATCTCTAGCTGGGTCCATTCAACAATGCCTGCTGAATATCTCAGAACAGGTATGGCACACACAAAAAAAAAAAACACTATGACAAACCCCTCTAAAACCACCACTACAAGGACACAAACACACAATGTCCAAATCCAACCCTATTTGCAAAAAAAAAGTTAAACTGTGTAATAGCAATTGAAGTCTTCCAAGCACGTACCAACAAACAGTAAAATCAACACCTGGCTTGCAACCGGTATAGAAACATAACCACGAAACCACCGCCATCTATTATCTCCCTCAGATACACTCTGCAAAGCTTTGAGGAAGAAATCAGAAAAATCTCCCAAAAAAACAAAAGAAACAATTATCATTATTATTTAAATTAAGGGGATATTAAATCCCACATTGTTTTAAATCCGAATAAGAAACTCAAAGATTGGAATCAGAGAATTTCATGCCGAATAAAGTAATGTTTATATCGCCGAAATGAAGCCTATTGTCTCTTTATATTTAAATCATTATCATGATTTTTATTATTTTTTATTAGTATTATAATAATAAAATAATGAAACTCACTTCGAACATGCGGAAACACTAATTTTGGAAATCACAAATCGCCACAATAGTATCAAATACACAATAAACACAATATACAGACCCCAGATAATAATCCACTCAGTTTTCTTCACGAGTAGAAAAATGGCTAAGCGGCATCAAACCCCGTACAACACACACAGGCTCATCCTAATAGGAGACATTCACATAAATACGCTTGACCACGCTTCTTCAACCACTAACACATATCTAGATATACTAAATCAATACAACATAAACCTTACCATTAACTCCCCAACAAGAGAAGAAATACTCAATAACTAGAACAATCATGCATTGATCATATCAACATACGAGCTCACATCCATACATACACATCATCAGTAATTAACGTAAAAATTGCCGATCACTACTTGTCTCAACTTCGTTTTATTACGTTTCCTGTCCCTCCTCCCACCACCACAAAAGTCAACAAAACTCGATAATACTAAAGACCATTGTCGATAACCAAGTAAAAAATATAGACTGCAATTACCTACTTAAAATAAAAGATCCTGCAACATTATATGAGAATTTTCAACTAAAGTTCACAGAAATATACAAAAAAGCAACCAAACCTACACAAATGAGCCGACAAAAAGACAACAGTCCATGGATAAATGACAACATACTAAATACTATTACTATAAAAGAAAATACTTGGTCCTTGTTGGGGATCTAAATAGCAGAGTAAAAAATGTTTGTGAGACATACAAAAATATTTTAGGAAAATTTGGAGAAAAGAGCAAAGCTAATAATAATGGCAAATATCTGTTGGATTTCTGCTCAGGACATGGACTGGTCATTACTAACACCATGTTCCAACATAAAAATGTGCACAAATTCACATGGAGAGAAGAGGTTAGGAATAAGAAAAGTCTCGTTGGCTATGTTATTGTTGATAGTGATGTTTTCTCCCTGGTGCAGGACACCAGAGTGTACAGAGGATTTGAAATTGGAAGTGATCACTATTTAGTCTTGAGCAGGATAAAATTGAATTTCATATTGAAAAGAATAACACGTAAGAAAGTTTTAAAGCGAATAAAAGTTGAGCAGCTCTCAGATGTGAACTGTAGACTAAAATACAAAAAGGTTATTGAAGAAAAAATGAAAGAATTTGAGAACAGGAATCAAACCTTGGAGATTCAATGGCAAACTCTGAAGAAAACATTGATTGATTCTGCCAGAGAGGCATGTGGTGAGGTTGTCTGCAAGGATAAAAAAATCGGAACTCCCTGGTGGAAACAGGAAGTTAAAGAAACAGTGAAGGGAAAGAAGAAAGCATATCAAAAGTTCCTGTCAAATAAATCAGCTTGTGCTCTTGGAGAATACAGAGACAAATGTAAGAAAGCTAAACGCTGTGTAAAACTAGCTAAACAAAAGTCATGGAAGAACTTTGGCAAGAACGTACAAAATAAATATCAAGAAGGTGGCAAAATATTCTGGAGGTTGTTGAAGAAGCTTAGGAATGGAGGAAAGAGTGCTGTAAAAGAAGTTAGAGATAATAAAGATGACATGAAAACAGAAGAAAAAGATATCCTTGAAGTATGGAGTAATTACTTTTAAAAACTGCTAAATGAAACAAGCAGTGATGACAGCACAGTGGTAAAAAACACTGACCAGGCATGCAGTCAGGAATACATATCCATACTTGAAGTAGAAAAAGCCATCAAAGACTTGAAATGTGGAAAGGCAGCAGGAGTAGATGACATTCGACCAGAAATGCTGAAGTATGGTGGTATAAAAGTATTACAGTTGCTGCACTGCATAGTTCAGAAAGCCTGGACAGAGGGACGAATTCCTGAAAATTGGAGTAGAGCTCTGATAGTACCCATATATAAAAAGGGAAATAAAACTGAATGTGAGAATTACAGAGGTATTTCCCTACTTAGTGTTCCTGGCAAGATCTATGCAAGTATACTTGAGAAACGGTTGAGAAGAATTGTGGAAGAAAAGCTTGGTGAAGAACAAGCTGGATTCAGGCCAAATAGAGGCTGTCAGGATCAGATCTTCACTTACGACAAATAGTAGAGAAAGCATGGGAATATAACAAAGATCTGTATTTAAGTTTTATCCATTTGAAAAAGGCATATGACAAGGTGCTAAGAGAGAAGCTATTCAATACGCTGCAGTTATATGGTGTCAATGGGGCATTATATCAAGCAATACTTAGTCTTTATTTGAGTTGTAAATCAGCAGTTAGAATTGAAGGAAGTACAGGAATATGGTTTAATATTAAATCTGGTGTGAGACAAGGATGTACATTATCCCCTCTGTTATTC
Organism: Typopeltis vanoorti; assembly: GCF_054136105.1. NCBI lineage: Eukaryota > Metazoa > Arthropoda > Arachnida > Uropygi > Thelyphonidae > Typopeltis > Typopeltis vanoorti. The sequence continues at coordinate 113,327,872 of NC_143553.1, forward strand.
ATTATCTATATGGATCACATTATGAAGGAAAGTGGTATTAAACCTGATGTCAAAATTGGAGATGTTAATGTGAGCTCTTTGCTTTATGCGGATGATGTTATACTTCTAAATAAATCCGCTACAAGTCTGCAAGATTCTCTGACTAAATTGAATAGCTGTTGAAATATATATGGTATGAAGGTCAGCAATAAAAAGACAAAGACAATGAAAATAGGCAGAATCATTGAAAATGTCAACTGTGTTGTGAATGGAGAACCTGTGGAACAAGTAAAACATTTCAACTACTTAGGCACGATTTTTACTGAAGATGGTAAATTAAATATAGAAATAGACAACAGAATCAGCAAAGCTGGTATGGTGGGAAGTCAATTGAATAAATTCATATGGAATAAGAGAGAAAATAGTCGGAACACTAAATTAGCTGTCTACAAGACTGTGTTCAAACCAGTTTTAACTTATCAGTTTTAATGTCAGTATGGATCTGAGAGCTGGGTCAGAAGTAAAACACTTGACGAAAGACTAGAGACTGCAGATATGAGAGTCCTGAGAAAGATTAGAGGCGTGAACAGATGGCGTCAATGGCAATATCATATTAAAAACGAGGATATTAGGAAAGAACTTGACATTGTCAGCATCCAGGAATGCGTTAGCAGACCTAATCTCAGCTGGTATGGTCACTTAAATAGAATGGGAGAGAAATGATTAGCAAAACAAGTGTTCTCTGCCAGGTTGGCAGGAAAACGACCCAGAGGAAGACCAAGATATGGGTGGATTGATAACGTACAAAGTGCCTTAGACGATAGAAATATAAGATCTAATAATGTTAGTCTTGATAAGTAACAGACTGATTTGGAGGAAAATTGTTGATAGGAAGTTAGTAATGATGTAATTTTTTCATGTAGTACTATCGTATCCTGTACATTCCCTTGAGAGTACATGGCAGAAAGTTGATGATGATGATGATGATAAAAGAAAATCCATGGAAAAAGCATAAAAAGTCACCAGTAACACACATTTACAAACCTTATACTAAAACACAAGAAATCAACTAACAACAAAAACTCGTAGGGCAAAATGACGCTACTGTTTCCACAAATTCATGGAATATAACGACAACATTATGCAAACATGGGCTACACTCAAAGAAATAGTAACTGGAAAAAAGAAAACTTCAGCACAAGATTTTATTCCAAAATCCTTCGGTCAGGACACAAACCAAGAGGAACTAACAGACTCATTCACCCATGCTTTCACAAACAACATCACAGAACTCAAAAAAGACAAACTACCAACGATCAACAAGAAACTACCGACACAAATTCAATAAAAAACAATGTATTTTCCACCCGTAACAAAACAGGAACTGAAAGAAGCAATCCTACAACTAAAACCAAAGACCACTCCAGGAATAGACAACATAAGACTCACAGACCTTACAACACACTTTCAAATAAATCCAATACTTTTGAAACTCGTGAACACAATGTTCCACAACAAATAAAAACTGCAGTAATTACGCCAATATACAAACACGGCAAAAGAAACGATAACTCAGAACTACAGACCAATAGCTACACTACCAGTCATCATAGAAATTCTAGAAAGAATAACACACACCAGACTACAGAACTATTTACAGAAGTACAACATCATCTCACAAAACCAATACGGCTTTCAGAAAACAAAAAGCACCATTACTTTATTCGAAAACATCGCCGACACAATAAACGAAGCTGTCCACAAAAACAAGTACGCCGTCCTTATACTGCTGGACCTAACCAAAACATTTGATACACTTGAACATGACATACTACTTACCAAACTATACTCAGTAGGTATAAGAGGTATAAGAGGAACACTTTTTAAATGGTTCAAGAACTACCTCTCAAACAGAACATAAGTAACAAAAATAGGTACATATCACAGTCGGAGTATACAAATAAAACACTGTGTACCTCAAGGTGCCATATTATCACCCACTCTATTCAACTGTACATTAAAGATGTTCATAACATATCCATAAGAAGTCAAATATTTCAATACGCAGATGACACTGCACTATTAGCAATCCACACAGATATTAACACAGCTTTCTGCAAAGCACAACAAGACCTAAATGAAATCACAACATACTTCCACCAAAACGCAATTCTAATCGACGGCACCAAAACACAGATGTTGATAATATACAACCCGAGAATCATACGTCCCGCATCACTGTCGATACATTGTCACACATACCGCTGCATTAACAACAAAAATACCTCCCAATGTTCCGAAATCAAACCTGTAATACACGCAAAATACCTCTGTCTCTATATAGATTCCCACCTTAAATGGACAAAACATATAGGATACCTATACACCAAACTCCGGATCATCGCAGCAAAATTCTTCCAACTTAAAGACATTATTCCATCCAACATAAAAAAAAAAAACTCCTATATCACGGTATCTGCGAATCCCTACTCAAATACGTAATAACAGTCTATGTAAATACATTAAACAGCCACCTAACAAAATTATAAACATTACAAAGGAAAATCGTGTCAACAGTGATCTGGACACCTTACAAGCAATAACCAATATCCGACCAGCACATCACGATACACAGAATTCTGAGCATTAAAAACTTGAAACACTACATGACATTAACAAGGAATTACTTCAACATCGCCTATCGAAACAACAGAGACACATATCGTATAACACGACCTATAACAACTCTCTACATCCCCAGACCCTTCAACAACTCATAAGGTTCTTTTGTGATATCAAATCAGATACCCACGCAACTTAACAACCTACCAAGAAATTTAAAATACGTAGATAACTACAGAACATTAAAACACGAACTCTGGAAAATTTACCAACAAATTTAATATACCATTAACACTAATATACACATAACAAATCACTAGCATCCAATGCCTACATCCCATACATAAACAGTGGGAACAACATAAATAGTGAAGGCTAAATCCCACTCTCTTCACAAAAGCTAACCCAAGCTTCGAAATAGTTGGGTTTAACTGGCCTCATCATCTATAAGTAATCTTTGTAAACAAATGCAGAAATTTGTTCTCAAACTTTGAAAAAAAAAATTATACAATAAATTCTGTATAAACTTCATTGTTAATATTAGAAGAACATGTGTTGTAAATACATAATATAAAGGCAAAAAAGTATTATTAAAAATTTTAATTGAAATCTAATGTAGAAAATGCAGCACTTAGTGCTGAACTCTGTAAAATTATAAGATGCAATGTCACACAAAAATTTATACATATTTTATAAATATGTATAAATATTTTATAAATATGTATAAATATTTTAGCAATCAGTAAATTATCATTATTATAAAAAAAATAATAAATAAATAAAAATTATTACTATTATTATTATTATCATCATCATTACCGATTAGGTAAATATTGAGAATTTTCTTTGTTGTCTTTCATTAGCTACTCAGGTGGTGATTTTAGAATTGTACAGTCGTTTATTTATTTTATTTTTTTCTTGTGCCTGCGCACGTGTGTACTGAAGATGTATGAACTTTAGCGAAAATTCTCTAAATAAATAAGTTTTAACGTGAAAAAAAATTATTATTATTATTATTATTATTATTATTATTATTATTATTATTATTATTATTAATTGTGTATATGTAAATAGGCTGTATAAAAATAAACTATGATATTGATACTGAGAAAACAAAATGTACATTTATATTTAAACAAAAATCATTGTATCTACGTCCTGTAATGAACAGAAATTGTAATAGTTTGCTTTATTGTATATATGTAAATACTCGTACGATGATAAACAAAATGTTATTACAGTTATATATATATATATATATATAAATACTCGTATGATGATAAACAAAATGTTATTACAGTTATATATATATATATATATATATATAATAATAATAATAATAATAATAATTTGTGAGTTCAAGAAATCTTCATCATCGGCCTGTAGAGTAAGATAGGCTGAGAGTCAGCAGATAGTAGGAGAGGAAATAAAGATAGAGTGCATAGTGGTAGAGTAGGTAAAAGAGGCCTCAGTTGACCTGTTTTAGCTGTTTGCCCCCCCAGGGGCGCTTCTAAAACGGTCGTTGATTTTTCACTTTAAAAAAAAAAAGGAAAAATCCTAAAAAGGAAACAAAAAAAAAAAAACAAAGAGAGAATAAATCTGGAGAAGAAATGGAAAGGTAAACTTAGAGGTGGAGGAAGGATCTGGCCCGAGTGATGCAGCTCACAAGGAACTGCACCGCCTCGATGTAAGCCTTCGCTGCTCGGGTTCTCAGGTCCTTCCCCACCTGTGAGAGCTAAAAACCAGTGAAGCTGAGTACAGAAATCCACAAGGTGGTTACTGTTCCTTTCTTTTGTTGTGGGCTGCTATAATTCTTTTGGCCACCTCACTTCCCTTGGCCATGTCTAGTTTGCAGAGAGCTATGTAGAACGCCGAAGCTGTCTCCTCCTCTATATCCAGGGCTACCTCTACTTGCTCAGGGGTGATTTTGCTGATGTCATCAACGAAGAGGTCACCCCATTTTGCACTGACGATGTGGGGTCCATATTTCCCTGCGAGGAGGAGTTCAGGTTCTCCTACTTTATCTATTGCCTCTTTAAACTTTTCTGCCACCCCGGGCATACCTCTAATGAGATGTTTTAGAGTCTCCCCTGCTTTTGCATGAGGGACTTCTGGGTGTTCGGTTTCAGATACTTTTGCTGTTTTGAGATTTGTCAGCTCTTCTTCCTGCGGACTTAATGGCCGTTTGGAAGTTTTGGTGTTCGTCTCCATCTCTACTTCAACTTCTTCTACTGTATCTGAATTGGCAATGTCTATATTGGCAGTGGTAGCTCCGCTTTCGTCCGTGGGAGTTATCATGATGGTTTCTGCATTGTCAGTCTCTTCTGTTGGGATCGTATTGCTAGACTCTGTAATTCTGGTAGGTTTCCCTCCCTTACGGGACTTTTTCGTTGTCTTAGACATGGCGGCATGATCAGGGGCGGCCTCAAGAGGCAGAAACTCTTCCTGTGTTGTGACCTTTTCATTACTTGGTTTTGTTGCTGATATGATTGCACCACCCATCCTCTCTGCGAGGGTTCTGGATGGGCAGGTGTCGACTTTGTGGTCAGTGACCCCACATTTCAAACACGCTCCCTCACATTTTTCTTGGTTGTGGCCAATTTTTAGGCAGTTCTTGCATTTTATGCGAGGGCAGTCTGCCCCAAGATGATTGAAGGCACCACATCTAAAGCACTGCTTTTTGACGCGTGGGTAATTTACCATTACCCAGGCAGATCCTATGAGGACAAAGTTAGGAACTTCGGTCCTCATTTCAAGAGAGATGGTTACCTCCCCTGACTTCCACTCAGAATTGTCTGCGTCATTGTGAACCTGGATTTCCCGTACAACTCCCCACTTGGAGAATACGCTATGAATTATATCGTTGTTCTCTGGGAAAATTCTAGGGGAAATCGTGGTATCTTAAGGGTTCTCAGGATGCTCCCAACTATGAAGGGAGATACTTTTACTTTACCACAGTCAAACCCTTGGAGAAGCTTTTCTCTGGTCTCCATATTTTTGGTCACTACCTGGTATCTTCCACCCCCATAAGGGGTAAATCAAAAATGTTTTCTGCGCCGACGCAGTCTATGATGGCTTTCGCCATCGCCCTTGCCGGTATTGTGGCGTCAACCTCAATTCCGAGGGTACGCACACGCTGCAGAATGGAGGATATGATCAGATGGGGGGAGCCTAACTATTCCCACCACCAAGTGTTTGATATTTCCCCAGTCCGGGGTTTAGGAAGTTCTGTAAATTTCCGGTTAAATATCGTGAAACCCGATGGGATTCATACCGATATTAACGGTTAAGAACAGAAACTATAAACTATACTCGCTAACCACACATACATACATATATATATAATATATATACGTCTCCTCAGTGAGTAGCTAGGCCCTAAATAAATACCTTAAAGTCCTTATAAGGACTGGCTTAAAGGGGCAAAGCAAGAATGCTTTTCATCTTCCCCGTTATCTGTAGAGGACAGTGTATGGATAAGGTGTTATTGAGCAATTAGAGCTCTGATCATGGCAGGAGGGTAAAAGCAATAACCGAGCCTCAGTTAGAACTTCATTGGCTACAGCATTGCCATCCATTACCCTCCAAGGGTATTGGATTGAATGAATCCATAACCTAAATAAATACCAACATAATACAGAGCCTTATCAACTTTGCCTATATAAGTTGCAACAAGGTGTTTTTATTTTTGATAAAAATCTCAGAAGGAGATAAAGATGTAAATTAGTTTTCTACCTTAGTTAATGTATATTAGGGTTACTAAGCTATTTTATAAACTTAGATAAAAAACTAATTTACATCTATATCTCCTCCTGAGATTTTTATGAAAAATAAAAACACCTTGTTTCAACTTGTATAGGTAAAGTTGATAAGGCTCTGTATTACTAAAATCTTGGTATTTAGGGTCTATCACTGAGGAGACCTCAAAAAAGGTTGAAACCGGTCCTGGGTAGTAACCCCACCCATAATGTATTGCAGTGTACATCTTTTAGTGAGAAGTGCTTTACATTATGGAAAATACTAAGAATAGTGATCAGAACTTTACCTACCTTTACTATGAGTTGCACCATCTTTAGACTTGAACTACATTCAGGCGCAAACTTAACTGTTTGCTTACTTGGGATTAGGAGTAAAATAACTAAGTTTATAAAATGGCTTATAACCCTAATATACATTACCCAAGGTAAAAAAAAACTAATTTACACACACACACACACACACACACACACACACACACACACACACACACACATATATACAGTATATATATATATTGTTCATATGAATGATCATATTATGTATTTATGTATGTATGTATATATGATCATATTTTGTCAAACTTTGAAAAAAAACTTTAAATTTCAACACGCAATGTTACAGTTTACATAATGTGTTAACTCTAAGAATAGTACACGTAAATTATGGTGGTATTATCATTGTTACTAATAATACAAGAATTTTGTTATAGCATTGCACAGTATGCAAATTCTAATGATATTAATTAGAAATTATTCTTGAATCACATCAAAGAAAATGTAGTATCATTGCTTAAAAACTATATCACATGTACGCAATTTATCAGAGACAAAAGAAAGTATTAAAGTATTAAAAAAATAAATATGTGTATGTAATTTATCTGAGATATTATCATATTATTATCATCCATTATTCAAAAATTCCGTGTAATCTTCATTGTTAATATTAGAAGAACACTTGTTGTAAATATAGAAGCAAAAACGTATTATTATCAAAAATTTTAATTAAAATGCAATGTAGAAAATGAATCACATATGCAGCACTGATTGCTGAATTTTGTAAAAATTACAAGTTGGAATATCACTAACGATGATTATTGTAATTGTGTAAATATTTTAGAAATCAATAAAAAAGTATTATTATTATTATTATTATTATTATTATTATTATTATTATTATTATTATTATTATTATTATTATTACTGTATATAATTTTAATAACATTACTTTCGTATAATTATCACTATAATAGAATATAATGGATTTACGAGATAGATATCGACTACCACACGTGGTGGATAGATATACTCCAAGGTGAAAGAGAGAAGAAAGATGAAACGTTAATTAATTGAAGTAGCAATTATTAGACATTTACCGGAAAAAGCAAATGTCTATAATTGTAGTGAAGTAGAAGAATATTATTAGTTGCAATTTGATTTGAAAATGAAAAGGAAATCACGGATGGAGATGTCATAATTTATTCGTTCATAAAAGATTGTAATGTGGCTCATAATGTACATTTCTAAAACTCAAAAAAATCAAGGTTTGTTTGTGTTCATAGTCATAGAATTTCGTGATACTATCTGGTATGGTTCAGACGGACTTGCCTTTTATTTCTTTTGTTTCCTCTAATATGAAGAATATATGCAAATATGTTTCTTCAGTGTACTACAGCTTTCTCTAAGAAAAATAATCTATAAAAATCATAAAATTAATTGCAATTTTTTAGAGAAATAGCCTCTATCTCCATTATGAAACGAATCAAGCAATCAGATGTTCTTAATGATTCCTAGTGAAGTAAAATCACTTTTTTTCCATCGAAAGAATTTGGAGCTACTTCGTTTGTGTGAAATAGCTCCCAACGCCGATTTCAGAATTTTTTGTATTATCTTAATCTTAATATTTACTCTTAATGTCAAAACACATCTCCAAGAAGGGGATGTATGATGTTTTTGTATTAAAGGCATACACCCCCTTCTTGTAGATGTGTTTTGGCATTAAGGGTAAATATTAAGATTAGTGATCAGAGCTTATGCCACCTTTACCACGAGTTGCCATGGTCTTGCACTACCTGTAGGATCAGCTAGACTTGCATCACTTGCAGGCGCAAACTTGACTTGTTTGTCTGTTTGCTTACTTGGGAAATAGAGTAAAACCAGGTTTAAAATTGCTTGGTATTTTTAACATATATATATATATATATATATATATATATATACAATGTGATCAGGAGATTTTTAACTACATACAATCAATTTAGGGATACACAATTGTGGTTCTTTAAACCTAAAATAACCAATATTGTGTATTCCTAAATGGAGACACAATTATGTCTCCGTTTTTCCAAAAATCTTCGCATTTGTTAGATTTATTGCAGTATTCTTTGATCTACAGTCGTAGCTGTAAGAATGTCCAGTCAAAATTCATCTTGCTGTTTTTAGTTCGTCAGCGTTTTGTCTCTTACACCAGTTTCAGGATTTAGCATTTATCACATTGTATCAATTATTTTAATTTTTGAATACACCGATCGTAAGATGATTCTTCTGGGTCTCAGATTCATTAATACGTTAATATCAATTGCACGCTCCCCATGTTTGTCATTAATCAATTGGCGTACGAATCCTAATATTTTTAAAATTGAGAAAAAAAGTTTCACTAAGGGATTCTGCGTCGCAACATCATCAAATAAAATCAATGGTATCTCTGTTCTTCCTGTTTCAAACACCTATATTTAAATTAAATATAGATAAGAATCATATGAAGAGTGTAATTTGAAATTAAAAGCAATGTTTTTCCTGAAGTGTTACGAAGAAATATTTTTTTCTCTTTAGAATTACTGGAAAGTTTTGCAGAGATATTGAAACTCAAGTTGGATGCAGTAATTTCAGTGCTTGGTTTACCCGATGTAGTAGCAAACATTTGTATATCTGAATGTGATGGATGTCTGATTAAAGTCTTTTTTCAGCTTCCTGATACATGTACTAATGTAAGTATTCATCTAGAAAAATATTCTCAATTTTCGAATATCTGTGAAGACTATAAATTACAATTCTTGATTATGTGGTACAATTTTCTATATTGCAAATATTGATAATAAGAAGTATACTACTTACAAATCAATTTGTTTTAAATATCGTTTATGAATTTCCAGGGTCGTCTCACAGTATACCACATAGTTCCTCCAATCCGAATTAAGATTCGGATTTTAGATCTGCCTTGTCGTAAGTATTTTAATTATTTAATATTAATATAGATTAATTAGGTGCTTTTTGCGAAAGGATTTGTGTTTGTATATTATACTTAAATATTGTTTGAGCTTATATGCGATTAACTATTTTTTATGTTTTTTTTTTCCTGAATAGGGATTGTAATAAGTGACTGTTTATAAACGAGTGTAAAAACCTCCGAAGAAGTATAATTTATACAGAACCATAATTTTACTCCTAATCCTTTCTTCGTGCATGATCATTTACATTTAAAAAGCAATCAATATAAATTAATTACATTTGAAATTATACGATACTTTATTGCACAGTTAGAAAATAAAGTGATTGGAAAAGTTTAAGTTACAGAATTCCCGCTAGTTCCAATAATAATTTTATCCTATTTTACATATCTTAGCAGCGGCGTTGATACTATCAACCAAAAAAATTAATGCTCAAAATTATGGGTTAAAGCTGATCAAACCTTTAAGATCCTGCGTAGCATAGTGGAAGCTGCGTTCGCGCTCTACAGCTCTAGGCCACCTTAAAAAAAAACTAAACTTCGATTATAGTTGTCGAGTAGAGAATTTTTATTTCTAAGCCTGTTTCTTCAAACAATTCTCGTGTCAGTCGATCTCTGGCGCGTGCAAATGGGTTTTTCCTCCCGTAAACTCAAGAAAATCGACCATGAACCCACCCGATTTCAGACAATAAATATATAGTTTATTATGATATTATGGACCACGAGATAACAGCACTTGTCTGTAGTTTCACGTATGCCGTTTATCATTAGCGATAATCTTGGGCAAGCTATCTCTGATTGGCTACGAGTGGAATTTAAAATGCCCACCTCAGTCTCCAAAAGTTAGATAGGGTTAAAACGGTTTAGCCTGCACCCCAAAGGAAAATAAAACACGTTCGCGGAGCTTTTGTACATATTTTTGCAACAATTACTGTAACAAAATATCTGATATCAATAGGAATAAATTCTAAAGTAAATGTTGCTGTTTCTTTATACAGCCCTCCGCTAAGTGATGCTAGAAAACTGTGGATTCGGAATTTCATTTCAATGATTTCCCGAAGCTTTGAAGAAAACAATATATATTTCTGTACTCTTTTTAAGCAAAAGAATGAGTCAGTATTTGTAGTTGAATCACATTATGTTTTATTTTAATTGCACAAAACTGGTGAAAGTGTATATAATTATATTAATAAAAAATATATGAAGCAATATGTTTGATATTTGGGTTTTTTTCGTAGTGCTCTTTATGAAATAATATGAACTATATGATGAAACGAAATTCCAAGTTTTAGCGTAAAATTTCAGACAACACCACCTTCCACAATATTATAATACTTTACTTTCTTCTACTATTTATTTCATTGAGCATTTTTGTAACAATCTAATGAAGGCTACATTCACCGTCGTGCATCGTTCATTGTAAGACGATTATTAAGAAAATGGTTTAATTAATTTCAGGTAAAACTAAGTCTTATAGGCAAATCATTTCTGATGCTCTTCGACGCAATAAGTTTGACAGTCATACGAATCAGGTGGCCATTTCCTCTTCATTACAGCAACGTTTGTCAAAGATGCCTAGTCATGCTTCACATACAACTTTAGTCTGTTCTTTCATTACAAAATATTAAATATTAAACACTGCATATGATTTGACGTTTCTTCTAACGAATGACTTCTTTTGAGTCTCTGTGATCTATCTAGAAGAATGAAAAAACGAAAAATTTTTCAGATTAGACATATCGTACAAGAAATCGCTTATCTTAAAAGCTGGGCATCTAATAACCACTGCGGAGGTCAATAGTATGAAGAAGTTAAACTTTTGGAAATATTATCGACATGATACCGCTGACATTATATGTAATAATCCTGCTGACACTTTCGACGAGATAATGTCTTACTCTTAATTTATAAAGGAACATACTCTTACTGCAAATCCCCAAAGATACAATATCGAGGACTCATCGAATGGCTCACTACCACTTAGAATAAATAAGGCATCACGCAGACGTCAGGGCAAAACAAGCATGAAGAATGGGCTACACAAAAAAACATATAATCATGCTTACAACTACGTGAAAACTCGGAAGAGAAGAATGATCTATCCGATGATTTCTTTCAGAATGATATAATACAAACAGGCGTAAAATTTAAGATAAATTTCACTCTCACACAGTCACGTCACGATTTAATGAAATACTTTAATTCTTAGATATTATATTATTATCTTTTTAATACTACAGAACATAACCGTAAAAAATAGATAATGCCTGTTCTCCGCATTAAGATTCTTGAAAAATCTCTGCCAAAAATAAATGCACAGTGAAAAAAAGTAAACATTCTAAAAAAAATATCTTTTATCTAACCAGTATTTTTTCACAAAGCTATTTATTTATATGTCCATGGTGAGCATGTCTATTACAGTTAATTTCAGAAAGAAAAGTATATATCCTAGCCCTTGTGAAATAACATAAGCGACGTGGATACTAGATCCATCATCATTTCAAAGTCAAGTGTTTTTAATTTGACGTGAGAGCTTACAAGAATACAATCCTCGGCATCCCCGAGTTGCCTCAGCTTACATATTCGCTTTTTATTAATGCATTTCGTAAAGATTTCACTGGCCTGACAGCTGGATCCAACTGGTTCTTTCTCTTTAGACAACACTACATAAGAAAAGGGTCTGCTCCAAAAAGTAGGCAATCCCCCCATATCAATCTAAACTCAACGAGTGACCCGAAGAATCATTTAACTCAGAAGATGGTCTACTCAATGGCAGGCTTACCCGATCACCTAGAAGGACAGCTCATAATCCAGGGAAAGGCATTCGCCGACACCGCCCCGATAGAGACCATCCCGGAAAACACCAATCCCTTGATTCTCAAGAGTTATTCAAAGCCAGAAACCTTAAGACAGCAAAAACTCTCATTCTATAATAAGAATATCGAAATGTCAGAGACAAGTGAACTCTAGGTCGGTGCGTCGAAGTAATTATTAAAGAACGAGCCATACGGCGTCGTCTCGGCGATATAGAATTATATAGGCAAAGTGAACACTAAATCCATCATTATTTTAAAGCCGAATGTTTGTTGAACCTATGAAAGTTTCCTTTACTTACGAAAAATATATTTCTGTGACATTTTGATTTCCTTAGTACTGATCGAGAGTTTTTGCTCTCTTAAGATTTTTGCCTAGTTTCTGAAGAGAACCAACCAGTTCGAAACAGCTTTCAAGCCAGTGAAATCTTTACTAAATGAACTAATGAACGTCGAATATATGACCGCTTGGGCAGCGCTCGTGTCTTTTAAGTAATGCAAGTTAAGGCAACTCGAGGATGTAGAGGTTTGTATTCGCGTAAGCTCGCAATTCAACTTAAACTCTATAATTTCTACAAAGATTCGGCTTTGAAATAATGATGAATTTAGTATCCACTTTGCCCGTGTAATTTTACATCGCCGAAATGAAGCCTTGTGGCTCTTTAGTAATTGCTTGGCAAATAATTCTGAGACAAGATATAATAGTTTATCCGGAAATATTCAATTGTTGAAATTAGAAACATTACAAGAAGAAAGCATTCCAATTTTCAGTGAGTGAAGTATGTTTACATAGCACGCACACACACACACACACACGCACACACACGCACACACACACGCGCACACACGCACACACACACACACACACACACACACACACACACACACACACACACACACACACACACACACACACACACACACACACACACAAATGTCTGTCCATTGGACCTGAAGAAATGATTGTCTTCAATATTTTCTTTCTTAATGTTAACTTTAATTTCATGTTCTGACCAGTGCCTCATGTCTACGCAAAACTATAACAAGAGTGCTCATTTATCAACACTTAACAGTAGTCTCATTTAGGGCTACATAAAATTAAATACTCCACTTTGTTATTGAAGAAACATTAATCGAAACACCAATTAAATTTCCGCTACTGGAAAAGAAATCCTACAGGAACGAAACAACATGAAGTATGCTTATGACTGGAGATTATTATTTCCTGCATACTGTTCGACGTATGCAAGAAAATGATCTTCGTAGTTCAGTTTCTAATAACCCTCCTCTTTCATTGGAATTAATTCGGTTCTAATTCGTCTCCAACTCCAAGGACCTCTATAGGCACTTCTCAACTGAATATATTAGTTGTTTTCATGCGTAGAAAGCAAAACTCTAAAGTAAACCTAGAAAATAATAAATAAAATAAACATACTCAGCAGACATTCCGCTCTCGCCTCATACCTTAAGTTTCTTCAGCCGCAGTACAAACAACGTGACAACTCAACCGATTTGCGTCATTTCTATCATTCATTTCTATCCTCAACTGCAACTCAGATACAAACATATTTGCCATATTCTTCCCATTCTGTTTCATACAGCTCAAGTTACTGATTATATTTTCAGGCAACATAAATATAAGTGGTTTTTAGCAAAGATATTGATCAGTGGAATCATTTCTTTGGAGGATGTTCAGAAATTCCAATCGACTATTTAAATAAAACAAACTGGATTAAATTTGCCAAGAAATTATATTCTTGCTTAGTTTTATATTCATGTGCAAGCAAAGCTGCGCGTGAAAAAAAAACTAGCTCACACTATTGTCAAGATGATCGGAACTATGTCAAAGGAATGTAAATAAAAATTGCAAAAGAAATAATACTGACACCGATTTTTCCAATATTTCAATTCGAATCTAAGAAGAATTTTAATTCTGTCTTAAAAAAGACGAGTCACTTCCTGACTGTTATGGATTATAAGCAAAACCCGTTTATTGTTATTAGTTATTTATCACATTTGCACAAGAAAAATATAAAACAGACGGGTATTAAATAATAACTTCAAACTTTGTGATGTGGTCAGGGTATATTTAGGAGACGTCTATAGCGCCTCATTTCAAATTCCACTACTTATTTCCATCTTCATTTAAGATGATCTAAGTTTCACTTCCGTATAGAACTACTTAATTAATTAGTATGTCAATCAGGCGTAATCTGTTGGTAATTGTAAGCTTGTTACTTGTCCATAGTGGTTTCAGTTTTTGGAGTGCTGTTGTTACTTTTGCAAATTTGGTTCTAATATCCTATCTTGATATTGTCGTGACGGCTCCTTCTGTCGTGTTCTAAATCTATCTAGTTTCAAGTCACTTTTATGAATAATACAACTAATTACGAAATGATCACCGATCCAAAAGTAGGGAAATTTATATTTATACTGCGCCACCCTATTCTTAGATTAGTCTATATAAATAGTAGGATCAGTTCTAAATTAAGTTAGCAGTCATCTCATTGGGCCGAATCATCTATTATTATTTTTACTTGGGGTTCCCGCAAGATTCGAATGTTTATGAACGGTGCAATAATAAGGAATTCAGGCAAACACAATATTTAGATCAACAAAATAAAATATTTAATATATGATATGGTTAACAAAATACAAGAACTCTATTTTGAAATGGAACTATACAATTAACTTAACACATCTTCTTAGGTCACTGATGCTAATTCAATGTTCTAACTTTCATATACTATTCACAGTCTCAAAAACACAAATCTTCTTATCTCAAGTTAATATAACAATTTCACATTTTATTCAGTCTTCACAAATCTTTCAGCTCAATGTTTATATTCACAGCAGGCAATAAACTACGTAAGCTATATTCCAAGCAAATATATTCCCGGACCTTGAGCATCGGAGGTATATTACAGTTAATGCTAGAATAGAGAAACTTATACAACTACTCTTACCAGACAAATTCTTCAATACATCAAATTATTGAGAGAGCACTTATGAATTAACTTAATTAACTTAATTAACTTAATTAACATTAGCGGAACACACATAACAAATATTCTCCATAGTTTAAACTGTATTACTGTAAGTCGCACTTCACTATTCCAAACAACAGTAATTAGGTACTAATATCTTTTCCTGTTCACTTTTCTCCAAGTAATCAATATAACCTTTTCCTAGGGCAACATAGAATTTAATCGTAATCCAGATTAACTAGAACTAATCAGAATTTTCGCATTGACTGTCCAGTTTCCTTTTATCTGATTACGGTATCAGCCTTTCTTCATAACAACAGCAGTTTTCGCTTATAACATTAAACTTTATGTTTCACTACTTATAGGTTCACTTCCGAACACTATACTCATAAATCTCTGCCCTGAGGATTATATAATCTGGGTTCCGCAAAACTCTCTCCTCCTTCTTAATAATAATTCTTCTCTATATCCGTCTTATCTATGACCTTCCTCTTCTCTCTATATCTATCTATCTGACCTTCACTCCCACCTTACGTTCGAACGCCACGCTCTACTCCACTCGTGGTTGTTTACGCGTGCGTCTCCATGACAACAGACTGCACGTAAACATTTCGCTAATGTAATGTATGGTCTATTATTATTCATGAGTGATTACATAACATTAAATATTTCACAAAATAAAACAACAGAATATTTAAGCTACTTCTTTAACTTTTTGATTACGTATACAGTTAAATATAAATTAACACTTTACGTTACACCACATATATTTAGTTACACAAAATTCTAAACACATTATTATTTTATAAACTAATAATAGGTCAAGTTTTGAATAAATATTTAATTAGTAATTCTTAATTAAGGGAAAATAAACAATTTTATATAAACCATGATTAATATTTAATAAGCAATGTTAAATGTGAATGAAAAATAATAAATTACATAACATAGCTTCATTCACAATTTAACAATATGCCATCTTTATTAAAGAAATGGCTCAGGTAATTAAACTGATCAACTTCTTGTATGGGTGTATCTTCAAGTAGTTTTTTTTTTCGTTTCTGTTACAGTACTTCCATCTTGTTGAGATGCACAGATTTTGGTCATTGTTTTTGATTTTCGGGTACTTATGTTTGAGCCATATTTTTAATCGTATAAGCTAATCTTGTGGTGATTTCCTGAAGATCAAATTTGTTTTCAGCTAGAATATCAATACCATCAACAAACGTTATATGGTTTATTCTTCTTCCTCCTACCATTACTCCAGTATCACAGTTCTCTAGAGATTCGTTTACAACATATTCGATAGCATTGGTGATTACTTGCACACGTGACTCGCTCTGCGCTCCATTGGAAAGGGAGGGCTATAATTCCCCCTAATTTGGACCATCATTTCAGAAGATGAGCACAGAGATTCAATTAGTCGTATTATTTTGTTGTCTATCCCGTAACGTTGTAGACTTTTCGGAAATGCATTATGCCAAACAAAATCAAATGCTTTCTGTATGTCAGTAAAATTATTGCACATTACTTCGTTAAACGCAAACAAATGCATTATAATTATAAAGTTAAATTATAACACAAGAATACAAAAATTATATAAGTCTACTTACCAGAACGAGGTTTACAGCACTGCCACTGCCGTACAGCGAAGTGCTAAAAAATCCAAAGACACCAAAGTAATAACTAAACTTTTACGCTTGCTCCTTCGATAATCCAAATATGAATTCTTACTGTTCACATTAAACCTGTTTTGATTTCAATTTCTCGAACATAGCAGTGTAAACAGTCAAGTTTTTTTTTTATTTCACAGGAAAGAGCTTTATTATTCAAGTGTATAAAACAATGAGTTACTAAATTTTGAGGGCATCAGAACTTTTTAAGATGACGTAAAGTTTTAATTAGAATGAAACGTAATGATAGCTTTGAAATTTAAAATAAAAATGAAACAAGGCATATATATAGTGCTGCCATCTGTGAGGAAATATTTCCTCAAAATAAAGCTATTGTAATATTATGAAATTGTGGAAAAACGAAAAGTATGAAGTAAATGAAAAGAGTGATCCTAAAGAAATTAATTTTGGCAAATATTATCTGCCTAATATAATACGAGAATTACTCAGTCGCTGTAGATCCTTTTCGTTATTATAAAGTGCAAATTTACTGCAAAAAAAATCTTCGTATTTCTTCGAAATAAAACATGTTTTGTTTTATTGGATTAAAATTTCTAAAAGGTAAATTGTGAAACTGGAAAGTGCAATAGAAAGCGTATAATCCGAAGCTATTCTAAACGAACCTTTTCGATATAAAGAAATAAATGAATGGCGCCCTAAATTAGCTACCAGTGGAAACAGCAATGTTTTGTAAGCACCTAATTTTAGAGTAAACAATCTCTTATCTATAACATCAACCATGTAATAATCTTTAATAAAAATCCGAGTTTGGTGGTGGCCGCATGAATATTTTCTTTTACTCCCAGTTGAGATACATAAAGAAATTTTGACTGCTGTTATGACTTTTGAGTCGTTAAGAATGTCGAAAAAGACATAAACGTATGGATTTATTTAGGATGTATCGCTTTCTAATTTACATTGCTTAGGCCTTCAAGCCTTCAACGGAGAATTGGTAGTTTTTTAAAGTTAAATAAAAAAAAACGATACAGTATGTATGTAGCAAACAGGTTGGTTGTTACACTATCAATTGGCAACTGCATTCTGTTGCCATCTGGTGATACTGAATTGAAGTATATCTGAATTTCGAAATATAAATGTAATTTTCGAAATATAAAGTCATTAAAATCTCAATTTCCTGCTTCAAATTTATGCTAAATTTATTAAAGACTCATCGAGGGAGGACACCCCTTCCACAACTCTGTCTCCACCACTCAAATACACCAACTACAATGAACCGCAACTACCATCATCATCCACACCACCGCCATCTAGAGTCCATCATCAACACTAGTATTTTCGTAGACAATTTCAACCATCCATGTCCACAGCGCGATTCGAACCTGCAGCCTTTCAGCTGGAGAGCGGATACGTTGACCACTCTGCCAACTAGCTTGGCATTTAAGGGTATTAAATAATTAAACGAACGAAATAATTAAATTAAAGAAATAATTAAAATAAACAAAATTAAATACAGTTTCTTTTACAAATACTTTTGAGCATGTTTTCAACTCAGTTTACCGTATATCTATTTTTTATTTATTATTATTCGTATGAGAATAATATATAGCAGACATTAATAATAAAAAATACAATGTATAAGCAATCATAAAATTAAATCAGCATGTACATGTACAATAGAAACTAAGAACTCTCACAATATTGTTCGTTGAACATTTGTTTTTAGAAACATTCTCCACACATTCAAAGAGACGAAAATACATTTGCCTAATAATCGTTGCTGAAAATAGCGCAAAATGTGACTCAACTAGAATATTTGAATTTAATGACTATGTTTGAACTGATGTTATTAAACCGTATGTGCAAGAAACACACTTCCTTAAAAGTTCATTTAGATTTCTAGTTATTTAAAAATTAATTAGTGAATAGACCTGCACTTATCTGCTACAAAAATATAAAATTGATATAAATCAATAAATATTTAAAAAATGTTTCGTGATCCCTAAAGACCTTTTATGTATCCCTAGGAGTACAAGTACCACATTTTACGAAATAATATCATTGTGGATATTATTTCTCAGAGGAGTTCGCTTGTTTGTTATTGCTCACTTTAGTCCCTATATTTTCTAAATATTCTAATTTATAGTTTATATCTCGTATTGCTAATTTTTCTTCATGAATTTTATTATTCCACTTCATCATTCAGTTTTCCTACAATGCTAGATGAATTTGTGGCTCTGATATTGTTGCTACGTTTACACGGATTGGTATGTTGATCCTTACATTAAGATGCAGTTTATATATCTTTTGATGTGGCAGCCTATTAATATCTTCTAAGAATTTTATTTGAATTTGCTTTGTACCTTGTGCCTTTTTAAGGAAACATTAAGCATCTCTTACTCATATTAATTGTTTTTTTTTTGTTTTTTTTTGTTTTGTTTTCAGATTTTACTCTTGTTTTTTGGTCGAACTTCATCTTGTAAAATATTTTAAGTATTCTAGCAGATAAAGTGGATTATGGTGTTACTACTACTATTAAGTTTTTTTTTATTTCAAGTGTCAGCCTTAAAAACAGGGGGGGGGGGATAATATTATTTCCTGGAGTATATTGTTTGGCTCCTTATTATGGATAGAATCATCTGGAATGTCTTCCAAAAAAGTCGAATACGCGTATAGTAAGTTACTAGCTTTTGAATCTGTTTCGATTCACTTTCAACGAGGTCATTACTTGTGTCCTTTTCAGAGGGCGAATCTATGTTCACCAATTCATTGGCTTCTCCTGGAAGCTGTCTTAATATTTCATTTTCAGCTATGTTATCAGATATATCCTTTCCAGAGGATGGATCCATTTCCACCATATCCAGTGGATTCTCCTGAAGTCTTGCTGTATCTTATTTTCAATTACTCAATCAGCATCTTCTTCCGAGTATAAATTGATCTTTGATGTTTCATTCGGGTCTGCTGCTTGAAGATCCAGTTACGATTTCTTATTCTCTACGAGAAAAAGAATAAGAGAAAGATGACGAATCTGTTAATTTCTTTGATTCAAAAATATTAATTTTAGAATCAAAGGCCAGCGAGGCTGGCAACGCTTTTTGAGAAATATTACGAATCTGTTAATTTCTTTGATTCTAATATATTAATTTTAGAATCAAAGGCCAGCAATGCGTTTTGAGAAAGATGACGAATTTGTTAATTTCTTTGATTCTAAAATATTAATCCTCTTCCTTTCAAGGAGGTTATCAGTTATGTCTTCTCCAGAAGACGAATCCATCTTTGCAAATTCATTGGATTTTCCTGAAATGTTTTCACTTAGGCTGTCAGTCCATTCCACTCCCAAAGATAATTTGGTATTCGGCAATTCATTCGAGTGTTCTGATGGAAGATTTAGTTTAGGTTTCTTATTTTCCAACCCGTCTCCTGGTGAAGATGAATCTGTGAATTGTTCTGATTCATCTCTGGAATATCTGATCTTGGTCTCCTTTCAATGAGGCCATTAGGTACGTTCTCTCCAGAGGAAGACGAATATAGATTTGCAAATTGATAGGCTTTTCCTGGAATTTTTCCGAGTAGACTGTCAGTAGTTTCGTCTCCAAGGATGAAGTCGTATTTGATAAGTCATTCGGGTCTTCTGATGGAAGATCTTGCTTAGGTTTCTTATTCTCCAAGCCATCAAATGGGGAAGTTCAATCTGTGAACGGAGACGATTCATCTTGAATATCTCATGTTGGTCTTCTTTCAATGAGGCCTTCAGCTATGTATTCTCCAGAGGATGAATCCATCTTTGCAAATTCATTGGATTTTCTGAAGTATTTTCACTTCGGCTATTAGTTTCCTCTCCCGAAGATGAATTTGTATTTAGCAATTCATTCGAGTATTCTGAGGGAAGATCTAACTTAGGTTTCTTATTATCCAAGCCATCAACTGGAGAAGATGAAAAATCTGTGAATTGATCTGATTCTACTCCTAGAATACCTGATTTTTGTCTCCTTTCAGTGATCCCATTAGTTATATCTTCTGCAGAGGACGAATATATATTTACAATCTCTGAAATAATAATAATAATGAGAAGAAGAAGAAGAAAAGAAGAAGAAGAAGAAATAAGACAACGCGTTTATTCATGATTATATTTTTCCTAAATCTTCTACTTCTGCTTGATATAATCTGAAAATATATCATTTCCATATCAGCAACCTACAGAGACATTTCAGTGTGATTTATTGAAAACGTGGTCGCAATACATGCCGAATGTCGATTTACTGAATTCTCGGAACTGACAATAATTAATTACACAAAAATAATTTTTTAAAAAAACATAGTCTAACCTCCACTGTAACATATTATGCTATGATCAGAATTCACTATATATTTAAAATGTATTGAAAATACCAATATATCTTGGGCTTAGCAATTTAATTTATTAAAAAATAAAAGTCTGGCAATTTATAATTAATTTTAATAATTTAGTTATAGTGAATCAGTCTTGTGGTTCTGTAATTATTCATATTCTGCCACAGAATTAGTGTAGTCTTAATAATAAAATTTTATGGTTTCATTAAAGATTATTCGATGATGGTAAAATTTGGATTACAGTCATCCTTAAAATGATTGCTATCTTCATGCCGCTGAAGGTAGCAAACATCATTATACAGCCAAAATGTCGGTTTGGCTGTATAACGACAGATCTAAACATAATGCACATGTCCGGATTTAAATTATGAATAATCCGTTAATGTTACTGATAAAATTTCAGTAATTTATTTAAAAAGGAAAAAAAAACTGACACTTTGTATATTTCAAGTGTGTGTGTGGTGGGGGGGGGGGGCGTACCAGTGCTCGTCCTCTGATTTCGAAACTAATCTATTATTATAACCCAAAGTCCGATTATTCTCATTATTTACATGTTCAACCTACAGACAAACCGAACGAAGTGTAGCAATATCTTATAAATAGTTTGACGAATTGCAACGCACTGTCATCAGGCACATGCCATTGGATAAGCAGTAACTCTTTCTACCATATAAACCAGATATAAACACGGATATTATAATATTTTGAAAGATTTAATGCATATTTATGATTTCATGCATTTAACGCTGTTTCTTTCTGTTTGATTTAGATAACGAAATCATTAATGTCCCACCTCTTATTTCTGTTAGCGTTTTTATCCCTGATTGTATCGTTTTAGACGAAAGTTGTTCCCTTTTAGCGAAAACATCACATTCTGCGTTAATACAAGTAAGCAGAGAAGAATAAATTATTCATATATAATAATATTTAAAATTTGTTTAAAAATTATTGAAATAGACACTTAGTTATCAGATTATGGAATATTCCTCTAAGTTTATTAATGTTTTCAACAATAAATTCAGTGGTATTGTTATTTCAAATGTATTATTATAAATCCATGGCTCTTAAAATTATGAGATATTAATTCAAGTTATATATGGCAGCTGTGGCTTTCAAATGTACCAAGCAGCCGTCTCTAATAGAAATATCAGAAAAATATTAATTGGAAATCTCATTTCATCCTTTCCTGCTTGTATTCAGCTCGTAATATTTTATTTTCTTTGTTACTCTTTTACATCCGAAAATATCTGGACTTTGAATCTCTTCCCCTGCTTCTTAGATTTTTATTCTTACCTTCTTTTAAATTAATATAACTTCTTAAATTACCATCTGTGCATATTCTTGTGACTTATTAAATACTGACAAAGGCGAGGTAAAAATTTGAGTGAGGTTCAGTCACTGAATTTGGCTCTTTTTTTTTTTTTTCCTTTCATTATTCGAATAGAATTGTATGTAATTGACAGACAATTATGGAAGAGTAGAAACTGACATTTGTATTCTTCGTGTTAGGTTACAATCATTTATAGTGTGATATCTTTCTTTCTTTCTTTCGCATTTAGGTTATTGTGTCAAACATTTGTCATTTTCAAAATTATGCTTTAATTAAAACATTTGCGTTATTACTTTTCAATGATTAAATAATTATTAATTACTATTTCATATTTGAATATCTAACACAATATACATACGACAACTTCATAAACGGTAATTATTATGTAAAACGTAAAATTTTTCGAATACATAAATTTAAAATAAGAATCGAATATCCTATAAATAAACAAAACCAAACTGGATCAAATTTGATATTTCATTTTCCAGGTTTGTTGCAACTTAGTTTAGCTTCGTACGGTTTGAAAGAGAAAATCACGTTGGACGGCGCTGCACTTCCTTCCGCTCTTGATATTTGCACATCTCAGTGCAGTGTATGTAGACTTGAATTGATTATTCGACTTCCTCCTCACTGTACGGTTAGTATTTGATTTATTTATGATTCTTCGCTAATCACATTATTTCAATACTTAAGTCTGTTGTTATACAAGCTTGTTTCTAAAAAATTGGAAATTTTGTTTATTTTTTTTTCAGGCACCTGCCTCTTTACTGGTAACGCTGGCACTCAGGGAACAACCAGAACCTCCTTGTCCTCCCATCCCAGATATTGAATTTCAGCTGCAGCTTCCAGGATCTTGCTAGTCACAAAGTTTTAGAAAGTTTTAGAAACATAGCACTCGTTCTCATCATAACTTTTCAGACGAACAATTTTATTTTACTTTTTCTGGAATTTTGATTATTAATTCTTAAAGTCAGTTTTCGAAAATGATTTTCTTCCTATTTATATAGCTCACAATAAAAGCATCAAATGGTTTATCCAGAAAACTCAGTTTTCTGCTTTGGTATACCTAAAATTTTGAAGACGAAGTTGAAGAAATGAATCTATTATTTTTCATGTACTCTATATTAGTTCACTTAACTAAAAAAGAATATTAGTTTTGTTTTAAATTTCTCTTTTTTCTTGAATTTTTCTTTTAATTGATTGTTAATGTAAAAATCAAGTAATACAGTACAGTATCAACAACTTGTTGATTATCAGTCTCTTTTTTCATAATATTATAATTTAAATTCTGTTATTTAAATCAAAATTTAAATAATATGACTATTTAAAAGGATAATTTAAAGGAAAATGCAAACGAATTGCAATTTAAAAATAGGATAGGATAATGAAGATTAATGAATAATTTTATGCATTTTCATCACAGGGATAGGAACTATTCCGCTGTTTAATAATCAAAGTAATAGAAATATTTTAACATCGATTTTCATTTTCCGAAAATTTCCGTTTTTCGCATGTTCCGCGAAAGAACAGTTGTTAATAACCGAGATAATAAAAAAGGTAAATTTCATGCATCTGTATTACCCTGTGTATTTCGATTTTTCTCCGACTAAAACTATCCCAATGATATTTCTTTTAGCATTTACCCGTTTATCAAATTAAATAAAAATAGTTTGCACTCGATATCACTTTGTATTTTAAAAATAATTGTGAGAAAATTCAGAACGCTCCAGTCAAATAAATCTCCCTTCGCGTCCCGATTGCACATAGCATTTAGTTGCGCACCGATTCACGCTTTTTTGGTTCGCTGCGTCACAGATGGTGGCACCACTTGTTCACCATATTCTCATTGCTCTGCAATTTGTATTAAGCTGCTCTCCGAAATTTCTCTCCCAGTCGATTTCCTGCTTTGTCAGACGTTCATTTCTGGTTTTAAACGCTGTTGGTTGCCATTGTGCAATATCAGAGACGCATTTCTCATCAACAGCTTCACCGTTAACTGAAAACCTAATCAGAGAACTGGTGAATTTGTCAGGATGACATAGGAATATGTCATCACACGAACTAACATAGTGTTCTTTCTCATTATTTGTAATCAGTCTTTGTTTGTCGTCATCTGAGCAATTCAGGTGTAGGTTTTTATGTCCTATTGCTGCTCTGCAGTTGAAGTTGGTCTTTCCATCTTAGTCTTGGATGTCCGCGGTCTATTCTGCCTGTATTTATATTTCTATGCAAATTTTGGGAATCCTTTCTATGTTGTGTAGCCAATTTTGCTGATAATCTTCTATTTTTTAAATGCTCTTTTTATCTAATCGTTTTCTTATTTCTGTGGTTTTCTTTTTATCTAATCTAGTGAGTCCCAGGAGATGTCTTACAAACTTCATCTGTGCTGCTTCTAATCTTTATCTCTTTCTTTGTTTTTGAATCCAGGTTTCACTTCCAAATTTGAGAGATGATTTAGCGGTCATGTTATGTCATCTCAATTGAGTTTCTTTAGTCATTTTTGGTTTCCAAAATTTCTTTTAATTATGCCATCCATTCTATTCTAAATTTGCATCCTTGCTTCCAATTATGAATCAGTATTGTATTGGGAGATTATATTTCTTAAGTATTTGAATTCTGTAACTTGTTCTATTATTTCTTTGTTAAGCATAATTTTGATATTTTGAATAGTGTTACCACAGATTGCCATACCTTTTGTTTTTGTTTCAGAAATTTTCATCTAATTTTTTTTTTTTTGCTATTTCATTTAGATACTTGAATTATTATTATATTCTAACAATATAACATCCCTGTTTCGTTGTTAATTTATCTTAATGTCTCTTTTGTTGTCTTTCATTTATTTTATCATAGTTTCAATATGTAGTTTATCTTCTGAATTTGAAATTAGTACTTGATCATGTGCATAAAGTATTGTATTTAGCTGTTTATTCGTTTTTAGTTTAATTCCATCTTGGACAGTTGTTTTCCATTCTTTTAGGATTCTTTTAAATAAATGTTGAATAGGATTGGGGATAAGTTGAAACTTTGTCTTACTTATTTATTTATAGTTATAGGTTCTGTAATGTTCAATCTGCAAATTTTTGTTTCTCTGTATAGACTTTTTATTGCTTTAATTAATTTAGGAGGTAATTTATCGTCCTGTAATATTTTCCAGAGTAGAATAGAGTAAATTTCTGTTCCTTTTCTTCTAAAACCTCACTGTTTTTCATCGAAATAATTTTTTGTATGTTTAATTAGTCTGTTCTTTAAGATGTTTTGGGAAGCGCAGGTCTCGAAGGTTTTAATAGATCCTCAATAGAATGAGGTCTCCTGCGGAGATGGTAGAACTTTTCCCTCCCTGTAACTCAGGATTTTCATCGTTCAAATGAAACCATATCCGACCAGAGATCACATGCAATTAACTATGAATGATCACATACTAACTTTCTGTCTACTTTTATGTTTGGGCATGCTCGGGACAATCCACTCTATGTCTTTTGTACCCCAACTATAATTTTAACCTTGACAGCCGATGCGGATGCTACTGCTGTATGACACCCAATAAAAGGATTTCTCTCAAATAAAAGTAGCATACTACCAAACAGCAACAACATTAAACAAACAGCAGCTTACAGGAAGTAAATTAATACAAAAAATTGCTAGACTCCGATGAGGCAAGTGGAGACTTCGAACAGACATGGTGATATCTTATCACAGATCTGCAAATGGGAAACAGATATTAAATATTCACTGACTTTAAATAACAATTTCTTTAATCTTAAATATGGTATATTTACGAGAATGTTATATAAGAATGCTAAAAAAATGGACAAGAGTAAACAAAAAAAAACATTGCAATAACAATTTTTGTTTTGAGTTTTTAAGATTGTGTGTGTGTTAGCTCGATAATATAATAATGCTGAAATCCATCAATTTTTGAAACATGAAATATTTTTATACTTGTACAGTGCAGAATAAAATCTGCAAATGATAAATGATGTTGCATAAAACGGAATAATTTCGATACAGGACCTAGCTATTCATGTTTTGAAGACGAAGATTATCAATAAATCGATTAATTAAAGCCTGCTATGTATCAGTTTCTTCTGGATCTAAAATCGAGGTTTGAAATTGATTAAATAGATATTTATCTATTTTCTTAATAATTCATATTAGGAGAATGTGAAACTGAATCCATAAATAAAAATAATTAATATGAAAGAATAGTCTTTCTTTGTAAGCTACTGCAGAACTAATTCATTCAGGATCATACAGTGCTCTATCTAATCTCAAATAAAAGAATATCTGCTACAATGCTTTAATTTTGCTGCTAATCGTCCCGAATTTCCATGATAATAATTCTAGGGAATCTGCTAACTTAAACAAATACTAATATATAAAAAAAAACTCAAAGGTGCTTTTTTTTTTACTTTGCTAGTGGGGTTCTTTCAAATAACAAAGAAAAAGAGTAGCACATTCTTTATAAAGGTATACCAATTACGCTGCAAATTCACTCTTATATTTAGTTTTATTTAGTATTATGAGAAAAGGCCCAGTAAGCCAATTATAAAGAGATAAGAAACTTTGTTCATCCTAAACGTAAGTTTAGAATAATTTAAACAATCAGTGGACGAAAGTCCACAGATTACTTAAAGGATCGTAACGCTCCACTGAATTGAGACGGTCACTACCGTTGCTTCCCCCAACAACATATACCAAGTTATTTATAGTAGAAGCTACTGGATTCATTCTGGACTCGCTCATTTCAGAAATAAAGTTCCACTATTGAAGGAAACAATACATGCAGTGAATTATTAAATGCACGTTGAAACAAGTAATGTGTTTGTTGTCAGTAATTTAAACTGTCCTACTCAGAACTAAAACGAACTATTTGAGCACTGTTTGTTGAATAAAAATCTCATTCCCCTCATATTTATACTGAATTTGCTACATTTCAGCATTCTATAATGTACCATCTTGAATTAGGGCTTGGTTGTCCTACCTCAGTGCAGCCCTTTTCTGACTGTTCTGATATTACGCCGATTGACTAAATTGTGACACCATAAAAATTATAAGAAACGTTTCTTAAATCCTCTCTCTGAAAGATGGGCTCAGCATAGTATTATGATAAATAGTGAGTGGTGATACGGCTGTAAAAAAAATCGTATTGCAATCATTACACAGATTTTTTAAAGTCTCATCATTATGCAATATTCTACTTTTCTAAATGTAAGAAATTTCAGTTGAAATCCTGGATACACACACACACACACACAAACGCAAACTTCTTTGTTTTCAGTCATCCCTGCAAATTTCCTTTCACTGAACCCTAAGAATAACGCAATCTTTATATGCATGAAGAAAATGGTATGTGTAGAATAGTCAACGAATTCTTTTAAAAAATTCTTTTAAATTTAAATTTTTGCGTACATTACCTGGTCGGTTTGGTTCGAAACTAACTGCAAAAGTATCTATTGTTCGACTCGCTCTCATTCTTAATTGTTTGAACTTAATTTTTAAATATAAAAAAAAACGATAATGTTCGTTATTGTATATTGCATTGTTCTTTTGATTATATGTACATTGTCCTAATATTATGTTTTTAATGCATTTTTGTCTTCTTCTTTAATGATTGCTGACATTTTTATGCGCTCTTTCCTAGCCACCAAGAAAAAGTTTCAAATTTGCTAACGTATGATATGTATTTAAGTGTATAAAACAATAAAAAATAAAAACTTCCTTCAAACCCAATTCGTTTAGCATTTTTGCCTTCCATACTGTTGAGTGCTGCATCGACCACTTTACACGCCATTTGGAAATTTTTATGTGTACCCGCTTTCTGATAGAAATCATCAATTATAAACTGCCGCCAGCTGATTCGTCTGAATTTGCGATTTTAATATTCAGAAATGGTGTTCGTCCTTAGGTTTTGAAACAACAGTTTATCTGAAGGTTACCACACTATTTTTTTTTGCCACTATGAACAAACCATTCTCCTAAGTATAAGCAAATATTTAACTGCTTGTAGTTATAAAATGCGGCAAATCGGATATTATTTCTAATACCAAGTGTAATAGGAGTGATGGAATTACGATAATACTGTCACATAAAACCGGATGGCAATTTATTTTTTTATCGGAAGCAACATATTACAGTCACAAAATGTATCCGTATCAGTACAAACAATACTCAACAGATGTCACTCCTATCAGAAGGACCAACTTCTTTGCAAAATGCGCCGAGAGCTCACATAACGAAAAGCAAACGCACCAGCTGTTTCGGAAGCTGTTTCAGGCAATTAAGGAAGGATAGATATATATATTGCTGCTGTATCAGTAACGTAATTTATGCAGGAGCAATACTTTATGCTTTCCTTGGGCTATAAACAGCATAAATAAAAATAAAAAATTCATCTTCAGTTTCTACAGATTGCGTTTGCTACCGTCCACGTATGGTACAGATTTCCAACATATTAATACAGAAAACATTAAAAATATACCCGTATATTATAAACAAAATATAAGAAGGTTAAATTTTCAAAAATTTACTAGCGAGCCTGTGACCTTCGACATCGGAATTACCCTAATTTACATTAATTAGAAATTTCTTATAGTTGGGTTTTAACATTTGAATGCATTCATAATTCCCCTCCCCCCATATTAATATCAATCTTAAATCCTTTAAGTTTATCTTTAGTCTACGGTTGTATGCCTCTCCTTGGCGTTGTCATTCAGAGCTTTAAATTGCCTTACACACGTACATTCATTGAAAGGCCTATACAGATACATGGACCAACTTGACGGATATGTGTAATTATGCAGCATATTATTATTGTAATGTGTACCTGCCAATGTTGTGACACACTGTTTGAATTTTTATCAGTATAGTGGCATAAAGTGGCTCTTATATTTAAAACTGTCTTATATCTGTTATATATGGATATTCTAACTTAAGGTAAGATGGTTTGAACTATTGCCCATATGTTAGCATAAAATGAGTGTAATATTCTTTCTGTTATTATTGTTGAAAGTCGATTGTGTTGTGGTAGGGATAGTTCCGGGCACAACTCTCTCTCTCTCTCTCTCTCTCTCTCTCTCTCTCTCTCTCTCTCTCTCTCTCTCCACAGATTCTCTTTTATTTGATCATGTGAGTTCCTTCGGGGAAAATCACACATGGGCTGTTACTATAACAAATTATTTTTCCAGGGAGAGAGAGATATATACAGAGAATTCCAATTAATTTTCTCTGTTCTGGACTAATAATGATATGTCATAAAGAAAAAAAACTGTTCTGTTGGATTAATATAATTTTAAAAGTAATTATCCTGATAAAGGAAAATTTATGAAAGTATTAAACAAAGAAAAAGAAAATAAATAGGGCTAAAAAAAGTAGACTGCTTAAGCAACCAACCAAAAGCAAATCATGTCGTTATTTTGCGCTTGCCACATTTCTTTCTAATACAATTTATGATTAGCAAAGAAAGCAAGGAACAGAGTGACGATGATTTATGATTTAAATAGTGGAACGACAGCAGAGATAATACTGTTCCATCTCAAACGTACACAAGATTAGTACACAATCTCAAACATCCAAGCCCGCAGCGGGATTCAAACCAGCGAACTGTTGGTTGGAAAGCGTGTTCGCTAACACTCGGCCAACCAGGCCGGTATAAAACACTGAATTGTGATAATTTATGTTTAACATACGTGGGCTGTTTAATAAGTAATAAGACTAATTTTACTGTAGCGAAACCACTCATCACAATATTAATTTCTGTGGAATAAAGAAATGTTGCTGTATGTATTAACAAAAGAGGTTGATAGATGGCGTATACGGGCTGATGCGCCAGTGTGTCACGTGACTAAACGCAAGCTTGTTTCGGCGCGCCTTAGAAGCGCTTCCAGTCTTAGAAATGAAAGCGTCCTTTGAACAGTGTTATGCGATTAAATTTTGTATGCGTTTGAAAAAATCGGCATCGGACACTTAACAGGATACTTGAAGCTTTCCACGATGAAGCAATGCCGAAGGCAAGTGTTTTTCGCTTGCATAAAATTTTAAGGAAGGAAGGCAAAATGTGGAAGATCTTGAACGTGAGGGGAGACCTTCAACGTCCATCACAGAGACAATGATCAACATAGCAGCGATTATCATCAAGCACGTCAAAAGGAAGCGTCCATTGCTGAAGAATGGCTTCTTATTGCACCACGATAATGCAAGGCCACATATTGCTGGTTGTGTAGTGGACGTTTTGCAGAAGAACAACATAGATATCACAACCTCCATACAGTCCTGATCTCGCACCGTGCGATTTCTGGCTGTTTCCTCAGCTCGAAAAACCACTAAGAGGCCGCCATTTCGAAAGCAACAAAGCATGTGTAAAAGCTGCGGAGACAGTTTTGAAAGAACTCTCAAAAAACGGACTCTCACATGGGTGTTTAAGAAGTGGACGCAACGTGGAGACAAATGCATAGCGTCTCACAGAGTTACTTCGAAAAAGACCATGTAAATGATGACGATTAAAGCTAATCTGTTTTCAGTATAAATATAGTCTTATTACTTATTGAACAGCTTACGTATAAAAGAAACTTCTTTTTTTTTATTATTAGTTTTCTTTCAAATATTTTGTTCTTATTAAATGAATGGAGATCAAATGATGTGTTTACCTCATTACGTAAAGAGTTTATGACAGTTTTTTTGTAAATTTACTGAGTTTTTGTTATAGAGGGAAAGAATGCACAGTATAATATTTCATTCTATTAATAAATTATTGATAATATAATAATTAATTTATAAAATAATTAAAATATTTAAAACTGTCTTGTATTTATACTTTTTTTCGGCTAACGAGCAACCCGCTCCGATAGCTACAGCAAGGCTACATACTTATAATTCCGCATATGTTTAACCGATTTTGCAGTTGTTTAGTAACAAGCTTTGCTATTGATGGTTTCGGGATCTGTTTCACTCTGGGATCTGTGTTTTCTTTAGCCACTAATGGCTAATAAAATAGCGAACAAAAAGAAACCGTTTGTAGACATTTGTAACCAGCTTCCTATTTAGCTTCTTAATAGTGTTTTGGGATATCGTGAACCTACAGAAGAGCTTAAATCACTGCATTGCACTGCAATGATCAAAACATAATGATTCCATGCTTCGTGTTATTGTTGTTGCCATATCTTTTCTTTCTTGCCTCTAAAATAACAGTAACTGGGAGTCATCATCCCCGCTGTTAGCCTAGTTTTTACGCGCTCTGCAACCATATGATTGAGAAAGGAGTGTCCTGCCGTCTCTCGTCGCTGACGTGAGGAGCTAAGGATCTTTTTCGGTCATAGCCAAGTTAGTCGGTCTTGGGTGTGGACTGCAGGGTTTTTCTCTCCGGTTTAATCTGGGGTTTTTCCTCCCGCAAATCAGACAAACCAGTCTTAAAATCACAGCGCTTCACAGACAATTACACATGGTTAAGAATGAAGACAACGACCACACAGCCGAAGAAGAACTGGGAGTCATCATTCCACGAGACCTTTTGACAGTTCTCAGGTATCCAATGCTGATATTTCTTGGTTCGCATTAACCATAACTACTTGCGTTCTTTGGACATGAGAGGAACACTTAAAGCTTATTTGCTGGTATATATGTCATTCGCCATAATGCTTGACGCATGATGCATTCATTTTATTTGAAGTCTGTTTTGATACTGACTTGATTTTTGACAAAATAATGGCTTAGTCAAAATGCTGCTTTTCGCAGCAGGTTTAGCACTTCTAATGAGGGATTAGGTGTATATATTTTTTGACTGTAAATCAGTGTGTGTGCTCACGAGGCCGGTTTGCCTGTTCTGGTGAAAAAACGCTCTACCACCGTATGAACCGGCTAACTTAGCTTTAGTCATAAGAGACCTGATAAAGGTTAATCATGTCACTGCCGCTAATTGATTCCACGTGTTTCCAATCGATCGGTTTCGCCTATACCAACTGAACTACGGGGGCTCTAATATATAGTTATACATAAGATAGTCTCATTTTCAGGAAATTTCCAAATTTAGCAAAAATACATAAAGATAATATTCTTTCCTTGCTTTTTAAAAGTAGTTTTTCACCATTTCTGAAATTCGTTTATCGCCACTGTTTTGTTCTCTTCTCGTATGTCCTTATTTCACAGTTCTTATTAACCGAATATTAAATACATGTGTTATCAGTAACTGAGACTGCGCAAAAAGACGTCAATAAGCTACATCCGTGCACTACCAACAGTTCGAAACAGAGCAGTTCACTCATTGCGGAATAGGTACGTATACCAGTAACACAATCAAAAACAGATATGTAGTTCGGTAGGTATAAACGAAGCTCTTTAATCCAAAAGACATTGGTTCGATTCCCGTCTATGACGAGAGGAACTGCTATCTGGTCTCTTTTGGCTGAAACTGAGATTAGCCCTTCTCATGTAGAAATGTTTTTTTTTTTTTTGGTCATCTGGTCATCTACCTAATAAGAATCTTGAACCAGTAAGTGAGGCACATCCTTCTCTTATGAGTTACGGGACTGGTTAGGAAGTAATTGTGAATAAGTTTAATTTCTGTTTAATATTCCTTCATTACTAATTGCCAATGGTATCGATTCTAAAGATTATGCGTGTTGGATTTATGTCTTTTAGCTGTATGCTTGTTTTGTTTGCAGTAATTCATCCATCATTTTTGACTTGCCAAATGGTAGTTTTGCATTTAGTCTCCAATCAACTCTATTTTATGGGTATTCAATTCTGATATTCGCTTTTTTATCCATTTATTTATGAATTTAACTATTCTACGTAAAGATTTTCATTTTTATTATTCTATCAACTGTTGTTTTATTAACTGTTGACTTATCTGCATATTATTTCACTTCTATATAATATTTTCACTGTTAACAATTGTTATTCCAATATTTTTTCCTTTAGTTCTAATTTATCCGCGGATTTATATTTACTTTTTTTATCTCTGTTGATATCTCCATGTTAAAATTGCAGCATGTCTCCTGGAATTTAAATGATTGTCTTTGGAGGTCGTCTTGCAAGCAATGCTAAAGATCTATTATTATTATTATTATTTTTATTATTATTATTATTATTATTATTATTATTATTATTATTTGGAGAGACCTCCAGGGAGTCAGCGACTCACCGAGGGAGATACCACACACACACACACACACACTCACACCATCTATCATACTTGAATTCATTCACTCTGCTTTCACTCACAACATCCAATGGCAATCCATTCCAATTATACACCACCCTCTGAGAAAAAAATCTAGCCCTCACATCCTTCTTGGCGGCCTTCATTCTCAGCTTTCAGCGATGACCTCTCGTACTTTCTCCACCCTCCATAAACTGAAAAATTCCATCAATTGAAATCCTGTAAGACCCTTTCAGAAGTTTGTAAGTCTCAGTCATATCATCCCTCTTTCTCCTGTTTCTAGTGTCTGCAATCTACAAATTCTCAATCTCTCTTCACACTCAGTATTCCACAATCCTGGTATTATTCATTACACTCTTCTTTGTACTCTCACCAATATATCAGAATCACAACGGAAATCAGAGATACGCACAATTGTCCAAGTGAGGTTTTATTTTGTCTTGTAAAGAGGCAAAATAACAGCCTTATCTTCACATGTGAACGTTCGTTTCAGCATTGCAATTATCTTTTGAGTTCTATTTGCCATCTTTGTTACTTGGTTTCTAAACTTCTACTTCCTATCTATTAACACTCCAAGATCCCTAGCCTCATCAATTTCTTCTAGCCTAATCCCAGCAATATAATACGACATATAATATCGATTCATGTCGAAGTGATTGACTTTCCGTTTACTGACATTGAACTGACACCCATTTTCCCATGCCCACAATTCCAGCCTATTGAAATCACTCTGCAATTACTGCATATCAGCACCATTCCTGATTACCCTATCTATGTTTGCATCATCCGAAATTAGCTGTATGTCGCTTGTCAAATCCTTGCCAATAACATTAATCCACAGATTGAATAGCAGTGGACCAAGCACTGATCCTTGTGATACACCACTGGTTATTTTTATTATTTTTTTTATTAATCTTCGTACTGGTCATGGGCAGTACTAATCTTACATCAGGTCAAGACCTGATACAGATCTAAACCTTTACAAATGTTTTACCCTATGCCTGTTCTAGTTATCCTTGTAGTCATTCTCTGGTGGCATTGCCATGCCACCAGTGTGTTCTGTAGGGCACTCAAGGAAAGAACTTTTATATCCTGCGTAAGCCCAAACTGTTTTAAGTCCTTATAGCTATCTGCACTCCATATGCCATCTAAAGAGATGACGGCGCTGGAAAACCTCAGAATTGCCCATGCTGCTCCTGTATCTTACTATCTAGATCTTGGTTATTCTTATAATAGTTTGCCTTATTATTATGGCTATATGATGGTGGATGCCCTGCTCTCATCACCTGGGCATCAACTACCCAAAAACGTCACCATCTCTTTTAATCACTAAGTCTGGCTTACATAAATCCGCGGATGTCCTCTAATGTGGTTCCACCGCAGTCTCCCAACCTTTGTTCTTAAAGAGTTCAGTTGTTCAGAATGGAGACCACGGTGTCCATTCTCTTTAGACATACAATTTTCTCCTCAACTTTACTTCTTTCTAAGGTAATTGTAACAGGTTTTCTTTTATATTTTTCTTACTTAACTATTTAGCAACCGATCACTAGCAACCGATCCTAGCGGATCAGTTGCTAGTGATGTAGAATAGTGATGAAGAATTGTTATATTATACCTCACTCCAGATTGGTTGAAACTCAGTGTCACATGAAATATTGTTAGTAGTAGTAGTACTACTACAACTACAATCATACAACTCAACTCTAACTGGATTGAAATCATCCGACATCATTAGCAGTACTTCCCCTCCTCTCTATCCTTCCTGAAAACACTTCTTAGATCTTGAATGGGGACTCTTTCAACAAAACGTCCTTCATTCAAGATTTAACAAGAAACACAATTCTGAGCTAGAAATGTTTGCACTATTAGTTAAGTAAGAAAAATCTAAAAGAAAACCTGTTACAATTACCTTAGAAAGAAGTAAAGTTGAGGAGAAAATGTCTAAATAGAAATATATTGTTAAAATTATTGATGTTTAAATTATACTGTGTAGGAATGTAAATCTAAGTGCGAGCAAAGGTCCATAGGTTACTAGCTAGCTGCCTACGATGACGTAACGCCACAACGGAAGCGTTCATGAAAGGCGAGTTGAACTCGCGTTCGGCGAAATGAGCGCGCTTCAAAGAGCAGAAGTGCGATGCTATCGCGTAGGCGCGAATATGAGAGCACAGAGAGAGATCCTCCATTACGAAAAGAGGGCGCTAAAAAGAAGAATAAAAAGCGAGTTCACTCGGGTTTGAACCCACGTTTTTTTCTGTTCCTGTTTTCTCATGTGGACAAAGAGAGTGCTGACCGATCGACGGCGCCGGAAGTAATCTCCTTCCCGGTTGCTAGCTGAAGGAGTCGGGCATGGTATACGCGAGCTGACTGCAGATACCAACTAGGGCCATCGGTAAAAGTTTACCGATGCGAAACAGCGGAATAAGTTCCCCAAAAGGACGGCCGAGTTGACGATATCGATCCAGTAGACGAGCACTTTATACGGCAAAGTGCAAGGAATGGCGATTTGCGTCGATCAGCGTGACCTCCAAGTCGACGCGACTCGATAAAGCAGAAAGACATCTGACTACAAAGGACGGACGAAAATAAGCGCGATATCCTCTCAAGACACTGGTAAAGTACAGTAAATTCCTTATTCTTGTAACGATTAGTATTGGGGCAAAGAGAGAAGAACAGATTTTTGAACGAGAAGAAAGAGAACTTTTAAGTGACTTTTGTGCTCAGTAACGTGTTAGTCATATTGGACTAGTAGTCTGAAAGCTTGAAAGTATGCAACACTCAGTTGAGTGTGAATTGACCTTTGTTAGCAAGTTCTACTTAGAATTTTGAATCACTGTTTTATGATGAATATGTGCCTATTTAATCTAGAGATGTAAAATTAGAGTATTTTGATAATTAATGTGTTCCATATAGCTCAGCTAAAGAATTAGAATTCTGATATGACATACCGTGATATGAAAAAGTTTATTGTATGCAGTTTTGATAATTAATAAACATGATTTTTCTATGTAAGTCTGAGTTTGTCTGAGTATGAGATTGAAATTACCACTCGCTAAAGTTCGAACCTGTGAATAAGAGGAAATTAAAGAAAGTTATGAAAGTTTAGGCCATGACTGCAATGTTGAAGTTTCTATAGGCACTTAATACCTTAATAAGATTAGGTGATACTTGAACTCTGGGAAGGTTTCTATGTACAAGAACTCTTCTGTACTAGGACTCTGGCTGGCGCAGCTAAAATAAAATAAATTTTGTCAGAATTCCGAATATAAAAGCAGTCCCAGAGAGATAGCTTAGAGATTTCAGGCTTAGTTGGTACGACAAGGAATTAGCATAGAAAATTAACAAAAAAGTGACGCCACACAAAGACAAAGAAATGAAATATTACACACTGTACCCTTGATACCAGTTAGTATAGATTTACTATACCATTCGTGTACAGACATGTTAATCTACTTGCTTGTTCTCTTGTATTGTCTTCTCTGTAGTCTATGTGACACAGTTGGACAACTTGCATATCTCTGTTCTCTAATGCCTTACACATGCAGACATCTTTGCACACATTTGATGGATGCGAACCGGACAAACATAAACCCGAAATCGTTCTCTCTCCTCGTCAACATTTCCATGAAAAATCCCATTAGCATAATTAACACAGTTAAATAACATTGTCACACTTACACTCACATTCACACCATTCCTCTCTTTATAATTTAGTTTCCCTGCCTCTCTGTGTTAGGGCTCATACCAGTTATTTGTTTTTCCTGACTCCTGATACCAAACGCATTCAGGTGTAAGCCGTCTCGCTTATACAAAGCCAGTCTTCCTTCAAACTCAATCCACACATTCAAAAACTCGCATCCATTCCTTCTACAAAGCCTACGCATGGAATCGTTTGCCATCATATCCCTTCTTCTTAATTCATTTTTATCATAGCGAGGTAAAATAGTAATGATTTTCACTTTCTTACTCTTCACTCCTACTGCCTTCTAATATCTTGTCACACCTATCAATGATTTTTTTATATTTTTTTTTTAATTTTTAACGTATATGAAAATTATTATTAAGTACTGTGGGTAGACTATCTAGATGAAATAGAAACTATGCTCTATAGGCCAAGAAACGTCTGCATGAAAGTGATGTTTCAAGTAATTTCAGGCTTTCAATAAGAAAAGTGGTGACACATCTAGTGAATAAAAATCTCAACTCTCATACATATCCATGCTACAGTTATATTAGAACCTTTTGTTTCTTTAATCCAGAACTACAGATATCTTCTGAAGAAGAAATTATCCTTGAGCATAAATAAAATATGGCAAGGGGAAAATATATTTTTTGCCTTCCGACAAGTCATAACAACTCAGAGAAAACCATAAAAATGGAATCATTTTAACGATTTACGGATAAAAAGATGAAAAGAATACGAAACAAATATATTTATATTAAACATTTCATTGGTATTTATTTGACTACATTAATTTAATACTTGATTTAGTTTACAATTCTTAAGAAGTAATTATTTCTTCGCCTTGAAGATGGCATCACTTTCTGCTCATAGTGATTTCAGTTTGACTTTGGAAGTATCAAGCGATGTATACGACGGAGAGAAACATCTGATTATTGAAGTAGAATCAATACTGGTAGTACTCTTAATAATATTCGGTACTGTCTGAAAAACAAAAGAGAGAAATATATATGTGAATCTGATCACCTTTAATGTACTCAATTTTCTTCAATTATTATGTCAGTTCCAGACTTTTCATTCCAAGTAATAAAAAAAAGTGTCCATTAATATATGATATTGTGAAAACAATCACTTTAAAGTACATTACTTACTGGATCCAAGGCAAATGAGAGGAAAGAAATCGACATTCAGAAGTGTGGTCAAAAGCGGTGATATAATGATTACTTGCAGTTTAATTGTAACGGATCCCTGAAAAAAAAAAGATAGAAATAACAGTAGGCTTTCTTAAAGGATATCAAGATGTTACTCATCAGAAATTTAATCCGAAAATATTTCTTCAAACGTGTCAGTGAGCAACGTAAGTCAATTACTGTTTGAAAGAGCCCATAGATACACTTTATTCAATACTCACCGAACAGTCTGAGGGAATTTGTATTTTGGCTGAAACCGAACAGTCACAATTCAAGCAAACATTGGCCTCTCCAACTACCAATTAATAGATTTGCTTTCAACAGATAAGAAATGTCAATGGGAAGGCCAACACGAACTAAAAGAGAACAAATTTTCTTCGTTGTAGAAGTTTTCAACAAAAACAAAGTAAAAAATCTATTTATTTTGTTGTTTTCTATGCTTATAAAATCTGACTTTCTAAGATGAGATTATACGATGAAGTTAATAAATAAGGATATCAAACTTACTTAATCGAATGCAGAGATCCACGAGAGTCCCTGGAATCACTTGACAAGGCGTCAAAGAATTTAGTAGGCAGTTATCAAGGGTGACATTTCCAAGTTGTAATTTTGGAACTTATATGAAAAAAAAATTAATAAAAGTTGAAAAGCACGATATTGTAAAGTGTTAAAGCAATGAATAAATACTACTTAGTTTTCACAGTAAATGACAATTTCTTCTCCCATCCAGTCCTCAGTGAATGATTTATCGTTCCCCAAAAATAGATAAATTAAAATTAAATTAATTTCCAAAATACTTACTCTGGGATCGATTCCCCACGACAAGAAACATCATCATTAGCAACGCTGAAACTGCAACTCTATTCATGGCAGACGACGCTGAATTTAATGATCTGTAAATACTTGAAGTACGCATTTTTATAGTAAATTCAGGCTGAACATTAGCCAATGAAATGTATATGTTAATATTGCATATAGTTCTCAGTTTACGTGTTTCATAATTTACTAGTAAAGGTTTGGAAATGCATCAGCACCAAGAATCAAAGAAATTTGCGACACGACGCAGGTGGATAACATGTATGACTTTCAGATAACATACGTATCCGAATTATACTTTCCTAATGATATACACGTGTTAGGTTCGTGTCGTAAGAAACTGATTTCATACTCTTCTAACATATCACGCAGCATTGAAAAATATGGAATGTTGTAACTAAACAGGGGATATGGTGCATTGTGCGTATAATAAGATATATATAATTTTATTCATTTTTATATCTATATTATAATGTATCTAATTAAAAATGAAACTTAACCAATCACTGAGTTTCACTCTTAAAAGTTTAAAACTTGACCATAGCACTTATAAGAACATGATTTTAATATCGGATTTGCCTTAGTATGGAACTTCTTAAAAAACACGAACTCTGCTAAGAAACTCCTAATCTCCTATTACTTTTGATTAAACTTTCAATGACCTGACAACTGTGTCGGATTATTGGTTATCACGAAACTAAAAACCTTAGTGTCTTATAAATTTAAAAGTTGTCGAAAAAGTTGTATTCTTCGTAAGAAAACTCTTGACCATTACGTAAGGTATGACAGCTAAAGAAAAAGAATAGATGAAATTCTATCATGTTGCACTATCATTATATATTCTGATTAAAGCCAATAAGAATAAAATTTGTTCGGCTAAATACCAAATTGCCAGCCCATCCTCGTTCGTTCAGTATCCAGGTAGTTACCTAACAGGTTGCACCACGAGAAGGTGAGGATTGGCATTAGGGCAGAAGCCCTGGTCTCCTCTCAGTTATATAGTTTCGACCCTTAAGCACCCTTTTACTTTTTATATTTATAATAATACATTTATTTATTATTTACTCGCAAATTATTACAATTCCAGTTTATTTTTTGTGTTTACTGTTTATTAAATGCGTCAAGATGAAAATTGCATAATGTGTTTCGGTAGCACAATCGTTAGCTACAAAATCCTTCGGTTGGAAACAACTGAGTTCGAATTCCGTGTAAGGGATGATAAACATCATGTATTAGAAGGCAGATAACATGTAATTAATAACTTCAGATGTCTTCGTATCTTATCTAGGATAACAAATAATAACAATAGCTTTTGTCTTCAAAACAGAACAAAAAGATTTTCCATTCATCTGGTTATTCTTTCTTTCCTCTCAAGAGATGCCCTTTTCTCTAGCCCTTCCACTGCGAGGAATATTTGACCTCAGCGTTAATCTTCCATTTACACATACGTCTGATGATGCCGCAAAAGATAATCGAAGATTCCTAGCGAAATGGACATTTGGGGAAGATACGAAACATGCGAAATGTTTCGACTTTTCCAGTAATTCCTACTTACTCTTCTATTCCTACGCTTTCTGTATTTCATTCCTCAGCTTTCGTCTCAAAATTACATCGCATTATTCCTCCAAGTACTCTGCTTTTGTCAGCTCTTACGTTAGAGACACTTGAAACAAAGAAAGAGAATTTCTGTTCTTTATTAAGATTTTCATAATGGATTGGTTGAACAAGCTTGTTTTTGATCAGAGTAAGTGCTAATACGTCAATAAAACATAATATTTGAAAAATATATTAAATAGCATTTTTGCATTACCGTTCCTCATGGGATTACCAGAAAAAATGTACTTTATTCTTCTATTTCTTATATCCACACAATAAAGAAAGAGCTGTGAGACAGCAAGAGAGTTTTTCAGAAAAACAAAATTGGAGATGTAATGAAGCATAATGTTATCACTCTTTTCAAATGCTAGTAAACGGCATAATGTTATCACTGTAATCAAATGCTAGTAATAAGATGTCATATGAAGCTTAACGTGTCCGACACCCTATTCACCTCTCTCTCTCTCTCTCTCTCTCTCTCTCTCTCTCTCTCTCTCCTCTCTCTCTCTCCTCTCTCTTTCTGTGTGTGTGTGTGTGTGTGTGTGTGTGTGTGAGTAACCTTTCTCTGGTCTCTTTCAACGAAAGGTCAGTTAGTGAATCTC
Source organism: Typopeltis vanoorti (assembly GCF_054136105.1). Taxonomy (NCBI): domain Eukaryota; kingdom Metazoa; phylum Arthropoda; class Arachnida; order Uropygi; family Thelyphonidae; genus Typopeltis; species Typopeltis vanoorti. The sequence goes on from NC_143553.1 coordinate 113,369,603, forward strand.
ATACGGAGGTAGGGTTTTTTCACCCTGAAACTCGGATTTTTCGTTCCCCAGAACATGCAAACTCACGATTCTTTCAGACATACGACTCCTCCAAATATAAGGAATAACCAACGTATTCAGCAGGATTTCTGTTCCGAATGCTTACATGTAAAAATGTAGGTCTACGCGTGAGTGTAAATTAGGATAGCATAGGAGAGAACAGTTTGGCAACACTTTTTAATTAATAATAATAATGATTATAATAATAATAATAATAATAATAATAATAATAATAATAATAATAATAAACAGGAATATTAGCCCACTGGAAGCAATTGAAGTATGTATTAAATTAAAAAAATAAAAACACAAGTTAAAATTAATTCAAACAAATAATTCACTTACTAATATTAAAATAAATATCGTAACAGATTATTTGCTGATATCTGTTCATTTTAAAATATATTATTTATTAATCAATTACCTGATATATCTTCTTCTACTACGCGTTATTCCCGCTTCCCCTGCAGGGTGAAAAACGCCAGATAAACTGGCAGAAAAAACCCTATTGACCGCGCACAAGACCGGCTAACTTGACTATGCCTGAGGAAGATCCTGGAATTCCTCACGTCTACAACGGGAATCGAACCTGGGACACTCCTTCACCAAGCATATGGTTGCAAAGCGCAAAGCCATTAGGCTAACCGCGCGGTAAATAGCTTATATATAAATTCATTTAAAGGCCTCTGAACTGCGCAAATATAAACAATGTGAAAATTATTCGAAATTGGTAAATTTCAAAAATTCCCTAAGAGCTTTATCTTTTTCACTAATTCACTTCGATCTATTCAAAGTAACTTCTCATTTGGGCGAACAATGAGTTCACTATCTACCTATAAAAGATAAAATATTAAGAGTACATAAAAGATCGTTGAAATGTTCAACAGAACATTTAAAATTTGCAGAAGTGATAATAATTTTTTCAAGTGATTAATTTTAGTAAGTTAATCATACCACTCTCTTACTTACTAAAATCAATTTGATACCATATTTCGCCGTAAAAAATGCTGCTTGTTTTGGCGTTCAAAATTTCATTTATCCAGTTTAATAATCTATTTTTGCATCACACTTTTTAATTACTGGATTTCAATTTTCTTAAATGTTTTGTTTGAATTTATCTGGATGCGAAGGATTATTATAATAGCATTCTGGTTTTCTCAATATGCCATGAAATCTAAAGATAGTTTCAAAATAGAATTAGAACAAACCAAAATTATCCTGTTTTAACTGTGATATGTTAGTTTCAGATTTCAATCAAAATTTTTTTTACAGAAATTATTCTTGTATTAAGTTTTATGCAAATTTGTACTACAAATTTTCAAGTTCCATCTTCAATATCAGAGGACTGAAAATTAATTGAATTATAAGAAATTACTAAGGTAAATTGGTGATCTCTATGTTTTATGTGTGGGTATATGTCCTCGTTTAATAAATGTAAAATATTTGCATTATGTTAAAGAAGAAATTTCGTAATTTAGAAAGAAATTAAAAGTAGAGAATGGCGAAGAATATAATAAGCAAGGGAGGGGAATTTAATGCAGTTATACAGATTAGATGACAGAAAAGCTAAATATAGAACATGTAACATAACGTATAAAACACAGAAATGTAGAATCTATTTCACACAGCAGAACAAGTTACCGAAATGGGAGATTATAATGAGTTTCGTGCTGTCAGCACGATGTCACTACTTTTTATAATGCACATACAGAGAGAGAGAGAGAGAGAGAGAGAGAAAAGAGAAGGGAAGAGAGAGTTACTATTAATTTATATTTCAGCGACGTAATCATTAAAATGTTTCAATTTGTATATTTTTCAGAACGAAAATTGGCAAAATTGTTAATAAGTTTTTTTTTTGAAAAACAAATCAGAGTACTCATTATCTAAAGTTCCAATATACACTATACTATTCTTATGAAATTTTTCAGCAATAAAAATTAAACTGAAATCGGTTTTGAAATATAGTACTGACATAAAATATTATCTTCTAATGTTTCTGGCGACTCCAAAAAACAGCTTTATTTCCTGAATGTAGACTCTATTTAAAGGCTTCTCAATTGCTCAAATATATCAAGTAATTTAAATTCTGTATATATATATATATATATATATATATATATATATATATTTATTTATTGTGTATTCCAAAACAGGAGAATGTATTATAAATTACGACACCTTCAAATAATTAATAACCTCCATAAAATAATGTTAAATTGAATTCAAATGAATTAAATAATACTAATTCATATTCATGGAAATAATTCCCATCCGTGCATATATACTTGAATTTAATAATTTAAATATCACGACTGTGTTAACTGCCTTTTTCTAATATGTATATATATTATTTAATAACGTTAAAAAATGAAATAAAAAGTAAAGTAATGCAAATGGATGCATAATCAGTCTACTTCAGCAGACATTTAATAAATTCTAATACATATGACAGGCGTGGTAAGTCTCCAACCACATATTTGAACTATTAGGCAATATACAGCTGAAATAAAGGAATACGTTTTGCTTTTGTAACCACACACACACACACACACAGAGAGAGAGAGAGAGAGAGAGAGAGAGAGAACATGAGTCATCTTTCCTCGTAGGCTTTTCGCCGATATATTTTATTTATTAAGCTAGAATAATGTACAATATACTAAAATACTAAAATGTTCATGGACATATATGAAATATTCAATTAATTTGTTAATTTAACGTTTTAGTGAATATTTTATTTACATTTGGCAAACATAAATTCTTAGAGAGATAATATTAAAATAAATATATAACAGAGCATTTGCATGTACATGGGATGAGATATTTTGAAATAGTTACACGTACAGTACAGAATAAAATGAAAGCTTTCGTACTGAAGAGTCCATTTTCATTAAGTGTCAAATAACATTTTTATAATTTTTTACTACTGATATTTTTTTACAATAACAAGGTTCACTATCATACAGATTATTTGCGTATATACAATGATCCATATTATATTTTCTGTAAAGTATAAAGATTCAGTATAAAAAACAGAGTATATTATTTTTTTATAAATAAACATCTTAACTAGTTAAATAGTTAAGAAGATTTAACTAGTTAAATCTTCCTCGAGTAATTAAATTGTATTTAATTACTCGAGGAAGAATGTGAATGCAACTCACTATACAGTAAAGTAATATAACACACAATTCACCACAGTAATACAACACGCAATTCACTACATCACTGCAGAATACTAATAACAACATTATAATAATTTAATATAAATATACTGCATTTTGTGATTGGTATTTTTATTTCAATAGATTTTGTACACTATGTATTTAAGGCAGATATTTTACAACACATAATTTTATAATAATATTAGAAATCATATATCAATATGAATATCAAAGTTTGTTTGTTGATATATAGCATTTCATTATTGCTGCCTTTTTTTACAAAAAAATTCAGTATTCAAATTAATTGAGAACATTAGTTTTTTAATAAACATATTTGATTATACGGATAGTGTTTCTTCTGTCGTTCTAGAAGCATCTACTGAGTTTATCCAAAACAGATAATAGGCGGTGATGTTTACGTGGTTGTGTTTCAGACCCATCACGAGTAGTCTGATATAGGTTAACTGTTTATGCTTGAAACATATATATGAAGATGTATTATAAATATATACATCTATACATACATATATGCATATACACACATGCACTATATATATATATATATATATATATATATATATATATATATACATAAAAATATAACGTGTGTGTATAACAGTGGACCTCTCACGATGAGGCTTTGACTCCATGGAGGTTTTAATAATAATAATAATAATAAACTTTACGATGTTCATTACTTCTTGATGCTGGGATATACATATGTGATGAATATAAAGATTAGCAGAGGGATGAATTCGAATTTCTAATATTCTACAACTCCCTGTCTCCACCAACTCAATCCACCAATTACAATGAAATGCAGCTACAACATCGCCATCTACCACCCACCACCACAACCATTAGGTGGTATTTGAACCTGCGGCCTTTGGGCTGTATAGCGGAACGGTAACCACTCGACCAACCAAGAAAGAATATATATTTAAGAAATATGGATAATAACATAAATACTGTTAAAGTAATGATCTATATCATTGTATAAAGTGAGTGTAACAGAAGAAAAACGATGGTTGCCGTCAGTTTTTAAACTTGCATAATTTAATACAGTTCATTGGATGGGAAGAGAATCAGAAAAAAGAAGTACTTAAACACTTAAAAGTAATATTCAATATACTAATAATAATAAATAATATATTCCAGATAAATTATGTGCATTTCTTAACACGTGATTAAAATCAATCACTTAATTTTGTAACGTTATCTTAACCATTAATTACATTAAAATATTACTGCAAATGTAATTTCATTCATATGCTTTTTAAGAAAAAAAAATTCCAGTACACTCCGATGCATACGTAAAAAGAAAATAAAATTATATAACGATGTAAGATTATACAAAATTTTATCTTATAATAAAAAAAATGCACGATTGCATCACTAACATATCATATTAAAATATATTTAATAACCGATTATGATTATTAAATATGCACGGGAACTGATAAATCAATTTTCTAAAATGTATTAATCATGGTTTGACATTAATCTGCCGCAGCAAAGCAGCTCTATAGGTGCCTTCTCCGTTCAAAATATCGAGCTTGACTACAATCGCAACCGTAGCTCTATCAGTACGAAGCTCTTTCGTTGGAAAGAACTAGGATCTATTTGTGGGGAACCCTCATACGGAGGTAGGGTTTTTTCTCCCTGAAACTCCGATTTTTCGTGACCCAGAACAGGCAAACCAGTCCCGTAAACACACGCTTCTGCAGACATACGACACCTCCAAGAATAGGGAATAACCAACCTATTCCGCAGGATTTTGGTTCCGAATGCTTCCATGTAAAAAATGTAGGTCTACCCGTGAGTGTAAATTGGAATAGGATAGAAAAGCTTGGCAACACTTTCTAATAAATAATAATAATAATAATAATAATAATAATAAACAGGAATATTAATGAAATTAAGCACACTGGAAGCAATTGAAATATGTATTAAATTAAAAATATAACAAAATAAGTAAAAATTAATTCAAACAAATTATTCTCTTATTAATATTAAATTAAATATCTTCACAGATTATTTGCTGATGTCTGTTTGTTTAAAAATATATTATTGATTAATCAATTACCTGAATATAAATTTCATTTAAAGGCTTCTCAATTGCGCAAATACAAACTAAGTTAAAATTGTTCTAGAATAGTAAATTTCGAAAATTCCTTAAGAGCTTTATCTTTTTCATTAATTGATTTCGATATTCTAAGTAACTTCTCATTTGTGAGAACAGTGAGTTCCCAATCAACCTATATAAAACAAATTATTAACAGTACATAAAAGATCGTCGAAATGTTCAACAGAACATTTAAAATAGGCAGAAGTGACAACAATTTTTTCAAGTGATTAATTTTAGTTAGTTAATCATACTACTCTCTAACTTAAACATTTCACGTTCTGTTATTTTACAATCACTTTGATACCAAAGTTGGCAGTAATAAATGCTTATTTTGGTCTTCCAAATTTTATTTATCGAGTTTAATAATCAGATTTTGCATCATACTGTTTATTTAATGGATTTCAATTTTCTTAAATGTTTTCTTTGATTTTTTCTGGATGCGAAAAAATTTTATAATAACTGTAATATTTTACCTGTTTTAACTGTAATATTTTAGTTTCAGATTTCAATCAAAAATTTTTATTACAGAAAGGTATTCTTGTATTAAGTTTTATACAAATTTGTACTAGAAATCTTCTAGTTCTTCCTTCAATATCAGATGACTGAAAATTGATTGAATTTTAAAAATGTACTGAGGTAAATTGGTGATCTCCGTGTTTTATGTGTGGGTGAATGTGCTCGTTTAATAAATGTAAACATATTTGCATTATATGTTAAATAAGAAATTTCGTAGCTTAGTAAGAAATTTAAAGTAGACAATGGCGAAGAATGTAATAAGCAAGGGAGGGGGAAATAATGCAGTTATACAGATTAGATCGCTGAGAAAAGCTAAGTGTAGAACACATATTATATAACGTATAAAATATAGAAATATAGAATATATTTTCACAGCAGAACAAGTTACCGAAAAGGGAGATTATAATAAGTTTCGTGCTAGCAGCACGATATCAGTAATTTTTATAACTCACATACCGAGAGAGCGAGAGAGAGAGAGAGAAAGGAGAAGGGAAGAGACAGTTCCTAGCCATTTATATTTCAACGAAGTAATCGTTCAAATGTTTCAATTTAGATATTTTTCAGAACAAAAATTGGCAAAATTGTTTTTAAGTTTTATTTAAAAAAAAACAAATCTCATTTCTCATTAACAAACGTTTACAATATATTGTTCAATATATCTTTAGTATATTGTTCAATATACAATACACTATTTTTTTGAAATTTTTCACCAATTAAAACTAAACTGAAATCGGTTTTGAAATATAATTCTGATATAAAATGCTATATTCTAATGCTTTCGGCGACTCTATCAAACTGCTTTATTACCTGAATATAAATTCTATTGAAAGGCTTCTCAACAGCGCAAATATATAAACTAAGTTAAAATTCTACATCTATATATGAATATATGTATGTATTTTAAATATATATATATATACATATGTATATATATATATATATATATATATATATATATATATATGTATTTTAATATATATGTGTATTTTAAATTACGACACCTTCAAAATTATATATTTTCTTATATACATGTATATACGATTTTATAATAAGTGATTTGCATTCATGAAATATTATTAGAATATTTCAATAGTGAGGATTTTATGATTCATGAATCTCTTATTTTCCTAATGAGTTGAACAAATCATTTAAAAACGTTAAAAAACTGAAAAGAAAAAGTAAAGTAAACAAATGCAAAGTGATGTATACTCAGTTTATATTAACCTTTACTTCAACAGACATTTAGTAAAATCGAATACATATAACAGGTGTGGTAAGTCTCCAACCACATATTTGAACTATTATGCAATATAGAGTTGAAATAAAGGAATACGTTTGGCTTTTGTTACCACACAGAAATGGAGAGAGAGAGAGAGAGAGAGAGAATGAGTCATCTTTCCTCTTAGGCTTTTCGCCGATATATTTTATTTATTCAACTAGAATAATGTACAATATACTCAAATACAATGTTCATGGACATGTATTAAATATTAAATTAATTTGTTAACTTAACTTTTTAGTGAATATTTTATTTACATTTGGAAACTTAAATTGTTAGAGAGATAATATTAAAATAAATATATAACAGAGCATCTACATGTACATGGGATGTGACATTTTGAAATAGCTACACGTACAGTACAGAATAAAATGAAGCTTTCGTACTGAAGAATTCATTTTGATTTAGTGCGAAATAACATTTTTATAGTTTTTTACTACTGATATTTTTTTTTACAATAACAAGGTTCACTATCATACAAAGCATTTATATATATATATATATATATATATATATATATACAATGAACCATATTATATTTTCTGTACAGCAAAATGATTCAGTATAAAATGCAGGGTATATTATTTTTTTATAAATATACATATTAACTAGCTAAATATTTATCATTGTATTTAAATGCTCGAGCACGAATTTTCGTACAACTCACTGTACAGTACAGTAATACAACATTACTATTCACGAAAATAATACAACACACAATTCACTACACCATTGAATAAATCTAATAACAACATTGGAATAATTTAATATAAATATACAGAACTTTTCTGCATTTTGTGATTGGTGTTTATATTTCAATAGTTTTTGTACACTATGTATTTAATACAGATATTTTATAATATAATTTAATAATAATATTAGAAATCGTATATCAATATGAATATCAAAATTTATTTGTTGATGTATAGCATATCATTATTGTTACATTTTTTTCACAAAAAAATTCAATATTCAAATTACTGATTTCATTAGTTTTTTAATAAATGTATTTGATTATACAGATAGTGTTTCTGCTGTCGTCCTAGAAGCATCTGCAGTGTTTATCCGAAGAAGATGATAGATGTCGGTGTGTTGATGGTTGTGTTTCAGACCCATCACGAGTACTCAAATATAGATTAACTGATTATATGTATATGATTGAAAACATATACATGAAGATGTATTATAAATATATACATCAATACATACATATATGCATATACACCCTATCTATCTATCTATATATATGTGTGTGTGTGTGTGTGTGTGTGTGTGTGTGTGTGTGTGTGTGTGTGTGTGTGTGTGTGTGTCCATTTTGTCTATCCCATCTGTCTCTTAATAAAGCGAAAATTAACATATTACTAAAATATTAAATTAATATTAATATTAATATATATATTAATAAAATAATTAAAAATTAATAAAATAATGCCAATTTAGTCTGAAACAAGGTCTTTTTCCCCTTTATTTAAACAGTTCTTGGTAATTTACTACAGATATGTGACTCTTTATTATACCGTTCTGAAAATAATTTGAGAAGTGTTGTGATGAATCGTAAATAATTTCGGAATATTTTTAGATTTAAATCAGGAAATTATATTTCAAAATTCTAATTTTATAATTTGTTAAATCTCGAAAAGATAGCAGTCTTTCCATTAAACTTTTGGATCGTTCTGCAAATTTTGGTAGTGACCAAAGGTTAAAATAATTATAATTCATAATATCAGTGTTTTCATCGTTAAGAAAGTTTTAAGCTGTCCGAAGTAAATTAGCAATTGACCTATTGCAAGAAAACAATAAATAGTACTTTTGTAGGGAAAGGGGATATGTTAGAAAGATACACTCTTTCACAGTTTAGGGAATGTTCACATATCAATTTTTAAATGGATAGAGCCCTCCTTAATTTTGAAAGTATTTTGAGACAAATTTTAGGTGCCTATTTCCCGCATAACTGCCTTATCTAAATAAAGTACAAATTAATTGCTTATCTCTTGGTCTCGATCTCACACAGATAGATTTTTTTTCTCTAATTATATAAATAATAAATTATAAACATCGGAAATGACATCATTAAAAAAATTAAAAATTATATGTGATGTAACCAGGGCTACTGTGAAAATGTTGGAGAGCACATGGTAAAAGTGAGTTAGAGGTTGGATATATGCTGATATGTGCTTAGAGCTCACACAGATTTCATCAACTCAAAATAAAAATGCGCTCTTAGTTGTTGTTTGCAATATGGATTCTGAAACTTTTTTCCTGATAAATATTTTCATTTAAAAAAGTCAGTTTTCGTTTATGCAGAAACTTTAATTAAATACAGCTTACTGGGTAAAGGGCTGTGACAAAAACGACAGCTTTAGATAGTTGTTATTTATTTTAAGTGACAGAAATCCAGAACTGCCATGTTAAATTCTATAAACGTTGTTGTATTATTGCAATTTTAAAGGAACATCAAGGTACACCATTATTAGTACTTGAGAAGTGAATTTTTCGTTGTGTTAATGACACATTTTTAAAGGTATTCTGCCTGTGTAATAAATAGATAAAAGGTGCATCTCTAAGTATAAGGAATACTAATTTTCTAAAAAGATTCTCTACAGAATTCTGAAAATCACAATATAACTTGTACAAATGAGGTCACTGTCATATTTAGAAAGCAGAAATTTGTTGTTTGCTAAAAATAAATTTTAAAATTTAATTTAATCTGAAGAAACAAAGCACGTTATTATTTCTTTGGAAAATTGGCAAAAAAATGAGTACAGTTTTAATTCGAATGAAAAATGATAGAGATCACTTCAAAACGTATTTAATCGAGTGCTGACATCTATGATCGAAAATAGGAAATTCTCAAAAGTGACATGACGATATTTATTAATAGATTTTATTACAGAAATTTGAAATCCAAAATATTGCATAAATATACATTTTATTCGCAAATATAACAGAATCTTTATCCATAATTTAAAATATACGTTTTTTTTTCCTTTCATTGTGCTGATTGAAAATAATATTTTCCAAAAGTATATTCATTAATATCATTATTAAAATATAAAAGTATTCTATTAAATGATATTTCCGTATGCATTTCTTTGAGTTCAAAATCGAAGCTTTTCAGTGTTTAACTGTTGAACGCATCGAAGTGAATGCTGAAATGCCTTTGAAATATTGCAGCAGTGAACAACAGAATAATTCTTACATACCAGATTTTGAAGCTTAAGATTATTCATACTACCGGCTACTGAATTAGAAACCATTTTGCAGATTACGTAAAGTTACTTACGCAGCCTATATGCAAAATCTTTGATAACGCGTCACAACGTGTTCTAGACTCGTCAGTATTCGTCAATAGTGTTGATCACAATGAGAAAAACAAAGAATCTTTCGAAGTTCGATAAAGGGCTATTGCCCATCTGACTGAAACCACGTTTTTGAATACAACTCAGTTAACTTGTTTCTCAAAAGGTGAGATATCCTTAACAGGATTAACAGGGTGTTTAATCAGTGGAAAAATAATCAGCACTGCGTCAGGAGAGAGAGATTGCGGTTATCTGAGGATTCTACGGATAACGAGAACTTCGTTTATGCAGAGCCATTCACCGAAGCATTTAATGAAGGCTGTTCCCGAGCCCTATCTCACCTATATCAACAATCAGCTGGGAATTAAAAAAGAAGCGGTAATGGCAGTCGCATGCCTATAGGGAAACCACTGACTCCTGTGAAGTAAATAAAAGTTTCTAATTAGTCAGGTATTTAGCAGAAATAATATACGTACATAAATTACGTTTATTATTTAATATATATTATATTAATATATTATGTAATATGGGATGGAATTACCGTATGTATAAGTAGTCATATGGACTGTCCTATAGAAATGAGAAATAAAAATACCATCAAATGATTTTCAATGCTCGAGACTTGCCTCGCATGCTAACTGTAAGTGAGATCCAATATAACAAGAAGAAAAGGCAATCCTGGAAGTAAATTTGAGAGATTTTGTTATCTTTGCATTATTTAAATTGGATACATAAGAGTACACTCTCCTATTTATGCACTAAAAGCAGTGATCTGACATGTTAGAGCACTTAACGTCATATCCATGTTTTAAGCACAGTACTGTTCCTCAGTTCATCTGCTTCAAATACGATTAAGATATAATCGTATTCAAGATATAATAAATAGATAAGACCACACTTGGATTACTGTATGTAGATTTGGTCTCCATGGTTCCAAGGGGATAAAGAAGCTGTGGAAAGGGTGCAAAGAAGTGTTACAAAAATGATATCTGGATTATGGGATTTAGATTATAAGGACAGATGGCGAGTATGTGGATTACAGACTCTACTTAACAAGAAAAAGAAGGGTGATTTGATACAGGTATATAAACTTTTGAATGGGTGTTATACATTTCAAATTATGACATTTTTCGTTATGTGGCAGGCGGAGAGAGAACCCGGGGGTCTTCCATGGAAGTTAAGGTTGTTCTCAGTCAAGAAAGTTGTAAGAGCTAGGTTTTTCTCTGAAGTCGCCTAGACGTGCACTACATGTGGAGTCTCTCTGACTTGCACTACGTGCAGGTGCAAACTTGACTTACTTGTCTCTTTGCTTACTTGGGAAATAGGATTAAAACCAAGTTTTATTTAAAATTGCTTGGTTTCTTTAATATATAATATACCCAAGGTAAAAAACTTTCTACATCTATATCTCATCCTGAGAAGTTTAAATAATAAGGTGAAAGCATCTTCTGGCAACTTGTTTTGGTAAAATTTATAAGCTCTGTATTACTTAAACCTTGGCATTTCTAAAGCCTAACTCCTACTGATGAGTCCTCAATAAAGGTCGAAACTGGTCTGGGTAGTGGCCCTTGCCTTTAATCTATAACATCATACATCTCCGCTAGGGGATGTGTTTTGCATTAAGGGTAAATACCAAAGATAGCGATCACAGCTTTATCCAACTTTACCACGAGTCTCCCAGACTTGCTACGTGCGAAGTCGCCTAGACTTGCATCACGTGTGGAGTCGACCTGACTTGCACTACCTACAGGCGCAAACTTGACCTACTTGTCTGTTTTCTTACTTGGGAAATAGGATTAAAACCTAGTTCTCCAAGACTGGCTATAAATGCATTATTAAAATTTGTATAATGACCAGCCGGATGTTCATTTTAAAGTCGATATCAAAAATTACTCTCTCTCTCTCTCTCTCTCAATCTCAAAGTTTTAAAAATAAAAATTGGCTGGTGACAAGGCCGTACAAACACCCGAGACTCTAGTTGGGGACACGAAACATTAGGGACACTTTAATGGCCCCAAATAATGAGATTTAAAATTGAATAATTAGAAGTATAAATAATTAAAATTGAACCTTAAAAATTATTATTGCTTTCTGTTAAATTTCTATATCACTATAACATATATATAGCTCAAAAAAAGGTGTCGTTTATATCAGAAAAAGGGTGTCCTTGCTTCAAGTCAATATCAGAATAGATCATACGTCCTACTTTTAAAACAAGAATGCAAATACTATTTATAATTATTTATTTATATTTATATTATTTATTTATTTATTTAGATATCGCATCAAAACGCTAATGTATTCATTTATCAAAAGCTTAATTTAACTTGATTTTTCATTTATGAATATAAGGTAATATCGTTTGAAATTTATATTTTTTTCTAAATCTTAAATTGTTGGAAAACATTGATAACAACTTTCTTTAAATGTTTCAGGAATTAATATATTGCACTGTTTTTAGTTTTAATTGACGTTATATATAAATTTTAAAATTCATATATGTATTGTAAATCCCTCATGTATTTTAAATCTCCTTTAAACTTATTGGTCTGAGGCCCTAAATTCTAGCGCTTAATACCTCAAGAAGTGTGTCTGGATGGTGATATTTTTTTTTCTCCTCCAAAAGTCACTGAAATTCTCTTTGCCAACTTTCTGCTATTGAGGTTAAAAATTTCAGTAAGGTTCAGTCACTGAATTCAGCTCTTTTTTTTTTCTTTCCATATTCCAGAATATAATTGTATGGAATTGACAGACAATTATGGAAGAGTAGAAACTGACATTTGTATTCTTCGTGTTAGGTTACAATCACCTATAGTGTGATCTCTTTCTTTCTTTCGCATTTAGGTTATTGTTGTCAAATATTTGTCAATTTCAAAATTATGCTCTAATTAAAACATTCGCATTATTACTTTTCAATGATTGAATAATTATTAATTACTATTTCATATTTGAATATGTAACACAATATACATGCTACAACTTCATAAACGGTAATTATTATGTAAAACGTAAAAATTTTCGAATATATAAATTAAAAATAAGAATCGAATATCCTATAAATAAACAAAACCAAACTGGGACAATTTGTTATTTCATTTTCCAGGTTTGTTGCAACTTAGTTTAGCTTTGTACGCTTTGAAAGAAAAATCAAGTTGGACGGCGCTACACGTCCTTCCACTCATGATATTTGCACATCTCAGTGCTGTGCATGTAGACTTGAATTAATTATTCAACTTCCTCTTCAGTGTATGGTTATTATTTGATTTATTTACGATTCTTTGCTAATCACATAATTTCAATACTTAAGTCTGTTGTCATACAAGCTTGTTTCTACAAAATTGGAAATTTGGTTTTTTTTTTTTTTTCAGGCAGCTGCCTCTTTACTGGTAACGCTGGCACTCAGGGAACAACCAGAACCTCCTTATCCTCCCATCCCAGATATTGAATTTCAGCTGCAGCTTCCAGGATCTTGCTAGTCACAAAGTTTGAGAAAGTTTTAGAACATTAGCATTCGTTCTCATCATAACTTTTCAGACGAACAATTTTATTTTACTTTTTCTGGAATTTTGATTATTAATTCTTAAAGTAAGATTTCGAAAATGATTTTCTTCCTATTTATATAGCTCACAATAAAAGCATGAAATGGCGTATCTAGAAAACTCAGTTTTCTGCTTTGGTATATATAAAATGTTGAAGACGAAGATGAAGAAATGAATCTATTATTTTTTATGTAATCTATATTAGTTCACTTAACTAAATAAGAATATCAATTTTGTTTTAAATTTTTTTTTCTAGAATTTTTCTTTTTAATATAAATTGATTGTTAATGTAAAAATCAAGTAATACAGTACAGTATCAACAACTTGTTCATTGTCAGTCTCTTTTTTCATAATATTACAATTTAAATTCTGTTATTTAAATCAAAATTTCAATAACAATATCACTATTTAAAAGGATAATTTAAAGGAAAATGCAAACGAATTGCAATTTAAAAATAGGATAATGACGTTTAATGAATAATTTTATGCATTTTCATCCCAGGGATAAGAAGCATTCCGCTGTTTAATAGTCAAAGTTATAGGAATATTTTAACATCGATTTTCATTTTCCGAAAATTTAAGTTTTTCGCATGTTCCGCGAAAGCAACAGATGTTGTTAACCGAGATAATAAAAAAGATAAATTTCATGCATCTGTTGTATGTTTCCCTGTGTATTTCGATTTTTTTCCGTCTAAAACTATCACCAAGATATTTCTTTTAGCATTTACCCGTTTATCAAATTAAATAAAAATAGTTTGCATTCGATATCACTTTGTATTTTAAAAATATTTGTGAGAAAATTCAGAACGCTCCTGTCAAATAACCCTCCCTTCGCGTCCCGATGCATATAGTATTTAGTTGCGCACCGATTCATGCTTTATTGGTTCGCTACGTCACCGATGGTGGCACCACTTGTTCACCATATTCTCATTGCTCTGCAATTTGTATTAAGTTGCTCTCCGAAATTTCTCTCCCAGTCGATTTCCTAATTTGTCAGACGTTCATTTCTGGTTTTAAACGCTGTTGGTTGCCATTGTGCAATATCAGAGACGCATTTCTCATCAACAGCTTCACCGTTAACTGAAAACCTAATCAGAGAACTGTTGAATTTGTCAGCATGACATAGGAATATGTCATCACACGAACTAACATAGTATTCTTTCTCATTATTTGTAATCAGTCTTTGTTTGTCTTCATCTGAGCAATTCAGGTGTAGGCTTTTTATGTCCTATTGCTGCTCTGCAGTTGAAGTTGGTCTTTCCATCTTAGTCTTGGATGTCCGCGCTCTCTTCTTCCTGTATTTATATTTCTATGCTACTTTGGGAATCCTTTCTATGTTGTGTAGCCAATTTTGCTGATAATCTTCTATTTTTTAAATGCTCTTTTTATCTAATCGTTTTCTTATTTCTGTGGTTTTCTTTTTATCTAATCTAGTGAGTTCCAGGAGATGTCTTACAAACTTCATCTGTGCTGCTTCTAATCTTTATCTCTTTCTTTGTTTTAGAATCCAGGTTTCACTTCCAAATTTGAGAGATGATTTAGCGGTCTTATTATGTCATCTCAATTGAGTTTCTTTAGTCATTTTTGGTTTCCAAAATTTCTTTTAATTATGCCATTCATTCTATTCTAAATTTGCAGCCTTGCTTCCAATTATGAATCAGTATTGTATTGGGAGATTATATTTCCTAAGTATTTGAATTCTGTAACTTGTTCTATTATTTCTTTGTTAAGCATAATTTTGATATTTTGAATAGTGTTACCACACATTGCCATACCTTTTGTTTTTGTTTCAGAAATTTTCATCTAATTTTTTTTTTGCTATTTAATTTAGATAGTTGAATTATTATTATATTCTAACAATATAACATCCCTGTTTCTTTGTTAATTTATCTTAATGTCTCTGAATTTGAAATTAGTACTTGATCATCTGCATAAAATATTGTATTTAGCTGTTTATTCATTTTTAGTTTTATTCCATTTTGGACAGTTTTTTCCATTCTTTTAGGATTCTGTTTATATAAATGTTGAATAGGATTGGGGATAAGTTGAAACCTTGTCTTACTTATTTATTTATAGTTATAGGTTCTGTAATGTTCAATCTGCAAATTTTTATTTCTCTGTATAGACTTTTTATTGCTTTAATTAATTTAGGAGGTAATTTATCGTCCTGTAATATTTTCCAGAGTAGAATAGAGTAAATTTCTGTTCCTTTTATTCTAAAACCAGACTGTTTTTCATTTAAATAATTTTTTGTATGTTTAATTAGTCTGTTCTTTAAGATGTTTTGGGAAGCGCTGGTCTGGAAGGTTTTAATAGATCCTCAATAGAATGAGGTCTCCTGCGGAAATGGTAGACCTTTTCCCTCCCTGTAACTCAGGATTTTCATCGTTCAAATGAAACCATATCCGACCAGAGATCACCTGCAATTAACTATGAATGATAACATACTAACTTTCTGTCTACCTCTGTGTTTGGGCATGCTCGGGACAATCCACTCTAGTCTTTTGTACACCAACTATAATTTTAACCTTGACAGCCTATTCGAATGCAGGTGCTGTATGGCACCCAATAAAAGGATTTCTCTCAAATAAAAGTAGCATACTACCAAACAGCAACAACATTAAACAAACATCAGCTTACAGGAAGTAAATTAATACAAAAAGTGCAAGACTCCTGTGAGGCAAGTCGAACAGACATCCTGATATCTCATCACTGATCTGCAAATGGGAAACAGATATTAAATATTCACTGACTTTAAATAACAATTTCTGTAATCTTAAATATGGTATATTTACGAGAATGTTATATAATGATGATAAAGAAAAATCGACAAGAGTAAACAAAAAAAAAACATTGCAATAACAATTTTTGTTTTGAGTTTTTAAGATTGTGTGTGTGTGTGTGTGTTAGCTCGATAACATAATAATGCTGAAATCCATCAATTTTTGAAATATGAAATATTTTTATACTTGTACAGTGCAGAATAAAATCTGCAAATGATAAATGATGTTGCATAAAACGGAATAATTTCGATACAGGACCTAGCTATTCATCTTTTGAAGACTAAGATTATCAATAAATCGATTAATTAAAGCCTGCTATGTAGCAATTTCTTCTGGATCTAAAAGAGAGGTTTGAAATTGATTAAATAGATATTTATCTATTTTCTTAATTATTCATATTAGGAGAATGTGAAACTGAATCCATAAATAAAAATAATTAATATGAAAGAATAGTCTTTCTTTGTAAGCTACTGCGAAACTAATTCATTCAGGATCACACAAAGTACTCTATATAATCTCAAATAAAAGAATATCTGATACAATGCTTTAATTTTGCTGCTAATCGTCCAGAATTTCCATGATAATAATTCTCGGGAATCTGCTAACTTAAACAAATACTAATATTTAAAAAAAAAAATCAAACGTGCTTTTTTTTTCTTAAAAGCATCAAGGAAGACACGTGTGATAAGGGGGATTACTTTTCTAGTGGGGTTCTTTCAAATAACAAAGAAAAAGAGTAGCACATAGAAAACCCATACTTTATAAATGTATAATAATTACGCTGCAAATTCACTCTTATATTTAGTTTTATTTAGTATTATGAGAAAAGGCCCCAGTAAGTCGATTATAAAGAGATAAGAAACTTTGTTCATCCTAAAGGTAAGTTTAGAATAATTTAAGCAATCAGTGGACGAAAGTCCACTGATTACTTAAAGGATCGTAACGCTCCACTGAATTGAGACGGTCACTACCATTGCTTCCCCCAACAACGTATACCAAGTTATTTATGGTAGAAGCTCCTGGATTCATTCTGGACTCGCTCATTTCAGAAATGAAGTTCCACTATTGAAGGAAACAATACATGCAGTGAATTATTAAATGCACGTTGAAACAAGTAATGTGTTTGTTGTCAGTAGTTTAAACTGTCATACTCA